>NW_024070209.1:44245273-44991559 GCF_014754425.2 Oryx dammah | reverse complement strand
GTGTGTGTGCAGGTTGGGGAGGGTGTGTGTGGGCAGGGAGGATGTGTGAGAGCAAGGGGGTGTATGTGTGGGCAGGGGAGGGTGTGTGAGAGCAAGGGGGTGTATGTGTGGGCAGGGGAGGGTGTGTGCAGGCAGGCTGTGGAGGTGCGAGTCCTCTGACTCCAGAGCAGGGAGTTGGACCTGTATATGTCTAGGCAGCCTGGATAAGTGATATGGAAAGTAGCAGTTATGAGTTCAAGGTGCACTCATCGATGGAGAGCCTGACATTACTAAAAGATCCTTGTTCTATATGGGTGGGACGCTGAGCATTACTGAGGGGATTCTAATTCCTTTAGAATCACTTTTGTAAAAAGTGACCAGAACATGCGTCTATTTGGTGAACTACCAAAAAGGACGTCATGTTTAAACTGGACTCAGAAACCTCATAAAAAGCTATGATCTTTCAAGCTGTTCAAGAACCAAATAAGAAGCAGTGGACACGGTGCAGATCAAGGCCATGAGTGAGTAGCTGCACTGTTCGGTTGTGCCCGGTCAGAGACCCAGCCAAACAGGAGTGAGCAGCTTTGAATGACCACCGGGGGCCAGAGATCACCAGAAATGTGCTTCTAAAACAGACACCCAGCAAATGTGAAACGGCAATTATGACTGAAAAAAATTTCAACTAATAAAAAGACTTGATCCAGATAATGGAAGCAGAGGGGGCTAGATAAAATGCATTTTGTTTTGGAGGGTAGGAGCAAAAATAATAAACCGACGGAAAATACATTCTCTACTCATCCTGGCGACCCATCTCACCTTCTCCTCCTTCAAAATTCACATTCCTGTCACCCTCCTGTTCCAAAGTGAAAGAATTAACAGTAGAGAAAACACGAACTCTTTTTACCTAAGGAGAAAGCATCTTAACCTCTAGATCTATGGTTGTAAAACATTTACTCTGCATGAAGTCCTCTGTTCATAGAAAACCTGATGTGTCTTTCCAGTGTTTATCCCAGGTGTGAGCAAAGTTGCCTGGGGAGCAGGGGAGAAGGCTGACTGTCGCAGGGGCGGGGGGCACAGGGGGACGACACACCAGCCCACGAAGAACCACCTGCCCACCACCGGAGGATGTGCTCAGATGAAAATACAAATATGAAGGTTTAGAACACGCACAACCAAGAAGCCCTGATGCCCCTCAGTCTCCCGTCAGCTGCATCTGTTCTCTGTCGGGAACCCTGTTATTCTACTCCCCTTTGCTTCAGGGATGAGAACCGACATCTCGGGGCTGAGGTTTTGGGCCAGGATCCTTGAGAAAGATACATCAGCCTGTCCTCCTGATTCCACAGTCTGTCTGCCACCTGTCCACTTGTCCGGGGTGTGTTTTATCTTCAGTGCTCCTACATTTTCATCTATACACCTGCACAGTGATTTGAAAGAATAATTTTCCGGAAAAATAACTAACTTCCAATCTGGCTCACCCCTAGTGCCTGACTCAGGTGAGATTTCATTGTGTCTTATCTTTGTTTAATCACATTTTCCCACAGTTTCTACATCAGTAAAATTACATCTTTTCAGAAGAAATTTAACACCTCTTAATGTAACTCTATATCGATATGCAAACACTTCCTAAAATAAGATATCCCATAACATGCCAACTTTATCTCTGCACCTAAAATAACTGGGTGAGACCTGGGAGCCAGCAGAAAAGCAGGGTATTAAGTCATACAGGACAGCCGCCAACATTTCACTAGTCTCAGTGGCGACAAAAAACTGCTTGAAGCACCGTTGTCACTGTTTAGTTGCTAAGTTATGTCCGACTCTTTGCAACCACATGGACTGTAGCCCACCGGACTCCCTTGTGCATGGGATTTCCCAGGCAAGAATACAGTTACAGTTCAGTTGCTCAGTCCGGTCTGACTCTTTGCAACCCTATGGACTGCAGCAAGCCAGCAACCCTATCCATCACCAACTCCCGGAGCCTGCTCAAACTCACGTCCATCGAGTTGGTGATGCCATCCAACCATCTCATACTCTGTCGTCCCCTTCTCCTCCAGCCTTCAATCTTTCCCAGTATCAAGGTCTTTTCCAGTGAGTCAGTTCTTCACATCAGGTAGCCAAAATATTAGAGCTTCAGCTTCAGTCCTTCCAATGAATATTCAGGACTGATTTTCTTTAGGATTGACTGGTTTGATCTCCTTGCTGTCCAAGGGATTCTCAAGAGCCTTCTCCAACACTACAGGTCAAAACAATCAATTCTTTGGTGCTCTGCTTTCTTTATGGTCCAACATATATACATGACTACTGGAAAAACCATAGCTTTGACTAGACGGACCTTTGTTGGTAATATCTCTGCTTTTTAATATGCTGTCTAGGTTGGTCATAGCTTTCCTTCCAAGGAACAAGTGATTTTAATTTCATGGCTTCAGGAGTGGTAAAGAAAATGCCTGGAGATGTGAGTTCAGTCCCTGATCGGGAAGATCCCCTGTGGAAGGAAGTACCTTAGCTTTTCTTAAAATAGATTAAAGATTTTTTTCTGGAGTAATTCCTTTCCATCTAAAGTATCTAGGTTTATGTAACACAGCTACATGTGTGCATGCTAGGTTGCTTCAGTCGTGTCTGACACTTTGTGATCCTGTGGACTGTAGCCTGCCAGGCTCCTCTGTCCATGGGATTCTCCAGGCAAGAATACTGGAGTGGGTTGCCATTTCCTTCTCCAGGGGATCTTCCCAACCCAGGGACTAAATCCACGTCTCTTACATCTCCTAAACTGGCAGGCAGATTCTTTACCACTAGTGCCACCATGTAACATAACTGGGTGGTTATAAAATGTTTCTTCTACTCAGCTTCATCCCCTCAGGCAAGCATTTCAAATAGAAACAGAATGGGCAGAAGCTTGGCACTCAGACAGCTTCCTCAGGCCTCGCACATGGAACGCATCAGGCCCTGCACAGCTCTGCTTGCCTCTATGGTCCGTGATCTCAGTCCCACATGCTCCTGAGGGAGCCAGCAGGGTCCAGCTCAGGTCAGCACCCAAACTTATGCCTCACAGTTCATCAGCAAAAAGAAAAAAATGTCTGTTGGAGCAAATCTCTTCTTTGTGCTGAGGCTTCAACAATTACTGAGAAGGCTTTAAGTTTCAGCAGCCATATGCCAGCCTTGGGTTCCAAATGACTCTGAAATGTGGCTTAACCAATGAGATGGTAAAGAGTGAAAAACACTAAGCCTATTGACTGTAATTGTACAGAAAGTGAAATTAATTCCACAGGGCTCAGCACTGACAGGAAAACCACCCCCCTGGCAGTGACAGGAACCCTCGAGAGGCTATGCAGGGCTCATATATCAGCACAGAGTGTCAGATTTTCTGATCACTCTGATAGGTGGTAGCACGAAGATTAGGAAAATCAGCCTTTCACTGATGTGTGTGTGGCTAAGTCACTTATGTTATGTCCGACTCTTTGCGACCCCATGGACTGTAGCCTGTGTAGCCTGCCAGGCTCCTCTGTCCATGGGATTCTCCAGGCAAGAATACTGGAGTGGTTGCCATGCCCTCCCCTTCAGGGGACCTTCCTGACCCAGGGACTGGACCCTCTTATTGTCTCAGATCGAACATCTCTTACGTCTAACCTGAATTGGCAGGTGGGTTCTTTACCACTAGCCTGGGAAGCCCTCTTCACTGATGTCTCTCCTGATCTGTGCCTAAAGGCTTGCATGTTTTTGATATGATAGAAAATATCCAGAACACAAGGGTACACAGGCTTCAGAGTCTGCTCGCGGTGAGATTTATGGAGCCACTCAAACAGGCAGGGACCTTCTGTAACTTCTAAAAGAAAAGGGAGGCTGTGTGCGGGAAGCAGTTTAACTCCGAGTTACGAGTGTCAACTCTGGTGTCCGGGACGCATGGTCCCTCAACAGAGATGTTGGCTATGAACAGACCCCTCGGCATCCTAACCTTTCATACGTCAAAGTCACAGGTCAATCGGGTGCTCCACATACCTGGTAAAACTAGACAACCACAACTGATGAAAACTAACTCCAGAACCCAGTATTTAAGTCTTTGGATTTTGTCTTAAGGTAAATGGCAGATGAAGAAACCTGTATCCAAGAAAATCCACTAAAGTTCAGTCTGGACACAGGAGCCCCAGCCTGCTCACTGCCTCACCTTCCACAATCCCCCAACCCCCGCCTCCACCAGTTCACAGCAGGTGAGAAGGTGAGATTCTCAGGGATGGCCAAAACAGGAGCTCCCAGTGACAAGATTCGGCATCTCACTGGGGAGGGCAAACCCTGTCCCCAGGAGGGCAAACCCCGTCCCCAGCATTTTTCATTTCTGGTCCCCTCTGGCCTGGACTCCTGACTCCTGAGCCTGGTGGTCAAGTGCCCCCTTTCCCCACCCAGCTCCCACCTGCGCCCTAGAGCAGAATCTCTTCCCCACCCCCACAAAAGGCTGCGACTCTGGGGCCCTGGTCACCCCTGCTCAGCCCCCATGTGGCCTAGGGGCGAGGCAAGAAGATCAGGGGCTACTCCTCCTGCCCCACCCCCCGCCTATAAGCAGGGTTCACTCCCTCCTCCAGCTCTAGAGGTTTCCCGTCAGGTGGCTCAGAGACTGCTCCCTGGGGACAGAAGGAGTCAATAAAAAAAGAGAACAAAGCTGTCCCTTACAGAGCTGACTTTATTTGGAATAAAGGGGGAAAAGTTCAAGCATAAGGGGGACTGGGATGGAGAGCAGCAAAGAGGGGCTGGGGCCCCACAAGGACAGCTGGTTCAGCAGGCAGACCCGGGAGACCCTGGAGCCCCCAGGGTCAGGACAAACCTCCACAGTTTGGCTCAAAGCGCCCTCTGCAAAGGGGAGAGAATTTAACTGGGTAGGACCAAGGGACAATTTAGCAGGTCCTGATGAAAGGACAGACCACTGCAAAGGCCAGTTATAGGAGCCTAACAGTTGCTGTGACCCCACACAAGGGGAGTGGCTCAACAGGGCCATCAGGGAAAGAAACAGTGACAAAGACTGAGCTGGGACCACCTTCCAGGGTAACCGTGTCCACGCCCGAGGCTGCAGCCTCTGAGGAGCAGCCGCCACTCTCACATTCCAGGGGAAACATGTCAGCAACACAGACCAGCCAGGCTACTGAACAAACACAAACACACCAACAAACCAAAACACAACAGGCCTGGTGGGGAGGGGTTAACACGATCCAGAGCTGCCGCAGGTCCCACCCAAAGTGGCCAGTTTTCTACCAAAAATGTCAAGATGCACAAAGAAACAGCTGTGTGGGATTCACGCATAGGACAGCAACCAGGTGACACACCTGCCCATGGGACCCAGACGTCAGATTCAGTGGTCGCCGAAGTAGCCACCACAAGTATACACAAAGAACTGGAGGAAGCCAGCTGAAGCGGAGAGAGACTAAAGAGAAGAAAGCTGTAAGACAGAAATGGATGGAGATTCTGCCATCAAGTGCAGTAACCAAAGAGGAAAAGGCGCCAGAGAGTCAACAATCTGGATCCAGCAGAAGAATGAACATGCAAATGTGAGGCCAGACCAGAGGGGGTTTATGCAACATGCAGAACAGAGAGAACTTGAAAGGGAACGTGAGCAGGGCTTCTAACAAACATGAGGTGCCGAGGACCACCCCAACATGCAGGTAATGGGAAAATACTATGGAAAGAACAGCTGCAACTCCCCAAAACTGATGAAACATGGTAATCCACACATTCAAGAAGCTCCATAAGCTCCAAGCAGGAGAATGTAAACGTGGGTAGACGTGTCACAGGCAGGTATGTCACGCTAAAAATGATGACATCCAGAGACAAAGGTGAAGTCTGAAAGCAGCTGCGTTGGGCGGAATACTGTCCAGCAAAGTGTATGACCTGTGAGCTTCAGAACGTGACGTCATTTGGAAACAGGGTCACTGCGGGTGTGATTAGCTAAAGTGAGGTCACTATGGAGGAGGGTGGACCACGAGTCCAGCACGAGACACAGGGAGGGGAACACGTGACAGTGGAGGCAGAGCCGGGGGTGAAGCGCCATAGAGCAGGGGGCTCAGGGGCTCCTAGCCAAAGTGCAGTGGAGAGAAAGGCCTGGAACGATCCCCCGCAGAGCCATCAGAGAGGACAGCCCTGCCGACAGTGTGGGTGTGAACATCCAGCTTCCAGAACTGGGAGTATCTGCTGGTGTAAGTTAGAGTCGGTGGAATTGTTACTGCAGCCACAGGAAACTGAACAGGAGGAAAAGAAAATGACCCCTGGAGTGCAGGGAACCCCGTGACCCACTGCTGACGTTTCATAACAAGTGACAGAGGAAGCAGTAGAGAGAAACTGCAGCCAAGAATTACAAACACCAAAGATAACTCTCGAGATAAAAAACAAAAATAAGATAAGAAACGAGTGAATTCATTGCTAGCAGACCTACCATACAAGAAACACTAAATTCTTCGGGCTGAAGGCAAATGATTCTAGAAGGCAGGGGGAGAGCAAAGTAATTGAGTAACTAACTATAAAAGGTAATATAATTGCATTTTTTCTTCTCTTCTGAAATACTTTCAATTTAACACCAAACTACTTGGCACAGCATTGTGGACACCCTTATGGCCAAAGAACTAAACACTTACTGGTTAAAATAAAAATTTTATATGTTTTAGCACTACAACAAAAAAGAAAAAGCCAGTTGAAAACAATATGTATATAATTGTATTATGTATCCCTATAAAAATGTATTATCCTTAAAAAACTGTGCTATTTATCCTTATACAATATAGAAACATATTTGACAACAATAAAACAAAGAAGGTAGGTGAGAGCAAAGTCGTTTGCAGTAAAGAAATGACACCAAAGTTAATTCAAATCCACAGGAACAAAAAAAGCAAAGTGGATTTGGTGATAAAAAGATTAACATTCTGTAAAGAAATGGCAACCCATGCCAGTACTCTTGCCTGGGAAATCCCATGGACAGAGGAGCCTGGCGGACTACAGTCCATGAGGTCACAAAGAGTTGGATACAACTAGCAAGTGAGCAGCAGCGGCACACATGGTCTAAAGGGGTCACTGGAGACTCAAAGGTATAACACACTGAATGTAAAAATGTAAAATACAGTATCACAGAAATAGGAATAAGAAAGAGGGAGTGGCTGTAATGTTACCAGACAAAGTTAAAACAAAAAATGTTCACAGACAAAGAGGGGGCACTGTGGAAGGATAAGAGAGTCAATCTATCAAGTGAATACAATAGGTATAAACATTAACACACCTAACAACAGAGATATAAAATATGTAAAGCAGAGGTGAACGAACTGAGGAGAGAAACAGAGAATTCAATAGTAACCGGAAACATCAACATCTCATTCTCAACACTGCACAGAACTACGCAGCAGAAATAAAGGAAATAAACACTCGAAAAGCACAACAAGCCCGCTGGACCTGCCAGATGCCTCTGCAACACTCCATTCAACAGCAGTATAATACACAGTTCTTCTAACACATTGACCAGGGGATCTTTGCAGAAACCAACACGTGTGTCAGTAATTTGTTATATAAGTGAATATTGATACATCTCAGATCAATACCATCTGGGTAACAAAGGGCATATTAATACATCTCTGGTCAAGTTGTTAAAAGAACAGGAAATATTCTCCAGGACAGACCATATTCTAGGCCACTAAACAAGCCTCAATAAATTTAAAGGGATTCAAATCATACAAAGCATGTTCTCTGAGGATAAGGGAATGAAATATAAGGCTACAGTCTTATATTTGTTGTTTAGTCATTAAGTTGTGTCCAACTCTTTCGCCAGCCCCATGGACTGTAGCCCACCAGGCTCCTCTGTCCATGGGGTTTCCCAGGCAAGAATACTGAGGTGGGTTGCCCATTTCCTTCTCCAAGGGATCTTCTTCCTGACTCAGGAATCAAACCCACATCCCCTACATTGGCTGGCAGATTCTTTACCCCTGAGCCACCTGGTAAGTCAAGTACTGTAGTGTGTATCTACTGAAAAAAAAATCCACCAGTGCAGCTCAAACCCATGTTGTTCAAAAGTCAATTTAACATGAAATCTACACAAAGTCTTCCCAAAAAGTAGAAGAGGAAGAAACACTACTCCACTTATACAAGGCCATTACACCTTTGAGACAAAAACTTGGAAGAGACATCACAAGAAAGGAAAGTTACAGACCAATAGCTCTTATAAACATAGACATAAGAATTACCAAAATACTAGCAAATCAAATCCAGCAAGATATGAAAAAGGATTATACATGGTAATCAGCTGAGATTTATCCTGGGTATGCAAGATGGGTTGCAAAATGAATAAACTAGGAAGAGATGGGAAATTCCTTAGCCTGATAAAGGCACCTCTGAAAACCCACAGGTAACACCATATTCAATGGTGAAAGGCTGAAACCTCTCCCCTGAGATCAGGAACAAGACTAGGAGGTCTGCTCCGCTCACTTCTATTCAGGATCAAGTGTTAGAGATTCCAGCAAGGACAATTAGGCAAGAAAGTGAAATACAATGCATCTATATTGAAAAGGCGGAAGCTAAACCACCGGTATTCACAGGTAACATGACCTGCATGAAAATAGTAAGGAATCCACTTAAAACTATTAGAACTCATCAGTGAATTCAGCATGGCTGCAAGACATTAAGAAAATACAAAAATTAATTGTGTTTCTATTTACCAAGAAAATTTCTTTTTTGGTTTCTTTAGTCACTAAGTTGTGTCCAACTCTTTGTAAACCAACGGACTGTAGCCTACCAGGCTCCTCTGTCCAGGGGCTTTTCCATGCAAAAACTGGAATGAATTGCCATTTCCTTTTCCACAGGACCTTTCTGACCCAGGAATGGAATCCACGTCCCTGCATGACAGGTGGATTTTTCACCACTGAGCCACCAGGAAAGCAACAATATATAAAAATAAAACTGACAATTCAATTTATACTAGCATCAAAAAGGATAAAACACTTTAGAATAAATTCAATGAAGGAAGTACAAAATTTATATTCTGAACACTACAAAAGAAAAAATTAAAAGAAAGTAATGAAGACCTAAATAAATATAAAGACACCCCGTGTTCAAGAACTAGAATACTATTAACATGGCTATATGCCCCAAACTGACCTATAGATTCAATTCACCTCTATTAGAATCTCAAGCAGCTTCTTTGTGGAAAATGACAGGCTGATCTTAGAATTCACAAGGAACTGTAAGGGGTCCAGAACAGTCAAAACTATCTTGAAAAAGAAGGACAAAGTTGAAGAACTCCCAACTCCCAATTTTAAAACTTACTACAAAGCTGCAGTAATCAAGACAGTGTGGTCCTGGCACAAAGACAGACATCAGTCAATGGACAGAATTGAGAGTTCAGAAATAAACATTTGGGTTTATGGACAGTTCATTTTTTATAAGGGTGGCAAGACAATTTGACGGGTACTGGACCACTGGGCAGTCAGATGCAAAAGGATGGGAGACCCTTATCTAAATCCACATATAAAAATGGACACAAAATACCTAAATGTAAGAACTAAACCTATAAAACTCTTAGGAAAAAACATGGCAAATCAGTGACCTTGGATTAGACTATGTCTGCTTCAATGTGACATCAAAGCACAAGGAACAAAAGAAAAAATAAACTTCATCAATATTTAAATCTTTTGAGCTTCTAAGAATACCATCAACAAAAGACAACAAATAGAATGGTAAAAAAAAGATATCTGCATATCATGTATCTGATAAGAAACTTGTATCTAGGATAAAGAACTCTTATAATACAAAAATGAAAAGAAAAAGAACCCAATTTTAAAATGGGCTAAGGGTCTGAAAAGACATTTCTCCATGGGGATAAAAGAAATGGCCAACAGGCCCATTAAAAGATGCTCAACATCATCAGCCACTGAGAAACTCAGATCAGAACCACGATGAGAGGACGTCCCTGGTGGTGTGGTGGTTAAGACTGTGCTCCCAATGCAAGGCGGCCCGGTCTGATTTCTGGGTGGGGAACTAAGATCTCGCGCGCTGCACAGAGAGCCAATATAAATAAATGAAGAGACATTATCTGAAACAGACACACAATTAGACACCACATGACACCATGAGGAGGGCTACCGACAGAGACATATGATGACAAATGCTGGCAGGGACAAGGAAAGATGGACCCCGCACACACTGAAGTTTGTAATGGGATGTGAAACGGTGCAGTCACTTCACAAAAAGGTCTGGCAGTTCCTCCAAAGATTAAACAGAGCTGCCATGTGACTCATAGGATAAATGGATAAAGTGTGGCCTATCCATACAATGAAATATTACTTGTAATAAAAAGATATGAAGTACAGATAAATACTGCAATGTCCGCATGTGCTCCGTCGTGTCTGACTCTTTGCGGCCCCATGGACTGTAGCCCACCACGCTCCTCTGTCCATTGGATTTCCGAGACAAGAACACTGGAGTGGGTTGCCATTTCCTTCTCCAGGGGATCTTTTCAATCAATCTGGGGATTGAACCTGTGTCTCCTGCACTGGGCAGGCAGAGTCTTTAAAACTGAGCCACCTCAGAAGCCCACTGCAACATGAATAAATCTTAAAAAATCACTAAGTGAAAGAAGTCAGTCACAAAAGGCCAAACTGTGCATTATTCCACCTGTATAAGCACCCAGAGTTGACCCATGTCCACAGACAGAAAGTAACCCCATGGTTGCCCCGGGGTGGCAGGGCTGGGGGAACAGGGAGTGACTGCTCGTGGGCTTGGGGTGTCTTTGGGGACAAGATGTTTGGAAGCTGGTGATGGCTGCACGACTGTGGACATGCTAGAACTAACGAAATATACACCTCAGGGCATGTCACATCTCAACACAGCTGGCACTGGCTCAAAACGCAAAGGTGCCAGTCTTTGGGAACACACTTTCCTGGGGCTGAATTTGTGGTTCATGCGGTGAATTTGTGTTCATGTTTAACAAGGCAACCACTAGCCGGGAAAGCCCCTGACATATTCATCAAGGTGGTCTGTGAACCAGAAAAGGTTTTTTAAGACCACTGTTCTGGGAACTGTTTCACATTTCTTCAAAAAGTTAAACACAGGGTCACCACATGACCTGGTAAATCCTTTCCCAGGTGTATATATGCCTAGAGGAACAAGAAAGCTATGTCCACAGAGCCTTTATCTTATGTTCACAGTAACCTCAAAGCAGAAACCACCCTAAATGCCCATCAAATGATGACTGGATAACCAAAATGTGGCCCAGTCTCATGATGGAATACTATTCAGCCAGAAAGAGGAATGGAGCCTGGATTATCTGCAGCATGGATGAACCCCAGAAACATTACTCAGCTTAAGAAAAAGACCACATATTACAACATTTGAAATACATAAATCAGACCAATCCACAGAGACAGACAGTCATTCCCGTGTTTGCTAGGAGCTTTGGGGACAAGGGGGTGCGTTAGGAGATGACTGCTGATGGGCATGGGGTTTCTCTGAAATCAGGATGTGAACAAACCATAAATCACTGAACTGCACCAGTGAATTTATGGGTTGCAAATTACATTTCCATTTAAAAAGCAAATTCCTTGATATCACAAACATAAATAAGATGTGTAAACTTACCAAAATTCTTTTACGGTCCTTTTCTGATAAAAATTTTACTGGCGGGTATTTCTGGGTGAAGCTGTAGAGCATAAAGAGGTTATAAAAGAAAAAGTCAAACATCTATGTGAGTCTTTTCTCCACCTGGCCCCAAAACAAACACGGACATGAGAACTGCTACTGTTTGCTCCCCTCTCCTTTCCAAATGCGTGCTGTAGGAACCAAGCTCTCACTGGCTAACTTGAGTTCAAGATGAACCTGCTCCCTGCCTAGGATCAACAAGTGTGACAAGAGATGTTATCCCTGGGTGGGGAAAACTGAAGGATGAATCAGCCACTGGCAGCCAGAGCTAAACACAAACCAGAGATCACGGCATTGAGATGCTGGGCCTGGGCCGGGGAGGGAGATGCCGACCGACTGTGCCTCTGAGAGTGAGAGAAAGGTGCTGACCACAACTCTGTCTGCCTATCCCCCGACTAGGCAGCTTCACGATTCCAGCCTCCCCTGCCCAGAGGCCCCAGGACAAAGTGACTAGGAGTCAGTCCTTCCTAACCCCCGGGGTCCATCTGATCCGGTCTTGAGTCTCGCCTTATCTTTCAATGCCTCCCACCCCTGTGAAGGCACCACCGGTCGCCCAACCCATATGGATATCCCAGGACCTGTACAGCACAAACAGCACAGAAGTATCAAATGAGAGTCGATAAATGCAGATTGGAAATATCCCCTTAAAGTGACTGGGTCAGAAACAAAAGTGCTTTAAAGAAAAGTGGAAAGACCAGCGCTGGAGTCATTATTTTAATCAGAGAGATGCTGGGGGAGGGCCCAGTCTCCATCCCGTCCACCTCCCCAGCACACCCAAGATATGGAACACATCCTCTCTGTGCTGGTGGAATTGGACAGAGCGGGACAGGTCCTCGGACAGACAATGGGGCTGGGAGCTGGGCATGGGGGGGTGGGGGTCCTCTGACAGGGCACATGATTCCCCCATAAGCACTTCCAGACTCTCAAGACGTCAGTTCCCTTTGCAAACACCAAACACAGGCAGACAAGTGGGAGATGCCCAGGGGGTGGATGAGAATTCCACACTCACTGTTAGTTCTGTGACCCCCACTCCACTTCCTGGAGAAAGATCCCCCAGGTGCCCCAGGCACATGAGGACTCCCTGCTCCATGGAGCCAGGGGCACCCCCAGGCCGCCTGAGCTCTGGCTGCCATGTAAGTGCTTGATGCAGTGGAGAAGGGGAGGACAGCAAAGCAAAGCCCGGCACTGGCCAGGGCACCTCACACCTGCCCGGCCCCCTTCTGTGTGTGAGGACCCCACACCCCTGGCTCAAGTCCCAGTCTGAGCTCCCAGCAGCTTCGGGCACAGCTGACCCGGCTCCGTCCCACCTCCCAGGCCTGCCAGTCTGCACCTTCTCCAGATCCTCCTGGCGCCTCCCTTCCCTCACCCATTGAGGTTCATCCCCTGCAGGGTTTATAGACAGTGTCACTGGGAGCGGACCAGGGCTGCACTTGGGACAGAAGGGGCGGGAGGAACAGTGGGTAAGGCAGGGGTGGGGCCCAAATGTGGACACTGAAATCCAAGTTCATCCAAGTGATGAGCTTAGAACAGTACCTGAGTAAAAACTTAACATAAAATTAGATACCCTATCTATACATGGGGCTTCCTTGGTGGCTCAGTGGTAAACAAATTTCAAATCCTGCCAATGCAGGAGACACAGAAGATGTGGGTTCGATCCCTGGGCTTGGAAGATCCCCTAGAGGAGGAAACAGCAACCCACTCCAGTATTCTTGCCTGGAGAATCCCGTGGACAGATAAGCCTGGTGCGCTACAGTCCATGGGGGTTACAAAGAGTCGGACACAACTGAGCAACAATAATTTAACCCAGGCAGAAACAGCAAACATTTTCTTGCAGGAAATACACTTAAAAGAAAACTGCTTCAAAGAGTGTGTGCTACGCCTCTGGTTTACAAAACAAGAAAACACGACACTAGCTGGGTTTCGCGCCTCGTTTCTCTTCCATGTGTAGTGACTGAGTTTCAGACTCCACATATGTGACTGTGTTACTAAACTTTGAAAAAATGATCTCACTGCCCTCATTTCTTGCTTTGAGAACCCAGGGCACAGAGGTCCAGGAGCCAAGCAATGGCCCGCCCAGGCCACACTGACAGAGCTGGGTGACCAAGGTGGCCAGGCACGGGGCCCCATGCTGGGTGGGCAGGGCAAGGGCAAGGCATGGGCTTCTTCTAAGCCTGGAGCCCCTTTAAAACTCTGCTCAGGTGTTGGCTCAGCCACATATCTGTGTATTCAAGCACCTTCTCCTGAGCACCTAGTCTAGGCCACGCTCTGTCCTGGGGACACACTGGCCACAGGGCAGACGTGGGAGCCCGCCCACCAGAGCCTATGTTTCTGAGTGAGAAGCAGCGAGAAGACAGGAGGAGTTGTGAATTCAGTAATAATGGACCTTCCTTCACCCCCAAATCAATCCTGCAGTCATTACTTACCCCATTTCAGACTCAAACCTTCCTGTTTATTAGCACAGCCTCAGTACTTGGAATTTTTTTTTTTTTTAATCAAAGCTTTTATTTTTTTGGCCATGCTGCATAGCATGTGGGATCTTAGTTCTTCAACCAGGGATCAAACCCACGCCTCCTGCAGCAGAAGCTCTGAGTCTTAACCACTGGACCACCAGGCAAGTCCCTAGAATTTTAATTAGCATTGAAAGTGAAAGTATTAGTTGCTCAGCCGTTGTTTGACTCTTTACAGCTCCACAGACTGTAGCCCACCAGGCACCTCTGTCCATGGCAAAAATACTGGAGTGGGTTGCCATTTCCTTCTCCAGGGTATCTTATCGACCCAGGGATTGAACCCAGGTCTTCTGCACTGTAGATGGATTCTTTATTGTTTGAGCTACCAGGGAAGCCCTAATTAGCTTTATTATCTGCTATCTATCCAAAGAATATTAAAAGATGGGGAGATGGAATCAAGCACGTAATCAAGTTATTAGGGCGTGTGATCAAGAAGACAGAAAGACTGCAGAGTCACAACACTGTGGATCAACTATACTTCAGTAAAATTTAAAAAAGAAATCAAACTTGTCTGCATATGAGAACGACTTGGGCAAATTTGCAAACCCCCAAAGCCCAGTCTGCATGCTCAGTTACATCATAATTTCAGGGAATAGGGCCCAGGGAGTCAGAACTCTTTTCTTAAAAAAAAAAAAAAAAAAAAGTCCATAGAGTCCACAACCCAGGCTTCTGAGATAGCACTGATCCCTGAGTCTCCCTGTGTAAACTGGCCCTGACCTCTCAAATGTGTCCTTTCTTCTTGTGGGCCCAGTGCCCCCCTGTAATGAATTCATGTTCCCTTCAGGGACGTTCTCATGCTGTCAGGGTCAGGATGGCTGCGTGGACATCCCTAACACAAAGGCAGGAAACATGAACCGAGACATAGCTCCGTCGGTTTCCAGCACAAGGTCACATCCACATCTGCCTTTCTAACTCCACCAGCAACCTGGTCAGCCAGATGCCACCTGCCTGGCTCAACTACCTGGGGGACAGAACCCTTCGGGATGAGGCACCCGGGAAGCAGCCCCAAGTTACAGGTGACTCTCAAGTTCGACAGGAACGAGTTACCAGAAAATTCTTCAGGACGATGGTCATACGTGTGGCACCGAAAGGAGTCATGCAGTTCTCATATTTCAAGAGATCCTGTGTGCAAAGCCACTGTCTTAGAAAAGTTACCCAAATGATTCACTTTCTTTTCAAAAAAGTTAATGTGAAAATGATCACTGGTGGGCAGATTTTTTTTCTCTTTCCGCCAACCTAGAACTTGTGGTGGGTTTCTTCTTAAACTATTTATTTTAAAGCTTCAATTAAAATTGCTCAAACTATGGCAGTCCTGTCAAAGGCAGAATTTCTGAATCCCATCCACTGAAATGTTATAGGCAGTATAACTTTAGCACCAAATGGTGGCAAGAAAGATTAAACCACAAATAACAGGTACACATACCTCTTTTCCAAATCTCTGATCTTCTCCCTTAGTGGTTCAATGATCTGAAACAAAAATAACCAGAATCAGTTTTGAAGCAGAAACACAGTCCTCCAGCACGTCCACCCACTCTGATGTTCCAGGAGGATGGGACATGACACAAAACCGATTTCCAATTACTTCTACAATCCACCTCCAGCTTGAAATTAAGTCAGAGCCCCTAAGTCACAATTCCAGAACCAAGATGCTGAACTGCATGCTGGAATTTCTGACTCCAGAGATGGCTGAACTCTGAGGAAATTCACCTTCTTCCTTCCAGACCACACAGGCATTGTTCAACGTGGTGCAGGCTCACAAAAGCAGGTGAATCTCCACCCTGCCTCTCTTCACTTCAGACAGAGAACCACCAGGAGCTGCCTGTGTGTCACCTGCCATCAGCCCAGCACACACGTCCACCGCAGGCTGTGTCCACCGCACCCACATGTCAGGGCTGGGGCTGCGTGGAACGAGCAGCACGTGGCTCCAAATCCCAGTGAGCGAACCCCCAACAAGTCCGTGTTACAACAGTCTGTCTACAGAGACACTGGACTAAAACACAAGCAATTGTTCTAAACAGAAGGTGTGGAGCAGGCCAGACTTCCCGGCTCTGGTTGAGGGTCCCCTGACCCGTGTGTCCCCGCTGCCCTGTGAGCTCCCAGGGTCCTGGCATCTGAGCCCAGCCATGTTTCCATCTACACCGGCTCAGGTGAGCAAAGGCGGACCCCTGTCTCCATCCAGGTAAAGAACCTCACTGCCCTTTCTCCTCGGAACCCTGGAAAGGCTCTCCTGAAAAGTCACATAAAAGCGCGAACCCATCCTGCCTGTGCGGCAGAATCTAACATGTCGCACCATTATAAATGGGCAAAGCTGACACAGAGGTGCATCCACAGCCTCACAGATAGCAAGTCTCCTCTTAAATAAGGTAGGGGATCACGGTTGGCATCATGTGGCCACAAGAAAGGTACCGGCACAGACAAAGGAACTAAGTGGAGAGACAGCAGACAGAATGGGAACAAAACAGAGAGGAGACTCACCTCTTCAATCCTGCTCTCAATTCTGAGCTCCCCGTTTTCCTGGATGGACCTGTTGAGTAGAACACTGCATGACTGAGATAGACTGAAAGGCTCTGTGGCCGCGAGGTCTACTTCTGAACAAATCACTGCAGCATGCATGCAGCACACCAGTGCAGACCATCGCCTCCTCCCAAGCAATCAGCTCAGCCCAGCCCCACCCCGAGGGGAGGCCAGGGGACCGGACAACTTGGGGGTGGGGCTCCAGGGATCGCAGCCACCTCCAGGGTGTTTCTGCTAAACTAAGATCGCCGCACTTTCCCGTGATGCCCAATGTGGAAGTGTGTCTACAGGAGCACAAGTTCCTGCTGGGCTGTCCTGGGATTTAAGGCAAAGTGGAATTTTTCCAACTGAAAAGACTGAGCTCCTTTAATGGGACCTGAGCAGCCCTCCAGCCACACACAGAGGCCTCTGTTGGCAGACACACACCAGCCAAGGGAGAGGAGTCGGTCCCCGCAGCCCCACCCGTCCTGCAAACCCCACTGGGCATGCCGAGCGGGTGGGGCAGAGCTACCCTCCCCACAGCCCTGCAGCCCCTTCTGTCACCACAATGTGACTGCTGTTCTTTGACTGTCACAAGAGAAACACGAAGTGGAGAGGGCTGTTCTTTAAATGTGAAATTGTACTCATGGCACCAAATCTGGTTTTACAGCGAATGCCTATTACTTTGGTCTTTTTTAAGAAACAACAGTTGACACAGATTTGACTTTTACAAGGGCCCCTCATTCTCTGTTGAGCAGCACAAACGATGCCCACCCAGAGTGGAAGGTCCTCGGGCTTCCCCTCCCCTGTGATGGAAGGTGGTCTCAACATCCACTGGTATGCTCCTGGGGCTGTGGGCAGTCTCAGATTCCCTAACGGGCTTAGGAAAGGCACCCCAGCACTCGCTCTAACCACCCAGAAATGCCATTTACATCTCAGGAGCCTGAAAGCCAGGAAGGCGGGTGTGGACAACACCAAGGAGCCACCACTGCTGCCCAGAGACCCCTCTTCTCATCTGGGCTGACCTGGGGCAGCCTGAACACTCGCTGCGTCCTCCGGAGCATCCAGGAGGGAGATGCACACGGGTGTGTGAGCAGCCAGGAGCTCAGTTCCACTTTTACACTGTCCTCAAATTGGCCTGTGCCGCCGAGGTATGTGTGTGACAGTGGTGTGTCATTTCAGCCCAAACAGAACAGCCAAGTTATTAAAAATCAATTACCTCATGTTAATCAAGTTGCCCCAAACAGCTGTAAGAGAAAGAAAAAGGAAAAGTCAATATTTAAGTTTGCAACATTCAAGGACTCCAACTAATACAACATTAATTTTTAACCTATATCTTAAAGTACACTAAGAAAACTATAGCTCACAAAGACAGTAAAATGCACACTTTCAAAATAATAAGCCCTACTAAACTTAAGTGGGAAGATGATCCTATATATCTCCTAATTTAGAATAACATTTTGGGATCTGGAGTGCAATGGTGCACGTGTTTTTTTTGGCTTTTTTAAAGGTTCTTTTTTTGGGAGGAAGGGTTATCTGGACCATTTTTAAAGTCTTTATTGAAATTTGAAAGTTATAATATTGGTTTTGTTTTGTTTTTTTGGCCACAAGGCATGTGGGATCCTAGCTCCCTGACCAAGGATCAAACCCACACCCCCTGCATTGGAAGGCAAAGTCCCAACCACTGGACCAGCAGGGAAAACCCAGGGCAGGCATTGTGATACACAGTATGTCCAGCCTTTGGGGATGAGCCAGTCACAGAAGTTAATGAACCACATGAATAAAAGAGATGCCAGGGCTCAGTCCCACCGCTTCCATCAAACGTCAATGAGACCCAGAGAAGCTATAGGTGGCCTGACTCTGTGGTTGGCCCTCACTCATCTCCCCTACATCAGTTTCCCCTGCAGGGCTACCTCCTGGATGACAGACACCTGAATAACTGTGAACCAGTTATAAATATTTCACCAGGGGTGACCACTGACACAGGAGACCGTGACATCCACTTGAAGCTCCCAGTCAGAGGGTTACTTTGCAAAGAAACCTTCACAGAGAATGGTGTGGCTCCTGCTCTGTCCACATCCCGACGCGGGCCCCATATGGCCGCTCCCCGAGTGCTGCTCACCTTCAGGGACCAGGTGCCGGGAGAGGCACAGAGCAAACACACAAACCCTGGAGTCCAGAACTGGCAATTCTCTGAGTTTGGGCGGGGAGTGAGGTGAGGGGTGACCCCAGGCATGTTCTCACTGCATCTTCAGGTACACAGCAGGGATAACATGTTCACTGGATAGCTCTCAGGGTCCAAAATCACAATCCCCAGATCACACCGCCCCCCAAGAAATTCTCACTGTTAACAAAGGAGTGTTGAAAGCATAAAAGCACAGCCCTTGTTCAAACAGAAGAAACTATGATAATAAAAGATCAGCAATAAATAACTAAAAAGTGGCAAGTAAGCATGAAATGGGAGGATTTTAAAATAGAGCTGAGCTATATTCACTATTTGGGCTTCCCTGGTGGCTCAGATCTGGTAAAGAACCCACCTGCAGCGCGGGAGACCTGGGTTTGATCCCTGAGTCAGGAAGATCCCCTGGAGGGCACGGCAACCCACTCCAGTATATTCTTGCCTGGAATATTCAATGGACAGAGAAGCCTACAGCCCATGGTGTTGCAAAGAGTCAGACACGACTGAGCGACTGAGCACACAGCATATATGTTTCACTATTCACTAAAATATATATACACACACACACACACCTACACACACACACACACACTTTTGGACCATGTGACCTTACTTTTGAGTATTATCCTCAGGAAATAAGTATACACACAAGAAAGCTATCTTCATAAATGATGGCCTTATTTATAATTTAAAAAATGGCATAAATCAAAGTATCTTACAATTGGAGAACTACCATATAAAGATATCAGTTCATCTCAGTTCAGTCACTCAGTCATGTATGACTCTTTGTGACCTCATGACTGCAGCAAGCCAGGCTTCCCTGTCCATCACCAACTCCCAGAGCTTACTCAAACTCATGTCCATTGAGTTGGTGATGCCATCCAACCAGCTCATCCTCTGTCATCCCCTTCTCCTCCCACCTTCAATCTTTCCCAGCATCAAGGGCTTTTCAAATAAGTCAGTTCTTCACATCAGGTGGCCAAAGTATTGGAGCTTCAGCTTCAACATCAGCCCTTCCAATGAATATTCAGGACTGATTTCTTTTAAGACAGACTGGTTGGATCTCCCTGCAGTCCAAGGGACTTGCAAGAGTCTTCTCCAACACCACAGTTCAAAAGCATCAATTCTTCGGTGCTCTGTTTTCTTTATAGTCCAACTCTCATATCCATACATGACTACTGGAAAAACCACACCTTTGATTAATAGACCTTTGCTGACACAGTAATGTCTCTGCTTTTTAATATGCTGTCTAGGTTGGTCATAACTTTTCTTCCAAGGAGCGTTTTTTAATTTCATGGCTGCAGTCATCATCTGCAGTTATTTTGGAGCCCCCCCCAAAATAAAGTCTGTCACTGTTTCTATTGTTTCTCCACTATTTTCCATGAAGTGATGGGACCAGATACCGTGATCTTAGTTTTCTGAATGCTGAGTTTTAAGCCAACTTTTTCATTCTCCTCTTTCACTTTCATCAAGGGACTCCTTAGTTCTTCTTCAGTTTCTGCCATAAGGGTGGTATTATCTGCATATATGAGGTTATTGATATTTCTCCCAGCAATCTTGATTCCAGCTTGTGCTTCATCCAGTCCAGCATTTCTCATGATGTACCCTGCATATAAGTTAAATAAGCAGGGTGACAATATACAGCCTTGACGTACTCCTTTCCCGATTTTGAACCAGTCTGTTGTTCTACATCCAGTTCTAACTGTTGTTTTTTGACCTGTACACAGATTTCTCAGGAGGCAGGTAAGGTGGTATGGTATTACTAGCTCTTGAATTTTCCACAGTGTGTTGTGATCCACACAGTCAAAGGCTTTGGCATAGTCAATAAAGCAGAAGTACATATTTTTCTGGAACTCTCTTGCTTTTTTGATGATCCAAGGGATGTTGGCAATTTGATCTCTGGTTCCTCTGCCTTTTCTAAATCCAGCTTGAACATCTGGAAGTTTACAGTTCACATACTGTCGAAGCCTGGCTTGGAGGATTTTGAGCATTAGTTTGTTAGCATGTGAGATGAGTGCAATTGTGCAGTAGTTTGAACATCCTTTGGCACTGCCCTTCTTTGGGACTGGAATGAAAACTGACCTTTTCCAGTCCTGTGGCCACTGCTGAGTTTTCCAAAGTTGCTGGCATATTGAGTGCAGCACTTTCACAACATCATCTTTTAAGGTTTGAAAGAGCTCAACAGGAATTCCATCACCTCCACTAGCTTTGTTCAGAGTGATGCTTCCTAAGGCCCTCTTGACTTTGCACTGCAGGATGTCTGGCTCTAGGTGAGTGATCACACCATTGTGGTTATCTGGGTCATGAAGATCTTTTTTGTATAGTTCTTCTGTGTATTCTTGCCACCTCTTCTTAATATCTTCTGCTTCTGTTAGGTCCATACCATTTCTGTCCTTTATTGTGCCCATCTTTGCAAGAAATGTTCCCTTGGTATTTCAGAATGAAATGAGTACAGAATGAAGCAGGGTAAAGGCTAACAGTTTTGCCAAGAGAATGCACTGGTCATAGCAAACACCCTCTTCCAACAACAGAAGACAAGACTCTACACATGG
This sequence comes from Oryx dammah, assembly GCF_014754425.2. NCBI lineage: Eukaryota > Metazoa > Chordata > Mammalia > Artiodactyla > Bovidae > Oryx > Oryx dammah. The sequence goes on along the minus strand of NW_024070209.1, from coordinate 44,970,206 downwards.
ACATCACGAGATGGTCAATACCGAAATCAGATGGAGAAGCTCTATACTGTCAGCAAAAACAAGGCCAGGAGCTGACTGTGGCTTAGATCATGAACTCCTTATTGCGAAATTCAGACTGAAATCGAAGAAAGTAGGGAAAATCACTAGACCATTCAGGTATGACCTAAATCAAATCCCTTATGACTACACAGTGGAAGTGACTAATAGATTGAAGGGATTAGATCTGATAGACAGAGTGCCTGAACAACTACGGACAGAGGTTCATGACATTGTACAGGAGGCAGTGATTACGACCATCGCCAAGAAAAAGAAACGCAAAAAGGCAAAATGGTTGGCTGAGGAGACCTTACAAGTAGCTGAGAATATGATATAGCCATTCATTTAATGAAATCATAAAGTCATTAAGTACGACTGTAACTATTATCAAAAAGATAAGAGATAACAAGTGTTGGCGAGGATGTAGAGAAAAGGGAACCCTAGTTCACTCACCATGGATGGGAATACAAAGTGGTGTACTATGAAAAATAGTATGGAGGTTCCTCAAAAAATTAAATACAGGACTACCATACAACCCAGGAATTCCAATTCTGGGCGTTTATCCAAAGGCAATGAAAACACTAATTCAAAAGGATACATGCAACTCCATGCTCTTAGCAGCACTATACAATAGCCAGGACATGGACGCAACCTAAGTGTTCAAGAAATAAGGGTGGATAAAGAAAATGTGGTGAATATATGCAATAGGTTTCAGCTGTCACAAGAAGGAAATCCTGACAACTGCAACAACGTGGATGGATCTTCAGGACACTGCACTAAGTGAAATAAGTCAGGGAAAGACAAATGTATGATCTCACTTATGTGCGTGCAGAGTAAGTCACACAGTTGTGTGCAATTCTTTGCAACCCCATGGACTGTGGCCTGCCAGGCTCCTCTGTTCCTGGGATTCTCCAGGCAATCATACTGGAGAGGGCTGCCATGCCCTCCTCCAGGGGGTCTCACTTACATGTAGAATCTAAAGACAAACAACAAAAACCTAAGCTCACAGATACAGAGAACAGACTACTGGTTGCCAGAGGTGGAGGTGGGTAAAGTGGGTGAAATAGGTGAATGCAGTTAAAATAAATCCTAGGAACTGATGCACACACGACTGTATACAAAACAGAGCATAGGGAATTCTACTCAATACTTTGTAAGACCTGTATGGGCAGAGAAGGTCAGGGCAGACCTGCCTGCAGGGCCTCTGGAAGTGGACCCTCCAGTCCCGCTGTCTGAGTTCCAGCCATCATCCCAGATAACACCAAAAAGAGAACAGACTCTTCAAACTCCCACCCTGACAGAGCTGTGAGCATGGTGAACCACTGCTGCTCCATCCCACCAGGTCCTGAGGTGGTCACTTACGCAGCACAACCACCAGAACCAGAGCACAGACAGGAACCTAGCCTTTAATTCCCTGTCAACCCTGGATCTGGGCTACATTCCTCCCAGTGCCCAGTGCCCATGTCGCAGGCCCAGGGTGCCCACCTGGGCAGAACACCTGGCTGTAGACTGAAGTTCTGGGGGACCCTGTACCCTAACCACACAGGCTGCCTGCCTTGTGATCAAAGCATTAAGCATGCCCAGGACAGTGGTGCCCTGCTCACCCCATGAACCCCAACAACCCCAGCCCCAGAGAAGCAGACACCTGCCTGCCCTGAATAAACTCCACAGTGGCACAAAGCATCGTTAGTGTAACAAGAGAAGTATCGGAAGAGCTGTTTAAACAGATCAGAAGGTTCAAATCGAACATACTCTTCTGCTAAAATTTTCCAACTGCAAAATGAGGTTATCAGAGGAGGGAACCTCCGCCTCAGCTCCTCTGAAAGAATCAGGTGCTCAGGCTCAGACAGCATCACACACAGAAAAGCGGGGAGCCTTTCTGCTCCCCGACCTGGAGAGAGCTGGCCCCAAACCCCACACCTATGCCTAGCTGGCCAGGCCTGCATTCACCCATGTGGTTACACAGGAGGAAGCTGCCCAGGTGAGAAGGTGACCTGGGGAGCCCAGAAGGCTGGTAAGCTGGCATCCTTCACAGACCGCATGTGGGGCACTGTTTGTGGGGCCCTGTGCCAACCCTGCACTATCCCCGCCCACAGGCTGGCCTCCCGGATGAGCCCCAGAACAGGATCCCCAGTTCTCTGCTTTGTAGCCCCAGCAATCCCCACTGGCAGGTCAGAGCTCCGGCGATAAAACACCTCTGAGTGACTCACAGACTTCCCTAAGAAAACCACACTAACATTCCCATGGGAAAATTTTTTTTTGCCCGAATATGTTCCCTTTTTTTAAACAAAATGGTTAAAAATGTAAGAAACTGTGGGCTTTGCAGATGACATTTGTTCCTTTAAAAAGTCTTCATGTATAAAATGTCACTAAGTGAGATGGGAAACCCAGAAGGGAAACCTCCTAGAAGCCATTTCTGCTGTCACACGAGACTCACATTTAAAATGCCGAGTGGGTATAGCTGCTCAGAGACGGAGCTGGGGAACACAAGGAAGAACCTTCTGGGCTCCGGCATTACTGCAATTCCCATAGCTTGCAGTGAGAGAGCTCAAAGGACAGTCCCTTGAGGTCTGCTAAGGAGCCGAGGGGTTCTGTCCATCCAGGTAGGGGAGTGCCTTGCTTGCAAAGGACAGGGTGACCAATGAAATCCCCCAATTGGCCAGTTAGCAAACCCCAAACCCAACGGTCACTTTGAGGAATCCCGCCGGACACCTGGACAACTCTTAAGAACCATGTGGGAAAACAGGAAAACTGTGCTAAGGTCTGTTTCCACTCCCAGAACACAGCTGACTCCCAGAGTGCGGGTTTTCCACACTACCGACCAGCCCTCCAGCCCTGTGGACTAATGACCTGCCCTGAGTGCAGACCCCACAGGCAAGGGGTCCAGGCCCACAGGACACCCCACTTCAGATGCCTGCCTCCAGGCCCAGGGCTACCTGTGCTTCTGACTAACCGACCAGCTCTAAGTCTGGGCACCCACAACCACTTTCTTGGGTTTGATCGTTTGCTAGAAAGGACTCAGAGAAACAGCTTCCTTACAACAACTAGTTCTTCGTGAAGGCTACAGCTCAGGAACAGAAGGTCTGGTCGGGGGAGGAGGGCGGGGGCAACCCGAGCCTCACCTACTGGGAAGCCATCAGATCTCATTGTTGAGGAGTTTCTTTTATTTTCCACAAAGCTCCACCTTCAGCTCCAACCCCTTCCTGGAGGTGGGTGGGTAAGGCTGAAAGTGACCTGCCTCCATCCCAGGCCAACCTAGGGCCCATCCTGAGTCACCCCCTGGGCAAAAATTCAGAGTGATCAGAGGGGGCTTCTTAGGAACAACAGAAGATGCCCCTACAGCTTGGGAACCCGAGGATTCTGGGAGACCTGTGCCACAAAGGTACCGAGAACACAGACATTTTTCCTCTGTTCCTCCCAAGGCGTGAGAAAACAGTTGCGATTCACTTCACAGAGGCCAGCTGACATCCCCACTAGATGAAGAGTTCTTAAAAACGAGGCAAAAGGTGACCCAAAGTTCAACAGAAAAGTGGGCAAAAACGCAACAGTTTTCAGAAGAAGAGGTATTAACAGTCCTTTAACGCTTGCAAAGATGCTCAACATCGCTCCTATGAAGAAAGAGGCCCCTTGAAGCAGGAGGGACCATTTCTGCCTGGTATGCCATCCACAAGCTCTGACGGTGTGTGTGGCGGGGTAGGGCACAGCTGTTCTGAAACATGACTGGGGGACAGCGGGCACAAGCTTGCTCACTGCGGTGGTTATTTCTAAGAGCAGGGCATCTGAAATAAGGAAAGTGTCCTGCACAGGAGGTGGTCATGGAGAGTTCAGGGCATGTACGTGCGAGTGACAGACAGAGCAAGGGTGCGCTCCATACACTGATGCCAGAGCTTTCCAGGAAATACAATGCAGGGAAAAAAGAGAACAAAATGGTCCAGGTGGTTGACACCTTCCGGGCATGATGAATAGCATGTGCTTCTACACACGCAGATGAATGCCTGCATTTGCAAAGAGAAACCTAAGATGCATAAAACGGACTAGTAACAATGCGCAAGAGGGTGGGGCCAGCAATTGCAGCAAGACACGTCTGCACATAACTTTTCATTCAGTCTGACTTTTGAACCGTGTAAATGGCTTATACATTTTAACAACTGGAAAGAAAAAAGCAAATCCTAAAATAAACGGAACACAAACAAACAAACAAAAAGGAACATGACTTGTATCAGGCACAGAAAAACACTTTTCACGGAGCGTTTTCGACACAGTAACAGCACACCCTGAGCAAGACAGAGTCTAAGGACAAAAGGAATGCCAGAGGAATTCTGAATTTTCTTGGTACTGGTAATGATGCAGTAATTCGGAAACCGTTTTGCCTGGTGGTACGCATCAAATGAGTTTGGACTGATGTCAGAAACGATTTTCACTGTGGGAAGAAGTAGCAAGATGGGAAGGAGGAGGAAGAACCTTGTCATGACTTAAATCGGGGGCAGCAGCATAAACTCCTGATGGGGAAAAATCTGTACCTGGCCCCATCCACTAAGGGCACCTCAGCCAGTGCTGAGACCCTGAGTCTGAGTCTACACTCTCCACTGGAAGGAAGCAGGGCACCTTGGAGGAGTGGCTGACTGCAGGTTTGGGCACAGAAAACACAGGATGAGCACGGAGCATCTGCAGATCAAGGAGGTGCTCAAAGACTGGGAAAACCTCTGAGTCCCCAATGATTTAAAAAAAAAAAAAAGGGGGTGTGAATCAATGGTGTCCTCAAAACATGTCCACAACCTGATTCCTAGAACCTGGGAATCTGACTTGGAAAAAGGGTCTTAGCAGGTGTAATTCAGCATCTTGAGACCAAAAGATAACCCTAAATTATCCTGTTGGGCCCTCCATCCACTGACCAGTGTCCTTATAAAGGACAGGGGAGACAAGACAGGCAGAAGGGGAGGAGCCTGGGAGCCCCCAGAAGAGTGAAGCACCTGCAGCCTGTGGAGAGTGAGGAAGGAGCCTGCCTGGTACACCTGGACGTGGGGCACCTGCCAGCTGCAGCCCTGCCCAGTCCCATCTCTGGAGAGGGTAGGATGGAGGACCTGCAGCAGGCGAGCCCCTGTCAGCTGGGGAGATGACTAGGGTGCCCCTCAGCCCCGCAGCTCTCCCTTGGGGCCCTGAGATGTCCAGGCAAGCTGGCACTGCCCCTAGGGGATGCTGAGTGATCCACCAACAAGGGAGGCAGCTGAGGGTCTGGGGCAGTGGGCGGCCCTCCACTCACCTAGGATCTGCTCAAATGGAGCAGATGGCCCAGGGTCCCTCCCAGGAAAAAGGAACCCCCCCCAAAAGGGAAGAGATCCTTCATGTGAAGAAAAGAGAGCCAAGGACCACCAAGCAGAAGACTCTGAAACAAAGACCACATGCTTTAGTTTTTTAAATTAAGAGGGAAAAAAAAAAAAGTCTCATGAGCAAAAAATGATAGCAAAAACAAATATTTTACATCACTGGAAGAGTTCGGTTATAAAGATTACAAAGTTCCCGAAAAGTTGAGCAAAAGTCTAAAACGACAGACGTGAAGAAACAAAATGGATGAGACCTGGCAACCACACACCTGTGGGAGAATGTTCCAGGGAGGGGGGTAGCCAAAGGGCAGTTCAGAAGTTTTCAGAACTGAAAAGCAAGGACCCTGGTGGCCAGGGCTTGGAGGTGCCTGGCACATGTCACCAGCATCCGTGGACTGGCAGGTGCCCCTGGTTCCTCCCTGCCGCCCACCCCCGGCCCCAGCACAGAGGCCTCACTCTGGGAGGGGCTCTGCATGTGAGCACTGTGGTCCTGAAGGAGGCCAGTGATCCACCGCAGGGATACTGTTCACAAGGACACACACTGGGCACACGGGCCAAGAGAGGCCACCAGAGTGAAGAGGGACCAAGCCCAAGCCGAGGTGTTTGGGGGGAGGATGGCATCGGGGCAGAAGGAGCACCTAGGATCTCCCAGGAGAAATCAAGTCGAAGAGAGAGAGAGGGACGGAGACTTGCCTGAGAGGCTTTGAGGGGCCTTTTCTAGAATTCTGCACCACCTGCCCATCACTTAAATGTGAAGACAGAGAGGTCACGGCCAACACCTCCCAATCCTCCTCCCTGACATCAGGTGAGGTAAGTCAAGGGACAGGCGATCTCCAGGCCAACAGAGCCGGGCAGCTGAGGCCAGGGGCCTCTCCTCGGGGAAATCTTGGGGGAGATGATATGGGTGACAAGCGCTGGAGTCCAGTGTGTTAACAGAGCAGTCATTGGCTCCAGAAGAATAAAAGGTGACGGACGTACAACCTGGCTCATGTGGATTACATTTAGTCGTACTGTGAACACCGGATGCTGTTCTCAGTCCCTCAGTCGTGTCTGACTCTTTGCAAAGCCATTGATGTAGCCTGCCAGGCTCCTCTGTCCACAGGACTCTCCAGGCAAGAACACTGGAGTGGGCTATCATTTCCTCCTCCAGCATTTAGTCATATGTGTAAACATGAAATGCTGACCTCCTCAAAATCACATTAAGTCTATGTGGGGGTGAGCACGGGTTGGGGGAAAGTAAAGAGAAAAGTCACAAGGTATACAACAGTATCTACAAACGAAAAACTAGGAAGCATAGGATGCTATGGCACAAACACCAAGATCATCAGTTCAGAGAAGAGAAGCACCTGCCCCTGGGCAGGGAAGAGATGTTCGGGGACACCATGGAACCAGGCAAAGGCAATCTGACTTTCTAAACTGTACTCATGTCAAAAACACTACAGGTAATTCCAGCTGAGTCTCTGCCTAGGGATTCCTAGGAGCAGGTTGGTGTGACTCTCAGACAATCAGGCCTCTGAGCTCCTCTAACCAGTGACCAGCACTGACCTGAGGGCTCCAAGGACTGGAACTCCAAAGGAGAAAACACGTGCAGGCAAAGAACCCAGGGCAGCACAAGCTGGCCGTGCTCAGGCCCTGGGCCCTAGACTGAAGAGTTACGTGCCAGCAGGGAGGAGGATGGGCCCGCACGGGCCCAAGAAACAGAGGAAGATGGGAGAGAGCCTGAGAGGACCAGGGAGAGACTTTCCAGAAGGGGCTGTGTCATTTGGCAGCCAGGACAGTTTTCTCAAACAAGGAGACAAGATTATTACATTAACAAGGAGAGCCAAGACTAGAAATCACTGCTCTTGGACACTGTCAGGAGTCGCCATCTCGCTTTTCCTATAAAGCGTGTTGGAGTTACCATCCCACGCCCATTACAGACACTGCCTGCACACCTATCTTAAACCTCACAGTTAAATTCACCCATACAGTGAGCTGGCACAAGGCCCGCATGAGCCCTTCAGCCAGGGCAGCCTCATCACCACTTCATGTTTACGATCCAACCCCCCCACTCCCCGCCCACCCTCCACCCCCACCCCCACCATTCTCTGCATTCCTAGAACACGCCCTGCTCTGGATGCCACAGGGCGTCCCACTCTTTGCGACCCTATGGACTGTAGGCTGCCAGACTCCTCTGTCCATGGGATTCTCCAGGCAAGAATACTGGAGTGGGTTGCCATGACCTCCTCCAGGGAATCTTCCTGACCCAGGGATGGCAGCCAAGTCTCCAGCAGTGGCAGGCGGGTTCTTTACCACTAGCGCCGCCTCGGAAGCCCACTAACTCCCACACACGCCTCACTTCTCAGCTCAAGCTTCACTTCCACGAGAAAACATGCCAGTTCCCCCTGTCAGGAGTCCTCATGCATTCCTTCCCTTCCTTCCTACCAGTTTGTAATTTCACCCTCATTTAAGTGAGAATCTAATTTGTGGCCAACTCACCATCTAAGCCAGTGGTTCTCAAGTGGGGGGGTGCCCCAGAACACACCAACAGTATGTGAGGTGAAACTATTAGCTGGGCCACAGCCCAGACCTACTGAGTCAGAAGCTTGAGCTGGGAGGCAGCAGCCTGTGTTTGGAAAGCCCTCCAGGTGATTCCGATGCACACAGCAGGTTGAGAACCACTGCCCAGGTGTTCTGCACGCCTTGGGGATCCCTGAGACCTAGCACAGGGACAAAGACAAGGGCTTGGCAGACAAAAGGACCCAGAAGGATTTCCTGATCTGCAGAATGGTGAATGACATTCCACGACCTCTGACCTGCAGAAGCCTCAAAATCAACATGGAGCCTGCCGGCAGACCTGGGTTCCAGTCCCAGGTCCCCAGCCCTTCTGGGCTCAAATTCTTGGTCTTTGTAGCTTTTCACCTGTGTGATCATCATTTGCCTAATTTCTCTTGGTCTTAAAAGACTCACCTCTAGAACCGGAATAACGTAGGAACTATTTCCTAGGACTGCTGAGATACTTAAATGAGACAAAGAAACAGACTCACCACACATAGGGAAACTGGAAGCAAGTTTGAACGTTGTTACTATAGTCCTAACAGGAATTACACAACTTGAAGCAGTCTTCCCCCTGGGGTCTCGGCTTCTTGACTCAAGACTGGCATACACTTCAGAAGCCATCTTCCTCCTTGGCAAAGATACTTGCATCTAACAGCCCCCAGCTGGGCTGCAGACAGGCCAGGTCTCAATGACTGCGCATCTGCCTAGAGCTTAACTGAAGCCACGTCCGGAGGCCCCCCTCAACTCGGGAGTCAGACCTCGGTAACTCAACCGGTGAGCAGGTGTTTCGTCTCAGCGTGGATCAGCCTCGTGGCTAGGATTCAAACGAGCTCACACTTGGTCCAATTTTGGTACTTGGGGAAATATTAATAGCATCAAGGAAAACACATTCCCATCCAATAGTTTTTTTTTTTTTTTAAGGGACGGCTTCTGCCTCTAAGACACAGGGTGTACCACCTGTCAGCAAAGTGTCCCCTCCTGCCCTCTGTCCCGCAGCCTTCGGAGTGATGACAGGGGAACCACACAAAATGGAGCGGCGCCGAGACACCATGCCCCCGCGGTGCGCCTCGGCTCTGGGTCGACCCGCACCCTCAGAACACAGGCGCGGGGAACCCCTGGGGCGTGCGGAGACCTGGGCTCGGTGACCTGCCCCCCCTTGGCGCCAGTACCCCTGGAGCGGACAACTGGGCGCGGGGACCCCCCTGGGCGCCAGGATTCCGCCCCCCCAGGTGCAGACACCTGGGGGCAGAGACCCCCCCCCCACCGAGCGTACAGACATTTGGGCGCCAGGACCCCCGGGCGTCAGACCCGTGGGCTCGGCCGCGGGCCGGCGGGGTCGGGCGAGACACTGGGCTCCCAGCAGCCAAACGCTCAGTAATTTTCCTGGGAGTAGACCGACGCGATGAGGGGTCTGCCAGCAGACAGCCTTCGCAGCCCCGCGTCCCACCCGGCGGCGCCGCACGCTCGGGAGCCGTGGACCACAGCCCGATGTGCGGCGGGGCCGAGGGCCGAGGGTCCGCTGTTCGGCTGCCGGCCGCACGCGGAGCGGGAGGGAGCAGGCCGCGGGCGGGAATGAATGGCCGAAGCACTCACAGGCCACGTAGGCGAGCAGCGCGATGCCCAGCAGCAGCTTCATCCTCCTGCGGCTGACAGCCGACGCTAGGCGAAGCAGCGGCTGGCTCAGCATCCCGGGCCGCGCGCTGCGGCCGCCCGACTCCGAGCGCGGCGGCGGGGGCGGCCCGGAGGCCCCGCCCCGCCCCGCGCGCGCTTCCTGCCGGCGGGGTCCGCGCGCATGCTCCGCGTTCGCCCCGCCCCACTCCGCAGGCGCAGTGCGGCGGCCCCAGCGGTCTCCGTGTGCGCATGCGCGAGCGAAAGCGTGGACGCCCTGGTGGGCGGTGCGCCCCAGACCCGGGTACCAGCGCACCAGGCGGTCGCCGGGCTGGTTTGTGCTATATTTGGGCAGGTGTTTGGAGTTCTTTACCCGCTCACTCTGAAAGTTACCTGTTCTCCCGACTTCTTTAGTTGAAACAGCGGCAACGATTAGTCCCCTACATATCACTGATGTCCAGATTCCGTGCGTTTTCCCCTCTGATCGGCTAGGACGTCTTCCTTTAAAAAATAAGGCGTTTATTATTATTATTTTTAAAAGTAGTGCTAGTGAGTGAGGATAAACTAGGAAGGAAAGAGTGGACCGCGCTGTCTGCCTGCAGAAAAACGGATACCTCGTTGCAGGAGAGTGAGTGTACTAGCCATAGCTATGCGTCGAGAGCACACGGATGCACGCGCTGTCCTGGCTCATTTCTTCCATAAGCGGGTATTGCATGCCTGCTCCCAGCGAGGAGCTGTGCCCAAGGACGCACAGATGCCGAAGCAGTCCTGGACCCGCGGGGAGCTGGGCCCCTGGCGGGGGAAGACAGGGGCACTCGGACCTTAGCCAAACCTGGGGTGGAGCGACCCGGAGGGAGACCCAAAGTGCAGGGGCTGCAGGCTGACCTTATAGACCTTGCAGAGCGGCCCGCAGTGCCTCTAACCTCTGTGAACGCCGGGCTCTTTTGCTAAACAGTCAAATGCCCTTCTTCAACTTTGTTATAAACCTCCGAGAAAAATAACCATCACAATTAGCAATAAATCAAAGCAGTAATTGGTTACATCTTTCTAGCTACTCAGCACAAATGCCATGACTCTGTGATTGTAAGACAGCCTTCACCGTTCCAGGCCTCTCCATTAACCTTGAGAACTGTGGAACAAGAGGAAAATCGTTAAGCCCTTTCCCAGAGTCGGACATGACTGAGCGACTTCACTTTGACTTTTCACTTTCATGCATTGGAGAAGGAAATGGCAACCCACTCCAGTATTCTTGCCTAGAGAATCCCAGGGATGGGGGAGCCTGGTGGGCTGCCATCTCTGGGGTCTCACAGAGTCAGACACAACTGAAGCGACTTAGCAGCAGCAGCAGCAGAGGACCATACTCACATCTGAAGCGGCCTCCTGTCAGGACGGCCACTCCTCAACAAGCTCTCAACCCATTCCAGTATCCAAGAAGGCTGCCAGGTGACACTGCCTTTGGAGGCAAACAGAGGCCCCCCTGGGTGGGCTTCCAGGTGAGCACACCAGCCAAGGACAAGTTTCTTGTTGTCCGGGAGTCTTTTTTCCTTGTTGACTCCATAATATCTGCCAAGTAGAAAAGTCCAGTTCCGTCCCTGAGTGGGGAAGATCCCCTGGAGAAGGAAATGGCAACCCACTCCAGTGTTCTTGCCTGGGAAATCCCATAGACAGAGGACCTGGCAGGCTACGGTCCATGGGGTCAAAAGAGTACAACACAACTTAGTACCTAAACAACAACAACAGCAACTTTATTTCCTCATCGTTAACATTTTAAGTTTGAGTTAAACCTCTAATTTTTGAAAAGATGTATCTAGAGCATGTAGTGCCCTGAGCTCCTCTGATCCTATGATTTCATGATTTTTATTTTACTTTTTTATTTACCATGATCACTTTATTCTTCTAATTTTTTATTTTATATTGGAGTATAGTTGACTTATAATGCTGTTTTAGTTTCAGGTGTACGGCCAAGATTTAGCTATTCAGTTCAGTTCAATTCAGTCACTCAATCGTGTCCGACTCTTTGCGACCCCATGAATCGAGGGACGCCAGGCCTCCCTGTCCATCACCAACTCCTGAGTTCACTCAGACTCATGTCCATCAAGTCAGTGATGCTATCCAGCCATCTCATCCTCTCTCGTCCCCTTCTCCTCCTGCCCCCAATCTCTCCCAGCATCAGAGTCTTTTCAGTGAGTCTATTCTTCACATGAGGTGACCAAAGTACTGGAGTTTCAGCTTCAGCATCATTCCCTCTAAAGAAATCCCAGGGCTCATCTCCTTCAGAATGGACTGGTTGGATCTCCTTGTAGTCCAAGGGACTCTCAAGAGTCTTCTCCAACACGACAGTTCAAAAGCATCAATTCTTCGGTGCTCAGCTTTCTTCACAGTCCAACTCTCACATCCATACATGACTACTGGAAAAACCATAGCCTTGATTAGATGGACCTTTGTTGGCAAAGGAATGTCTCTGCTTTTAAATATGCTATCTAAGTTGGTCATAACTTTTCTTCCAAGGAGCAAGCGTCTTTTAATTTCATGGCTGCAGTCACCATCTGCAATGATTTTGGAGCCCCCCAAAATAAAGTCTGACACTGTTTCCACTGTTTCCCTATCTATTTCCCATGAAGTGATGGGACCAGATGCCATGATCTTCGTTTTCTGAATGTTGAGCTTTAAGCCAACTTTTTCACTCTCCATTTTTACTTTCATCAAGAGGCTTTTTAGTTCCTCTTCACTTTCTGCCATAAGGGTGGTGTCATCTGCAGACTTAGCTATACATAGACATATATCTTGGGCTTCCTGGTGGCTCAGTGGTAAAAAATCCGCTTGCAATGCAGCAGACATGGATTCAATCCCTGGGTCAGGAGGATCTCCTGGAGGAGGAAATGGCAACTCACTCCAGTATTCTTGCCTGGAAAACCCCACAGACAGAGAAGCCTGGCAGGGTACAGTCCATGGGGTCACAGAGTCAGACACGACTAAGTGACTAAACCACCACCAGACATATATCCATTCTTTTTCAGATTCTTTTCCCATTTAGGTTATTAAGAGTATTGAGTAGAGTTCCCTGTCCTAAGCAGTAGGAATTCCATGGTTTTTAGATAAAAGATGAGCAGCAGAGATATAAGAAAAGATTAACATTTGCCCTAAGGCAAAATCAGATAGAAGCTGTAAGTGGATTCCAAGCTTTTTGGGTGTAGGTGGTATTTCATTGATATATATTTATCTGTTCAAGCAGGCCAGAGATTGTGAAACACATGCTGCCTATGCACAAAAGTCCCTAAATCCAGCTTTCCTACCCGAGCCTCCTTTCCACCACCAGACACTGCTGCCAAGGTCTCGGGCCCCAAGGGATGAAGTGTATGGGAACACCATCAACAACTACATGTAGATTAGCCACTGCTATCCTTATAACCCCCTCAGGAGGTTGTGGGTGGCCCTGACCCTGACTTTCAGCTCAACCAAAGCCAGAATTTGGCAGTAAGCAGCAGTATATGTTTGCCCAGCAGAGATGAGAAGGCCCAGGGAAGGAGGTGCCACCTCGGGTTCTTCAGGGAAACTGTGGGCTTGGGCAGGTCACTTCCCTGAGCTTCTCTTCCCTCTTCTGGCTGCCCATGCTCTCTGCCCCAGTGAGTTCTGTGCTCAGGTCCTCTTCCTGCCTCAACCTTGCTATCAGCTGCTCCTTTTTTTCAGTGGAGACATCAACAAGAATATTTTGACAGTGACTACTTAGTTACAAGGCAGTGTTCTTGACACTTGGGATGATTAAAAAATGAATCATAAAAGGACTCCTGTCCAAAGAGTGTTAAAGGCCTGAGAAGAGGGGACTTCCTTGGTGGCTCAGTGGTAAAGGATCTGCCTGCCAAGGTGGGGGCATGCATTTGATTCCTTTTGCAGGAAAATTAAACATGCCTCAGAGCAACTCAGCCCATGCACCACAACTCCTGAGCCTATGAACTTAGAGCTGGTGATGCTCAAAATGAGAAGCCTGCATACGGCAACTAGAGAGTAACCCCTGCTCACTGCAACCAGAGAAAGCCTGTACAAAGCAAGGAAGATCCAGTGCACCAAAAAAAAAAAAAAACTAAGAAAAGTAGGGCTTCCCTGGTGGTTCAGACAGTAAAAAAATCTGCCTGCAATGCAGGAGACCCAGGTTTGATCCCTGAGTTGAGAAGAAACCCTGGAGAAGGGAATGGCTACCCACTCTAGTATTCTTGCCTAGGAAATCCATGGACAGAAAAAACTGGTGGGATACAGCTCATGGGATTGCAAAGTCGGACATGACTGAGTAACTAACACTTTTCAAGAAGAGTAGAAAACCTCCGTCTATTCAGTGTCCACCAGGAGCCAGGCAGGGACTGTGATGTGAGATGCTCGCACCTGTCACCTCACCCGAGTTCTGTAACAGCCCCAAGACAGTTGCTGATGGGACTGTGCTTAATAGACAGAAAACAAGCTCTGAAAGTTGTCAGTGTCCACACAGCTGGGGTGGGAGAGGGGCGGGGGGATGCTTTTGGGGAGGAGAGCGAAGGCATGCAGAAGCCACCATACTTCATGGTAGAAAGTGGTGAGGACCAGGACAATGCAGATGGATGGCCAAGGCATTCACAAGAAAGAGACATCACTCCCTGGGACTGCGGTTCGCCCAATTAGTTGGCTGAACAGCTTCCTGGCTCCGAAAGCTGAGTGTTCACAACTCTTCCTGTGGGGTGCTCATTCCCATGTGAATGAGCAATTGCTGCAGATCAGGGCTTTTTCTGTTTTTTGACCAGCACACCTCCCCTTCCAGGTGAGAACAGCAAGAGGGAGGCTGTGCAGAGCCAGGGCTACGTGGGCTGAATTTGAAATCACATGTAAGGTTTTTGCTCACACACATCGGACAGGGGCGTTGGGGAAGGAGAAGACCCTATAGGACATAGTAGAACCTGTTTGGCTGGAGGAGCAGGAAAAAAAGGTGTAGATAATGTTGGATAAGAAAGCCTCTAGCAATGTATCTGAGAATGCAGAAGCGAAGCCTCCAACCCTTGCGCATTTTACCTACTTTTCTTCCTGCTACTTTTCTTATTAAGCCAATGCTTCCCTGATGGCTCAATGAGTGGTGAAGAACCTGCCTGCCAATGCAGGAGATGCGGGTTCCATCCCTGGGTTGGGAAGATCCCCTGGAGTAGGAAATGGCAACCGACTCCAGTCGGTTTTCCACTTACCTGGGAAATTCCATGGACAAAGGAGCCTGGTAGGCTACAGTCCATCGGGTGGCAGAGTCAGACACAATTCAGGGACTAACACTTTTTTTTTTTTTTAATACAAAGGGTTGGTTGTTGCAAACAGATACAAAGGTTAAGGTAAAAGGATACAAAGGTTAAGGTAAAACAAATATCTGATAGGGAGTCAGATGTGTTCTTCCTGTTATAATGTGACAGCTTTTCCCCTCTGCACCTCCCTGGTCCACCTGGCTTATATGCCCCAGATCATCTGAGCAGAGGGTTTTGCTGGCAATCAGCCAAGACCAGGATGAGAAGTAGATCATGCTGCTGGGACTAGTCATTTTTAAAGTGCTTAATTCTAAACTTCTGTAGAACTTGAAAGATCTGCTGAAGGACCTATTGAGCTCTTGTTGCTGAGGAGTGGAGGGGAGAAAAAGATGCTGCCTTTGGGGTCTCCTTAAAGCTCTCCCTCTGTGTCCTTTGGGAAACATAAACTGTGATTAGTATATCTGACTGGTAATATCGTCTCTCCGCTAGAGCCAGGTTTCTGATGAGCAAGTAATAAATTCTGGTTGTTAATGTGCGTGCCAGCTGTAGTGTGAATGCCCAGTGAATACTTACCAACCAATGGACTTGGGGGAAGTGCCAGATACAGGCAAATTACGTTTTCGACTTGTTATTTTCCGAAGTTTGCATTGGCTGTTAAAGAAGATGATTTCTCTGGGGTGTGTTGAGTAATTAACTTCCCATCAGAGAAGATAGAAAGCAGTCATCAGACATACATCACAATTCACAAAGTCCGCTTTTGACGATTATTATGTGCAGTTGAGAGGCAGATGCCTTGCCTTTTCTACAGGCACCTTATCTACTGTGAATCTGTTCACTATTAGAAATCCAATTAATTTTTAAGCACTCTAACTACATGGTTATGTAGTGATACCAGATGATTTTGAGTGAAAACTCAAAAGCCTTGCAAAAAAAGGGTGGGATTTAATAACCCATCTTTGTTTTTTTCTTTCTCAGGAGAAGAGGCGAAACCTGTTTGAAATGGAAAGATCTCCCTAACTGTTTGGAAAAGATGATCCATTCTGAACTGCTTAATTAGTATCTAAATCACAAATTAGTATCCTATATCACCCTTTACGGGGGAGGACAGCCTTGTAAAATATGCTTGGTCAAGTGGGTTTGCATAGTATCCACCTCTCTTCATTCCTTTGGCTGAATACCAACGATGTTCTGAGTGGGCTGCTGAAAATGTACCATGGGATGTCACTTTGGCTCACCTAGACATAAGTTTGCTCTCTAAATTATAAACAAGTTTTCAAACAGAAAAGCAGTTGGGAAGTTTACTGTGCATAGTGCAATACTTTCAATACTTTCCTCAGGAGTAGGTAAAAAGGACACTGTGGTTTTCTTTAATGATCCTCTTAGCATTTTAAAACAAGACAGAGCACTTTGATAAGCCATCAGAGATCACACGTCCGTAAGCAATAAGCAAACTGCTTAAAGTGGAAGGTGAATGGGTCCCACTTGCCCATGATCGTGCAGGAACTGGCATCAGAATGGCTTTCCTGTTGTGTCCTAATTAACCCATCCTGGTCGCCCTGGGGTGATGCAGAGAAAGCAGCCTCCTATCCAGGAAAACCTGCACTCACTGGGCAGGCCCACCAGGAAAAATCACAAAACCTCAATACGAGAAAATGTATCCTGGAAACTAGGCATCTGAGAACTGGAGGGGGTCATCTTCAAGTAGGGATTAACCTGGAAGGACCAATCCTATAAGGTTTCTTTAGGAGATGAGTTTTGAGTTGAAATTTTTTAAAAAAATTACAGGACACAGTCTGACTGAAAGAACAAGGGGAGGAAAGAAGAGGCACTTTAACTTTTCTGTTTTGTTCTGTTCAGTTCAGTCACTCAGTCACGTCCGACTCTTTGCGACCCCATGAATTGCAGCACACCAGGCCTCCCTGTCCATCACCAACTCCCGGAGTTCACTCAAACTCACGTCCATCGAGTCAGTGATGCCATCCAGCCATCTCATCCTCCATCATCCCCTTCTCCTCCTGCCCCCAATCCCTCCCAGCATCAGAGTCTTTTTGTTTGGTTGGTTAGTTATTTTGGCTGAGCGGTGCTGCTTTCAGGATCCCAGTTTCCCAACCAGCGTTTGAACCTGGACCCTCGGCAGTGAAAGCGTGGAGTCCTAACTACCAGGCCACTAGGAAGTTCCATGGAGGGACCTTAGGGATCCAGTGCATGCTATGTATGCACGCACATTAAGTTGCTTCAGTTGTGTCTGACTCTTTGCGACCCCATGGACGGTAGCCCGCCAGCCTGCTCTGTCCATGGGATTCTCCAGGCAAGAATACTGGAGTGGGTTGCCCTCCTCCAGAGGATCTTCCCGACCCAGGGATCGAACCCATGCCTCTTTCGTCTCCAGCATTGACAGGAGGGTTCTATACCACTAGCCCAATACAAAGCTACACAGAGCTGGAATGCAGGCTGGCTTTTATTTGCCTAGGACCTCTGTTAAAGAATATTTGCAAATAATGTTAGACCTTTAAACTAAATCCTTTGAAACAATTCTGTTCAGGAGTCATCCATCAACTCCCAGGAGGACCCCTTTACTTGTTCTGTCAGCTTCTTTCTCAGTTCTCCTGCGCGGATGTTTGTATCTTGGGGTACGCAGAGGGGCCTTGTCTCCTAGTTTTGTTGTAAATGTTTTCTGTGGGTTTCTCATTTCGATGTCTAGTTGTTCTGTGTCTGGGAGCACCACTGATCTTCCCCCACCCTCCCTCCACTTAAGGAATCAGCTCACCACTGCACCGGTACTCCATTTAAGGGAGTAGGTAGGGTTAGGGTTAGTTGTTAACTTGTCACTTGTTTTTGCTCCCTCCTCCTGCTCCAGCACAAGTCCCAATAAAGCCTAAATTTCTCATCTGGCCTCAATTTTTATGGATTAAAGGGTCCAAGAACCCACATCGGTATTACTTGCTTTGTATTGAGAAATGTAAGTCCTCCTACTTTGTTCTTCTCTTAAAAGATTATTTTGACTATTCTGGATCCATTGCAATTTTGTAAGAATTTTAAAATCAGTTTATCAATTTATACAGAGAAGTTGGCCAAGATTCTGATTGTTGTTGTTCAGTTGCTCAGTCATGTTTGACTCTTCGTGACCCCAGGGACTGCAGCACGCCAGCATTCCCTGTCCTTCACTTTCTCCTGGAGTTATCTCTAACTCATGTCCATTGACCCACTCTAGTACTCTTGCCTGGAAAATCCCGTGGACAGAGGAGCCTGGTAGGCTGCAGTCCATGAGGTCGCTAAGAGTCGGACATGACTGAGCGACTTCACTTTCACTTTCACTTTCATGCATTGGAGAAAGAAATGGCAACTGTTCTTGCCTGGAGAATCCCAGGGACTGGGGAGCCTGGTGGGCTGCCGTCTATGGGGTTGCACAGAGTCAGACATGACTGACGCGACTTAGCAGCAGTAGCAGCAGCATGTCCATTGAGTCAGTGATGCCATCCAACCAATAGGAATTGATTTAATCTGTAAATCTGTCTGGGGAATATTGCCATCATAGCAGTAAATCTTTAGATCCGTGATCATGGGACCCTTCCCCAGTTATGTAGATGAAATTATTTGTTTCGTAGTTTTGTGGTTTAAGTTTGTACTTTCTTTTAAACACTTTACTCCTAGGTATTCTTTCTGGTGTTTTTTTTTTTTTTTTAATGTTATTGCAGATGAAAGTGTATTTTAAAATTTTATTTTTGGCTTGTCCTGAAAGTTTTCAAAAGTACTTTTTGTTTTTGAATATATCAAACATATGCAAAAGTTCATCACCATCAGCTTCATTAATTATCAAGTCACAGCTGATCTGATTTCATTTTTATTCCACCCACTGTTTCCACCCTGAATTTTAGAACAAATTTCAGACACTAGCATTTCACTTATAAATATTTCAGAAATTATCTTCAAAAGATAAAGGTCTTAAAAAATCACTACAATATTATTATTGCATGCATACTAAATCAGTTCAGTCATGCCTGACTCTTTGTGATCTCATGGACTGTAGCCCACCAGGCTGCTCTGTCCATGGGATTCTCCAGGCAAGAATAGTAGAGTGGGATGCCATGCCCTCCTCCAAGAGATCCTCCCAGTCCGGGATTGAACCCACATCTCTTTCGTCTCCTGCATTGACAGGTGGGTTCTTTATCACTAGAGCCACCAGGGAAGCCCCGTTATTATTATGCTTACCATATTAACATGAATCTCTTTATATCATCATAAATCTAAGTTATTTCTCTCTCCTCAAGGAAAAGTACTGTGTGATTAAATGTGTTGATAGAATGCTGTGCAGAGTTTTCATCCACTTTTGAAGATTTCTTAGAATTAACCAACAACCAATCAACCAGCACTGTTAACAGTGCTCGTGCTTAGTTGCTCAGTCGTGTCCAACTCTTTTGTGACCCCATGGACTGTAGCCCCCCAGACCCTTCTGTCCATGTGATTTTTCAGGCAAGAATACTGGAGTGGGTTGCCATTTCCTTCTCCAGAGGATCTTTCCAACCCAGGGACTGAACCAGTGTCTCCCACATTGCAGTCAGATTCTTTACTGCTGAGCCATCGGGTAAGCCCCCTATTAACAATAGAAAGAATGAAAGAAAACAGTAATGTGATTGGTAACATCGATTTCAGCTTGAAACGTTTTGTGACAAATTCCATCAGATTCACTGCCCAAAATATAAAAGAAAGCATGACTGTTAATAAATCGGTCTAACCTTTTCAAACAAAATTCTCACATATTTATTGCTGAAGCAGCCTATAACTGTGGATGCATAAAAGCAAAAAAAAAAAAAATCAATAAGATCAATAAAAACTAATAAAATGTGTTCATCTGTTCAGAGTAGCCGCTTTTCCAGCTTGCTCTGGCAAGATCCTAGTGACCCAAGCATTGTAAATGTGCCCCGCCAATCATAAGATTCCTTATGGACCCAACGTGGCTGATTTCCTGATTTCATTACCGGCTTTTATTCAAATCCATTGAGGATGGATTAAAGTTAGCAACTAGTCCTAATATGACAGAATGGAAATATCGGTTATTACGATGATTTAATTGAGGAACAGAGATGAGCTTATGAAGGCAGCAAGTCTAGATTTTAATGTGACCTCGCTCTCATTAAATTTCACTTCTGAGGAGAGGAAGGGGCTTCCCTGGTGATCAGCAATAAAGAATCCACCTGCAATGCAGGAGATGCGAGTGGCGTATATTCCGTCCTTGGGTGGGGAAGATCCCCTGGAGGAGGGCATGGCAATGCACTCCAGTATTCTTGCCTGAAGAATCCCATGGACAGAGGAGCCTGGCAGCCTACAGTCATGGGGTCGCAAAGAGCTGGACATGACTGAAGCAACTGAGCACGCCAGGATGCCCAGAGTCATAACTAAGGATTCTAATAAGACCAGTTGCTATCAAGTAAGACAGTTTGGGATGCAAATAATCCCAGGTCCATTAATGGAAAGCAGCGGACATCAAACGTCCACTGTCCTGCAGAGAAGGGGCAAGCGCGGCACTCCATCCTAACTTTAGGCACCAGGAGGCTTGTCCCCCCTGTGCTGCCCTCAGCCTGCCTGCCTCCCACACTGCTTCACCATGAAGATGGCTGTCTGGGTGCCATATCCAGGTAGGACGAGGTCTGCTGAGAGGTGAGATGCTGTCCTGCCTGGCCCCTTGGATGACCAAAGGAAACCTTTCTGAGAGGGACCCACAACGTCCCTCAAGTCCTTCAAGGCTCCTTGGGCCTCCTGGCTCTATTCCTGAAGAGAGAATACCTCAGATCAGTCAAATTCACCCAAGTCTCAGAGCAAAGCTGGGCTCTGCTCTGAGACTTCCCTGGTGGTCCACTGGTTAAAGCTCCTGACTTCCAATGTCCAGTCCCTGGTTGGGGGACTGAGGTCCCACTTGCTGCTCTTGTGGCCAACAAACAAATAATTTAAACAACAATGACAACAAGCTGGTCTCTGCCATCCTGGGAGTGGGGAGTGGCCTTACAGGCAGTAAATCTGCCTGCCTCCATGTTCTGGATTCAGAAGCAAGAGATAGAAGAGTGATACATACGGTAACCTGAAGGTGAGCCCCTGTGCATCTTCCTTGGAGAGAAATGGCAAATGAGGTGCATTGCTTTTCTCCACCATAAATCTCTACAAGAGGCATTTATCATCGCCTTTGAGCAGCTGTCGGTGGGCTTTTAATGACTCATTTGAATAGATGCCCATCACTTTGCTGGAATCTATTTCTGTTCAAATGAAAATAAAGAGAGGTTAATTAACAGGAACCGTGGTCACATTTTCAGTGGTTGTGTTAAAGGCAATTTCTCCCCGGTGCATGTGCTGTGTGGGGGATTGGATGAACTCCGGGAGTGATCCAGGTGGTGACAGCGTTTATGACCAGGGGCCACACGTTCAGGTTCTGGCCTTATGAGCGTACTTGGTGAAACGGGACAGGTGCCTGGTGGGGCTGTGGGCGGCCGCTGGCACTGTCACTCATCTGAGGTCGGGGTGCTGCCCTACCTGTGTGACTCTGGGTCACACTCAGAGAATGCGGGTATGTGTGAGGTTTGGGAGAGGAAGACCCCACTCGAGGAGGGCTGCTGGTAGGACGGGACTGGTCTGTGGGTTTCTCCCCGGTGCCGATGTGGTGGGCACACAGCCCTGCAGAAGCTCCCGCCTGATGGAGGCAGTAGAATTCTGGTTCTCGCCTGACACCTGGCCCTGGCACTTTCACTGATGTTTCCACTTTCGGCCTCTCTGACCTTCACTGGCAGCCTCCTGACATGCTCTTCTCTTGATCTTCCCAGAGTCAGGAAGCCCAGGTAATGCTGTGAACACAGAATGTAGAGAGTGGGACTGTTTCCTCATCAGACCCAGACACATCAGGTCTTCTCAAATTTCTCTTCCCAAATCCACCTCTACACACACACACACACACACACACACACACACAAGCACATACATGTGTACACATGTGAACATATACACACACACAAACACTCATATTCACACACAAACACTATACACATACATCTACACATGTATGTATACACACACAATACACACACACAGATCTATACAAACATACATACACACATAAACACACAATATACATAAGGTCTATACAAATATGCATATACACTTAAACACACACATAAACACAATGTACATACGCACATCTACATATACATACACAGGCAAACACACATAAAGGCACCATACATATACACGTCTATGCATCCAGGAAAAGCCTGCTGGGAGATGGGTTGGGATGATATTGAGTCTCTAGATCAATTTGGGAAGAATTTTCATTTGAATGGTTCTGACTCTTCCAGCCCGCGAGCATACTCTGTCTCTTTTTGGAAAGTAGCCGCTGTAGCATTTATTAGTTAAAAGGCAAGTGAGGGCTCTGGCATGCCTACCTTACTACCCTGTTTTTGCTACAGTGCCGGTAACTCTCAGAACAAATGCTACAACTCAATCCATAATTGTCAGGTAGCATAAAGCCATCCTCTCTGGTCTCTGAGTCTCTCCTTGTAGTTCATTAGAAACACACACCACAGCCTTCTCTGTTGGTTAATTCCTGATTTTCCCTGCTGATGGCATATAACTGCTATTTCACTCGCTGTGGGCTTCTTTTTAAGGCTCTGGGCTTCAACTCCTGGCCTCCTCTAGCTTTTCTTTGATCCCATTTAAAAAATGTTTCCTGCAGTCCCATTGTTTCCTGCCTGGCTATGTCTGATCTACTGTGCGTGGTGGTGTATTCTTACTGAAGCAGCATGGAATGTTTGTACCAGCAGGGTCCTGCCGGGGGACTTCCTTTGGAAAATACTGCCCTTGTTGTTTTTGCTATAAATGAGATCTGTCTGCAGCCACTCGACTCAATTCATTGGAGTTGCACTTTGTCCAAGCTGAACATTTCAAAGAAAAGGAAATGGTAGATAACTTAATTAATACTTGTAACAATCAAATTAATGGTAACAGTATTGCTTGTAAACCAGTAAATTGAGTCACTTTGAAAAAACTCTTAATGATTGATTAGTTATCTTTCTAAAAACTCCCAACAGTCAAAGATGTTATAATGCAAGGGAATTTGTTTACCCTTGAAGTGGAAATCTATAATTTAGTCATCAACAGGTAAAGATTCAGTGTGATAGCGTGATTATAACGTGTGTCAATTTGCTTGGCTAATCACTAAATTTTCCTACAATCAGAATGCATTTTTAAAGGTGAAGCAGTTCATCTTAGAGTTGATTGCTAAGTGTAACCTTTCAGTGAATTCTCTTTTTTTTTTTAATTTTTAAGTTTAGTTTTGGCTGTGCTAGGTCTTCACTGCTGTGTGGCTTTTCTCTAGTTGAGGTAAGAGGTGACTACTCTGGTTGGTGTGCAGCTTCTCACTGCGGTGTCTTCTCTTGTTGAAAAGCATGGTTCTAGGGTGGGCAGGCTTCTGTAGTTGCAGTGCTCAGGCTTAGTTGCTTGGCAGCACGTGGGATCTTCCCAGACCAGGGATCAAACCCCTGTCTCCTGGATTGGCAGATGATTCTTTAGCACTGAGCCACAAGAGAAGCCCCCAGTGAATTCTTAACACCTGTGAAGGGGAACAGAATGTGCCACCCCAAATATGCCATTTTGGCATATTGATTATTTTGAATTAAAGTTACTTAAGAAACAGCTGATACACTCTGACCCCCTTTGTCCCCCTGAACACAGAAGATAAATCTCTTGGGTGAAGGTGCCCTTCTTGGACAGGAGGAAGAAGCCTCCTTGCCCCCAGAGACCAGACTTTAAGGGCTGAGAAGGTTGTATGAACAGACCTTGTTACCACCTCTCTAATTCACTAAGCCAGCCCAAACCCCTTTCGTCTGGTCAATTCTTCAAAAATGTGCAGTTTCTTTGTCTGAAAAGTATCAAAGTTGCCTGCTTTGGTCACTTCTTTGAATCCTCTATTTTATGAGATCCCCTGGAGTAAGAAATAGCAACCCACTCCACTATTCCTGCCTAGAGAATTCTTCCATGGATGGAAGAGACTGAAGGACTATAGTCCATGGGGGTCACATAAGAGTCAGACACAGCTGAGCAACTCAGCATGCACATACAGACAAAATTAAATTTGTTTTTTGTTCTGTTAGTCTGTCTTCTGTCAATTTCGTTATTAGACCAGCCAATGAACCAAGAAGGGAAGAGGGCAAAGTTTTCCTTCCCTCTGCCTGTGATTAGGGGACCCTGTGTTTCATCCCTGGGCTTCCCCAGTGGCTCAGACCGTAAAGAATCCGCCTGTAATGCAAGAGCTGCAGGAGATGTGAGTTCGATACCTGGATGGGGGAAGATTCCCTGGAGGAGGGCATGGCAACCTGCTCCAGTATTCTTGCCTGGAGAGTGCCATGAACAGAGGAGCCTGGCATGCTACACAGTCCAGGGGTCGCAAGGAGTCAGACACGACTGAAGTGACTTAGCACGCCTGTGCTTCATCCTTAAAGTCTTGGGTAGTGAAGCAAGTGTTTGCATTTGAAAGGTGTTTGCATCCTGGAAAGGATGTCAGAGCAGCTGCTCCTGGACGGGTGTATGGTGAGCAGCAGAGGGAGGGTGTGGGGACGGCAGGGAAGGCTGAGGGGGAGGGCAAGTCTTGTGGATCCGCTGAGGTGCTGCTGAGTCAGCCCCTGTGGAACAACAGTTGGGGACGGCAGGGAAGGCTGAGGGGGAGGGCAAGTCTTGTGGATCCGCTGAGGTGCTGCTGAGTCAGCCCCTGTGGAACAACAGTGTTCTTGGTGACATTTGACAACAGCCAGCTTTGGGGGCATTTAGTTTTTGACCCTTCAGGGTGGCTGATCAAGGACACTGGTTCTGGAGACATCTTTCCCTGGCAGAGTCAGGAGGGGTCAGCTGGCATCTGTGAGCAGACACCAGAGATGCCAGTGAGTCCTCTACAGAGCCCAGGATACCCCCCTCCCATCCCAACACAACAGAGAATTTCTGGTCCTGATACTGGGAACTGAGTTGGATGTAGTGCTTTTTGCTTCCTTGGAGGCTGCACGGGCCTCTCAGGTCCACACTGCCCAGCCTCCCAGAAGCCAGGTGAATACAGCACAGCAGCTGGTGTGTGGAAACGCAGTTCCCACTGGCGTCTGCTTTGCTCCTCCACGCGGCCCCACCTGGACATCCTTACTGGGCTCTGTTCCAGTCTCCAGAAAACCAGGTAAGAAAGCTAAATGCTTTAGGGTTGTTTGCTTTTAATTAGTTCTGAAAGGTCAAATATGTATGTATACATGTATAATTTTATTAAAATATGTAAAATTAATTTGTATATTAAATTTTAAATAATAAATATATGTAAATGTTATATATAAATATATATTTAAGCTGATTTAAAGTCAAGGAAGTATTTCCTTTGGGAGTTTTAAAAAATTTCCGGTCCTTTTTTCCTTCTTTTTCTTTTTAAACAAATTTCTCAGTGTCTGCCATTGTCCACTGTGTTATAGATAAAAGAAAGCAGCTGGGACAGTGGGAAGTCTTTTTCCTAGTAGAGAAACGCTTTATTGGGATAAGCCTCCAAAGGAAGTAAAACTATATAAATGAGCAAACTGAAGGCACAGAGAAACACCACCCCCCACCCCATCCCACTCCATGCAAGCTCCTCACTTGTTTGGAGGAAGATGTGAAGAGGGGCAGACCCACCGTCAGGGAGGAGCTCACCAAGGCTGGGCTATGGGACGTAGAGCTGGGTCTCTCATTGACTTTGAACAGGTTGGCTTGACTACTCACCTCTTGCCTTTAAAACTCTGCATCAGAGACGTGAAATCGATAAGAAGACATTTGCAAAGCACTTTGGGCTCCTTGGAGGAAGTCTAGAGGCAGAAGCTGTACCATTATCTGCATGAGGGTCAGCACAGCCATAAACCAGAGGGATGGACTGAGCCAAGCGCTCTGTACTGACCTCATCTTTTTCAGAGCTTATTAGCAGCTCATATGGGTCCATATGGAATGCTTGTCATGCAGCTCATATTACCAGCCTGATGCTTTGTCTGGGCCCCTCTTTGTGAGGCTCCAACAGAAAAGACAGGCAAATAAATTTTTAAAAGGCAAAGCATGAGCCTCCAGTAAATGCCAGGCAAATTTTCAGCTTGATACACTTTGCTCAGTGTTCAGCATTCGTTTCATCGGTAACACAGGGTTTAGTTCAGGGTTTGTTTCGTATTAGCACAGATGTCACTGGCGGTAAAAAGGCATCAGACTACAAAAGGCAGATATAAACCTAGAATGGTACAGTTTGCCACAGAAATCATTTAACATCTGATCTTATTTGACAATGTATTAGTTATTAGGAATTTATGAAACACTTTCTTTCATATAGAAGAAATCAAAACAGGCTGTAAGATTCAAAACATACGTTAAACCCAAAAAAGACAAGGAAAATACACAGAGATAGAATAGAGAGGTGCTGATCACATGGAGGAGTGTTAGAGCTAGGAAGGCATTTGATTGTTTGCAATCCAGTGATTGTGCTGGGGGAAGTCTCCTTGAATAAAAATGATTTCTGTGTGGAAAAGAAACATACTTGCAGATGCCTGAAAAGTCCACTGGGGCTTTGGTCAGAACAGCAGCAGCAGAGTAACTGCCAACTGGCAGGAGCCTGGCTGGAGGGCAGTCGAGGGCAGATGCTGGTCTAGATGGCTTTTGCAGGGCTGAGGGTCACACAGGTGCCTCAGCTAGCTGCTTCAGGAGTTATGTGAGCCAAGAAAGTCAAGGGAGACCACTGAAAATCACTGTCTTCCTCAGGAAACTGGGGGTATTCAGACAAAACTATTATTTTAAAAGACACATGTGCCCCTATGTTCATAGCAGTACTATTTGCAACAGCCAAAACATGGAAGTAACCTAAGTGTCCATTGACAGATGAATGGATAAAGAAGACGTGGCACATATATCCAACGGGATCTTACTCAGCCATAAAAGGAATAAAATAATTCCATTTGCTGGAACACAGATGGACCCAGAGATTATCACACTAAGAAAATGTATGTATATTTATATTATCATACTAAGACAGAGAAAGGCAAATATATAATATCACTTACACGTGGAATTAAAAAAAAATGATACAAATGAATTTATCTTCAAAACAGAAACAGATTCACAGACACAGAGAGCAGATCTGTGGTTGCCAAGGGAGAGGGGTGTGAGGGGATAGATTGGGAGTTTGGGATTAGCAGATCCAAACTATTATATATGTTAATAGAATGGTCCCACTGCATAACTCAGGGAACTATGTTATCCTGTGATAAGCCACAATAGGAAAGAATATGAAAAAGAATATATACATAAAACTGAATCACTTTGCTGTACAACAGAAATTAATACAACATTGTAAATCAACTAAACTTCAGTAAAATAAAAAAAAAAGAAACTGAGTATTTATCATGTAGTCAAGAAAGGGGCATAGACCAGTTACTAATCCATCAACAGAGACTGTTTGTGACCACAGGCAGTGTGAGTGTGTTGGGGGGTGAAGTTTCCTTCCAGACAGCAAGTTACTTATTCTCATCATCGGATGCAATTCTCTTATTTCTTTTTTTTTTTTCTGTCAGGAAACCTATTGCATGTCAAATCTCTGACCTTTCATCACTAAATTAAACATTTCTTACTTTTATAGACAAAGTGACTTGAAAGTTAATGTAAGTTGAGCTCACAGTCACCCAGTAGTGAACTACAGGGTCTGAGTTCCAGCCTTTGAATGTGCCATGTAAACTTGATATTTGAATGACAGCTTGGCTGGAAATACAATGATTAGCTTGGGTGTGTCAGACAATAAGAAGGGGTAGCAGGATTTCACGTTTTACTCTGCATCTAAGAAACTCAATGTAGTTCAAGTCTGAGAAGACCTTATATATGTCACAAGATTTTCAATCTCATTCTTGAAAACAAGGATGGACAGTCACTATAATAAGTTAATGAAATGTTGAATCAGACATTTTTTTAATCTCTGTTCCATAAAAATCTTTTTTTGGTTGATATAGAGATCAATCAAGAGAACTATCGTAAGAAGAGAATTGAAAAATTATGTTGTTATTCAATCCAGAAATTCCAATCCTGCTTTTATACCCTGGAGAAATGTTCACACATGTGCTAACAGAAGTGTATGGAAGAATGTTTATTTCGACACTGTTTACAAGAGTTTAACATGAGGAAATGACCTAAGTGGCCATCAGCAGGAGAATAAATAACTGTGGTTCATTCATATTGTGCAATGCTACACATCAGTGAAAATAATGGACAACAGACAGAAGCAGCATAAGTAAGTCCCAATTATGTGTTGAAGTAAGAAGAAAAGTTGCAGAAGAAGACATGGAGTACATCATTCATGTCAAAGACTGAAAACATGCAGAAAGATGATCTACATTGTCCACGGACACATAGGGAAGTGCCGCAGAGTGAGAACATCCTGTTACAAACGCCAGATCCCAGGCAGCATGCGTGGGAGCTGCAAGGCGCTGGGGCAGGAGGCAAAGGCGGCACGGATGGTCCAGAGCTGTCTGTGTGTACATTGTGTAGAATAGAGATATTTAATGAAATGGCAACCCACCCCAGTGTTCTTGCCTGGAGAATCCCAGGGACGGTAGAGCCTGGTTGGCTGCCGTCTGTGGGGTTGCACAGAGTCGGACACGACTGAAGCGACTTAACAGAGATATTTAATATTAACTAAAGAAAGCTGTGTTGTTAAGAAAAATTTAACCTCTGATGATTGAAGTTGACCTCAGTGTTTTTGCTGAATCTGGCAGCTCAACAGTTCACAGGACCTGCTTCACACACAGTGGTTTCCACCTCCTCCCTACATTTCTCCAGCGCCTTCCACTCCCTTCCTTGCTCGTCCCCAGCCTGCGGTGATCTGAAGGTTTACAAGTATATCCTGTCTTGTCTATATATCTATCTATTTATCTATCATCTCTACCTCCATCAATCGATCCATCCATCCACCCTTTACCTGTCTAGATATCTGTCTAGATTGAATGGTAAAAAATAAAATTCAACTAAGCTTTAGTGATCTTATTGGCTTTATTCAACTATTCATGCATCAGGCAGCATCCCATCAGCAGACAAAGAGGAGCCCCAGGAGCTGGACAGAATGAAGGACTTTATGGATGAAAGGGAGTGGGGAGCAGGAGGTTATGCTGGACAGAACGAGTGGTTATTAAGGTCATTTTCCTGTGGGGGATGGACAGCAGGGGTCTGCCAGGCAGGTGTCCTCACCAGTGCTGGTCAGGGGATGCCTGATGACCAGGTTCAGATTCTGTTTCTGGGAGAATGGAAATAGTAGTGAGGCCTCGGTTTGATCATGTGGGGCTTAGGTAAGTGACTCCATTTATGAGAAATGCTGCTTTCCTATACTGATTTCAGGTTCTCTTACATCCCTCTAGTTGTTGGCACTGGTTCTAAAATGCTGTACACGCTGAACTTGGGAAAAGCTCCCCGGATGGGGTGGGGAGGGAGGTGTGAGCCCAGGAGAGTCCCCGAGGGGCTGAGTGCCAGTCAGACCAGCTGCCCAGCGACTTCAGAGCAGGAGGAGCTGCCAGGCACCCTGTGAGCTTTTCTGGTTGCCAAGCGAGTCACTGACTGGTCTTTTATGCTGATTTTCTTGGAAGACCTCAAATGCTGTGCACTGTTCCACCCTCACTCATCGCAGCTGCCCTTAACTGCTGGGAACTCTCCATCCACCTGACATCACCCACTGGATGCCTGGAGTGGGATAGAGTGGGACCTGGGGACCTGGGAGGAAAAGGAATCCTGCACATTACGCATGTTGTGCTGTTTTCAGGGTTTGCCCAGAGGGTAGCAACTCACGTTAAACCTTGTGGTCTCTTTAAGGCATTATGAAAGGCAGTTATATGGGGGAGTGACTCTGCTGCTGTTTTGAGAAGACTGAACAAGATATTGTGCTTTCCCCTGTATCTGAACCTATGACGCCATCGGGGTGATTCAGTGACTCTGCAGTTTAGGACACTTTGCAGACTTTGAAGATGGGGTTAGCAGGTTAGGGTGTGGTTGTTGCCAGATGAAAAGCAAGGAGGGTCAAATGGTGACTTTAATGTAGGGTTTCTCAAACTGCTTTTCCCTAGAGCATGTGAGCAAATGTAACCCAGAGACATAATTCATGCTGGGGGAGACGGTCTGGGGATGACTGCGATTTCCCCGAGACCAGACTGAGAGCTGGGTCCCGCCCCTGCCTCCACCACCGCCCTCTCCTCACCTGGTGTGTCCTCTGACTGCTGGAGTGGACCTGTCACTGGATTATAGGAAACTCAGAGTTTCTACAATATTTCATCTCAAAAAATCTTGCTTTGAAATTTGATTGGCAGTGGCTTAGGAACAGCTGGCATCTTTGCACTATTAATTATTTCTGCTAAAGAAATAGCTGTGTATTTCCATTCATTCAGGCTCTCAGTGTCATTCACCAGAGTTCTGCTATGTACATTTTAGACGTTTAAGTCTGTTGATGGGCAGACAATGGAGACGGCCAAACCACCCTTGCTCCCTCGTAGCTCATTTCCTGCAGAGAGTAAGAGGCTGAGAGCCACATTTTCATGCTCCGGTCATCAGGGTTCTGCAAGGGACTTGAGTTCCATAAAGCAGAAGCAACCGCACTTTGCGGTGTGAGTCACACCTCTCAGACCACGGTGTGCTACTTAGGACAGCCCTCTGATGAAAAGCAGCAGAAAACAACAATGTCAATAGTTGAATTCTCCAAAGGTGACCTGTAACAAGATAACTCTTACTGTGGGATTTGGGACTCCAAAATGTTTTTTTTTTCACATGCAGGTGAGTTAAAGTTTTGTCATTTGCGTTTAGGGCTGTGATTACTCCCTGCTTTTGCACACACTGAGATCTCTGCATCTGACTCAGTCAGATGGCAGCTCCACGTCCGTCTCTGATGAAAATGAGAACATTTTGCCTTTAGCCTTCCTCATGCGTGCTGTCCACTGTGTGCAGATCACCAGAGTCAGGTAAAATGTGACACTCCAATACGTAGCAAGTGTTGCTTCATCTTAAATACTGAGCTCCTTTTATTCTGGGGTCTCTATTTCTATTCAGTAATAAAATGATACTAATAAAATAAAACTTCCACAGCATGATATTCCAACCCCATTCTTCCAGAAGAATTTTAAACATATCCATTCTGGGTGCCTCAGACTGATTCAATTTGAAAGACTCTCTGTGGGGTATTATTGCCAGATTCAGCCAATAAAATGCAAGACATGTGTTCCCTGGCAGTCCAGTAGTTAGGACTAGGTGTGCTTGCTGCCAGTGGCCCTAGTTCAATCCCTGATCCGGGAATTAAGATCCTGCAAACCTCTCAATGTAGCCAAAAAAAAAAAAAAAAAAAAGGAATATACCTACAGTTAAAAAACGGAAAAGGAAAATAGAAGGAAATAATTGTTTACCTGAAATTTCAATTGAACTGAGTGATCTGTTTCATCTGGCAACACTTCTTTGGGGTAACAAAAAGTAAATGTTCAGTTCATCTGGACCTTTGCTCTCTTGCCTTTGGGGGACATCTGGGTTTTCAGTTCAGTTCAGTTGCTCAGTCATGTCTGACTCTTTGCGACCCCATGAACCGCAGCACACCAGGCCTCCCTGTCCATCACCAACTCCTGGAGTCCACCCAAACCCATGTCCATCAAGTCAGTGATGCCATCCAACCATCTCATCCTCTGTCATCCCCTTCTCCTCCTGCCCTCAATCTTTCCCAGCATCAGGGTCTTTTCAAATGAGTCAGCTCTTTGCATCAGGCGGCCAAAGTACTGGAGTTTCAGCTTCAACATCAGTCCTTCCAATGAACACCAAGGACTGATCTCCTTTAGGATGGACTGGTTGGATCTCCTTGCAGTCCAAGGGACTCTCAAGCGTCTTCTCTAACACCACAGTTCAAAAGTATCAATTCTTTTGTGCTCAGCTTTCTTTATATTCCAACTCTCACATACATACATGACCACTGGAAAAACCATACATAGCCTTGACTAGACAGACCTTTGTTGGCAAAGTAATGTCTCTGCTTTTGAATATGCTATCTAGGTTGGTCATAACTTTCCTTCCAAGGAGTAAGCATCTTTTAATTTCATGGCTGTAATTACCATCTGAGTTTTGGGGAACCCTAAATTATATCTGTGGGGCCCGTAGGACTGTTGCTGGACAGTGAGCAAATTGGAATTTTAATAACACTGGAGACAAATTTAGCTTCTTAAACAGAAGTGGGTTTTTTTGTTTTTGTTTTTTGTATCAGAAAAGAAAGAATATTTCCTTATCAAATTTAGTATACTTCACCCTCAATGGAGAAGTCATGCCAGTCAGGAAAGTCCATCTCTATGTTTCAGTTTCTGCAGAATAAACAAGAACAATGCTAGCTTCCGGCTTCTGTGCTGGATAAGCAAGTCTGGGGACCGTCAGTGTCACTTCAGCTCTAAATTCTGTGACTTTCTGACCATTTGCCATAAAATGGATATCCGAATTATTAAGGAGAATGTCTGTAAAATTAGAATAGCACACTTTTAGTTGTAACTAAATGTTTTAACATTAAAATATAAACATGCTTAACTCCACAGACCCATCTGTTGTAGAAAAAACTCTTTACCAAACATTTTCTTTTCAAGATAAAACTGCTCTTCTCTTTTGATGTCTCTTTTAGTTTTTTGCTGCAAAACAACCCACCCCAATGCTGAGTG
This sequence comes from Oryx dammah, assembly GCF_014754425.2. NCBI lineage: Eukaryota > Metazoa > Chordata > Mammalia > Artiodactyla > Bovidae > Oryx > Oryx dammah. The sequence goes on along the minus strand of NW_024070209.1, from coordinate 44,937,749 downwards.
GATACACACAACATGTATTTTGCTCATGAATCTGCAATTTCAGAAGGGACTGGGCAGGGTGGTGGGTTCTGACTCCTTTCCAGTTAGCAGCTGGGCAGTGTGGGGGCTGAGACCCCAGCTGGGGCTGCTGCCAGACCTCGGGGCCTCTCCCTGTGGCCTAAGGCTCTCAGGGTGAGGGGGCTGGGCAGGCAGGAGGAAGCCCTATTGCTTTTCATGACCTAATCTCTGAAATCCCGTGAAGTCATTTTGGCCACCTCTTATCCATCATAAAATGAGCAGTGGCTCAGAGGGTAAAGAATCTGCCTGAAATGCAGGAGAACTGGGTTTGATCCCTGGATCTGGACAATCCCCTGGAGGAGGGAATGGCAACCCACTCCAGTATTCTTGCTGAAGAATTCCATGGACAGAGAAGCCTGATGGGCTACAGTCCATGGGGTTGCAAAAGAGTCAAACACCACTGAGTGACTAACATGTTCCTTTTTGGTAAACAAGATTTTGCTTTCTAAGTCCCAATGGATATGTCTGGTCTTCAGAAAATGCTAAACTTTTATCATTTACACTTTCATTTGGAATCATGCAACATTTATATTAAATACAGTTTGACTCATTGATTTCTTGCATACCTTAAACTTTATATTATTATGCTCTACTAAGATGATTTTTATCATTTTGGCATCAAGACTTATTGGGTACATCACACATGTGTCACTGCTGTCTGCTTAGGCAGGCCATTCAGTTCAGTTCAGTTCAGTAGCTCAGTCGTGTCCAACTCTTTTGCAGCGTGCCAGGCCTCTCTGGCCGTCACCAACTCCCGGACTTCACTCAGACTCATGTCCATCGAATCGGTGATGCCATCCAGCCATCTCATCCTCTGTCGTCCCCTTCTCTTCCCGCCCCCAATCCCCCCCAGCATCAGAGTCTTTTCCAATGGGTCAACTCTTTGCATGAGGTGGCCAAAGTACTGGAGTTTCAGCTTTAGCATCATTCCTTCCAAAGAACACCCAGGACCGATCTCCTTTAGAATGGACTGGTTGGATCTCCTTGCAGTCCAAGGGACTCTCAAGAGTCTTCTCCAACACCACAGTTCAAAAGCATCAATTCTTTGGTGCTCAGCTTTCTTCACAGTCCAACTCTCACATCCATACATGACCACTGGAAAAACCATAGTCTTGACTAGACGGACCTTAGTCGGCAAATGTTATCTAGGTTGGTCATAACTTTTCTTCCAAGGAGCAAGCGTCTTTTAATTTCATGGCTGCAATCACCATCTTCAGTGATTTTGGAGCCCCCCAAAATAAAGTCTGTCACTGTTTCCACTGTTTCCCCATCGATTTCCCATGAAGTGATGGGACCAAATGCCATGATCTTCGTTTTCTGAATGTTGAGCTTTAGGCAGCTTTTTCAGTCTCCTCTTTCACTTTCATCAAGAGGCTTTTTAGTTCCTCTTCACTTTCTGCCATAAGGGTGGGGTCATCTGCATATCTGAGGTTATTGATATTTCTCCCAGCAATCTTGATTCCAGCTTGTGCTTCTTCCAGCCCAGCATTTCTCATGATGTACTCTGCATAGAAGTTAAATAAGCAGGGTGACAATATACAGCCTTGACGTACTCCTTTTCCTATTTGGAACCAGTCTGTTGTTCCATGTCCAGTTCTAACTGTTGCTTCCTGACCTGCATATAGGTCTGGTATTCCCATCTCTTTCAGAATTTTCCACAGTTTATTGTGATCCACACAAAGGCTTTGGCATAGTCAATAAAGCAGAAATAGATGCTTTTCTGGAACTCTCTTGCATTTTCCATGATCTAGCAGATGTTGGCAATTTGATCTCTGGATCCTCTGCCTTTTTAAAATCCAGCTTGAACACCTGGAAGTTCACGGTTCACGTATTGCTGAAGCCTGGCTTGGAGAATTTTGAGCATTACTTTACTAGTGTGTGAGATGAGTGCAATTGTGTGGTAGTTTGAGCATTCTTTGGCATTGCCTTTCTTTGGGATTGGAATGAAAACTGATCTTTTCCAGTCCTGTGGCCACTGCTGAGTTTTCCAAATTTGCTGGCATATTGAGTGCAGCACTTTCACAGCATCATCTTTTAGGATTTGAAATAGCTCTACTGGAATTCCATCATCTCCATTAGCTTTGTTCATAGTGATGCTTTCTAAGGCCCACTTGACTTCACATTCCAGGATATCTGGCTCTAGGTCAGTAATCACACCATCATGATTATCTTGGTCGTGAAGATCTTTTTTTGTACAGTTTTTCTGTGTATTCTTGCCACCTCTTCTTAATATCTTCTGCTTCTGTTAGGTCCAGACCATTTCTGTCCTTTATCGAGCCCATCTTTGCATGAAATGTTCCCTTGGTATCTCTAATTTTCTTGAAGAGATCTCTAGTCTTTCCCATTCTATTGTTTTCCTCTATTTCTTTGCATTGATCACTGAGGAAGTCTTTCTTATCTCTCCTTGCTATTCTTTGGAACTCTGCATTCAGATGTTTATATCTTTCCTTTTCTCCTTTGTTTTTCGTTTCTCCTCTTTTCACGGCTATTTGTAAGCCCTCTCCAGACAGCCATTTTGCTTTTTTGCATTTCTTTTCCATGGGGATGGTCTTGATCCCTGTCTCCTGTACAATGTCACGAACCTCCGGCCATAGTTCATCAGGCACTCTATCTTTCAGATCTAGGCCTTAAATCTATTTCTCACTTCCACTGTATAATCATAAGGGATTTGATTTAGGTCATACCTGAATGGTCTAGTGGTTTTCCCTACTTTCTTCAATTTGAGTCTGAATTTGGTAATAAGGAGTTCATGATCTGAGCCACAGTCAGCTCCTGGTCTTGTTTTTGCTGACTGTATAGAGCTTCTCCATCTTTGGCTGCAAAGAATATAATCAATCTGATTTTGGTGTTGCCCATCTGGTGATGTCCATGTGTAGAGTCTTCTCTTGTGTTGTTGGAGAGGGTGTTTGCTATGACCAGTGAGTTCTCTTGGCAAAACTCTATTAGCCTTTGCCCTGCTTCATTCCGTATTCCAAGGACAAATTTGCCTGTTACTCTAGGTGTTTCTTGACTTCCTACTTTTGCATTCCAGTCCCCTATAATGAAAAGGACATCTTTTGTGGATGTTAGTTCTAAAAGGTCTTGTAGGTCTTCATAGAACCGTTCAACTTCAGCCTCTTCAGCGTTACTGGTTGGGGCATAGACTTGGATTACTGTGATATTGAATGGTTTGCTTTGGAAACGAACAGGGATCATTCTGTCATTTTTGAGATTGCATCCAAGTACTGCATTTTGGACTCTTTTGTTGACCATGATGGCTACTCCATTTCTTCTAAGGGATTCCTGCCCACAGATATAATGGTCATCTGAGTTAAGTTCATCCATTCCAGTCCATTTTAGTTCACTGATTCCTAGAATGTCAATGTTCACTCTTGCCATCTCTTGTTTGACTACTTCCAATTTGCCTTGATTCATGGACCTAACATTCCAGGTTATAATGTGGTCCACTGGAGAAGGGAATGGCAAACCACTTCAGTATTCTTGACTTGAGAACCCCATGAACAGTATGAAAAGGCAAAATGATAGGATACTGAAAGAGGAACTCCCCAGGTCGGTAGGTGCCCAATATGCTACTGGAGATCAGTTGATAAATAACTCCAGAAAGAATGATGGGATGGAGCCAAAGCAAAATCAATACCCAGTTGTGGATGTGACTGGTGATAGAAGCAAGGTCTGATGCTGTAAAGAGCAATAATACATAGGAACCTGGACTCTTAGGTCCATGAATCAAGGCAGCCCCTCAGTGATGCTCAAATAGCAAAGTCAGAGGCAGATACTCAAGGGTTGTTCAGGGTCCGGCTGTTGTGAGATGTGGGCCCACTGCTGCCCTCTGCTGCTCCTTGAGGAAACTGCACCCATTTTTTTTTCCCACTGATAACAAAAATGGCAAATATTGTCCTTTGCCCACTAGTCTTTCCTGTCCTCCTCTGCTAATAAGACCCCAATTTTGTAGTGAGCAGGGGATATGGAGGTGTTATTGACATTTGAAGAGGAAAATAAAAGTTATTTCCTTTGCAAAATTTCTCTGAAAATTGCCTGAACGGGGATGTATCTTACAAGGCAGCAAATCAACACAATGCATGATTACAACTGCTACCGTTTTTACATTGACCTTCAAAAAATAATGTTATTTATTCATTTATTTTGGCTGCACTGGTTGTTTGTTGCTGTGTGGGCTTTCTTCTGGTTGTGGCGAGCGGGGGCTACTCTCTAGCTGTGTGCTCGGGTTTCTCATTGAAGTGGCTTCTCTTGTTGCAGAACACGGGCTCCAGGGCCTTGGGCTTTGGTAGTTGCAGCATGTCGGCTCAGCAGTTGCAGCTCCTGGGCACAGGCTCAGTAGTTGCGGCACATAGACTTCGTTGCCCCACAGCATGAGGGATCTTGCCAGACTAGGGATGGAACCTGTGTCCCCTGCATTGGCAGGTGGATTCTTATCCTCCGTGCCACCATGGATGTCCCACATTGACTTTTTAAGAATGCATTTTGAAAATTTTACACCAATTATTTTTCTAAACAAGGGAGCGTCCATCCGTGAAGTTTATCAACGAGGGGCTCAGATTTTAGCACTCTGACCTCAGGTCTCCTTGGTTTATTTATTCTCCTGCTGTCCCTTCAAGAAAAGAAAATGTGTTTGGGTCTTCAAAACTGTATGGACTGCACACATCTCTTACTTCCCAGCAGTTGTCTAGCCCTGGTAGGAACCACAGTTTCCAGCAAGAAATGTGACTTTAATTCAGTGCAACCATGATTGATTGAGTCTCTTCTATGATGGGCACCATCACAGGCCCTAGGGGTAGGAAGATGGATAAATAGGATAGCTTTCCTCAACAAATTCATAGACAGATGTGAGGGGCAGGTCATAGATATTCGACAACAGAAACATCTTAGCTGCAAAGAAAGAGCTCATGTCAGTGCTGGTCTTGCCAGATTCTCTCAGCATATCCCCTCTCTTCTGCAGATTCTGTTCTAGATGGAGCTCTGGGTGGTGGGGCAGCCTGTGGCACCGGACAGCTCAGGCAGAGACCCGCATCCAGCGTCTCCAGGAGAGCCGGGTGCTGAGGGACCCCTACTCACCCCAGTGCCTGTGCCCAGGACCAGGGGGCCCTTGATCCTCCTCTGGAGGGAGCAGAGAGAAGGCAGGACAACTCCGGGGGGAGGGCGGGCACTGGTGGGGCAGGCTGAGCTGGAGGGGGCCCTGGGGTGTCTGCAGGGCTGTGTGAGGTGCTGAGAGGTTGGGGTCAGGCACAGGAAGGCCCTAAACCCAGAAAGGAAACTTTCTCCCAAACAGAGATTCCCCACAGGGGAAATTGCCAGTAGACTCTCTTTAGAGGGAGAAGGGGTCATGGTGACAAAGGAGGAAGAAGGGCAAACTGAAGTTGGGGGAGGGACGCAGAGTGGGAAAAGCATCGGCCCCTCAGTCTGCAAATCACAGAAGCAGGAGAGACCTGCTCCCTGATCCTGCCCAAACTCGCGGAGACTCTCCGCTAAGATAACAACAATGACAATAATACTACTACTACAAGAAACCAAGATGACTCATGGTTAAACCTCCCCAACAGTGTTGTAAGAAATGGACAATAGGAGGAAAAAAACATCATTTCAGAGGCCACAGTGCCTCCTCCTCGGCAGCTGTACATGCAGATGTTTAGGGACAAAGCACTCCGCGAAGCCAGGGATTTGTGTCCAGGGAATCCGGGAGAGACAGAGGCTAAGCTGTGGCGCTCGGATTGATCCCTTCCGGAGAGGCTGGATGCTGGGCACAGGTTTTCCCCCTCACTGGTACATTCTGGCCACGCCCCAGCCCTGCTCCTCCCGCCCCACAGGTGGGCACAGGCATCATCTTCAACCCTCTTTCCCTGGGTCCATGTTGTTTGGTTGTTTTTAGTTGCTCAACCTCCTGCATCCGCAGGCACGTTCTTTACCACTAGTGCCTTCTGGAAAGCCCGTGTCATTTGGAAAGGAGAAAAAATCATAAGTTGTACATCAGACGCATTGTTGGAAGCTATCTAATTTTTTTATGGAAAGGATCCATCACTAGAGAAGCTGAGATGGTGGAGGACTTTTTATTGGCAGCAAATGAGAAACTGGAATAATCGGCTCTGGATTTATGGACATATTATAAATGATACGACAATAAACACAGCAAAGCGATGGGTTTTTGAAGCAGCAGCAGCTGTGAAACCCAAAAAAATGAGATGGATATTTTTAATCTCAAGTTGATTATGTCATAAACTCTGTTTAGAGACGCTCTATGATCGAACTTCAGAAGGCAAACAATCAGAGAAATGAGTCTTGTACCTTCAAAGGTGGGTGAGAGACTGACTCAGATTCGACCACATGACAAAAATTCATCCAGTTACACATGCTTTTGGCCAATTTAGACGTTTAAATAGTGTTAGCTCGACGGGAACGCGAACGTTGGGGCAGATCTGAATTCAAATTAATCAGGAAAGTGAAATGTCTGCAGAAACCACAAAGTTGTAAATGGTCTTTTTTTTTTTTTTTTTTCATTCTGCACGTCATGTCCAGGGTTTCCTGTCAGCTTGGATGTATGAAAACTCCCAAGCAGCCAGCAAAATAAAGAAGGCACCCCTTCACGTCCCAGGGGTCACCTCCTGCCCAGTGTCCAGGGTCAAAGCCCTCGCTGACGGGCACAGCTGGCTGGGGTGGCTCCCAGAGAACACTTTCCCGTCTTCACCTCGGGGCCTGGTGAACTTGGTGACCTGGGGTCAGAACTGCCCGGGAGGATGTCTGCTGCCCCACGAGCAGAGAGGAATTGTGCGAACAGACCTGACTGGTTGTTCCTGATACTGAACAGCTGCTCCCCAGGAGCCAGGGGAGGCGGGGCAGCGGTCTGTGTCTCCCGGCGCACCGGCCCCAGGGGCCACGTCTACAGGCTGTATCGCGGTCTGCCGGCTGCCTCCCACCTGCATGCACAGAGGATTCTGATGATGCCAGAGGCCCCTCAGGTGTGGCCCTCCCCAGCTGTTCTGTAGGCTTCTATTGCAAGCACCTGGGGTTCTCCACGGAGAGGTTTCTTTGCCAGGCCCGGCTTGCTCAGAACATTCCAGAAACACCCAGGAGGAGACACCAGCAGGAGCAGCCTTCGGCCATGCTGATGAAAACTGAGGCTGAAATGTCGGTTTCCCGCTCCTCAGGAGGAAGGAGGCTGTCCCCCTGGGCTGGTAGGAGCACGCCAGGAGTCCATCGAGGGGCCTGCTCTTGAGCACACATTCTATGGACTCCTTCAGATGGCCTTCATTTTCAGATATGTTTATAGATTTTCACATAAGAATTCACAAATCAGAAACATATTTTTTTTGTCCAGCCATATATTTATTTTTTTCCTTTAAAAATATGGTACCTGTAATATCAAGTTTTATTTCTCCCATATAAGTTTTATACACATATATAATATACATATTTTATATATACCAGTATGGTATGTATATGCTTATTTTTTAATTTAATATATATCATGCATATATATGTATACATATATATTTACACATATGTGTGGAGTTTCCCTGGTGGCTCAGGTGGTAGCCATGTGAGCCTGCAATGCAGGAGACCGGGGTTCAGTCCCAGGGTCAGGAAGATCCCCTGGAGAAGGGAATGGTAACTCACTCCACTATTCTTACCCAGTATCCATATCCAGTAAATATGTATATTTACACATATACATGTATCTATTCTTTTTAAAATTCTTTCTCCAATTAAGTTGTTACCTACCTGAGCAGAGCTCCCTGTGGTACACAGTAGGTCCTTGTGGGTTATCCATTTTAAATATAGCAGTGTGTACATGTCCATCCCAAACTCCCTAACTGTCCCTTCTCCCCATCCTTCCCTCCCTTCCCCCCGGCAACCATAATTTCATTCTCTAAGTCTGTGAGTCTGTTTCTGTTTTATAAATAAGTTCATTTGTGTCATCTTTTCAAAGTTTCTGCGTGTAAGCGACATCATAGATTTCTCTCTCTCTCTGTCTGACTTACTTCAGTCAGTATGATGATCTCTAGGTCCATCCAGTTCAGTTCAGTCGCTTAGTTGTGTCCGACTCTTTGTGACCCCACGAATCACAGCACACCAGGCCTCCCTGTCCATTACCAACTCCCGGAGTTCACCCAAACCCATGTCCATCAAGTCAGTGATGCCATCCAGACATCTCATCCTCTGTCGTCCCCTTCTCCTCCTGCCCCCAATCCCTCCCAGCATCACAGTCTTTTCCAATGAGTCAATTCTTCGCATGAGGTGGCCAAAGTACTGGAGTTTCAGCTTTAGCATCATTCCTTCCAAAGAAATCCCAGGGCTGATCTCCTTCAGAATGGACTGGTTGGATCTCCTTGCCGTCCAAGGGCTCTCAAGAGTCTTCTCCAACAGTTCAAAAGCATCAATTCTTCGGTGCTCAGCTTTCTTCACAGTCCATACATGACCACTGGAAAAACCATAGCCTTGACTAGACGGACCTTTGTTGGCAAAGTAATGTCTCTGCTTTTGAATACGCTATCTAGGTTGGCCATAACTTTCCTTCCAAGGAGTAAGTGTCTTTTAATTTCATGGCTGCAATCACCATCTCCAGTGATTTTGTCCATCCATATTGCTGCAAATGGCGTTATCTCATCCTTTCTCTGCTGAGCATACAGGTTATATTTAAACATAAATACTTGTAATCTTAGTTCCTGATTTCCCCAAATAACCAGCTTTTCCAGGTCCCCCCATCCCTCTGCCATGGCTCATCTAAGGGTGGTGTTGTCCTTTCAGCTCTCCCATCATCTCGGGGACTTCCCACCCCTTTTCTCTGCTGCTCATCTTGTGGATTCTGACCCGCTGGGCGTGGTCACTTAAGCCCCAGGAGCAAGGCTGACAGAAACTCACTGCCCTGCTCCAGGGCCACGATGGGGGAGGGAGGAAAGAATGGAACAGAACCGAGATTTTCAAGGTCAACACTCACCCCTCCCAAGTTGGCTGCTGAACTCATGCTTCCCTGCTTCTGTCAACACTTCACTCCAGGGAGGGAACGTTCTGGATCTTCATCTAATTTCCTTGGTGAGTGGCCTGGAGGTTGTTGTCATCACCAGGGCTCTTTAGATCTCTGCACTGATTTATGTCAACAAAGCTGCTGGGTCTTTTCTGTTCTGTCTTGCATCCTTTTTTTCTCCCCAAATGTTGTCTGTTCTGCAACTTTTAACAAAATTTGTTTATTTATTTGTCTGTGCTGGTCTTGCTTGCTGCTTGGGCTTCTCTGTGGTTGCCATGAAAGGGGGCTACACTCTAGCTGTGGTGTGCAGATTTCTCATTGCAGTGGCTTCTCTTGTGAAGCAGGGGCTTTAGAGCACATGAGCTTCACTAATTGTGGCGCATGGGCTTATTTGCTCTGAGGGATGTGGGACCTTCCTGGACCGGGATGGAACTGCAGTGCAGGCTGGATTCTTAGCCACTGGACCACCAGGGAAGCCCAGTTTCAACTGCAGCTTCAGTCTCAGTCTGGGTCCCATGACAGAGGTCCTAGCCTTTTCAGACGCTTCACCGTTGCCACCTGCAGGTCGACCTGCTTGGGGCACCCTGTCCTGTCTGCCACGTGTCTGCCAGCTGTGGGCTGTGGACTCCTGCAGCGTCTCTTCACCCCCTACCCACCCCCCGCCGCCCCTGCCCCACCTGTTCTATCAAGTGGAACCACTCGTTCACAATCCCCCCACCCCCCTCCCCCGCCAGCGGAAGCCGGGCCTTCTGTTCGTTCCACTTCCCTAACGAGATGAGAGATTCAAGTGACATATTTGCTGGCGAGACAGGCTGGCAGGGTTTCTTTTTAGCCGTTCCTGCCTGTCAATCTGCCCCACTCCCATCTCACATCTGTGCACTCATCCAACTCTCCTTTCCCACATTTTACATGAAGTGTGTGTGAAAGGCAGAGACAGACAAGGACAGAGAGACAGAGAGAGCACGTTCCCTCACCACCTCATTTCAGAGCCACAGCATCCGCGCTTCAGGATAACGCTGTGCCGCCTGTTTGTCTCTTCTGTTTCCGCTCCCTGACTCCTGGCCTGCCTGGCCCTCTCTCTCATCACTGCTTTCCTTCCCTTTTCGTCTATAAGTGTGTTTTTTAGGCTGTCCCTCCGGGTGAACAGAAAGAGTGGAGGGTCCAGCATTGCAGGTGTGGCCCCTGGTCCTCTGTTCCTCCTGCACAGAACAGCTGGAAGGAGACCTTATGGGCCTTAGCCCGCGTGGTCCCAAGGGGCCGGTGAACACACAGGCTGTTCGATCCTGGGACCCAGCTGGGCCAGGCACAGTGGAGCAGCTTTGGGGTCACCTCATGAAAGGTTGGGGTGCCCCACTGAAGTGAAAATGTTAGTTGCTCAGCCATGTCCAACTCTCTGTGACCCCATGGACTGTAGCCTGCCAGGCTCCTCAGTCCATGGGACTCTCCAGGCAGGAATACTGGAGTGAGTTGCCATTTCCTCCTCCAGGGGAACTTCCCAACCCAGGGATTGAAGCCGGTCTCCGTCATTGCAGGCAGGTTCTTTACTAATGGGGCCACCAGGGAAGCCCAGGGATGCCCCTTGGGTTGGTGCAAACCCCCTAAATTAAAGAGACTACAGCTCCGTCTCTGAACTTGAAAGTACGTTGTGACTTGAGTTTGCAGGTATTGAGCGAATGGGCCAGCTGTGTGCAATGAAGAGACCCCCTCTCACCCTGGCCGGCTGCACCCACGCCTGCGAGGAGGGCGGGGAACCTCTCATTTGCACCCGCACAGCTGCTGCGTAGGCTCCGTGGCCTGGACAGAGAAAGACGCGGGTTGTGCTGCCACCTGGCGTCCACACGAGGTAAGACCGCCAAATCCAACCACCAAGATCTGAGAATTGGCTTCCCTTCTCACTCATCGCTCACCTTGTAATATGCACTGGCCTGGCAGGAACCGCAGGAGCGGATCAGAGGATCTCAGAGGACCTCTGTCCTCAGCCCTCTGGTTGATATTTATTCACACCTCTGCCCTGAGTGTGACCTTCCCCTTCCAGAAATCCTCTAAATGCAAATAGGCAATAAATATTCTTATGTCGATTAAACTGTGACCTATGGAGACCCATCAAATCAATGACTATAAAGGGATGAATTTCTCTGTGAAATAGAATTTAAGAAGGATAATTGCTGGGTCATTGGCTATGTGCATTTAAAGTGATGGCTTCCCCCCACCCCCGGCCCCAGAAACTAACGCCCGTGTTTATTTTGGCTGGCCCCAAATTAGTTATTTCACTAGCACTTCACAGGTTATTGTATCCAACAGTGACACCTGACACACCAGATTCTTTACCATCGGAGCCACCAGGGATGGCTTAGCCGAGGCTCAGGTGACTCAGATGGGGTTAAATGTTTCTATTTTGCAATCTAATTTTCTAATTTTCTCTTCACAGATATCTCCTAGAATATCACATGCATGCTTTAAAGCTTCAAGCACCTCTGAAGTTTCCTCTTTTCTATCACTAAAGGTTTTTAAGTCTAGTAAATTAAACTTCAGGAAATAAAATGAACGCTAATAAGCTGGCACTTTGTCCACAGAAATGGCTGGAGGCTTTTTTGGTTCCAATATACTTGCTTTATTTCCTGACTTGTCATGCAATTTGGCCAGGTTTAGGAGCAGATGGGGTTTAAACTGAGGATGAAAGAGGAAGGACATGATGCTCTCACATAAAACAAGAGCATTTACTTGTCATTCCACTGTTACATATTGATTGTTTTAGATTTTTAATTTACCTTTTAGTGTTTGAATCAATTAAATACACTGGAGGGTGTCATTTAATATAGCTCATGAGCCACTGCCTTTAAGGGAGTTGCTGGTAGCTGAGAGAGGGGGCATTGTGGAGTGGAACAGAGTACAGGCTCCTGGGCACATGCATGCATGCATATGTGTGCACAAGTGCATGCGTGCATGCAGTGTGTATACGTGTGCACTAGGCGCACACACACGTAACGGAATGTGTATGTATGTGTTCATGCATTCATGTATGTGATGTCCGCATGCATGTAACATGAGTGCACATGTGTACATGCATGTAATGGAAACGCGTGTTTGTGACATATATGTATATACATGCAGGAACGTGTGTATATATATGTGATGCTCATGTGTAATGGACATTTAAACTGCTTCAGGTTTTTACTATTACACTGTTGTCCTGAACTCGCCATCATCTGCCTCTTTGTATACGTCAGAGGACTGTTAGAAGTGGGATCCTGGGATGTAATGTCGTGAGCCTGAACAGAGGTGAATGTGTTTATTTCATTTATGGGCAGTTTAGCTTCCTCTTCTGCGTCACCTCATCTTTTGGCCCATTATTCTCTGGAGATTTCTATTTTTCCTTATTAACATCTGGGAATTTCTTATGTTTTCTGTACCCAAATCTTTTGTCAGGAATGTGCATTACAAAATATTTTTTCAATCTGTACCCTCCCCTTCAGTTTGTTTTGGTGTCTTTCTTTGAACAGATGTTTTTAATTTCAATGTCCTTAGACTTTTAAATGTCTTCCTTTATGGTTTATCCTTTTTGGTTTTTTTGTTTGGGACAAGCCATTTCGCTTTGATTTCCTCTCTATTTCAAGTATCATGGCTGGTAGCAGAGGGAGTGGGCCAGAACATGAATTTATTACTCCATCTAGACCCTCTAAATAACTTTTGAAGGGACTTATAAGGGTCCAAAATGACATAAGGTCAAGTGAAGGTCATCCCTGTGCTATGCTCAAATAGTCAGCGGTGTCTGACTCTTTGCAATCCCATGGACTATAGCCCGTTAGGTTCCTCCATGCATAGGATTCCCCAGGCAAGAATACTGGAGTGGGTTGCCATTTCGTCCTCCAGGGGATCTTCCTGACCCACGGATCAAATCCTTATCTCCTACATCTCTTGCATTGATGGAGACAGATTTTTACCAGTAGCACCACTCAGTCATCCCAGTGTGCTTTAAAATACAAGAAGCAGAAACTTACTCAAAAGCAGTGGAAAGCGTCTCAGAGAAGTGGGAGGTGGTGAATTTAAAGCTGGTAGATGTGTCCGATTAAAGAGGGTGAATTGCAGCAGAGACAGTTATTACATATACCCACACATGATCGTCCTGTAGAGGACAGGTCCTGGAGACTGGCTGACGGGGTGAATGGCCAGGGGGTCACTGCTTGCAGATGGGAAGATGGACAGTATCCTCACTGTCAGCTCAGGGGACAAAGCCGGGGTGTGTGAGGTGCTGCTGTGTTCCTGTGTGGGGAGTCAGGGGATGATGCTGCTGTGCCTCAGTGCCATTTTCTCTATAAGACGAAAGGATGGATGCATCACTGTTGAGCATGAAAGGCACTGGAGCAGGAGAAGATGAGTCATTCTCCTCCTTTTAGAGAAAGTGGAGCAGCCGTGTACGCTAAGACAGGTGGGAGGAGAAGCTGCTGGGAGAAAGCCAGTAGGTCAGTGGGCACTGAGGACCGCAGGAAGGTCTCCCCTCAGATCCCATCCCCTGCATGGCCACCTGTGAGCTTGGTACCGGCTGCCTCCCAGCCCCTACCTAGAAGGAAGCTGAACCTGAAATTCCAGCAGCTGCCAGGCTTGCAGATGCTGCTGACTTGGGGCTCCTTCAGGGGGCAGGGGTACCCTTGGGCTGTCACCTGGTGGGGGGAGGGGCTGGAGACCACTTGGAGCCCAAGCTGCCTGGTTACCCTGCAGAGAGCTGGCGTCACCTGTTGGGCCTTGCCCCATGGAATAAATACTGTATTTGGTCATCTGGTTACTGTTCAGACGGGACTTGGTCACCTTTCCAGTTTTAAAAGGAAAAATTAATAGACTATTTTTAAGAGTGGTTTTAAGTTTATGGAAAATCGGGCAGAAGGTAGAGCTCTTTCACGTAGGTACCATGCACAGTCCCTCAGGGGCCCCAGGTAACCCCCGGCACAGGTGCGGTGCATTTGTTAAAGTGGATGGCCCAGCACCGACACCTTATTAACTTGAGCCCAGAGTTTACATCAGGGTTCACTCTTCGTGTTGTACATTCTGTAGATCTGTGACAAGTGCATAATGCCAGGTATCGACCATTATAGTATCATACAGCCCCCACCCCATTGGAAGGATTTTTAAGTTTTATTTATTAAAAAATTGATGCATAGTTGATGTTCAGTATTATTTAAATCACAGGTGTGCAGTAAGTGGTTCACAATTCTTAAAGTTTATGTTCTATTGATAGTTCTTATAATGCTGGCTGTATTCCCCTATTCCCTGTGTTGTAGAATATATCCTTGTCGTATTTTCCACATAGTAGTTTGTATAGATTCTTAAATATTTGGTAGAATTTACCAGTGAACCCATCTGGACCTGGAGCTTTCTATGTTGAAAATTTATTAAATGTTCAGATTATCTATTTTTCCTGTGTGAGTTTGGTAGATTATATCATTTAAGAACTCAGTCTATGTCATTTAAGCTACCAAATTTGTGGATATAGAGTTATGTATAATGTTATTATCATTTTAATGTCCATCAAGTCGGTAGTAATGACATCTCTTTCATTTTTGATACTAGTAACTTATGTCTTCTCTTTTTTCTTGGTTAACTTGGCTAGAGGTCTATTCATATTATTCACTTTTACAAAGAGACAACTTCTGTTTTTATTGATATCTTCATTATTTTCTTGTTTTCAATTTCATTGATTTCTGTGCCGATTTTAAAATTTTATTTTCTTCCACTTAAACTTGCATTGAATCTCTTCTGATTTGTATAGTTTCCTAAGGTGAAAGCTTCAATTACTGAGTTTAGATCTTTCTTCTCTGCTAATGTACGCATTCAATGTTATAAAATTTCCTCTAAGCACTTCTGTCATTACATCCCACAAATTTTGATAGACTGTGGTTTCAGTCTCATTTAGTTCAAAATGTATTTGAATTTCTGTTGAAATTCTTCTGTTATTTAGGAGTGTATTATTTATTTTCCAAATATTTTGGGATTTTCATTCTGTTATTGACTTTTAGTTCCATTATGGTCTGAGAGCACACTTTGTATGATATATTTACTCTTTTAAATCTGTTAAGGTCGTTTTTATGGCCCAGAATGTGGTATGTATTGGTGAATGTCCCATGTGAACTTGAGAAGAATGTTTATGATGCTGCTGTTGGATGAGGTATTTTATAAATGTCAGTTTGGTCCAGTTTATGTATTTTGCCACGCAGATCCTTCCTGATTTTCTGCCTGCTAGCAGGGAGTTAAATTCTCTGGCCTGTAACAGTGCATTCATCTGTTTCTTCTTGCAGTTCTAGCCTTGTGGATTTGGGTGCTTTCTTTTGGATACACACAGATTAAATATTGTCAAGGGCTTCCCTAGTGGCTCAGACGGTAAAGAATCTGCCTGAAATACAGGAGACCTGGGTGTGATCCCTGGGTCAGGAAGATCCCCTAGAGAAGGGAATGGCAACCTACTCCAGTATTCTTGCTTGGAAAATTCTGTGAACAGGGGAACCTGATGGGCTACAGTCCAAGGGATGGCAATGAGTCGGACACAAACAAAGGCACCATGTTTTGCTTCAAACAAAACCTTGTGCATCCCAGGACTCAGAGACCCCACAGAGGCTGAGGCAGATCTGTGTTTGAGTCTTCTGTGGAGGTATGGGTCAGCAGTGGCCTGCCATAGATGCAGGGGCTCTGGGTATAGCTACCTGGGTCACACAGCCTGTGGCATAAGCCCCTTGGATGAGGTTGCTATTAACCCCACCATAGAGGCGCCGAGCAAATGGCCCACAAACTGCAGAACAATTATTCCAAAGAAATTCTTGCACTGTTAAAAAAGTTCCAGCACCCACAACAGATTTCCCAACCTGGGGATCTGGCAAAGGGACTGAAAACTCCCAGAGAATTGGACTCTGGAGGCCAGTGGGATTTGATTACAGAACTTATAGAACTTACAGAGGACTGGGGAAACAGACTCTGGAGGGCACAAAAAAACCTTGTGTGTACCAGGTCCCAGGAGAAAGGAGCAGTGATCCCACAAGAGACTGACTCAGACTTGCCTATGAGTGTCCAGGAGTCTCTGGCAGAGGCGTGGGTTGGCGGTGGCCTGCTGTAGAGTGGGGGGCACTGAGGGTGGCAGTGCATCAGTTCAGTTCAGTCGCTCAGTCGTGTCTGACTCTTTAGGACCCCATGAATCGTAGCACGCCAGTCCTCCCTGTCCATCACCAACTCCCGGAGTTTACTCAGACTCACGTCCATCGAGCCCGTGATGCCATCCAGCCATCTCACCCTCTGTCGTCCCCTTCTCCTTCTGCCCCCAATCCCTCCCAGCATCAGAGTCTTTTCCAACGAGTCAACTCTTTGCATGAGGTGGCCAAAGTACTGGAGCTTCAGCTTTAGTATCATTCCTTGCAAAGAAATCCCAGGGCTGATCTCCTTCAGAATGGACTGGTTGGATCTCCTTGTAGTCCAAGGAACTCTCAAGAGTCTTCTCCAACACCACAATTGAAAAGCATCAATTCTTCGGTGCTCAGCTTTCTTCACAGTCCAACTCTCACATCCATACATGACCACAGGAAAAACCATAGCCTTGACTAGATGGACCTTAGTCGGCAAAGTAATGTCTCTGCTTTTGAATATGCTATCTTTTTGGTCATAACTTTTCTTCCAAGGAGTAAGTGTCTTTTAATTTCATGGCTACAATCACCATCTGCAGTAATTTTGGAGCCCCCCAAAATAAAGTCTGACACTGTTTCCACTGTTTCCCCATCTATTTCCCATGAAGTGATGGGACCAAATGCCATGATCTTTGTTTTCTGAATGTTGAGCTTTAGGCAGCTTTTTCAGTCTCCTCTTTCACTTTCATCAAGAGGCTTTTTAGTTCCTCTTCACTTTCTGCCATAAGGGTGGTGTCACTTGCATATCTGAGGTTATTGATATTTCTCCTGGCAGTCTTGATTCCAGCTTGTGTTTCTTCCAGTCCAGCGTTTCTCATGATGTACTCTGCATATAAGTTAAATAAGCAGGGTGACAATATACAGCCTTGACGTACTCCTTTTCCTATTTGGAACCAGTCTGTTGTTCCATGTCCAGTTCTACCTGTTGCTTCCTGACCTGCATACAGATTTCTTAAGAGGCAGGTCAGGTGGTCTGGTATTCCCATCTCTTGAAGAATTTTCCACAGCTTATTGTGATCAATGCAGTCAAAGGCTTTGGCATAGTCAATAAAGCAGAAAGATGTTTTTCTGGAACTCTCTTGCTTTTTCCATGATCCAGTGGATGTTGGCAATTTGATCTCTGGTTCCTCTGCCTTTTCTAAAACCAGCTTGAAAATCAGGAAGTGCACGGTTCATGTATTGCTGAAGCCTGGCTTGGAGAATTTTGAGCATTACTTTACTAGCATGTGAGATGAGTGCAATTGTTCGGTAGTTTGAGCATTCTTTGGCATTGCCTTTCTTTGGAATTGTAATGAAAACTGACCTTTTCCAGTCCTGTGGCCACTGCTGAGTTTTCCAAATTTACTGGCATATTGAGTGAAGCACTTTCACAGCATCATCTTTCAGGATTTGAAACAGCTCAACTGGAATTCCATCACCTCCACTAGCTTTGTTCGTAGCGATGCTTTCCAAGGCCTACTTGACTTCACATTCCAGGCTGTCTGGCTCTAGATTAGTGATCACACCATCATGATTATCTGGGTCATGAAGATCTTTTTTGTACAGTTCTTCCGTGTATTCTTGCCACCTCTTCTTAATATCTTCTGCTTCTGTTAGGTCCAGACCATTTCTGTCCTTTATCGAGCCCATCTTTGCATGAAATGTTCCCTTGGTATCTCTAATTTTCTTGAAGAGATCTCTAGTCTTTCCCATTCTGTTCTTTTCGTCTATTTCTTTGCATTGACCGCTGAAGAAGGCTTTCTTATCTCTTCTTGCTATTCTCTGGAAATCTGCATTCAGATGATTATATCTTTCCTTTTCTCCTTGGCTTTTCACCTCTCTTCTTTTCACAGCTATTTGTAAGGCCTCCCCAGACAGCCATTTTGCTTTTTTGCATTTCTTTTCCATGGGGATGGTCTTGATCCCTGTCTCCTGTACAATGTCACGAACCTCAGTCTATAGTTCATCAGGCACTCTATCTATCAGATCTAGTCCCTTAAATCTATTTCTCACTTCCACTGTATAATCATAAGGAATTTGATTTGGGTCATACCTGAATGGTCTAGCAGTTTTCCCTACTTTCTTCAATTTGAGTCTGAATTTGGTAATAAGGAGTTCATGATCTGAGCCACAGTCAGCTCCTGGTCTTGTTTTTGTTGACTGTATAGAGCTGCTCCATCTTTGGCTCCAAAGAATATAATCAATCTGATTTTGGTGTTGCCCATCTGGTGATGTCCATGTGTAGAGTCGTCTCTTGTGTTGTTGGAAGAGGGTGTTTGCTATGAACAGTGCATTTTCTTGGCAAAAGTCTATTAGTCTTTGCCCTGCTTGGAATGCAAAAGTAGGAAGTCAAGAAACACCTGGAGTAACAAGAAAATTTGGCCTTGGAATGTGGACTGTGGCAGTGCATACGTGGGACCTTTTGAAGGAGGTCACCATTATCTTCACTACTTCCACCATAATTTGGCCTCAAGTCAAACAGCAGGGAAGGAACAGAGCCCTGCCCTTCAACAGAAAATTGGATTAAAGATTTACTGAGCATGGCTCCACCCATCAGAACAAGATCCAGTTTCCCCCACAGTCAGTCTTTCCCACCAGGAAGCTTCCACAAGCCTCTTATCATCTGTCATTGGATGGACAGAATGAAAACCAGAATCACAGAAGACTAATCAAACTGATCACATGGATGACAGCCTTGTCTAACCCAATGAAACTATGAGCCATGTCATATAGGACCACCAAAGTTGGATGGGTCATGGTGGAGAGTTTTGACAAAACGTGGTCCACTGGAGAAGGGAATGGCAAACCACTTCAGTATTCTTGACTTGAGAACCCCATAAACAGTATGAAAAGGCAAAAAGATATGACACTGAAAGATGAACTCCCCAGGTTGGTAGGTGCCCAATATACTACGGGAGAAGAGTGGAGAAATAACTCCAGAAAGAATGAAGGCACGGAGCCAAAGCAAAAACAATACCCAGTTATGGATGTGACTAGTGATGGAAGTAAAGTCCAATGCTGTAAAGAGCGATATTGCATAGGAACCTAGAATGTTAGGTCCATAAATCAAGGTAAATTAGAAGTGGTCAAACAGGAGATGGCAAGAGTGAACATGGACATTTTAGGAATCAGTGAACTAAAATGGACTGGAATGGGAGAATTTAATTCAGATGACCATTATGTCTACTACTGTGGGCAAGACTCCCTTAGAAGAAATGGAGTAGCCCTCATGGTCAACAAGAGTCTGAAATGTGGTACTTGGGTACAATCTTAAAAATAACAGAATGACCTCTGGTTGTGTCCAAGACAAACCATTCAGTATCAAGTAATCCAAGTCTATGCCCCAACCACTAATGCTGAAGAAGCTAAAACTGAACAGTTCTATGAAGACCTACAAGACTTTCTAGAACTAACATCCAAAAAAGATGTCCTTTTCATTATAGGGGACTGCAATGCAAAAGTAGGCAGTCAAGAGATACCTGGAGTAACAGGCAAATTTGGCCTTGGAGTATGAAATGAAGCACAGCAAAGGCTAAGAGTTTTGCCAAGAGAACACACTGGTCATAGCAAACACCCTCTTCCAACAGCACAAGAGAAGACTCTACACATGGACATCACCAGATTAATTAAATATAATCAGATTGATTATATTCTTTGCAGCCAAAGATGGAGAAGCTCTACACAGTCAGCAAAAACAAGAACAAGACTGGGAGATAACTGTGGCTCAGATCATGAACTCCTTATTGTCAAGTTCAGACTTAAGTTAATGGGAAAACCACTAGACCATTCAGGTATGACCTAAATCAAATCCCTTACAGTTATACAGTGGAAGTGACAAATAGATCAAGGGATTAGATCTGATAGACAGAATGCCTGACGAACTATGGACGGATGTTCATACATTGTATAGGAGGCAGTGATCAAAACCATCCCCCCCAAAAGAAATGTGAATGGCAAAATGGTTGTCTGAGGAGGCCTTACAAATAGCTGAGAAAAGAAGAGCTAAAGGCAAGGAGAAAAGGAAAGATACACCCATTTGAATGCAGAGTTCCAAAGAATAGCAAGGAGAGATAAGAAAATCTTCCTCAGTGATCAATACAAAGAAATAGAGGAAAACAGTAGAATGGGAAAGACTAGAGATCTCTTCAAGAAAATTAGAGATACCAAGGGAACATTTCATGCAAAGATGGGCTAGATAAAGGACAGAAATTGTAAGGACCTAACAGAAGCAGAAGATATTAAGAAGAGGTGGCAAGATTCACAGAAGGACTATACAAAAAAGATCTTCATGATCCAGATAACCATAATGGTGTGATCACTCACCCAGAGCCAGACATCCTGGAATGTGAAGTCAAGTGGGCCTTAGGAAGCTTCACTCTGAACAAAGCTAGTGGAGGTGATGGAATTCCAGCTGAGCTATTTCAAATCCTCAAAGATAATGCTGTGAAAGTATTGCACTCAATATACCAGCCAATTTGGAAAACTCAGTGGTGGCCACAGGACTGGAAAAGGTCAGTTTTCATTCCAATATCAAAGAAGGGCAATGCCAAAGAATGTTCAAACTACCGAACAATTGCACTCATCTCACATGCTAGCAGAGTAATGCTTAAAATTCCCCAAGACAGGCTTCAGCAGTATGTGAACTATGAACTTCCAGATGTTTGAGCTGGATTTAGAAAAGGCAGATGAACCAGAGATCAAATTGCCAACATCCCTTGGATCATAGAAAAAGCAAGAGAATTCCAGAAAAACATCTACTTCTGCTTTATTGACTATGCCAAAGCCTTTGACTGTGTGGATCACAATAAACTGTGGAAAATTCTGAGAGATGGGAATACCAGACCACCTGACCTGTTGTCTGAGAAATCTGTATGCAGGTCAAGAAGCAACAGTTAGAACCAGATGTGGAACAACAGACTGGTTCCAAATTGGGAAAGGAGTACCTCAAGGCTGTGTATTGTCACCCTCCTTATTTAACTTATAGGCAGAGTACATCATGTGAAATGCTGGACTGGAAGAAGCACAAGCTGGAATCAAAATTGCTGAGAGAAATATCAGTAACCTTGGATATGCAGATGGTACCACCCTTATGGCAGAAAGTGAACAGGAACTAAAGAACCTCTTGATGAAAGTGAAAGAGGAGAATGAAAAAGCTGGCTTAAAATTCAACATTCAAAAAACAAAGATCATGGCATCAGTCCCATCACTTCATGGCAAATAGATGGGGAAACAATGGAAACAGAGACAGACTTTATTTTGGGGGGCTCTAAAATCACTGCAGATGATGACTGCAGCCATGAAATTAAAAGATGCTTACTCCTTGGAAGAAAAGCTGTGACCAACTAGGCAGCATATTAAAAATCAGAGACATTACTTTACCAACAAAGGTCTATCTAGTCAAAGCTATGATTTTTCCAGTGGTCATGTATGGATGTGAGAGTTGGGCTATAAAGAAAGCTGAGCGCTGAAGAATTGATGCTTTTGAACTGTGGTGGTGGAGAAGACTCTCGAGAGTCCCTTGGACTGCAAGGAGGAGAGCAAGCCAGTCAGTCCTAAAGGAGATCAGTCCTGAATATTCACTGAAAGGACTGATGCTGAAGCTGAAACTCCAATACTTTGGCCACTCATTGGAAAAGACTCTGATGCTGAGAAAGATTAAAGGCAGGAGGAGGAGAGTACGACAGAGGATGAGATGGTTGGATGGCATCACCGACTCGATGGACATGAGTTTGAGCAAGCTCTGTGTGTTGGTGATGGACAGGGAGGCCTGGTGTGCTGCAGTCCATGGGGTCACAAAGAGTCGGACACGACTGAGCCACTGAAATGAACTGAACTGAAATATTGTCATATCTTCTGGAAGAATTGACTCCTTTTGCCATTGTAATCGCTCTGTCTAAGCTGATGGTTTTCTTTCCTTGCTCTGAGGTCCACTCTGTCTTAAGCTGAGTTGCTCACTCCTCTTTCTTTCACTTAGTGTGGCATGTTTTCCTCTGTTGCTTTCCTTTTTGGGGGCAGGAGCTGGGGGGAGGGTTAGAAATTGTTTTATTTGGGAAGAGTGCCTCTTACAAAAGGGTAGCTGCAAAATACAAAGACCTCTGCAACAATTACTGTTTTTATTTTTTTGTCTTAACATGAAAAGAATGAATGATATCCGAGGCATCAGAGCAGTAGATGGACACATCCAGGTCACCTCCAAGTTATTTTCGGGAAAGAGAGCAACAAAATGCAAAGCTAAAATTTCTGATTGAGGGATTCTCCTAACAGTTTAACATTAGCTTATCTTGTGGATAACCACCCTCTGTTTTCCCCTTTAGTGGAAAAGCCTGACTTACTATACCGCCAACCAGTGACTCCACTATAGGAAACACCTTAGAACATAGATTTGAATCACACTGTCTAGCAGAAAAGGTTGGGGATGGAATGAGGCAAATATCCACAAAAAAAGGAACACAAAAACCAGACAAGAAACCCTCACATGAGGACAAAGGTTTGTCAAAAAGTGCTTGGACTGGGAAGTCTTGGAGATCAGACAACATTAAACACAACTGTGGACCCAAGCCCTAGGTTGTATTAATACGTGGGATAAGCAGATAGTTTTACACTTCGATGGCTAAGCCCATTTCTCTATTTATACAGACAAAGCTAGCTCTGCTCTATTAACAGCTACCAATAAACTGCTTTGTTTTTTAAGATCTATTTGCCCGATGAGGCTGAAACCACTAAACCGAGATTTTTCACTAAGGCTACAAACACGGCACCTATGCAGGAATGGGAAGCTTGTCACGCAGTCACACTTGCACATCCCAAGTTCATCAGCCTCAGGGAGTCAGTTTCCAACTCTGCCTTATTTTCTTCCACTCCCGTCTTTTATATGTGTTCTTTTACAATTTTCCTACCACTCTAGACATGGTAGAAACCTCAAATACATTCACACCTGGATCTGGTTACCCAGTGGTATTACTTGTGTGCAATGAAACAAGAGACCAAAACCACAGGGTGAGTGCACTGGGGGGCGGGGTGGGGGGCGGCGGGGAGTTGGGGGGTGGGAAGACAGGACAGGGACCAGATAGAAAACACAGATGTGCAGATTTCATCAGAAACCAAGTTACCCACCTCCCAAATTTAGAGCAGAAGGCAGCTCCTTGGTACAGTTCAGATCCTTCACCCATCACCCTGGTTCCTGGACCCCCAAAGCAGGGACCAGTGCTGTTACTTCTGAACCCGGGGTCCTCAACAATGAGTCCTGGAAATCTAGAAACACTCCCCTGGAACTGTGTGGATCTGGTGGAAAACAGGACGGGACAAACTTACACTGTCTAGACAGTTAATTTCATGTTACAAAAGAACTAACTTTCAGATTTATTTTTGTAACTTTTTTAAACAGAGAAAACAACATACTCCTTGGGGAAGGGTGAGGGGTTGAGAAGACAGGCCCTGGGTAAAAATGACTACAGCACCTGGAGTTGAGAGGCCTGCCTAGGAGAGCGGCCCCGGGCATGGCCACCGCCCCGGAGACCCACTACCATCTGAGGCGCGGCAGATCGGTTCACGCACCCCGCTGAACTGCTATAGATCCAAGTCATAAAAATCTTCCAGCTCATTGTGAAACAAGTGCCACTCATCTTCAGAGTCTGCCAGGTCATTGTCCCCACCTGCAGCTAAAAGCATAAGCAACATCTCGCCCAGCTCAAAGGTGACAACCTCCTCTTTGCTGTCAAAAGGGTTGCCGTTCTAGTTCCTCGATGAGCTCCCAGAAGTGGTTCCTTTGTTGGGCCCGGTATCTGCTTGCTGTTCCCACTTTCTGTCTCTGTGACTCCTCTCTGGCCATCAGCGTACTGCTGCTACTGCTAAGTTGCGGCAGTTGTGTCCAACTCTGTGCGACCCCATAGATGGCAGCCCACCAGGCTCCTCTGTCCCTGGGATTCTCCAGGCAAGAATACTGGAGTGGGCTGCCATTTCCTTCTCCACATCAGGGTACACATGCTTGTAAAAACAGTTCCCTCCAAATGGGCAGCTCCCACGGCCTTAATCAAAATACCTGCCCACCTTGTTCCTCAGTGCCTCCTTGCATTGCTGAATGAGTTTCTGCTTCTCTTCTTTCTCCTCCACCCAGTACTCACGTGAAATGACAAAGTTAGATGTGATCCAGCATTCTGTGCAGGACTTTACGATCTTGCTTTCAAATTGGTTAGCACTCCTCCACTTGCAAATACACTTGAGACAGTAGGTGTGGCTGCAGTTGGAGAGGATCCCGGAGTGCCATTTGCTGGGGCTGGCTTTCTTGTAGACCACCTCCATGCAGATGCCACACACTATGTCCTTGCTGTGCTACACCGTGAACAAGAGCTCCATGTCCTTCTCATTGGCCTCGATGCAGGATTTTATATGCTGTGACCTCTGGGCAGCATCCACGGGATGGAGGACCTGCAGCTCACACATACCACACGCGTCTCCGTGCAGACAAGCACAGTTCTCCCCATAGTGGCAATCGCCCACCGCGGCATAGGGTGAGAGCTGCTTCTTGGTCTCCACTGCACTTTGTTCCTTCTCCAAGTCTTCCTTGGTCACTGAGCCCTGCAGGGGGGCTTCAGTGGAGGAAGGGGCAGTCCGGCCACAGTAGGGCTGCCCTGGAACAAACTCGATGGTGTTCACTCAGTCTTCTGAATCAGTTCCTACAGTTGCAAAATTTGGAATTTTTGACTCACTCTTGCCCATATTCATTTCAGAGGTTGGTCCAACTGATGAGAGACTCCAGGAAGCAGCAAGGGATGACTTTGAAGTTAGATCTATAGCAGTTGCTTCTTCTTGTTTCAGTGGCTTGCTATGTTCATATCTGGAGTGGTCTCTGTAAACACAGTACCCTCACTGAAAATACACACTATACCATATGGACTATTAGACAGGTCATGTGAGTAGTGACAGTTGTCTCCTTCCTTACAAACTCCATGCATGAAGTACCATCTGGGTTTCTGGTTTGTTTGTCATGCTTTTCGTCTCTCAGGCTTCACAGTGATATCCCTCCTTGCCAGCCCATCTCTACATCTGCAGTTGACCTGCTTAGGGCAGCCGTTGTCACTGCCTGTTCCTTTACCTTTAATCCAGCTGTGTTTTCATACTCAGTATTGCAGTTTTAGAATATAACTGTATACTCACCTTTACCAGTGGGTTTTACATTTTCACGTTAGTAATTAGCGTCTGTTCACTTCAGCTTGAAGAAGTCTTTCAACGCTTCTTGTGAAGCAGGACCAGTGGTGATGAACTCCCTCAGCTTTTGTTTGTCTGGGAAAGTCTTTCTTTCTCCTTTTTTTCTGAAGTACACATCTTCCGGGTAAAGTATTCTTGGGTGGACCTTCTTCCCTTTCTGTATTTTGAGTATGTTATTTTGCCGTCTCCAGATTGCAGAGTTTTAGCTGAGAAATCTGGAGCCTTATCACATTTTCCTTACATATGAGGAATTTTACTTTTGCTGCTTCTAAAATTCTTTCTTTGATTTTTATTAATGTTCTCTTCCCCCTGCCATGCATGCTCAGTTGTGTCTGACTCCTTGTGACTCCATGAGCTACAGCCCACAAGGCTCCTCTGTCCATGGGATTTCCCAGACAAGAATACTAGAGTGGATTACCATTTCCTTCTGCAAGGGATCTTCCCAACCCAGGGATTGAACCTGAGTCTCCTGCATTGGCAGGTGGATTCTTTACCACTGAGTCATCTGGGAATCCAGTGCTATCTAGGAATAGACTTTTTTGGGAACTATGAATTTCATGAACTTGGATGTCCAAATCTCTCCACAGCTTTGGGAAGTTCTCAAGAATTAATATTTTAAATAAGCTTCCTCTCTTCTCTTTCTGGGACTTCAGTAACTGTAGATTGTTTCTTTTAATTGTCTCCCATGGTTCATGTATACTTTCTTCTGCCTCTGTCCATTCTTTTATTTCCTTTGTTTTCTTCTGAATGGATAATTTCCAGTGACCTGTTTTTGACTTCTCAAGGTCTTTTTCTTCTAATTGATCAAGTCTGCTGTTGCTCCCTAGGGCATTTTTCACTTTATTCCCTGTAGTTCCCAAGCTCCAGAATTTCTGTTTACTTCTTTTTTTATAATTTCTACCTTTCAGTTAAGTTTCTCATTTTGTGTGTGTATCAACGCCTTGATTTTGGACTGTCTTTTTGAGTTTTCTTGTAGCCCCCTGAGCTTTCTTAAAACAACTATTTTGAATTATTTATCTGGCAAATCACAGATCTCTGTTTCCGTAGGATTGTGTTTCTTTGGTGGTGTCATGTTTCCTTGTTTTTCCATGCTCCTTGAAGTCTTGTGTTGCTGTCTTTGCATTTGAAGAGTCACCTCCTCCAGTCTTTACTCACTGGCTTCAGAAGACTAACACCTTCCATCAGTTTTGCTCAGGATTCTGAGATTTCTCAGTCTTTTCTATGGATATCCTTGCTTCACACTTCTTGTTTCCTTTTGGAGGGAATTCTTAGAGTTGTATTCTTTGGGCTTTCCAGGTGACATAGTGGTAAAGAACCTGCCTGCCAGTGCAGGAGACCTGGGTTCAATCTCTGGGTGGAGAAGATCCCTCAGAGAAGGAATTGGCAACTCAATCCAGGATTCTTGGCTGGGAAATCCCATGGACAGAGGAACCTGGTGGGCTATAGTCCATGGAGTTGCAAAGAGTCGGCCATCACTGAACAATTTAGCACACATGTATCTTTAGATCCTGCAAAACTGAACTTCGTGCTTCCCTTCTGGTGGTGCCAACTGCTCAAGCGTGTGTGTGTTTCTTCCAGTCTTGCAGAGCCTGACTGGCTTTCTACATGTGCTCACCAGCCATCTGCAGAGGCTCATACTTTCCTTCCCTGGAGGCATCCCCAGGGAGCCAGCCACAGGGTGTGGCACATGGAGGTGCTTGTGGACCAGCAGGGGTGGGGGGAGTTTGCAGGCAGGGTGTCCCTAGTGGGTCATGGGAGTCTTCCTGTTGGAGATGATGAAGTGAAGAGCAGGGTCTGCTCCCCTCTGGTGCTCTCTGAGAGCTTTGGCTGCTGTCCTCCCAACTGCTCCTCACCCCCATCATGCTGCACACTGTGGTGTTCTGCAAGGGACGTGGACGAAACGGGCCTCTATGGCAGTGCTGTGCACTGACCTGGAAGAAAGGCATTCACTCATCTCCTCTCCCTTTTCCCCTGAGAAAGATCATGGACCTCAGTCCCGGCCCTGAACTGTGACCCTTGGGGAAGGGGTGACTTGGTAAAGTGATACTGTTCTTCTTACTTGTGTGCCCAAGACACTCAATGTTTGTGCCAATGGCATGTTGGAACCATTCTGCACTTCCACAAAGGTTCTCTCACTGGTGGGTAATTATTAAAATTGGTGTTCAACACTTTTATATTTAAAATGGATAACCAACAAGGACCTACTGTATAGCACATGGAATTCTGCCCAATGTTATGTGGCAGTCTGGAGGGGAGGGGAGTTTGGGGAGGGTGGATACATACACATGTATGGCTAGTCCTTTTGCTGTTCACCTGAAATGATCACAGCATCGTTAATTGGCTATACCCCAATACAAAATAAAAAGTGTTGCGTTTTTTTTTTTTAATTGGTATTCTTTGGGGAGAAGATTTTTAGAAAATACCCATTCCACCATTTTGATGATGTCTCTCTCCCATACCTACTCAGTCATTTCTAATATTCCCCTTAGGATAAAGAATGCTGAGATGAGCACTACTGTGTCTAGAGCCTTTCCCTACATCCAGGATTATTTCTCTAGATTATTTCTTCAAACAGATATGACTCACTGCAGAGGAAGAGCAGTTATAAGGGTACTGAGACATCCTGCCAAACCATCCTCCTGAAAGCTTCTGCCAATTTTCAGTTCTGCCACCACGAGGCAATCCTGTTTCTTTAATTTCCCTCCTTATCACTGAGAATTACCTGAAAACATCTGCTAATTTTATGGGTAGTTTCCTGTGTCTTCTGATTTCAAATTTGCTCATAGTGTCCCACTTGTCCTCAAAGAGGTGAGCTTGCGTATCTATAAGGCACGGAGAAAGAGTACTTCTCACTTTGCTTTTGTTCAGTGATTGTTAACATAAAAAATTTAAAACACACATTGTGTTCCTTTCCCTGTGATGTATATAATTATTTGTATGTGTGAGTGCGTGGTAAGTCAATTCAGTCGTGTCTGACTCTGTGTGACCCCATGGACTGTAGCCCACCAGGCCCCTCTGTCCATGGGATTCTCCAGGCGAGAATACTGGAGTGAGTTGCTATCCTCCAGGGGATCTTCCTGAGCCAGGGATCAAACACAAGTTTCTTATGTCTCTTGCATAGGCAGGCGGGTTCTTTACCACTAGCAACACTTGGGAAGCCCCAAATTATTTGCATGCTCATTTTCAAATCAAAATCACTAGCTGGTTATCTCGAAAATGAACCAGCGTTCAATCAGACATCATTAGTATTCATACCAGAACCACTATGATCTTCATCATGAAACATCGAGAAGCCCAACCTGCAAAAAGAGTTGGAACAGAGACAATAACTCTAGAAACAAAGAGCACAGCACTTTAAAAGTCCCATAAAATCACCCATTTCTCTTCCTGTGCACCTGCTTTCACTGGTGTGTTCAAATTGAAAGGCGTTTATAGCGAGCCCCAGAGCAGTGCAGGCCAGATGTATGAGACAGTCATTGCCTCAGCCTTCAGCTTGCCTATTACTGTCTGCCATGGAAGGAATGAGGGCAGCTCTTGTCTTTTGTGCATCTCCGAGTCGTTCCCTTGCTCCCACGCTTTGGCACTGGTATCTACACAAACATGGCAAGATACATGATCTGGGGAGACAGGCTCCAGTAAGGATGAGCATGTGTTAATGGTTTTAGCCCAAACAGTGTTTTTTGTCCTCTGTCTTTGGAAATGGTCTCCGTTCAGCCTTGCCACCAGTCTCTGTGGGTAAAGGGCGCCTTGGAGGAGACAGAGTTGAGCCCAGGAGAGCCTGTGGGTTTGTAGTTGGACTTAAACCCAGGATTCTCTTTAAACCCAGGGTTCTCCCCCTTGTGACCCCAGGAGGTCTGTCTCATTTCTCATCTGAGATCCAGAGGCAACACCTTATTTCTGATGCTCTTTCCTTGGTGGTTGGGGTGGTGCTGTGCCTTCAATGGGTTTCTTTAAATTGCACGGATTTACACCTCCATCCAAAGGACCCCTTTTACCCACTCATTGGCACAGTCCAAGGATGAAGATGAAGTGGGTGTGGAGCTTTTCATCTCATGGGGCTGCATATATTTGACTGGTAAAAAGGATGTGATTTGCAATTCATTTTTTAAAAAAATTATTATATGACAATTTAAAAAAATTCTTAATTTTTTTGCTGCACTACATAGTAGGTGGGCTCTTAGCTCCCTGAGCAGGGATCAAACCTGCACCCCATGCATTGGAAGCACAGAGTCTTAACCACTGGACTGCTAGGAAAGTCCCTGCAATTCATCTTTATATGAGAGAGCAACCTGAGTCAGCATCAGTTGGAAAGCTAGTCAGGCAGGCATCCCTGTTGCCAGGATTCAGATCTGGTTTCATTCAGCTCTACTTTCAGATGTGTAGCATCTCTGAGCACATGGCCAGCCGTGCTCACTGTGGCCCGAGAGGCTCTGGCTACTGGGTCTGTAGAAAGGGGAGGGCGGTTGGAGGCGGCTTCCACTCAGCAGAGGGCTGGCATTGTGGGCACCTGGATCTTATTGTGGGCAGATGGAGATGGCCTCTTTAAGAAAGAAAACAACAGAAATTAGTGATAGGAAAAGTCCAGACTGTGTTAAAACAGAGGCTGGTCCTGGCTCCACATTAACTTGCTTTTTGTTCCGAGGAAACTTCTTAAATGCACTGAAGATTCTCTCAAGGTCTGTTTTCTTATCTGAACAACAAGGATTAAAAAGTTTGATACATTGCAAAGTTTTTCTGTATCAAATGAGATAATAAGTGGGAAATGTGTGTGTGCTCAGTTGTGTCCAACTCTTTGCAACCTCATGGACTGTAGCCTGCCAGGCTCCTCTGTCCATGGGATTTCCCACCAAGAATACTGGAGTGGGTTGCCATTTCCTTTTCCAGGGCATCTTCCTGACCCAAGTATCGAAACTTCATCTCTTGAGTCTCCTGCATTGGCAGGCAGATTCTTTACCATTGAGCCACCTGGGAAGCCCAATTAGTAGAAAATGCTTGGTAAAATCAAATCTGTGTGCAAGCTGGTGTGTGGGTATCTGCTTCCTTAAATCTTATATCCTCTTGCCTCTGCCCTGAGACTCCTTACCCTCCTTCCCCAGGTGCGCTGTGGAGTTCCTTCAGAAATGTTAGGCAACAAGTTCTAAATCTTGACAACATAAAAATAAAAATTTATAAGGCTGGGAAGAGAAAACAAAAAGAATTATAAGGTGCTAATGGCTTCATGTTTCATAACAGGGAGTAATTCCATATTGTCTAGAATGGAAATGTCATGTCAGGGAGTTTGTAATTTCCTCGATTCTGTCTCGTTGAAACAAAAATCTGAAGCGACGGACCAGCATTACAGCCCTTGGACAGAACAGCATTACAGCTTTCAGACGGACCAGTGTTACGGCTCCATGTTACAGATCAGTTTTATTTAGAAAGTAAAGGAAAATACATTCTTGAGGCATGAGGACGTACTGACCCAAAAGATGCGAAGAGAAGAGAGGCCCCGGCCCAAATTTAGTTCCTCTTTTTATGTTTTTTTCTCCTCCCCCTGGGCCTGCCCTATGTAAATTGGGCTAGCCAGGAGTGCTGTTTGTTTTTCCTGAGGTCCTCACTCCAGTCCTTGGACCTTCCTTTGTTCAACTTTCACGGGCTTTTCCCTTCCTTGCCTTTTAGCCACCACCATTCTCTGTACTCCTTTTCTAACTACCTAACAGAAACATAACTGAGTACCTACCAAAAAAAAAAAAAAAAAGAATGAAAAGAAATGTTAGGTGAAGGTGATTCTCTCTGGAAGGCCTCTTAGAGGAGTCAGCTCCCCGGAGTAAACACTGCAGGTGTGCAATACAATATTCTTCTTCCTGTAGTGTGAGTGTCTGAATTGTGGTAACTCACACCCCTTAACTGCTTGTATCTCTGACACAGGAGGAGAGAATTACCTTTGTGCTAGTCTCCCCTTCTGGGAGGAAATTGCTGTTTTGTGTTTGGCTAGAATTAGGCACAAGAATAGAAGACATTAGTAGCCTGCATGGCGAGCCATAAAATGGGATTTGGCCCCTCAATCTATTGTGAAATTAGGAGACCAATAAAACAGGGAGCAGAGAACACAACTCACAGAAGGGAAAGATGGATGTGAGCAGATGGTAATGGCATGACTGGTGGAGGCAACAGTCTGAAAGCAGGAATTGTGAGAGTGTCTCCTAATTCAGGACTCAGACTGTACCTGGAAGTGTGTTTTCTTTAGGACTATGTGGTTCAAGGGCTTCCCTGGTGGCTCAGATGGTAAAGAATCTGCCCACAATGTGGGATACCTGGGTTGGAAAGATTCCCTTGGAGAAGGGAATGTCTACCTATTCCAGTATTCTTGCCTGGGAAATCTCATGGAAAGAGGAAGGAGCCTGGTGGGCTACAGTCCATAACGCCACAGAAGAGTTGGGCATCACTGAGCAACAAACGCACAGACAAGGTTCAAAGTCAAGTTTTCAAGCTAGGTTTGAAGCTGAATCCAGCCTCTGTACCCCAATACAGATTTGATTCTCGGAGACAGAGTTTTGGGTGAAGTCGAAAAGAATAACTTTATTGTTTTGCCAGGCAAAGGGGGCCACAGCTGGCTAAAGCCCTACAAAATTGTGTCTTGCTCTGGATAGGTAGTGAGGTTCAGAGGGGGTGGTCAAGGTTCAGAGCGGGTGGTCAGCTCTGGACATTCTTCTGATCAGTGGGTGGTGAGGTAAGTGGGAGTCAGCATCGTCAGCCTTCTGGTTCCAACAGGTCTGGGGTCTCCTTGCTTGTGGGCAGCAGACAGTTAACTTCTCCCACCTGGTGGGGGTTTCAGTGTCTGCAGAGCAGCTCTAAGGTACTGTTGTGTGTGTCCCTTGAGGGGGAACCAGGACCTGTCCCAAGGCTGCACTATACTTTCTTGACTGCTCGTCCCTTGTCTCTGCATCCCCTCCCTTCTCTGATTAGCAACTGTTTGAACCGGCTCTTTGGAACTCAGGGAAGGTCCTAGAGGCTGAATGCAGGTTATTTCCCGTAATCAAGAAAGCAGGGTCAGGGGGAATCAGGGGACTGAGAAAGGCTTTTGGATCCTACTCAGTACCAGGTTTTAAAATAAACAAAGCAAGAATGACACTGGAATGGGCACAGGGTTGTCCCTTCCAGCTATTCGCTCAATGGTGCTCGAACTTCCTTTTAAAGAATCTGTAAATTTTGATCTACTTTTAAGGTTGCAGAAAAGGGTTTCTGTATATCCTTTAACCCCACTCCCCTTAATGTGAACATTTTGCCTACTGTTAGAACAAAAGGCAATGGCAACCCACTCCAGTACTCTTGCCTGGAAAATTCCATGGACGGAGGAGCCTGCTAGGCTGCAGTCCATGGGGTCGCTAGGAGTCGGACACGACCGAGTGACTTCACTTTCACTTTTCACTTTTATGCACTGGAGAAGGAAATGACAACTCATCCTGTGTTCTTGCCTGGAGAATCCCAGGGATGGGGGAGCCTGGTGGGCTGCTGTCTATGGGGTTGCACAGAGTTGGACACGACTAAAATGACTTAGCAGCAGCAGCAGCAGCAGCAGCAAGGCATCAATGTTAGCATAATACAATTAACAAAATAAAGACTTGATTCAAATCTCATCCATTTTGACTCAGTGACTGATCTTGGCAAAAAAGGATGAAAACTGAGTAGATGGACACCCCTGAGACAGGGTCAGTGGTCCAAGACCACCAAGGCTGAAGGGGTGGTTTTACCTGCTGAAAATGACCCTGATGTTGGGAAAGACTGAAGGCAACTCTGGGAGATAGTGAAGGACAGAGGAGCCTGGCAGGCTGCAGTCCATGGAGTCGCAAAGAGTAGGACACGACTAAGTGACTGAATAACAGCAACAACGTCTTGTGGAACTGAGTGTCCTCATCCATAAAAGTATAAATGGGTGAGCTGTCCTCCAAGGCTTTCCTAAGCTCCACAATGTTACTGTTTCATATTCTACTCTGTGAACATAGGCAGCTTGGACTATTTTTGGAGGTAGCGTGGGCAGGAAGTCTATTTGGGAGGTAGTAAGTACATTTTGAAATTTGCAAACCTATCAGCAAAAATGCCATTTGTTGCCTGCAAAGACTTACTGGTTGATTCAGTCTGGCCTACACCTTGATGCTGTAAGTGGCATTACCATTTGCCGATTTCCTCCTATTTATTTATGTGTATGTGTAGTTATTAGATTCTCCCAGTGAAGAAAGGATTTAAGGTGGAATTTCTGCCAGCCTTCAACTTTCATAATTTTTATCCAGAGCACTAGGTGGCAATGTTGTATTTTTAAAATCTCTTTTTTTTAAGAGGCAATCAGTGATGGGTGAGGTGCTAGTTAAGAATAATAATTAAGTTTTCAATTTTAGCTCATTTTGGAATCATATTTCCTTATCATTTCAAATGCAACAAGAACCCCTAATTCTTAGGAGTTGATGTTTGTTGTTATTCTTCAAGATAACAATCCCAATATGGAAGTAAATTAAATTAAAATCTATCCAAAGGTGAAACAGGAATTTGAATTTTCCCTTAAAAGGGAACTGAGAATTTATGCGGACAGTAGTTTGTGAATCAATAGAGAGGTTCTTATTCTTATGGAAGTGTGTGACAAACCTAGGATTAGCCGTTTGTTTGTTTGTCTTTTAGTATATCTGTTTTCAGTGGAAAAAAATATAAAGGCAATTCTAAGAAGCAAAGATGATTTTGGGTCATTATAGCCTTACGATTTGGGAGAAAGAAGGACATAAATCTATCTGAGAGGTAACTCTTTGAAATGAGAACAATTACCCAGGGCACTGCTTACTAGAAAGATGGTGAGTGCCAGAAAGAAAGAGAATTACATGAGATCAAGAGTATGATGAGATGGCAGAGGGTGAGATGGTTGGATGGCATCACTGACCCAATGGACATGAGTTTGAACAAATTCTGGGAGACAGTGGAGGACAGAGGAGCCTGGCAGGCTGTGGTCCATGGGGTTGCATAGAGTTGGACACGACTGAGTGACTGAACACCAGCAACAAAGAGTGTGATGAGTATCCCCAGATACAGGCTCTCAAAACTGTTAATTTAGAGAAGTCATCTGTGAGTCCATGATCTGAGACTGGTTTTCTACAAGCTCTGTTGTGTTGACACTGGGCAGATGGAAGGAGGGTGGATGAGGTGGTGCTAATCTTTTTTGCTCTGTCATTTAAGTCATGAATCCTCAGTTACTGTTAAACACACAGCAGCCAGAGATGTGGAAGGACATTGCCTTCAGTCAGTTCAGTCCCTCAGTCTTGTCTGACTCTTTGCAACCCCATGGACTGGAAAATTTTGAACATTACATGAGATAAGTGCAGTTGTGCAGTAGTTAGAACAGTAGAGTTTGGGAGGACATTTATGGTGCACCATGCTGGCTTCAAAGCTAGGGCCAGCAAGGAGATCCAACCAGTCCACCCTGAAGGAAATCAGTCCTGAATATTCACTGAAAAGACTGATGCTGAAGCTGAAACTCCAATACTTTGGCCACCTGATTCGAATAACTGACTCATTTGAAAAGACCTTGATGCTGGGGAAGATTGAAGGTGGGAGGAGAAAGGGATGACAGAGAATGAGATGGTTGGATGGCATCACCGACTCAATGGACATGAGTTTGAGTAAACTCTGGGAGTTGGTGATGGACAGGGAGGCCTGGCATGCTGCAGTCCATGGGGTCGCAAAGAGTCAGACACAACTGAGCAACTGAACTGAACTGAACTAAACAAGGCCTTCTGTGTTTGGATTTATCTGCTAAAAGGGAGCTTCCATCTCTTAGGATTGCCATGAGAATGCAGTAAATGGGGATTAAAAAAGAGTAAAGTACAGCACTTGGGACCTAATAGTGACTATCGTTGTTCTGCTTTTTTCCTAAAGGTTGATCAAGAATGACCATAAGTTCACCTAACTTGAGTGGCTGGGAAAGTGAGGTTTAGATGTCAAAAGCCAACTCAGACCCTAAAAATGATCACAACTGTATTTTAATTTAATAAATGTTTATATCTTTCCCTAATTCTTATTGCAAGTTCAAAAGTTGTTTTACATTCAAAACGAGTCCTTCTCCTTTAAAAACCCAAGTGAGGTCCTAAGATGGTGGAGGAATAGGATGGGGAGACCACTTTCTCCCCCACAAATTCATCAAAAGAACATTTAAACGCTGAGTAAATTCCACAAAACAACTTCTGAATGCCGGCAGAGGACATCAGGCACTCAGAAAAGCAGCCCATTGTCTTTGAAAGGAGGTAGGAAAATATATAAAAGACAAAAAAAGAGACAAAAGAGGTAAGGAGGGAGCTCCGTCCCAGGAAGGGAGTCTTAAAAAGAGAGAAGTTTCCAAACACCAAGAAACACTCTCACTACTGAGTCTGTGGCGAGCCTTGGAACCACAGAGGGCAACATAACTGGGAGGAAAAATAAATAAATAATTAAAACCCACAGATTACATGCCCAATGGTAACTCCCCCAGCAGAGAAGCAGCGCCAATACCTGCACCCATCACTAGCAAGTGGGGGCTGGGCAGGGAGGCACGGGCTACATTGCTTAGAGTAAGGACCAGGCCTGAATGCCCCAAGGGCAATCTGAGGGAACTAACTTGGGATAGGAAACCGGACTGTGGGATAGCTACAACGTGAAAAGCCCTAACTTAAGACACCGCCAGGCCCACGCACAGAACAAAGGACTGTACAGAGCTAGTCGGCTGCAGATCATCCCCACCGGTGACAGGCAGCCAGAGCTGGAAGGGGGCAATTGCAGCCCCAGAGAGACATTATCTACTAAACTGCAAGCAGGCTTCTTTGCTAAGACTTCTTGGGGTTCTGGACAGTCAACATCCGCCTGAGACGGTGCGCCGGTTGTACACCCAGAAAACCGAGTGGCAGGGACTGGGGAGGCGATAAGTCACTGTGACCATGCTCACCAAACACCTCATCACCTGAGCTGCTTGAACCTGGGAAGGGCACAAAATGCAGGCCGAACCAAGTCTGTGCCTCTGAGGACTTCCTGAGTGCCTGAACCTGAGTGGCTTAGAACTGTGAGGTGCATGCAGCCGAGGGCCAGCCTCAGATGATTCCCAGTAGAGCAACATAGAGCCTGAGCAGTGTGGGCAGGAAGGGCACACGTACCCTGAGTGGGGGAAGGCCCAGTGTGGCTGAGACACTGTGAGCACAGGCCAGTGTTATTTGTTTGCAGCATCCCTCCCTCCCCACAGCATGACTGAACAAGTGAGCCTAAAGAAGTGTCCACCACCACCCACCTTGTGTCAGCGTGGAAATCAGACACTGAAGAGACCAGCAAACAGAAGAAGCTAAAACAGAGGGAACCATCTTGGAAGTGACAGGTGCAATAGATTAAAACTCTGTAGTTAGTACCGACTACATAGGAAGGGGCCTATAGATCTTGAGAAATATAAGCTGGACTAAGGAACTATCTGAAAATTAACTGACCCCACACTGCCCACAACAACACCAGAGAAAGTCCTAGATATATTTTTACTATTTTTACAATCATTCTTTTTTTAATTAAAAAAATTTTTAAGTCCTCTATTACTTCTTTAATTTTCATTTTTATAACCTACTATTACTTTGCAAAAAAAAAAGACCCTATTTTTTAAAGCAAACTTCATATATATATATTTCTTTTATTATTTTTGTGACTTTGTTTTTTTTTCTTTTTTCTTTTTTTTTAATATTGTATTTTTGAAAATCCAACATCTACTCTAGATTCTTAATCTTTGCTTTTCGGTATTTGTTATCAATTTTGTACGTTTAAGAACCCAATCTTTAGTACCCATTTTTACTTGGGAGCGAGATTACTGGCTTGACTGCTCTCTCCCCCTTTGGACTCTCCTTTTTCTCCACGAGGTCGCTTCTGTCTCCTCCCTCCCCCTTCTCTTCTCCACCCAACTCTGAATCTCTTTGTGTGTTCCAGGTGGTGGAAAACACTTAGGGAACTGATTACTGGCTGGATCTGTCTCTCTCCTTTTGATTCCCCCCTTTATGGTTCTGGCCACCTCTGTCTCCTTCCTCCCTCTTCTCTTCTCTGTATAACTCCGTGAACATCTCTGAGTGGGCCAGACTGTGGAGCACACATAAGGAAGTGATTACTGGCTAGCTTGCTCTCTCCTCTTTTGATTCCACCTCATGTCATGTGGGTCACCTCTAACTCCCTCCTCCCTCTTCTCTTCTCCATGTAACTCTGTGAACTTCTCTGGGTGTCCCTCACTGTGGAGAAACTTTTCATCTTTAAACTAGATGTTTTATCAACAGTGCTGTATAGGTGGAGAAGTCTTGAGACTATTGTTAAAATAAGACTGAAAACCAGAAGCAGGAGGCTTAAGTCCAAATCCTGAGAACACCAGAGAATGCCTGACTCCAGGGAACATTAACCGACAGGAGTTCATTAAATGCCTCCATACCTACACTGAGACCAAGCACCACCCAAGGGCCAACAAGTTCCAGAGCAAGACGTACCATGCAAATTCTCCAGCAACACAGGAACACAGCCCTGAGCTTCAATATACAGGCTGCCCAAAGTTACTCCAAACCCATTGACATCTCATAACTCATTACTGGACACTTCATTGCACTCCAGAGAGAAGAAATCCAGCTCCACACACCAGAACACCAACATAAGCTTCCCTAACCAGGAAACCTTGGCAAGCCACCCGTCCAACCCCACCCACAGTGAGGAAACTCCACAATAAAGAGAACTCCACAAACTGCCAGAATACAGAAAGGCCACCCCAAAGTCAGCAATATAAACAAGATGAAGAGACAAAGGAATACCCAGCAGGTAAAGGAACAGGATAAATGCCCACCAAACCAAACAAAAGAGGAAGAGATGGGGAATCTACCTGATAAAGAATTCCAAATAATGATAGTGAAAATGATCCAAAATCTTGAAATCAAAATGGAATCACAGATAAATAGCCTGGAGACAAGGATTGAGAAGATGTAAGAAAGGTTTAACAAGGACTTAGAAGAAGTAAAAAAGAGTCAATATATAATGAGTAATGCAATAAATGAGATCAAAAACACTCTGGAGGCAACAAATAGTAGAATAATGGAGGCAGAAGATAGGATTAGTGAAGTAGAAGATAGAATGGTAGAAATAAATGAATTAGAGAGGAAAAAAGAAAAACTAATTAAAAGAAATGAGGACAATCTCAGAGACCTCCAGGACAATATTAAATGCCCCAACGTTCGAATCATAGGAGTCCCACAGAAGAAGAAGACAAAAAGAAAGACCATGAAAAAATTCTTGAGGAGATAATAGTTGAAAACTTCCCTAAAATGGGGAAGGAAATAATCACCCAAGTCCAAAAAACTCAGAGAGTCCCAAACAGGATAAACCTAAGGTGAAATAACCCAAGACACATATTAATCAAATTAACAAAGATCAAACACAAAGAACAAATATTAAAACAGCAAGGGGAAAACAGCAAATAACACACAAGGGGATTTTCATAAGGATAACAGCTGATCTTTCAATAGAAACTCTTCAGGCCAGGAGAGAATGGCAAGACATACTTAAAGTGATGAAAGAAAATAAGCTACAGCACAGATTACTGTACCCAGCAAGGATCTCATTCAAATATGAAGGAGAAATCAAAAGCTTTACTGAAGCTTTTACTCAAGCAAAAGCTGAGAGAATTCAGCACCACCAAACCAGTTCTCCAACAAATGTTAAAGGATATTCTCTAGACAGGAAACCACAAAAAGAGTGTGTAAACTCGAACCCAAAACAATAAAGTAAATGGCAACGGGATGATACTTATCAATAATTACCTTAAATTTAAATGGGTTGAATGCCCCAACCAAAAAACAAAGACTGGCTGAATGGATACAAAAACAAGACCCCTATATATGTTGTCTACAAGAGACTCACCTCAAAACAAGGGACACATACAGACTGAAAGTGAAGGGCTAGAAAAAGATATTCCACACAAATAGAGACCAAAAGAAAGCAGGAGTAGCAATACTCATATCAGATAAAATAGACTTTAAAACAAAGGCCATGAAAAGAGACAAAGAAGGACACTACATAATGATCAAAGGATCAATCCAAGAAGAAGATATAACAATTATAAACATATATGCACCCACCATAGGAGCACCTCAGTATGTAAGACAAATGCTACCAAGTATGAAAGGGGAAATTAACAATAACACAATAATAGTGGGAGACTTTAATACCCCACTCACACCTATGGATAGATCAACTAAACAGAAAATTAACAAGGAAACAGAAACTTTAAATGATACAATAGACCAGTTAGACCTAATAGATATCTATAGGACATTTCACCCTAAAACAATGAATTTCACCTTTTTCTCAAGTGCTCATGGAACCTTCTTCAGGATAGATCACATCCTGGGCCATAAATCTAGCCTTGGTAAATTCAAAATAATGAAATCATTCCAAGCATCTTTTCTGACCACAATGCAGTAAGATTAGATCTCAATTGCAGGAGAAAATCTATTAAAAATTCCAACATATGGATGCTGAACAACATGCTGCTGAATAACCAACAAATCACAGAAGAAATCAAAATATGCATAGAAACGAATGAAAATAAAAACACAACAACCCAAAACCTGTGGGACACTGTAAAAGAACTGCTAAGGGGAAAGTTCATAGCAATACAGGTATACCTCAGGAAACAAGAAAAAAGTCAAATAAATAACCTAACTCTACACCTAAAGCAACTAGAAAAGGAAGAAATGAAGAACCCCAGCGTTAGTAGAAGGAAAAACAATCTTAAAAATTAGGGCAGAAATAAATGCAAAAGAAACAAAAGAGACCATAGCAAAAATCAACAAAGCCAAAAGTTGGTTCTTTGAAAGGATAAATAAAATTGACAAACCATTAGCCAGACTCATCAAGAAACAAAGGGAGAACAATCAAATCAATAAAATTCAAAACAAAAATGGAGAAATCACAATAGACAACACAGAAATACAAAGGATCATAAGAGGCTACTTTCAGCAATTATATGCCAATAAAATGGACAACTTGGAAGAAATGGACAAATTCTTAGCAAAGTACAACTTTCCAAAACTGAACCAGGAAGAAATAGAAAATCTTAACAGACCCATCACAAGCATGGAAATTGAAACTATAATCAGAAATCTTGCAGCAAACAAAAGCCCAGGTCCAGACAGCTTCACAGTTGAATTCTACCAAAAATTTAGAGAAGAGCTAACACCTATCCTACTCAAACTCTTCCAGAAAATTGCAGAGGAAGGTAAATGTCCAAACTCATTCTATGAGGCCGCCATCACCCTAATACCAAAACCTGACAAAGATGCCACAAAAAAAGAAAACTACAGGCCAATATCACTGATGAACATAGATGCAAAAATCCTCAACAAAATTCTAGCAATCAGAATTCAACAACACATTAAAAAGACCATACATCATGACCAAGTGGGCTTTATCCCAGGGATGCAAGGATTCTTCAATATCCACAAATCAATCAATGTAATATACCACATTAACAAATTGAAAAATAAAAACCATATGATTATCTCAATATATGCAGAGAAAACCTTTGACAAAATTCAACATCCATTTATGATAAAAACTCTCCAGAAAGCAGGAATAGAAAGAACATACCTCAACAAAATAAAAGCTATATACGACAAACCCACAGCAAACATTATCCTCAATGGTGAAAAATTGAAAGCATTTCCCCTAAAGTCAGGAATAATACAAGGGTGCCCACTTTCACCACTACTATTCAACATAGTTTTGGAAGTTTTGGCCATAGCAATCAGAGCAGAAAAAGAAATAAAAGGAATCCAAATTGGAAAAGAAGTAAAACTCTCACTGTTTGCGGATGACATGATCCTCTACATAGAAAATCCTAAAGACTCCACCAGAAAATTACTAGAGCTAATCAATGAATATAGTAAAGTTTCAGGATATAAAATCAACACAGAGAAATCCCTTGCATTCCTATACACTAATAATGAGAAAATAGAAAGAGAAATTAAGGAAACAGTTCCATTCACCATTGCAATGAAAAGAATAAAATACTTAGGAATATATCTACCTAAAGAAACTAAAGACTTATATATAGAAAACTACAAAACACTGGTGAAAGAAATCGAAGAGGACACTAATAGATGGAGAAATATACCATGTTCATGGATCGGAAGAATCAATATAGTGAAAATGAGTATACTACCCCAAAGCAATCTATAGATTCAATGCAATCCCTATCAAGCTACCAACGGTATTTTTCAGAGCTAGAACAAATAATTTCACAATTTGTATGGAAATACAAAAAACCTAGAATAGCCAAAGCAATCTTGAGGAAGAAGAATGGAACTGGAGGAATCAACCTGCCTGACTTCAGCCTCTACTACAAAGCCACAGTCATCAAGACAGTATGGTACTGGCACAAAGACAGAAATATAGATCAGTGGAACAAAATAGAAAGCCAAGAGACAAATCCACACACCTATGGACACCTTATCTTTGACAAAGGAGGCAAAAATATACAATGGAGAAAAGACAATCTCTTTAACAAGTGGTGCTGGGAAAACTGGTCAACCACTTGTAAAAGAATGAAACTAGAACACTTTCTAACACCATACACAAAAATAAACTCAAAATGGGTTAAAGATCTAAACGTAAGACTAGAAACTATAAAACTGCTAGAGGAGAACATAGGCAAAACACTCTCCGACATAAATCACAGCAGG
This sequence comes from Oryx dammah, assembly GCF_014754425.2. NCBI lineage: Eukaryota > Metazoa > Chordata > Mammalia > Artiodactyla > Bovidae > Oryx > Oryx dammah. The sequence goes on along the minus strand of NW_024070209.1, from coordinate 44,895,651 downwards.
ATCCTCTATGATCCACCTCCCAGAATATTGGAAATAAAGGCAAAAATAAACAAATGGGACCTAATTAAAATTAAAAGCTTCTGCACAACAAAGGAAACTATAAGCAAGGTGAAAAGACAGCCTTCAGAATGGGAGAAAATAATAGCAAATGAAGCAACTGACAAACAACTAATCTCAAAAATATACAAGCAACTCCTGCAACTCAATTCCAGAAAAATAAACGACCCAATCAAGAAATGGGCCAAAGAACTAAATAGACATTTCTCCAAAGAAGACATACAGATGGCTAACAAACACATGAAAAGATGCTCAACCTCACTCATTATCAGAGAAATGCAAATCAAAACCACAATGAGGTACCATTTCACGCCAGTCAGAATGGCTGAGATCCAAAAGTCTACAAGCAATAAATGCGGGAGAGGGTGTGGAGAAAAGGGAACCCTCTTACACTGTTAGTGGGAATGCAAACTAGTACAACCACTATGGAGAACAGTGTGGAGATTCCTTAAAAAACTGGAAATAGAACTGCCTTATGACCCAGCAATCCCACTGCTGGGCATACACACCAAGGAAACCAGAATTGAAAGAGACACATGTACCCCAATGTTCATTGCAGCACTGTTTATAATAGCCAGGACATGGAAGCAACCTAGATGTCCATCAGCAGATAAATGGATAAGAAAGCTGTGGTACAAATACACAATGGAGTATTACTTAGCCATTAAAAAGAATACATTTGAATCAGTTCTACTGAGGTAGATGAAACTGGAGCCTATTATACAGAGTGGAGCCAGCCAGAAAGAAAAACACCAATACAGTATGCTGCTGCTGCTGCTAAGTCGCTTCAGTGGTGTCCGACTCTGTGCAACCCCATAGACGGCAGCCCACCAGGCTCCCCCATCCCTGGGATTCTCCAGGCAAGAACACTGGAGTGGGTTGCCATTTCCTTCTCCAATGCATGAAAGTGAAAAGTGAAAGGGAAGTCACTCAGTTGCTCAGTCGTGTCCGACTCTTAGCAACCCCATGGACTGCAGCCTACCAGGCTCCTGCATCCATGGGATTTTCCAGGCAAGAGTACTGGAGTAGGGTGCCATTGCCTTCTCCGCCAATACAGTATACTAATGCATATATATGGAATTTAGAAAGATGGTAACGATAACCCTGTATGCAAGACAGCAAAAGAGACACAGATGTATAGAACAGTCTTGGACTCTGTGGGAGAGGGAGAGGGTGGGATGATCTGGGAGAATGGCTTTGAAACATGTATAATATCATATAAGAAATGAATTGCCAGTCCAGTTTTGATGCAGGACACAGGATGCTTGGGGCTGGTGCACTGGGATGACCCAGAGGGATGGTATTGGGAGAGAGGTGGGAGGGGGGTTCAGGATGGGAAACGTGTATACCCATTGCAGATATATGTTGATGTATTGCAAAACCAATACAATATTGCAAAAAGAAAAAAAAAGGAAAAGAAAAAACAAAAAACAAAACCCAAGTGAATATCTCCTCCACAAATACAGAGCAAAACAAACCAATGAAAACCGCCAATGTGTGAAGTGCCAATATGTGACTCTATAAGTGACTTAATCCTATAATAAGTGTTTCTAAAGCAGCTCTGACTTAGATATTCAGAAATTCTCAAGAGAAAGAATATGAATATAAATGTGAAAATTTGGTTTTTATTTGATTTTCCAGACTTATTTAATTTTTAGATGTAAAGTCTGCTGCTGCTGCTGCTAAGTTGCTTCAGTCGTGTCCGACTCTGTGTGACCCCATAGATGGCAGCCCACCAGGCTCCCTCGTCCCTGGGATTCTCCAGGCAAGAACACTGAAGTGGGGTGCCATTTCCTTCTCCAATGCATGAAAATGAAAAGTGAAAGTGAAATCGCTCAGTCGTGTCCGACTCTTAGTGACCCCATTGACGGCAGCCCACCAGGCTCCTCTGTCCATGGGATTTTCCAGGCAAGAGTACTGGAGTGGGGTGCCATTGCCTTCTCCAAGATGTAAAGTCTAGGTGAGCATAAATGATTTCCATTTACTTTGATTAAACAGGTAAAGATGAAAGGATGCTACAATCTATGGTGTTACACAATATTCATCAAAGTGACTGAAAAAATGAAACTTTGTTTCATATATTAATTTAAATTTTGTTAGATTTGTCAAGTTTTGTTTAGACTATTGTTTCATTTATATGTGTTTGGATGTATATATCTATGTGTATATATATATATGTATATATAGATATATAATTGATGGCTCCTAGAAGCAGTACCTGTGAAAGAGGTGAGTCTTCTCACTGTCATACAGAAGAAAACATACTCTTTCTATTTTTTCTAAATTCTTGGTCTAATTTTTTTTTCCTTTCATGCTCTGGGTGATTCTCCCTGTTTGTGAAGAATCTGTTTGCTCTCAGATAGACCGATATCTTTTTTCCCTCTAAACCATATGATTTGAAATAGTAAAACCTTGAGTTCAGAAGGTGGTTTCTTGCCAGTGTGACAAAAGCGCTGAGAAGCCCAGGCACCCTAAGTAACTGGGATGGGAAGGTGGAATCCTTTGTTATGAAAGGAGGGGCAGGGAGCTGTGTCACTAAGGTACAGAGAAGTCATGATGATGATGGTGGTAGTGAGGATGTTGGTGATGATAGTGGGGATGATGGTGATGGTTACTGATAATGATGATGGTGACAGTAGTTGTGATGATGGTGCTGATCATAATGTGGATGCTGCTGATGGTGATAATGGAGATGACGGTAATGGATGGGATGATGGTGATGATTACTGATAATGATGATGGTGACGGTAGTTGTAATGATGGCGCTGATGGTAATGTGGATGCTGCTGATGGTGATAATGGTGATGATGGTGATGTTGATAGTAAGGATGACGATGATTGTAATGATGGAAGCTAGCTGCTTTCCTGGGGGTGCTTACTGAGCCTCTAGCCTGTGCCTGACCTCAGGTCTGCATCAGTGTTCCTGGGTCATCACAGTAGTTCTCAACTAGGGATAGTCTCACCTCTTTCCCATCATGTGATATGTGACAATGTCTAGAAACACTTTTGTTTGATTTGAGGGGAGGGCAGTGCTGGTATCTAGTGGACAGAGGTCAGAGATGATGCTAAACACCCACAACACACAGAGAAGCCTGCATGACCAAGAACTTTGCAGCCCAAGTATCACTTGTGGCCCTGAAGAGGGGTGACCCCTCGCCCTGAAGAGGGTGCTGACCCATCACTGTGTGGGTTGAGACTGTGAGGTAATCATGGACATCTGGGCCCAGGTAAGCACTTCAGGATTTCCTGTAATGGAAAGATACAGTTTTTTAGTCTTTGCTCTTTTTTTCTGACAATTCTATTTTTTAAAGCCACACCAATTTTTAAATTTATTTATGTGTTTTGTCTGTGCTGGGTCTTTGTTGCTGTGAGTGGACTTTTCCCTGGTTACAACAAGTGGGGGCACTCTCCAGTTTTGGTGCTTGGGCTTCTCATTGCGGTGACTTCTCTTGTTGCTGAGCACAGGCTCTAGAGTGCACGGGCTTCAGTAACTGTGGCAGATGGGCCTCAGTCATTGAAGCTCCTGGGCTATAAAGCACAGGCTCAGTAGTTGTGGTACATGGGCTTAATTGACCCCTCTCCCTCCCTTTGCCCCCTCCTCTGGCATGTGGGATCTTCCCATACTAGGGATTGAACTGGTGTCCCTTCATTGCAAGGTAGATTCTTAACCACTGGACTACCAGGGAAGGCCCCTCTTTGCTCTTTTTATCAGAGTGTCCACAAGATATGAAAGCTCATAGCTTTTAAAGGCTTTTTAAAGGCTATTTTAGAAGGCTTCAATAATCTTTCTAAGAAAATTTCACGATGAAACAGTGTGTGCTACTAATGTTACATGATTGCTCTAACATAATGTGAGCTGTCATTCTGATGAGCCTGTTAGAAATAATTGGTGTTTTACTGCATATCGAACCAGAGAGACATGTTTTTTTAAAACCAGCATTTTCAGTGGAGGATGTGTTACATTGCAGGCCCTGGAGACAGGCAGGTGGGTGAAAAGAGGCACTTGCTGACTTCATGGAACCACTGGTCTCAGGGCAAAGTCACCCATGACTCAGATAATAACCTAGGTCAACGTGGGGTTGCAGCGGACTCCGTCCTGTGATAGAGAAGAGCCTGGTCTCCAGGAGAAGAAGGTGGAGAGGGGTTGGGTAGCAGGTCAAGAAGGGCTAGTGTGTGCTGTATTCAAAGTGGGTCACCAACAAGCACCTACTGTACAGCACAGAGAATTCTACTCAGTATTATGTGCCAGCCTGGATGGGAGGGGGCGTTGAAGGAGAATGGATCCATGTGTATGTATGGCTAAGCCCCTTTGCTGTCCACTTGAAACTGCCACAACATTGTTAATGGGCTATAACTCAGTACAAACTAAAAAGTTATTAAAAAAAAAAAAAAGAAGGGCCAGTGTAGCTGGGGAGATGGGGTGTGGCTAGAAGGTAGAGTTAGGGAGTGGACTTGGGGGCAAGTCCTGCTAGGATTGGAGTTGCTTAGTTGCTAAGATGTGTCTGACTCTTTATGACCCCACAGACTGTTAGTCCACCAGGCTCCTCGATCCATGGGATTTCCCAGACAAGAATACTGGAGTGGGTTGCCATTTCCTCCTCCAGGGGATCTTCCCAACCCAGGGATCGAACCCGTGTCTCCTGCAGTGGTAGACTCTTTACCACTAAGTCACCAGGGAAGCCCTAGGACTTTATCATAAAGTAGTGAGAAGCATTACTTTAATGGAAGCATGTCATATTGGTTTTTCTTTTTTCTTTTTTCTTAAAATCACTCTAGCAGCAGGATGGAGACTGGATTGGGGAAATCATTTTATTGTTCTTCCATTATTTAAGAGATCTTTTTATATTTATATTTATAGTTAAGAGATCTTTTAAATAATGGAAATAAGAATAATAAAATGTTATTCCGCAAACAGCCCTTGGTCACATGAAACAGAGACCTTGCCTATAATATCCTGGGTGTAAGGCTGGATTCATAACAGTTTGAGTGTTTGGAACCCAATGTGAAAATTCTAAAAGCAGTGTCCTGAAGGTGGAGCAAAGTCTGAGTTGGGGCAAGTGATGTAAAACCAAAAATTCAGGGTTTTGATGAAAAGCAGAAACCAGACTGGGCACTAAGGCAAGAAATTCAATGATGGAGGACACGTGAGCAGCAGAACGGGAGAGCCTGGAGGGTCCGAGAGGTGGGCATATTCCCTGGAGCTGTCCCTGGACACAGCAGGGCAGGTTCCCTTCCTCAGATGACCTCTCTCTCAGACGACCTCTCTTTCAGGAAGGGTGGGAATCAGAGGCTTCTTGAGTTTGAATAATAAGCCCTCTTACTTGGGTCCTGTAAATTTCCAGTATGGAATATGAATTTCCCAAACCACCATCTCAGCATCTTCCCCACTGTGCCCATGCAGGATCGGCTGTGGTATCGCCAGGCTTCCAGCATCTTTGTCTGAGAGTCTCCAGATTTCCCCCGGGACAGGCTGCCGGGGTGTGTGTGGGAATAGGGGGTCCCAGCGGGCTGGGAGAGGAAGCAGTTGGAGAGACGGTCGGATGCCCTGCAAGCGACAGTGAAGTGCAGAGGCCAGAGAATGGGTGACCTCGCTGCCCCAGGGCTGTTTGTTTCAAAGTTAAATAAACCACAGGAGACTGGGATTCCCCAGGCTATTGTTCAAACTCACCTGATTCCAGTAGTGGGGGCTTTCTTCTTCTGTACTGTTCTGCCTCTCTGGCCAGCCAGGCCCTGCACTCTGCATATTTCGAGGTGGACACTTAATGTCCTGGGCCATCAGTATGGGGCTGTCCTCCCAAGCAGGCCTCCCCACATACAGGAGACATCATGCCCACTGAAGGGGAGGTGTTCGAGGCACAAACCAAGCAATTCTGTGACACACAGGTCACAGAGACTCAGCTAGGGGGCTTCTGACGGCACTCGGGGAAACTGGGCAGCATGTCAGGTGACCTGCTGGTTGACCCACAGGGCATGTTGCCCCCAGGGCCTCCCTCCTCTGTGATGGGCAGGACCCACAAGTCTGCATCTGAGTGGGGAGTGCGTACAGCTGGGGGCTGATCATCGTGGGTTCCTTCTGCTCCCCAAGAGGTGGGATTCTGTGTCCTTTCAGTGCTGCACCCCCCATCCCTGCTCCCCACTACCCCGGGATCTGTCCTCCCATCTCAGTGCCTGACAGCTTCCTCCATTGACCCCACCCCCTCCCTTCCCCCAACCCCCCACTGCAGCCGCCCCCCCTCCCCCCCACTCCCCCACCCCCCTACACCGTCTTCCTGGGAAGGGAACTCTCATCTCTCTCTCTGCCACGTTTCACTTTATGGCTCATGGTCTCTGCTCCTTGCAGGCTTTTCCCCTTTGATCATTTTCAGTCATTTTGATCATCATGCCCTTTATGATCAAAGTTTACATCTGGGAGTTAAAAATAGTTAGGATCCATGGAAAAGAAAAAGTACAGAAATTAATTCCCCAGAAGGTTACCTCTGGATAGGTTATCACTAGATGCCTGGCTCTCTTGCCCTCCTGGTGAGTTCTTGAGGGGTCGGCCCTCTTTTTTTTAAAATTTATTTACTTTTAATTGAAGGATAATTGCTTTAGGATATTGTGTTGGTTTCTGCCATACATCAACATGAATCAGCCACAGGTATATCCATGCCCTGTCCATCCTGAATCCCCCTCCCACTTCCCACCTCGTCCCACCCCTCTAGGTTGTCACAGAGCCCCAGTTTGAGTTCTCTGAGTCATACAGCAAATTCCCACTGGCAACATACATACGGTAGTGTACACGTTTCCATGCTACTCTTTCAATTCGTCCCACCTTCTCCTTATCTTGTTCTCTGCGTTTGCCCAGCTCCTGACACTGTCCAACCCAAGATACCAAGTAAACTTTCATGGGATAAATAAACAGACCTTTTCATTTTTGTGGGCATTGTTTTATATCAACTAGGATCGTTTTCAGCTGCAGGGAGCTGAATCATTACCATGGAGGCTTCACCAGACGAGGAGGCAACCCTGGATGGAGCAGCACCCCGGAGTCACCAGGCAGCCTGGGGTTTCGCTGCTTGGCTCTCTGCATGAGGCTTTTGCAGTCATGGTTGAAAGATGGTTGTGCCACCTGCAGGCAGGATAAAGAGAAGGTCCAGGGGTAAAGTCGGATGAATCAGGACCTTCTCATTGGGAAATAAGTCACTTTCTCAGAAGCTTCCCTAATGTCTCAGTAACCAGCTACACCATGTGGTGTCCTTTTCTTCAGGGAGCAGAAATCAAGTTACTTTATTTAGTCCCAGCACATTGTCCCCTGGGTTCCTTTGGCTTCTGCTATAGTCGTAAAGGGAGTCTTGGTGGTGACATATTGTATTACATTTAGTACCTAGGTTTTCAATTTATAAAAAAAAAAATGTCTTTATGTTATTTACTAACAAAGAAGAATTTTATAAGCATAATGCCTAGCATGGTAGTTTTGAGAAGCATTTTGGAGAAGACCTTAAAGTTCCTTTCCTTAAATTAGGAGCCTGGAAAGAGTTCTAATGAGAGTACTAAAGGCTGCAGCTAAACCCAGACACTCATTTCTCTCAGTCCTCACAGAGGCTGGATGTCCAGGATCGAGCACTGGCAGGTCTGGCTTCTCTTGAGGCCTCTCTCCTTGGCTGTGGATGGTCACATTCTGTGGCCTCACGTGGCCTTTCCTCTGTACACACAGTCTAGGTATCTCTCAGAAGTGCATCCAAATTCTTTCTTCTTCTAAGGACACCTATCAGGTTGGGTTAGGGTCCACCCTACTGCCTCACTTTAACTCGATCACCTCTTTAAAGGGTCTCTGTCCTTGCTGAGGTCCTGGGGACACGATGGCAACATATGAATTTTTAAAAATAACTTTATCTATTTATGGCTACACTGAGGTCTTCACTGCAGCATGGGCTGTCTCTAGCTGGGGCCCAGGGCTGCTCTCCGTCTGTGGTGTGCGGGCTTCTCACGGCAGTGGCGTCTCTGGTTGCATCCACTCTCCTCCCCACCTGCCCCTTTGTCTCCTTGAAGCCATGTTGGCTGCCTGGTTTGTATCCTTCTCTTTTTCCTTGAGGAGCTGTTGCTCATTTACTAATACCTAAAAACATCTATTTCTGCTTTATTGACTATGCCAAAGCCTTTCATTGTGTGGATTACAACAAACTGTGGAAAATTCTGAAAGAGATGGGAATAACAGACCACCTGACCTGCCTCTTGAGAAATCTGTATGGAGGTCAGGAAGCAACAGTTAGAACTGGACATGGAACAACAGACTGGTTCCAAATAGGAAAAGGAATACGTCAAGGCTGTATATTGTCACCCTGCTTATTTAACTTCTATGCAGAGTACATCATGAGAAACGCTGGACTGGAAGAAACATGAGCTGGAATCAAGATTGCTGGGAGAAATATCAATAACCTCAGATATGCAGATGACACCACCCTTATGGCAGAAAGTGAAGAGGAACTAAAAAGCCTCTTGATGAAAGTGAAAGAGGAGAGTGAAAAGTCGGCTTAAAGCTCAACATTCAGAAAACGAAGATCATGGCATCCGGTCCCATCACTTCATGGGAAATAGATGGGGAAACAGTGAAAACAGTGTCAGATTTTATTTTTTGGGGCTCCAAAATCACTGCAGATGGTGATTGCAGCCATGAAATTAAAAGATGTTTACTTCTTGGAAGAAAAGTTATGACCAACCTAGATAGTATATTCAAAAGCAGAGACATTACTTTGCCGACTAAGGTCCGTCTAGTCAAGGCTATGGTTTTTCCTGTGGTCATGTATGGATGTGAGAGTTGGACTGTGAAGAAGGCTGAGCACCAAAGCTCTGATGCTTTTGAACTGTGGTTTTGGAGAAGACTCTTGAGAGTCCCTTGGACTGCAAGGAGATCCAAGCAGTCCATTCTGAAGGAGATCAGCCCTGGGATTTCTTTGGAAGGAATGATGCTAAAGCTGAAACTCCAGTACTTTGGCCACTTCTTGAGAAGAGTTGGAAAAGACTGTGATGCTGGGAGGGATTGGGGGCAGGAGGAGAAGGGGATGACAGAGGATGAGATGGCTAGATGGCATCACGGACTCGATGGATGTGAGTCTGAGTGAACTCCAGGAGTTGGTGATGGACAGGGAGGCCTGGCGTGGTGTAATTCATGGGGTCGCAAAGAGTCAGACACGACTGAGCGACTGAACTGAACTGAACCCAACTATATGTGTGTTAGTCACTCAGTCATGTCCGACTCTGCGACCCCATAGACTGTAGCCCTCCAATCTCCTCCGTCCATGTGAGTTTCCAGGCAAGAATACTGGAGTGGGTTGCCATTCTCTTCTCCAGAGGATCTTCCTGACCTATGGATCAAACTGCGGTCTCCTGCATTGCAGGCAGATTCTTTCCCATCTGAGCTATCAGGGAAGCCCTGACTATAGGTACATTTTAAAATTAATGTCTGTTTTACAAAAATAAGATCTCAGATGAATTGCCTGCATATTCGAACACCCATTTTCCTCATCCTCATCCCCCACTTCTTTGTGAGCTTTCTGTCTGATCACAGGTGCTCAGAGTGTTTCTGCTTGCTTCCTTAAGCTCAAGTTTTGTGCCATTTGAGATGCTGTGTTGCATCAGTGTACGCTCTGTGGGTATTCTGTCCTTGTCCAGCAGTGCCCTGGCTCCATTTGTCTATGGAAGCCAGGGGTGGGCACTCTTGGTGGACAGACGAGGGTGCTCATGGCACACCCCCCATGGGGCTTCCTCAGCACTCTTCTCACACGGCGAACTCGTCCGAATGTCAGTGAGTCAGAGGACATGTCTATACGTTGTTATTCCTGGTGATGGCCCATCTGGGTCACTGTTCACATTGACCCTGACATTGGTTTGGAAATTCACAAAGTGCTTCCCTGGCCTTTTGACCCTTGTCGCTGCTTCTCACAAAGCAGGAGACTTGTTCTTTGCTCCTCTCTGGAGACACAGACTTGTGACTTTTCCTCCTGCAGAGCCCACCAGGCCCCTCTCCTCCCTCCTGCTGGCCGCCCCCATGCCCTGGTCTCCAGTCAGAGAGTGAGCACCACTCAGCTGCACCTGCTGGGAGTCAAGGTGGCTTCTATTAAAATCATGTTCCAGTCCTTAGGTGAAACATCGTCAATTTGGGGAGGCTTGGGCAGCTGGGTGGAACATTGGTGTGTCGTTCTGATTAGAGACCTTTCCAGATGGAAATGTTCCTCCTGTAGACCTCGACCCCACGAAGTGATATGGCCTCTGGCTGTCATGTTCAGTTCAGTTCAGTCGCTCAGTCGTGTCCAACTCTTTTCCACCCCATGGACCGCAGCATGCCAGGCTTCCCTGTCCACCACCAACTCCTAGAGCCTGCTCAAACTCATGTCCACCGTGTTGGTGATGCCATCCAACCATCTCATCCTCCATTGTCTCCTTCTCCTGTCTCAATCTTTCCCAGCATCAGAGTCTTTTCAAATGAGTCAGTTCTTCACATCAGGTGACCAAAGTATTGGAGCTTTGGCTTCAGCATCAGTCCTTCCAATGAATATTCAGGACTCATTTCCTTTAGGATTGACTGGTTTGATCTCCTTGCAGTCCAAGGGACTCTCAAGAGTCTTCTCTAGCACACAGTTCAAAAGCATCAATTTTTCAGTGCTCAGCTTTCATGTTATGAAATATTAATCCAAAAGGGCAAAGCAGATATTTCTGGTTGTTCAGACTTTGTTGTTGTTGTTCAGTCTCTTAGTCATGTCTGACCCTTTGTGAGCCCCATGGACTGCAGCATGCCAGGCCTCCCTGTCCTTTACTGTCTCCTGGAGTTTGCTCAAACTTATGTCCACTGAGTCGATAATGCTATCCAATCATCTTGTCCAAACTTAATGACACACTAAATGAGTTGCAACCATGTATATAGAGAAAATAAAAGTGAATGGAAATGTATTATGCTATTATAAGAGTTTCATGAAAACTTAAGATTTTGTCTAAAATACCATACGAAAGGTGGACTTATAATGAAACTGTGTAGAGGGACGAGTTGCCGAATGACCAAAAAAAAAAAAAAATAGATGAACCATCAGAAAGCTCTCCGTGGTGGCACCATCTCCAGTGGGCACTTGGTCACTAGCTGACTTGCACCTGTGTCCACAGGCACAGTGTGTCCCGGCCACGGCTCAGACTTGGTCTCACCAGGCGGGGTCTCACCAGGCATTGCCCCAGATGGGGTTGAAGGCTGAGATCCAGAGACTGGCTCATCCTGCAGCCAATTGTCCTGTCCTCTTGAGCAGGGAGTCTGAGCCTGCAGGTGAGGGTAGGATGGGGTGATAACTGGAGGCACCCTGGGACTGGGACGGAGGTGGTGACAGCTGTCTGGCTCCAGTGATGCCTGGAGTGCTGAACGGCTCCCAGCATGGTTTCTGCTGCAGGAAAGATGCCAAGAAAACTGTCACAAGGATTCAGAGCTCTCCGGAGGGTCTGTCAGGCAGATTGATGATCCCTGGGCTTGGTCCTGCTGTCACTATTTCCAGGAAAGTGCACGAAAAGCAATCTTTTGTTGCTTAAAAAGGTGGCCTCCGCTACTGGAATGTTTCCATATTACAGACCTTCAGCAGCTAAATATTGTCCTGCTGTGTGCATGCTGGTGCTCATGGATGGAAACAAACTAACCTTATTTTAGCAACTGAAATGCAGGTTAAATCCTCTCTGACTGAACTTGGTTTTCCTGTTGCCGGAGTGCCTGGGAAATTTAATTGAATCTCGTCAATGCTTGCACTCTGTTAAAGGGAGAGATGTGTTTTCAGTGGGGAGGCAGAGAGTCCCATGTGGTTGGGAACTGGGAGCTGGCCTGTCAGCATGAAATGAACCCCACACCAGGAGTTCAGCAATGTAGTCCTCACTCTGTCTTGTTAGTTATTCCTGCTAGTCTCTGCGGATCATTTAAACTCTCAAATATTTTACATCAAGATTTGATCAACAGGAAAAGGACTCGACTGACCAGCTGACTTAGAGAGACCCCAGCACATTGGAATTGACCCTTCAAGGGTGAAATGAGAGAAGAGTTATTACCTTTGTCATCAGATGCATAGTCACAAAATGTATTAAATACAAAAGCATTTGAAAAATCACATGATAAGCAGAAGAATTCAGTAATGTCCAGCACTGAAGTTATAACTAGGGGAGAAATTAGACACTTTCTAAACTCCCTCCCCTTATTAATTACTGCATGTCACAATCATCGCCCCGATCATTTATTCATTTATAAGATATTTTCAAGTTCATACTCTGGGAGGTGCCAGGGAAGTACAGGAATTAGGACATGGTCCTCTTCCCTAAAGATGTCATGGGAGGTGGGCCTTGGAGAAAGAATGTGAAGTACAGGGTAGAGCAACTCATTGCCATGAAGGATACCAAGGACTGCGACGGGGTGTATCGCCGGAGGACCCCTGGCTGTGCAAGATGGTGATCTTGGTGACTATTTTCCACCCACATCCTGAAATTGCAAGTTGGAGAGGTTGTAAGATGTTAATATCTGCTCCTAACATGCTGGCTTTTCAGAAGCTAAACTCCATCATAATACATGGCAAATGTTCATATGAATGTAACAGTCACTGTTTGGGGGGAAATAATGGGGAGGAGCACAAGTTTGGCATTAGCCTTGAATCCATCCTGACTCCTCCTGAATCTACAACCTTCATCTAATGATGTCACTTTGTTTCCAGCTCTTTATTTATAAAAGTAAAGCATATCTCCATGACTGCTGAGATAAAGAAACAGAATGATGTGAAAGTATCTCATTTTCAGGCCATCTGTGAGTGTCCTCATTGTGTTTGCTTCTGTCTGCAACTGTTTCTTTCATTTGCTGAACTCCCCCTTCAACCCTGAATATTCAATGGAAGGATTGGTGCTGAAGTTGAAGCTCCAATACTTTGGCCACTTGATGCCAAAAGCCAACTCATTGGAAAAGACCCTGATGCTGGGAAAGATTGAAGGCAGGAGGAGAAGGAGCCAACAGAGGATGAAATGGTTAGATGGAAATCACTGACTCAATGGAAATGAGTTTGAGCAAACTCCAGGAGATAGTGGAGGACAGGGAAGCTTGCTGTGCTGCAGTCCATGGGGTCTCAAAGAGTTGGACACGACTGAGTGAACAATAACAGCAACCCATCATACAAGTGAGAAGAGGCCCCCTCTGGTCTCCGGTACAGTGGAGCCCCCTTGTTGTCTGAGATGCAGTTTGTCCTGTTGAGAAGTCCCCCTTCCAGAGCAGTGGGGCAGCCGCCTATTGTAAGTCTCCCTGGGCAGTGTGGGGACAGCTGCTTCTCTTTGCTCCTCCCTCTCCTACCACGCCTCTCTGAACTTGGTTACTCTCTCTCAAGACAGAGTAGGAGAGTAGGAGGCTCAGCAGGTGCCAGGCAGCATATCTTCTTCTTTGTGGACTCTGCTTCTGTGACACCTGGGCAGCCAGTGCAATGCCTGTCTTAATCCTCTGCCCTCTTTCTCTGCATTGGCTTACCTTTTTTTTTTTTTTTTTCTTTTTGTGGTTGTTGTTTAGTTGCTAAGTTTTATCTGACTCTTTGTGACCCCATGCACTGTAGCCCACCAGGCTCCTCTGTCCATGGGATTCTCCAGGCAAGAACATTGGAGTGGGTTGCCATTTCCTTCTCCAGGGGATCTTCCTGACACAGGGATCAAACCTGCATCTTTTTTGTCTCCTGCATTGGCAGGCAGGTTCTTTACCAGTTATGCTACCTGGGAAGCCCATAAGAATACTAGAGTGGGTTACCATTCTTTGCTCCAGGGGGATCATTCCAACACAGGGAGCAAACACTCATCTCTTTCATTGGCATGTGGGTACTTTACCGATGAGCCACCGGGGAAGCCCCACACCTCATTTTGACTCACAGAAAAATGGCATCTCCTCCTTGGAAGGCCTCCTTTTGGGGGGTTTGTTGCATGGTGGACTTGGCCCAAGGGATTTATAACTCTTTACATTTGCACATTATTTTTCTTCCCAGTGCTACTTGCAACAGAGTTGCCAGGCCAAACAGTGTCCCTGAAGTCCACACTAGTTTAGTTCCTGATGCTCCTGTCACTGTTTACTTCAGCTTTCTTTTATGGCCCCAGTCATTGCTCTCAAGTAAGGTTTGACCTCTTTCCGGAGGCTACTTAACTCCCGTGTGAACTGGTGGAAACAGAGACGCCTGGGACAGCTTTGCTTAACTGCACTCATGGACGTGACTTCACTTAGTGACAAGGTGGGAAAGGCAGAGATGCTTTGAGATTTAAAACAAAATAGAATATTCCTTTGAAAAAGTGCTTTTGACTTTCCGTCAAGCTGATGGGTCGAACAGAGCAAATCTTCTTCTATTCCAAACACAAAGAATTTCTGGGTGAAATATATGTTTAAATATGTTCAAGAATCAAAGGTGGAAACCCTGGCAGTGACCTGAGTCCTGAATAATGGCCCTAGATTCAGGACTTTTAATACTGTGTGGGGTTTGAAAACGAAATCTGCAGGGTTCACACTAAGCTGAGAGCAGAACCTGAGGCCCCAGGGGAAACCAGGACCTGGGAGATTGCTGCTCGACCCTGAGTAGGGACTGTCTGCGCACTGGCAGACTGCCCTTCTCTCTGACTACCCTTGGTCAGTTATGGCTCTAAACATAATCATCTCTGAGCAGGTTGTCAGGCCTCTGGAACATCTAGTAATGGAATTCAGAGATACCCTCCCCCAGAGATTCAGCACCAGACCCACAATAGGGCTTGGGCAAAAGCCATCAATAAACTGCTACCCAGCGAAGTCTCCAAGATTCAGAGGAAGCACACTCGTGGAGAACCTATGAGGTGAAGTGGGCTTGAATAGAAGACTGACAGTACTTCATAGAGTTTGTTTCATGAAAATTGGTCTGTAACCCATGTCTACTGGCTCCAAATTAGAGAATGCATGTCCAAGGGAGAAGCCATAGTAGGAGGATATGAGTGCAACTTAAATAAATATATTTTAAAACAAAGCAATAAAGGAGAAATTAGTGAGTGTCATGTAAGAATAAAAGAGGTTATGAAATTGAACAAGTAGATATGAAAAATAACCTAACATACAGTAATTTTATGGGGATATAAACTGGTGTAGCCACTATGGAGAACAGTGTGAAGGTTCCTTAAAAACTGAAACTAGAGCAGCCATATGATCCAGCAATCCCACTCCTGGGCACACATCCAGAGAAAGCTCTAACTTGAAAGGACACATACACTCCTGTATTCACAGCAGCACTATTTACAACAGCCAAGATAGGAAAGCAACCAAGTGTCTATTGACAGAAGAATGGATTAAGAAGATACACAATAGAATACTCCTGAGTCATAAAAAGAATGAAATAATGCCACTTGCAGCAACATGGATGGATGTCGAGATTATCCTACTAAGTGAAGCAAGTCAAAGTATACAATATCACTTATATGTGGAATCTATGAACTTACCTACAAAACAGAAACAGACTCATAGATATAGAGAACAAGCATATGATTACCAAAGGGGAAGGGGAAGGGATAATTTAGGAATTTGAGATTAACAGATATAAATTCCCAGGTGGTGCTAGTGGTAAAGAATACACCTGCCAATAAAAGAGATACAGGAGACCCAGGTTCGATCCCTGGGTTGGGAAGATCCCCTGGAGAAGGAATTGGCAACCCTCTCCAGTATTCTTGCCTGGGAAATCCCATGGACAGAGAGGCCTGGTGGGCTACAGTCCATGGTGTTCCAGAGAGTCAGACATGACTGAGCACGTATGAATAAATAAATAAATAAACAAAGAAATAAATAAATAAGTAAAATAGATAACCAACAAGGCCCTACTGCATAGTACAAGGAACTGTATTCAAAACCTTGTAATAATCTTTAATAGAAAAGAATCTGAACAAGAAAAAACATATATGCATATATATTTAAATCATTTTGGTGTAAACCTGAAATGCTGCATATCAACTATATTTCAGTGAAAACTTAAAAAAAAAAGTCAGGTGTGTTAAATGATACATTAAACAAAACTATAGGAAGAATCAGTGAAATGGAACACAGATTAAATCTTTTAGAAATCAGCACAGATAAATAATGAGATAAAAATGGAAAAGATAGGAGATAAGAAAGACAACATGAGAGGGTCCAGTATAGACTAACTGGAGTTGTATGAAGTTGTGGAGAGGATGGTATGGATGAGATGTCTCCAGAAGTGAAGGAATCATAGGTTGGAAAGTTAGAATAGAATAAACATATTTTTACATAGACGAAACGTTGTAATGGAACTGCAGTGTGTAAAGAGAAAATCTACTCCCCCCATCAGAAAGATACCGGAGTACCAATAAAAGAACAGCAGTATAATTACTGCAGCCTTTTCATCAGGAACAAAAGAAGACAGAGGACAACACAGAAAAGTCTTTACAGTCCAAGAAAAATATTGTGAACTTAGAACTTTTGCCTAGATGCATGAGTTTTTAAGAATGAGGGCAAATAAAAGACATTTCAGTATACAAAGACTGAATGTGAAGGTTGTAAATGTTACTAAAGACTCTTTCAACAAGATGCATTAAGTGTACATATAGTGTACTCAAGAAAGAATCATGAATTCATAAGGAAGGAGTGGATTCAAGAAGTAAGGTGAGAGAAAAGATATGCAGGACATGGTAATGTATTTAAATACATATTCATTGCAAAATAAAATAATAGTGATGACAACAGAGTGAAACAATTTGAATGCATGTGAGTTCACAAACCATGTAGAAACAGGTAACAGAATCTGAGTCATATGAATTGATGATTAGGAGTGTGGAAAGTTTGGAGGGAAATTATTACTAATTTTTGTCCTGTTTGGGAAGACAAGAGAGATTATCTATCTATCTATTATTTTTTCTTATCTTTATTATTTTCTTCCTTCTGCTGACTTTGAGCTTTGTTCATTCTCTTTCTAATTCTTTTAGGTGGTAGGTTTCATTGTCTGAGACTTTTCTTGTTTTGTAAGGAAAGCCTGTATCAACATCAACTTCTGTCTTAGAACTACATCTGTCACATTCTGTAGATTTTGGAAAGTTGTGTTTCCATTCTCATTTATCTGGAGGTATTTTCTGATTTCCTCTTTGATTTCATTACTGATCTACTTTGGTTTTTAGTAGCATGTTGTATATTTTCCACATGTTCATTCTTTTCCTGTTTTTCTTTGCATGGTTGACTTCTAGCTTTATACTTTTGTAGTAAAAACAAAAGAAGATAATTTCTATCCCCTTAAATTTGTTGAGGGTTATTTCATGGTCTAGTATGTGATCAATCCTGGAGGGCATTCTGTCTGTGCTTGGAAAGAATGTGCTTTTGCTGTTTTTGGATGTAAAGTTTATAGACATATATTATCCAACTGTTCTATTTAAGGCCACTATTGCCTTACTGACTTTCTATTTGGATGATCTGTGATTTCAGTGGGGTATTAAAGTCCCCTAGTGTTATTGTCTTATTGTCAAGTTCTCTATTTATGTCTGTTAGTATTTCCTTTATGTATTTAGGTGTTCCTCTATGGGGTGTATATGTGTTAATGAGTAATGAGTGTAATATCCTCATATTATATTGATCTCTTTCTCCGTATGTAATGCTCTTTTTTGACTTTCTTTATGGCCTTTGTTTTAAAGCCCATTTTGTCTGAAATGAGTATTGTTACTCCTGCTTTCTTATTGTTTCCATTTGCATGAAATATCTTTTTTCATCCTCTCACTTTCAGTCTTTGTGCCTCTTTAGCTCCGAAGTCAGCCTTTGGTAGGCAGCATTAATAACTATTCATGCATTATTATTAATAATTGTCACATGTCTTTATAATGTACAGTGTGCAATTGTATACCTGTATAGTATATCCATTTTCTTGAGGACCTTTTATATGAGTTGGGAGGAATATATCTTCATTGTGTACATAAAGAATTTGGAGCTACAGATACAATAATGAAATATAAACCCGTTCCTTGGCTGGCACATTTTGAACTTGGTTTGTAAATTTCTTGTTTAAAATTTAGCATGTATTTTTCCACAACAAAAATGTTAGAAAAGCTGTTGGGTTTCCAAGCTAACTCAAAGGTGCTAATTAAATTGTTAAGTTTTGGGGACTAAAGACGCATTAAACCAGACTAGAATGGACTATAGAACTGAAAGTACTAACAAACTGAATTACTGTTCACAAAGGTGTTTTAAATTACTGCAGGTACCAGAAATTCATTTCTACTGACACATCTTCCTTCTTATTGGTCCCTGATGAAACTCAGAGAAGACCCTTTGGGGTGGATTTTCTTACTTTGAAAGGAAATAGCAAGACATTCTCAGTGTGGCAGAGAGCTGGAACTCTGGTCCCAGGGCTAAGAAAGAAGTACATCTCACCGTCCACGTGGTAATTGCTCATAACAGGAGTGACCAAGTGGAATAAAGCTGTTGCGAGAATGGTGAAATAGGAAACACCAAAAGAAATAAAAAGCAGTGAAATGGCTTAAAATATGAAGTATGAGCTGTGAAAGATATGGAGGGAGTATCTGGAAGCAACCACTCATTTCCTTATGCAGTGGTAGTAGCTGAAATAGAAAAGCTGCAGTCACACAGAGTAATAAGAGCTCGGCTGGTAAAGAATCTGCTTGCAATGCAGGAGACCCCCGTTGGATTCCTGGGCTGGGAAGATCTGCTGGAGCAGGGTGTGTGCCCCAGAGTTTCCTAGTCTGTTCAACAGAATATCATAATCACACCACCATTTCTATTTTAGAATTCACAACTTGTAGAGTCATTAAATCTTATTAAATCAGTTTAAGACTCTCGGGAGTTGTAATTGTCAGTTTTTATGCACTGTGTAAAGTCTTATTAAACCATAGGCTTCTATAATTGTATTTGAGATGCTTTCTTCCAGAGCACACACAAATAATTGCCAATACCAAGGTGCTCAGAGACTCCGCTTCTTTTATGTTTAGGTCTTAGAGGACCAAACATATGGCTGATTTAACCCTCCAGCGAAGTAATGAAGTGAATTAATTTCTGGATGATTAGCAACTTTTTATGGTGACTATACTGGCTTAATAATACAAGAAGCCATATGTCTATGAGCTTTTGCATGGTTATAGATTAAGAAAACAGGGGAAAGCAAATGCTTTGTTATGAGACCAGAATGTTGAGTTTATATTATCTTCATTCTACTCCAAGCAAGAGATGACTGGCATTTGAATAACTCAGCTAATCAGCTTAGGTAATAAATGTCGTGAGTATTTATTTTGCATCTCATTCTTCCCAAACAGAAGTAAACAGCAACACTGCACCATTTTATAATTGTCCACAAGAGCCTGAGAATCTGATAAAAATGAAAATGAATTACTGAATTGAATAACAACATAATTTTCTATTTTCAGCTGACAGGTGGGGAAGACAGTGAGGTAAATTTTCTCTCGAGTTTCTAGAATTGTAAATGTTTTATTGACTCTTGACAAAGCCTGTTGTTACAGACCTTCTATCCTTCTGCTGTGCTGGCCACTTGTTTATTTATTACCATGTTTTGCTGTGTGTATATTTCTTGTTTAATCTCATGAGCAGATGGGGAGTTGATTATAATTTAGTAATCTCTAAGATCTTGAAACAGAATGGAGTCGCTGGTGTTATATCTTTTCTTTCTTCTTTTTCCATTTTTTTAAAATTGAGGTATAATTGACATCTAATGTTATGTAGGTTTAAAGTACAATGCACTGATCTGATTCAATTTTATACTGCAATATGACTGTCTTCTTAGTGTGAACTGACACCTCTATGAGATCACGTAACTGTTACTTCTTTGTTGTGCTGAGAACAGTTAATACCTAGTCTTTTAGCAACTTTGAATCTATAATACAGTGTTGTTGCCTGTAGTCACTATGCTGTGTTTCAGCTCTTGGGGGCTTATTTTCAAGAAACTTGCAACTAGTAGATAATCAAGTCCCGTTTGTTTATCAGATACTACTTCTAGTTCTTTTTAAAAATATTCTTTCTCCTAAGCATTCTTATTTTGACATTTTTTGCGAGATAGATACTTGAAAGGAAACAGTAATTTAGTCAGTGCTAAATACAGAATCTGCCTTCTGTTAACCTAAGAATTTTCTTAGAGTTTCTTCTGTATTTGAGTTCCCTTCTTGTTTAACGGGGCTCTAATTGTGCTAAAGCTTTAGCGGAAGCAAATTCTTCTGGTACGGATGGAAGAGTGTGTGTTTGTGTCAGGGCTGTGTCTCTAACTGGGGCATTGATCTGTGTGTGTCCTGTCACACCCATGATGAACGATTTATTTTTTATCTGTTAAATTGCCACCACATTTCTTTGTGACATATTGAATATTTTATACATATATATTGGGTTAAAATTTAAACTGTGGCCTGAGTTAGAATTAGATACACATTTAGGAACGCATACAATCAGGTCAAGAAATATCTCCAGCCACCCACCTCGCACTATGGGCTTTTTAGTAATCACCACACCCAGTGACCCGTCTAGATGTAACACTATCCTGAATTTCATGGTTATTCTTCCTTGCTTTTGCTTTTTTGAAAAAAACTATCTATTTATTCATTTTATTTTTGGCTGTACAGGGTCTTTGTTGTTGCATGGGCTTTCTATAATAGCTGCAGAGAGCAGGGGCTACTCTTTATTGTGGTGTACGGGCTTCTCACTGTGGTGACTTCTCGCTGTGGAGCACGGGCTCTGGGGCACATGAGCTTCAGGAGTTGTGGCTTGCAGGCTCTTGAGCACAGGCTCAGTATTGTGGCTCATGAGTTTAGCTGCTCCGCATCATGTGGGATCTTCCTGGACCCAGGGATTAAACCCAAGTCTCCTGCATCGACAGGCGGATTCTTTACCACTGAGCCATCAGGGAAGTCCTTGCTTTTAACTGGATGAGCTACATATAAACCTTAAACAGTTTATTTTGGAGTTTCCTATAAGTGGATTCATGCTGGATGTTTCTTATGTATCTTGCTCCTTTTAATTGAAGTTTTATTTGCAAGTTTCATCTATTATTGCATAATTGTATTGCATGTAGCTGTGGCTCATTAACTTGCACTATTAGATAGAGTCCCATTCTGTGCCTTTACTGCAACTCAGTGGCCCTTTTGTGGGTGGGCATGGCCTTGTTTCCAGCTTTGGGCTTTGTGAGCCCTGCAGCTGTGGACATTCCTGCTCAGCACTGGCCCTGGCTCCTCTCAGGTTGAAGAGTTGACTCCTGTGCGTGTGTGCTCAGTCAGTTGTGTCCAACTTTTTGCGACCCCAGGGACTGTAGGTTGCCGGGCTCCTCTATCCATGGGATTTCTCAGACAAGAATATTGGAGTGGGTTGCCATTTCCTTCTCCAGGGAATTTTCCTGACTCAGGGACAGAACTCAGATCTCTTGTGTCTCCTGCACTGCGGGCAAGTTCTTTACCATTTGAGACACAAGGGGAAGCCCTTGGCTCCAGTGACAACCACAATTTTGAACCTTTGATTTCCCTCAGAGTTTTACCTTCAGTGTCTGCATCTCTAAAATAATATCTCACTACGTTTTGAATGTATTTCAGCTCTATCAGTGATGTGACACTGTGTGTTTACCTCTTCTGCTTCTGTTTTCCTCTCACCTTTGTGTTTGGAGGGTAATCTATGGTGTGTGCAGCTGCAGTTGGTTTCTTTTCACTCAAATAAACTCTTCTGTGCAGATCCCATTTTTATGACTACATCACAATTTTATTCTCCTGTCCAGGGGCATCTGAGTTATTTGCAGTGTAATTTTACAAACAATTTTACTATGAACACTCCTGTACATGAAAACTTTGGCACCCAGGCATGGGTCCCTTACCATATAACTAAGAGAGTGACAGTTTCATATAATGATCTGCTTTGGGCTTTCCTGGTGGCTCAGAAGGTAAACAATCTGCCTGCAATGCAGGAGACCCGGGTTCAGTCTCTGGGTTGGGAAGATCCCCTGGAGAAGGGAATGGCAACCCATTCCAATATTCTTGCCTGGAGAATTCCATAGACAGAGGAACCTGGGATACAGTCCATGGGATTGAAAAGAGTTAGACACGACTGAGTGACTAACACTCTGGCATCAGCACAGGGTGAGTGTTTTCATTCCTCAATATCCTTGCTAATCCAGGTAGGAATAAAGTTGTATGTTATGTGGTTTTAATTTCTATTTCCTATTAATAAAGTCAAGCATCTTTTTTACATATTTTTCTTTACTGCGATGGATCCTTTACTGTGAAGTGCCTGTTGATGGATTTTTTTTTCCATTTTTTCTATTGAATTTCTTCTTTCTTTCCTGATATTTAGAAGTTCTTTTTAGTTTTATTGGAGCATAGTTGCTTTACAATGTTATGTTAGTTTCTGCTGTACAACAAAGTGAATCAGCCACATGTATACACATGTGCCCTCCCCTTTGGACCTCCCTACATCCCACCCACCCCCATCTCACCTGAAGGTCATCACAGAGCATCAAGCTGAGCTCCCTCTGCCGTATAGCAGCTCCCCGCTAGCTATCTATTTCACACATGTGGTGTATGTATGTCGTCTATGTCAGTGCTACTCTCTCAGTTCATGCCACCCGCCCCTTCCCCCTCCACTCCATGTTACATGTCAGTTCTCTTTGTCGGCATCTCTCTTCCCATCCTGAAAATAGGTTCATCTGTTTAAGAACATTATGCTATATCGTCTTCTAAAATTTGACACATTTGCTTTACATGATTAATCTTTGCTCCACATGGAACTGATTTCTGTAATTGCTGTGAGATTTGAACCCAGTTTTATTTTTTCTCACGTCTCACAACCATACCCGCTCTCCTAATTGATCCTTTTTCTCCAGTGACTTGCCTTTTATTTCTCTAGTTTCTAGATCCAGGCAAGTTTGTTTCCATTGTCTGTTGTGTGGTGCTGATCCGTTGTTCTGTCTCTAGACTGGCATGACACTGCTATAACTGTCACTTTAATAAATCTCAATATTTGGCAAGTTCTCTGCCCTTGTTCTCTCTTTTGGTCTGAGGGAGGATACAGCATATTTTGCAGCTGATTACAACTGCTAGGATTCAGCTGAGGAATTGCATAGAGACCCCTGTGTGCTGCATCTTTCAGCGTGGACACACCTGGCAGCAATTTGGGGTGATTGGTACTGACTTGTACTGATGTAACCTCCTGAGAGGATGGTGCTCTGTGATCTGCCAGCCTCCAGCATTGCCCCATCCATGTGGCAGGCAAGATCTTAGTTCCCTGACCAGGGATTGAACCTGTGTCTCCTGCAAGGGATGCTTGGAGTCTTAACCACCAGGCACCAGCGAAGTCCCAAAACTAAGGTTTAAAAAAAGCAAACCAGTCATAGAAAGGTAAAATAATGAGGCCTCAAAGCACACATTTTACACACCCTTGGATTTGGGGTGCCCTGTATGGAGTGTGTGTCAATTTTCCTGCAGTTCAAAGAGCTTGTGGAAACTGTTAAGTGTATTATTACAATAAATAATTGTTTTTTATTTTGTTTGAGTTTGAGTTTTATTTTGTTTGAGTTTATTTGAGTTTGTATTTATAAAAAAACAGTAATTGAGTTTTGTTTCCTTTTTTTATATTAATACATTAATAAGGATAACCACTCTCAAAACAATTAATAGGTTGAAATTGCTCACATTAATGGAAGCTATTAAGTGTTCTGAGTAATTAACTGTCATACACACACACATATATATATACAGTAATTCTGCTTGCAATGCAAGTCACTACTATCTGACAATTTAATTTTGCACTTCAATCTTTCAAAAGTATGACCACTTAAAATTGCTGTTTATTAAAAACAAATTAGAAAAAACACATAAATGTGTCATAAAATATGTCAAATGTGTTTTATGATTACTTATTGACTATATAAAAGGCAGAGGAACCAGAGATCAAATCGCCAACATCATCGAAAAAGCAAGAGAGTTCTAGAAAAACATCTACTTCTGCTTTATTGACTTTGCCAAAGCCTTTGTGTGGATCACAACAAACTGTGGGAAATTCTTAAAGAGGTGGGAATATCAGACCACCTGATCTGCCTCTTGTGAAACCTGTATGCAGGTCAGGAAGTAACAGTTAAAACCAGACATGGAACAAGAGACTGGTTCCAAATAGGAAAAGGAGTATGTCAAGGCTGTGTATTGTCACCCTGCTTATTTAACTTACATGCAGAATACATCATGAGAAATGCTGGACTGGATGGAGCACAAGCTGGAATCAGGATTGCTGGGAGAAATATCAGTTACCTCAGATATGCCGATGACACCACCCTTGTGGCAGAAAGCGAAGAACTACAGAGTCTCTTGATGAAAGTGAAAGAGGAAAGTGAAAAAGCTGACTTAAAACTCAACATTCAGAAAACTAAGATCATGGCATCTGGTCCCACCACTTCATGGCAAATATTTGGGGAAATAGTAGAAACAGTGACAGACTTTATCTTTTTGGGCTCCAAAATCACTGCGGATGGTGATTGCAGCCATGAAATTAAAAGATGCTTATTCCTTGGAAGAAAAGTTATGACCAACCTAGACAGCATATTAAAAAGCAGAGACATTACTTTGCCAACAAAGATCCATCTAGTCAAAGCTATGGTTTTTCTAGTAGTCATGTATGAATGTGAGAGTTGGACTACAAAGAAGTTGAGCACTGAAGAACTGATGCTTTTGAACTGTGGTGTTGTAGAAGACTCTTGAGAGTCCCTTGGACAGCAAGGGGATCCAACCAATTTATCCTCAAGGAAATCAGTTCTGAATATTCATTGGAAGGACTGATGTTGAAGCTGAAACTCCAATACTTTGGCCACCTGATTCGAAGAGCTGACTCATTTGAAAAGACCCTGATGCTGGGAAAGATTGAAGGTGAAGGAGAAAGAGAGAACAGAGAATGAGAT
Organism: Oryx dammah; assembly: GCF_014754425.2. Classification (NCBI taxonomy): domain Eukaryota; kingdom Metazoa; phylum Chordata; class Mammalia; order Artiodactyla; family Bovidae; genus Oryx; species Oryx dammah. The sequence goes on along the minus strand of NW_024070209.1, from coordinate 44,870,704 downwards.
GGCTGGATGGCATCACTGACTCAATGGACATGAGTTTGAGTAAATTCCAGGAGTTGGTGATGGACAGGGAAGCCTGGCGTGCTGCAGTCCATGGAGTCGCAAAGAGTCAGACAAGACTGAGCAACTAAATTGAACTGATTGAAGGGAATTTACTAGAACAAAGTTTCCCAGAACCAAATAGAGCAAAGAGCTTGTACCCATATGCATTAAATATATTTTGTGCAACTTTTCTAACTTCTTTCAATTTAGTAAATAATTGTTGAGGACACACTCATGGACTTTGTCTGGATCTGTGCTCAGAAAGCTTTTGTAAGGAGGCTCCACACCAGTGACATTTAATAAAATTTCCCATGATTAACATCTTTCTCACCTGTGATGTCCAACACAGTAGTTACATGTTGCTAGAGAACGTTGAAATGTGACCTGCTATGACTCACATACTGGATTTAAAATTTTTATTTAATTTTAATTAATCTATACTTAATTTTTGAAAGTTATACATGACCACGGCTGCCACACTGGTAGCAAAGAGTCCAGCACAACTGAGTGGAAGAAACAAAACCAAAACCCAAAAATGCAAGGGCATTTCTGGTCAATTCAGGCTAACTGGAAGAGCTGAGAAAGACATTTAAAACTGTCTGCCATTTCATTCTGCCTGACAGCGTAGTTCAAAGTGGCTCAGTGAAGTGGGCTGACAGACCTGGTGCCTGAGATGAAAGCACCTGAATAAAAGACCAACATTTACATGCATTCCAGCTCTCATGCCCAGATATCAAAGCAAATTAGGGACACTTATGGAATCATTTCATGGCAATGGGGAATGAAGATGATGGGTTTTGACTACAGAGGAACATCAAGAAACTACCTTTTATATACAGGTTTGCAAATGCCGGGTGATTTCTGTTGGCAGTGACTCTTGCCTGTTTGTGCTTTTATTCACAATGTTTCAACCTGAGCTTTGAAAATTGCATCTGTATGACCTTAGGCAAGAGCATTTGGGGCCTTGGTGAGGGTTTTTGAAACTTTTATTTTTGATTTTTTCAACTATATACAAAAGTACCCTAGCTTCCTAAGCAGAATACTGTGACCTCACAAAGAATAAGCAATAATCCTTCAATATCATTGTGTATCCAGTCTGTTTTCACATTTCCCTAATTTAATTTTTAAATTTTGTTTAAATCAGAATCCAAATGAGATCCCTGTTTTGATTTCTTGAGTTTCTTTTATTTTGCCCTATATTAATTTTCTATAATTTTTTTTTCTATGATTTTTTTTTCTATAATTTTTAAAGCCTTTTTATTGAATTTGTTACAATAGTTCTTCTGTTTTATGTCTTGGGTTTTTGGCCCCGAGGCATGTGGGATCTTGGCTCCTCGACCAAGTATCAAACCATACCCCCTGCATTGGAAGGTGAAATGTTAACCACTGGACCACTAGAGCAGTCCCCTTTACCTTAATTCTTCTGTGGAAGAAAGTGAGTAATTTGTAGAGTTAGCCACAGTCTGGATTTCATTTATTTCAACCTGATAGAATTTTTAACACATTCCTCTGTTCTCTGTAGCTCTTATAAATTGGTGAAAAAAAAGTGAAGTTGCACAGTTGTGTCCGACTCTTTGCGACCCAGTAGACTGTAGCCTACCAGGCTCCCCCATCCACGGAATTTTTCAGGCAAGAGTACTGGAGTGGGTTGCCATTTCCTTCTTTATAAATTGGTAGATCTAAATGTTCGATCAAATTCAGACTTGATTTTTTTTTTCCTTTCTTTCTTTTTCCTTTTTATGGACTGTTGTAGTTGCACAGTTGCTCTGTTGTATCTGACTCTTTGTGACCCCATGGACTGCAGCAAGCCAGGCTTCTCTATCCTTCACCATCTCTTGGAGTTTTTTGGACTAGACCGCTTTTATCCATCAAGAAGCTTCTTTTATTGGTGATGTTTATCAGCCACTGATGATCTATGTTTAGATTTATTCATTCATTAATTCATTAGTATTGCAAAAAGTGGCTGTTCTGATTCAATCATACTTCATTCACTTAAAACTGGGAAAATTCAAGAAAGAAACTTACCCACGTTAACTATTGGGGTTATTCTGGCGCAAGAATTTTATTGGAACTGTTGTTGTTCAGTCCCTAAGTTGTGTCTGACTCTTTGTGACTCCATGGACTGCAGCACTCCAAGCTTCCCTGTCCTTCACCATCTCCATCTCCCAGAGTTTGTTCAAACTAACGCCTGTGGAGTGAGCTGGCTCCCTAATACATAGCCAAGGTTCATGAGCTAAGACTTTTTCCTTTTTTAAACATATTATAAATGTCTAGATATTTATTATTTCAATCCATTGCAGTCGATAATGTTTGTTGATGTTTAAATCATTCTATTTTCAGCCAGCAGAAGCCTATTCAAGTTAGTTCCCGAGTCTATTTGACAAGACCCTGATGGTCTTGACAGCTTCCTTGTTTCTGGTGGGATAACATGTTCCAGGTTTATCTTTCACATTGGAACCAGCCATTTCTCAAGGAGCCCTACTTAATTTGAAGGCTGTAATCTGAGAAGTCATACTCCTAGCATGGTCTTTGTTTCTAGGCCTTTTCAGTGTATAGAACTAGGAAATATTTTTTGATGGGGAATATAGTCAATTTGTCTTTTTTAAAAAAAAATTGGAAGATAATTGCTTTATAACGTTGTGTTGGTTTTTGTTGTACAGTTATGAGAATCAGTCATAACTCTGCTATCCCTCTTGAGCCTCCCTCCCACCTCTGTATTTTTTTTAAAAGATAAGTCACAAGTTTACCCTCATATTTACAACTCACACTGTCCCCTAATGGGCTTTTCCTGTCTCATTAATCTTGCTTCCTTCAGCTGTGCTGAAAAATCTCAGCTTACAACCCAAATACTTATCTGATTTATCTTTCAAAACACAGGACAAGACTGCCACTACCACCATCATGAAAATGTTTTTAGAATTTTTTAGGCTTTTCCTTTTTGTCCTTTAGGAACATCCTTCTATGGATGTATAGTTAAATTTTTGTGTTTTAAAGCTTAGTGTGATTCCTCTTTGAGTCATTATGCTACAAAAAAGATGTGCCAGTTTATTTGTTTTATTTGTTTTTGATTTTTAGGAATGGCTTTTGAAAATAGATTTAAATTTATTTAGTAAATAATATAAAATAATGACATCATCCCAAAGTCAAATATATTTTTAAAATCCAGCTGATATCTGTAAATTCTACCTTATTTTTTCTCTCTGTCAATAGATAATCTTGGGTGGGTAATAAGCTTTAAAAAGCTGATAAAGAGTAGTTATGAATCCACTTTTTAAGCAAAGCATTCCACCAGATTTTACCAAGTGACCCCTTAACATGGTTAGAATCACTTCATTTGGAAATAAAATGTAGAAGCTGATGGCAGGTCATCAAAAAAGGGTATTTTTTGGGATGCTTTCTGTTTTCTTTTTAAAGTAACTTGTGCTAGTTTTAAAATCTGGAAATTAAAATCAATAAATAAGAAAATAAAGATCACTCATACTTTCATCACTTAGAAATTGCCAGTGCTAAAATTTAGTTTATTTTCTTGTAGCCTTCTTTTCTCTCCAACTGATTTTTTTAAATTGGAATTGCAAATTGCATTATGATTTTGTATTTTGCCTTTTTGTTTGTGTTTGAAATTACATCTCAAGCAATTATCCATGTCTTTTTATATTTGTCTTTTAAATATATATATATATATAGAATTTTTTATGTGGGCCACTTTTTTTTCAGTCTTTACTGAATTTTATTATAATAGTGCTTCTGCTTTTTGTTTCATTGGGTGTTGCATGACACTTGAGGTCTTAGTTCCCAGACCAGGCATTGAACCCACACCTCTTAAACTGGAAACTAAAATCTTAACCACTGGACCCCCAGAGAAATCCCTAAATTTGTTTTTAAAGACAGCAAAGCAGTCTATTATTTCCATTCATCTATTCAACACCTATTTATGGAACTACATAAATATGCATAACAGGCACTAAGAAACCAGCAGGAAATGAAACAAAGCAGCCCTGGACCTCATAGAGCTTACATGTCACACACACACATATAGACACACAGAGACAGACACACAGACACACACTTCACTCAGTCTACCCTGAAGTTTGCCTGCTTAAATTGTATGTGATTACCTGCTGTTATAAATATTGTTCTGAGACGCTTCCCAACACATATATCTTTGTACTTGCCAGGATCGGTTCTGGAAATGGAATTATGTGTATAAAATATCATGATATAGGTATTGATTTCTAATATGCTCTACCTAAGAATCTGTCAAATCTCTGATGGTGAATCTCTAAGATACTTTTGTCTCTGCTGTGTTGGGAGGATTGATGACCTGACTTCTCTGATCCTTTTCTCTGTGGTCCATCCTCTTCTGTGCAGGGATGGAGATTCAGATGGGGAGCGACTGGACTGCAGTTTGGGGAAAACTGGTGGTGTTGTAGTGACCCTCAAGGTGCCAGCAGAAGAGTAAGGAGGGAGATGGTTGAGTGCAGGACCTCCAGCTGGTGATCAGACTGATGAGACACAGGCCCTGGACTTCACATATCTGTCTTCATTAAGTCTTTTATGTGAGAAACAATTGCTTAATTGTTGTGGATTTTATTTTTTTTATTTTTTTAAATGCTTTTTTTTAATTAATTAATTTATTTATTTTTAATTTTTACTTTACAATTCTGTATTGGTTTTGGCATAGATTGTTGTGGATTTTAATAAATGAATGTTGTTAAGATGTGTGTTTTGTTTCTTCTATTAAATCTGTTTATAAAGAATGAATATGTACTTGCTTCTATCTATGAGTGTCCTTCCCTGGTGGCTCAGATGGTAAAGAAAGTAAAAGTGAAAGCTGCTCAGTTGTGTCCCACTCTATACAGTCCATGGAATTCTCCAGGCCAGAATATTGGAGTGGGTAATCTTTCCCTTCTTCAGGGGATCTTCCCAACCCAGAGATCAAAGCCAGGTCTCCCGCATTGCAGGTGGATTCTTCACCAGCTGAGCTACCAGGGAAGCCCATTCCCTAAGGTGCCCCTGGGAACTTGTGGGCATTTTTTTGTTACCTTGATAGTTTGGGGCACATACCTATGGAGTTGCTGGAGCCAGGGATACTGGGTGGGGGTGGGGCCAGGGAGCTGGATGTCAGAGTTTGCCTCCATAGTTTCTTAAAAAGGAAAAGGCATGGTAAAGAATTTGCCTGCAATTCAGGAGACTCGGGTTCAATCCCTGGGTCAGGAAGAGCAAGTGCAGAAGGAAATGGCTACCCGCTCCAGTATTCTTCCTGGAAAATTTCATGGACAGAGGAGCCTGGTGGGCTACAGTTTATGGGGTTGCAAAGAGTCAGATACGACTGAGTGACTATCACTTTCACATGTGTAAGAAAGAAGAAACACAAGAACTACAAACAAGCAAGAAACCCAAGAAAAAGATGGTACTGTTCTCTCAAACAGGAAGGAGTAGCTGACTTGTGATCACCTGCAAACAGGTGGCTCTGTGTTCAAAAAGACAAATTCTTTCAGCACCTGAGGAAGAGAGTCCTCCTTCCACCAGGAAAGAACCCTCTCTGTGATCCTCAGTCCAGTTCAGTTCACTTCGGTGGCTCAGTCATGTCTGATTCTTTGAGACCCCATGGACTGCAGCACTCCAGGCTTCCCTGTCCATCACCAACTTACGGAGCTTGCTCAAACTCACGTCTATCGAGTTGGTGATGCCATCCAACCATCTCATCCTCTGTCGTCACCTTCTCTGCCTGCCTTCAATCTTTCCCAGCATCAGGGTCTTTTCAAATGATTCAGTTCTTTGAATTAGGTGGCCAAAGTATTGGAGTTTCAGCTTCAGCATCAGTCATTCCAATGAATATTCAGGACTGATTTCCTTTAGGATGAACTGGTTGGATCTCTTTGCTGTCCAAAGGACTCTCAAGAGTCTTCTCCAACACCACAGTTCAAAAGCATCAATTCTCTGTGGTCCTACTAACAGTAATAAAATACTGATGAGAAATACGTGTTTGTTTTGTTTTGTTTTAGTAATTTGTGCAGACTATGGATAGCGATGGGTTTCCCAAGTGGCTCAGTGGTAAAGAATCCGACTGCGAATGCAAAAGACAAAGGAGACCTGAGTTTGATCCCTGGGTTGGAAAGATCCCCTGGAGGAGGAAATAGCAACACACTCCAATATTCTTGCCTGGAGAATCCCATGGACAGAGGAAGCTGATGGGCTACAATCCAGGGGGTTGCAAAGATTCAGGCATGACTGAACACCCTCCCCCCACCCCACACACACACAGATAGCAATGTGTCCTAAAGACTGACTCTGGACTGTGTAAGACAGGCCAAGAAATATTTTAGAAGTAGAGTAGTAAAAGGTACAAACCTCCAGCTATAAATTCAGTTTGTCATTAGGGTGTAATGCACACATAGCGAACACGATCAATAATGTGATAACAACTTTGTACGGTGGTGGGTAATAACTGGTCTTATTGCCATGATCATTTCATAAAGTTTGAAAGTGTAAAATCACCACGTCAGACATCTGAAACTAACATAATAATTTTTAAAAGAATAAAAAAGGGACTTCTCTGCTATTCCAGTGGTTAAGACTTTGCCTTTCAAGGCACAGGGTGTGGGGTTGATCCTTGGTTGGGGAGCTAAGAGCCCACATGCCTCGAGACCAAAAACATAAAACAGAAGCAATATTGTAACAAATTCAATAAAGACTTTAAAAATGATCCACATCAGAAAAAATTTTAAATATAAAGAATATAAATAAATTAGAAAAACATCTTTGTATTAGCTTCCTATGGCTGCTGTAACAAACTCAGCACACACTTTGTGTGAAGCAGCAGACGCAGGTCCTCTGCAGTGCTCTTGACCAGAAGCCTGAAATCTGGGTGTAGGTGGGCCTTGGCTGTGGCCACATCACTCCAGTCTCTGCCTCTGTGGTTACTGTGCTTCCCCCTCTCCTTTGTGTCAAGTGTCTTCTGAGTGATGCTTATAAGACACTTGCTCTCGAATTTAGCCCCCCTCCCCTAGAATAATCCAGGATGGTCCCTTCATTTCAAGATCCTTAACTGAAAGGGGTCTGAATGCACTCCCTTTCCAAATAAGGTCCAGCTCTCAGGTTCCAGGAGAGGGGTGTGGACATACCTTTTGGGGGTCAGTGATCCACCTACCACAAGGAGGAATGTGGCTAGTGTTGATAAAAAAGCAAAACAGAAAAGAAAAAACACCTAAAACCTAGGGAGAAAGCCTAGGATTAAAAGGTCCCATTGACTAGCCCCTCCTCATGTCCCTGCTCTCCGAGAGGTGTAAACTTTCATTTACAAAAGGTGAGTAGGTTCTGGAGATAAGCTGTACAGTACTGTGCCCATAGTCATCAGTTCTGTACTGTATACTTAACATTTTGTCACGAAGGTAATGCATGAATGCGTGCGCGCTCAGTTGTTCAGTTGTATCGACACTTTCTCAAACCCATGGACAGTAGTCTGCCAGGCTCCTCTGTCCATGGGATTCTCCAGGCAAGAATACTGGAGTGGTTTGCTATTTCCTACTCCAGGGGATCTTCCCTGACCCAGGGATCAAACTCACGTCTCTTGAGTCTCCTGTGTTGAAGGTAGATTCTTTACCACTGAGCCATTGGGGAAGACTGTCAAAAAGATAGAGCTCGTGTTGAATATCCTTACCACACACCAAAAGACTTACTGAAATTTAATTATGCAAAGGTCACACAGGCTGATTATTTGCAGCTTTTCTGGGGCAAGAAACTGTGCCTGGTGCCCAGGCACCTTGGCTTCCTGTACAGAGCTGGCCTGAAAAGGAATTCCTTGTCTCTGGGATCTGGCAGGACCAGCAAGCAATCAAAATATTACTGCTTAGCCACAGGGAAAATAGCAAAATAAATATATCATCAGCCCGAGGAACGTATACAAATAGTAACAGAAGTAATAAAGAAATGAAGTAGATCCACAGCATTGACAGTTTAAAATAGTTTTGAGTAGAAGTGAAGAAACAGTTATTTGTAGTCACTATATTTATGTTTCTTTTTTCTGATGCTTCAGGCATTTGAGCCTCTGAAATAAATATGCCTTATTAAATCAGTTATTATCACTTAACATGTTTTCAGACATATAATTAATCAGATTCATAGTCGATGTTGAAGTTCTCAAGAAACACTGATTTTCTAAATTTTATCTTATTAAATATATGAATTTATCAAGTTGAACACTAAGCAAATAGTAATAAATATTCTACTGCACACACTTCAAAGAATGTATTAATTGTTTGAGTGGCAAGCTGAGACCTTTTTTAAAGGGAGGGCCTGCTTAGTTTTCCCACTTCTTCCCTGGCAGACCCCTCCTTGAGCTGAGGAGGGAGGGTCCCAGCCTCCCTATTCAGTCTCCCTCTGGAAGGATTCAGGACTTCTAATTCTTCACACTGGAGGGCAGTGAGATCCTCCTTTTCTGACCTGAGGCTCCCAAGGTTATCCACATCAAATTACAGTTGACTCCAATATACATCAATTTATGATTTTATCAGATGTGCAGTCATATTTAAGAAGGACTGTTTTAATGAAGAATTGATTTTTATGGAATAGATATTTCACTGCAATACCTCATTCTCACTTCATGTTTCTTCAACAAAATTCTGTTTTCATGCAGAATAGGAATAAATACCTTTCCCCAGGAATGTGGTATTTGCTTTTACTAGTAATAAATTTGTAGTTTTTCAGATACAGACTCACAGAATTAGAGAAAAGACTTATGGTTGCCACGGGGGAAGAATGGGATTAAGGGATAGTTAGGGAGTTTGGGACTGACATGTACTCATTGCTATATTTAAAATGGATAACCAACAAGATCTGCTATATAGCACAGTGAACTCTGCTCAATGTCATGTGGCAGCCTGGATTTGGGGGGAGTTCAATGGAGAATGGATACATCTATATGTATGGCTGAGAGCCTTTGCTGTCCATGTGAAACTATCATAACATTGTTAACCAGCTCTATTCCAATAAGATAAAAAGTTAAAAAATAAATAAACGAATTTGTTGGTTTTTTTCCTCTGAGAACTTTTCTAGGCTTTCTACCTGGCTACTTTTGATATAATGATTACATCTGTGTTTTAACTTTACTCTCTGGTCATCTCAACCACTGTTCCGAAACACACCTGGCTTTAGTTGTTGAATGGATACAAAAGATGCTCCATCTGGAAATGGGTACCTGTAAAATGGCAGACGTGTGATGAGTAGAAATATTTGTTTTCTTCTCCAAGAGGTTGATTCAGAATCTACTGAGAGCAACTTTAGAGAAAAGTTGGGCTCACTTTTTCATTTGTAGATTTTTATTGCTGAGAGAAGGATGAGAAGCGACTCCATGCTGTGTTTGCAACAAAGGGAAATTCAGCATAGAAATAGTGATTCTTTCCAAATTGGACAGTAATTGGGCTCACGCTCATCAGGGGAGCTTGAGAGATTGCTTAGAGATTCTTGGGGGGAACAGGTCCAGTTCTGAAGTCCTCATGTGCTTTGTAATTGTGTCTCATCTTATTTGACAGCTGAGGAAACATGAACATTTTCTCTCGGCCTTTTTGAAATTTCTGAGTGCTGTCCTCCCATTTTATAAAAAGTGATGCATCAAGAAATAAGATGAAACTGCTCCTTGGAGAAAAATCTGACTCATTCCTTGTATTTATCAAACACATTTCATGAGCAGACAGGGGGCTGGGCTCTGGGGTCACAGACGTGGAGAAGACAGGGAGGCTGACCATGTCCCTGCTAACCAGGGCAGCATGTCTAGACTTGGGAAGGGGGCACTGCCTGCACACACCTCCCTCAGTCCTGACCTTCAGGCTGCCTCCCTAGCCCATGATGATCACCATGGAGGACCTTTTCAGGACTCAATTCAGCGAGTGGAGTGCAAGACTTTAACTTTCCAAGGCTTGGCATCTCAACATTGGATTTCTAGGAACACCGGCACACCACACGTGATGTCTTTACCATCACATGCTGGTTGCTAACAGACTGATGTCCACATGATGGCTCACGCTGGTCCCAGGTGTGCCCAGGAGAGGGATCCAAGGATCTGAGTGACTGGGTCATCTCTGGGGTGAATTATACAAAATGACAGCTTGCAGATGTCTCAGTTTGGAACTGAAATTCACATTGTCAAATTGTTTTCATATTGCAAGGTAGAATCTTAATATTTAGCAAGTATTTACAATATGTACAGCATTTAATCAAACATGTACATCTTCTCCAAAAAACAAAGTTACTGAAGAAATCAAACACAGCGAAATCTGAGGCTGTCTTTGTGCAGGCCATTACTTACTGATTTGTGTTGTTAGCTGAGTCTCAGTCATTGTCTACAACCACATAACTGATGGAGTAAGATCAAGAGACTTTAGAGTTGAAATTGGAGATATGATCACCCGTGCAAGAAGCTTCAATTTGATACCTACAGTTCTCGGCTTCACTGTACCACAAAATGCCCTTACTTAAATTTCACCTAGCATTTTCTTTTATCTAACATAAAATTTAAAATGTCAATGTACAAACATCCCAGTTAAATGTCATTTGTGTTGACTTTTTCTCAAAAATAAGTTTAAAAGGAAAACATGAGAGTCAACCAATGTTAAGATAAGAATCAGAAGCAATGTGTTTCAAACAAAGCCCAGCAAATTCAAATTCAGTCCAGCATGGGAAATGCTAGCAGTTGCCTGTGTGTCATGTACATGGAAATGAGCATGTATAAATATTTACTACATATTAAAATCCATCCAATCTTTAAGCTTACCTATGTGTGCTCAGTTGCTCAGTCATGTTTGACTTTGCAACCCCATTGAGTATAGCTTGCCAGGCTCCTCTGTCCATGGGATTCTCCGGGCAAGAATACTGGAGTGGGTTGCTATGCCCTCCTCCAGGGGATCTTTCCAACCCAGGGACTGAACCTGCATCTGTTGCATCTCCTCCTTTGGCAGGTGAATTCTTTACCACTGAGCCACCTGGGAAGCCCTAAGCTTACCTAAGTTCAGTTCAGTTCAGTTCAGTCGCTCAGTTGTGTCTGACTCTTTGTATCCCCATGAACTGCAGCATACCAGGCCATCCCTGTCCATCCTCCCTGTCCACCAACTCCCGAAGTCCACCCAAACCCATGTCCATTGAATTGGTGATGCCATACAACTATCTCATCCTCGGTCGTCCCCTTCTCCTCTTGTCCTCAATCTCTCCCAGCATCAGGGTCTTTTCAAATGAGTTAGTTCTTCGCATCAGGTGGCCGAAGTATTGGAGTTTCAGCTTCAACATCAGTGCTTCCAATGAATACCTAGGACTGATCTCCTTTAGGATGGACTGGTTGGATCTGCTTGCAGCCCAAGGGACTCTCAAGAGTCTTCTCCAACACCACAGTTCAAAAGCATCAATTCTTTGGTGCTCAGCTTTCTTTATAGTCCAACTCTCACATCCGTACATGACCACTGGAAAAACCATAGCCTTGACTAGACAGAGCTTTGTTGACAAAGTAATGTCTCTGCTTTTTAAAATGCTGTCTAGATTGGTCATAACTTTCCTTCCAAGGAGTAAGTGTCTTTTAATTTCATGGCTGCAATCAGCATCTGCAGAAGAACGGTGGCTGCGACAATGCAGGAGCACATCCAAAGTAGAGGCAGTGGCTGACAGGAGCTACCCCGTGTCCTGCACTTTGCTGGAGCAGCTATGAAGAGATACCCAATGTCCAAGGTAAGAGAAACCCAAGTAAGACAACAGGTGCTGAGGGAGGGCATCAGAGGGCAGACAGACTGAAACCACAATCACCGACAACTAGCCACTCTGATCACACAGTCCACAGCCTTGTCTAACTCATTGAAACTAAACTATGCCATGTGGGGCCACCCAAGATGAAAGGGTCATGGTGGAGAAGTCTGACAGAATGTGGTCCACTGGAGAAAGGAATGGCAAGCCACTTCAGTATTCTTACCTTGAGAACCCCATGAACAGTATGAAAAGGCAAAAAGATAGGACACTGAAAGATGAACTCCTCAGGTCGATAGGTGCCCAATATGCTACTGGAGATCAGTGGAGAAATAACTCCAGAAAGAATGAAGGAATGGAGCCAAGCAAAAACAACACCCAGTTGTGGATGGGACTGGTGATAGAAGCAAGGTTTGATGCTGTAAAGAGCAATATTGCATAGGAACCTGGAATGTTAGCTCCATTAACCAAGGCAAATTGGAAGTGGTCAAACAGGAGATGGCAAGAGTAAACATCGACATTCTAGGAATCAGTGAACTAAGCTGGACTGGAATGAGTGAATTTAACTCAGATGACCATTATATCTACTACTGTGGGCAGGAATCCCTTAGAAGAAATGGAGTAGCCATTACAGTCAACAAAAGAGTCTGAAATTCAGTACTTGGATGCAATCTCAAAAATGACAGAATGATCTCTGTTCGTTTACAAGGCAAACCATTCAATATCATGGCAATCCAAGTCTATGCCCTGACCAGTAACGCTGAAGAAGCTGAAGTTGAACGGTTCTATGAAGACCCACAAGACCTTCTAGAACTAACACCCTCCTCTCCCCAGCCCCCAAAGAAAGCTTACCTATGTAGAGTACATTATAGTGAAGAAACTGTCATTGGAAAAGGAGCATAAAATGGCTTCTGAAATGTCTATAAGGTTTATGGATCTTTAAATAGTCTAGTGAAGATGTAAGATGCCAAGAAGGAGTGAAGTATTTTCAAATGCAAATTAAGTGCACGAATTTGTTTTTCACTTGCTCGATTCCTTAGTCACTGTAAGACCTTGCCTGAGAAGCAGCAGAGTTGCAGAGGGGTGATGGGGCTTTCCACTGTCCCCGAATGAGTGTGGCGAGTGTGTAGCGACAGAGGGGCATTGCCCTGGCCTCTCTCTTTTTTATAACCATAGGCAAAATGGATGATTTCCTTTTAGTTACTATTTCTGTGCATTCTAAGATAGATTTTTTTTTTTTGAGCTGGAGGATATGATTAACCTGTCAATAGCCTTTATATATTTTTTATAAAATTATAGTAGTTGGTGCACATAAAATGATAAGTTGAGTATCATACACTCTTTTTCAGAAATCTTCAGATTTGATGTGTGGAGCTGGGCTCTGAAGGTGAGGAGATGCTTCTGTTCTTTCCAGGAGCTCAGCTCTGATAACTGATGTGTGCTTCTTCTTTTTTTTTCTTTTAAAGATTTTTTTGATGTGGACTATGTTTAAAGTCTTTATTGAATTTGTTACAATATTGCTTCTGTTTTATGCTTTGGTTTTTTGGCCTCAAGGCCTGTGGGATCTTAGCTCCCCAACCATGAATTGAATCCTCACCCCCCTGCATTGGAAGGCCAAGTCTTCACCCTTGGGCCTTCAGGGAAGTCCCCAACCTCTGCTTCTTTAAAAGACGTTTTCAAGCATCCTTCCCTGTGGCATTTCTCCCTTAGGTACGAAGTCTTGGAAGTTTTGGCTTTTGCAAGTTCAGTAAATTGAATAATTACCCTCCTTAAATCTGACATTCCTGTTTATGATTATTCCTTATTTGTCAGTATTTTTCTAAAAAAAATATTTATTTATTTATTTGATTATGCCAGGTCTTAGTTGTAGTGCGTGGGATCTAGTTCCCCAGCCAGGGATCAGATCCTGGCCCCTGCATTGGGAGTATGGAATCTTAGCCACCAGGCCACCAGGGAAGCTCCTGTCAGTGTTTTGAAAATCAGTGAAGTAAGTGATCATGCATCATGATGGTGGTGGGTGGGCAGAAGGGCCTGGAAGTGGGAAGCCCGGCTAATGTAAATTTCTCTTGGGTGGTGAAGTTAAATTCATATTTTATGAAATTAAACATTTTTCTTTGCCTTTTTGGGTCTCCTCTCTCCCCTTTAGTATGCACTGTGCATCTGCATTCAGCTACCTCCTTAGGGACTAGCATTCCTTCAACTCACAAGGGTGAGAACCTTTAAGAGACAATCTTCCTTCTTGAGGGCTTCCCTGTGGGCTCAGTGGTAAAGAATCCACCTGCCAATGCAGGAGACCTGAGTTCGATCCCTGGTTGGGAAGATCCCCTGGAGAAGGGAATGGCAACCCACTCCAGTGTTCTTGCCTGGAGAATCCCATGGACAGAGGAGCCTGGTGGGTCACAGTCCATGGAATCACAAGGAGCTGGACATGACTGAGTGACTTAGCACACACATGTTACAGTCCGTGGGATCACACAGAGTTGGACACAACTGAGCACACACACACGTGTTACTCAGAATAAGCCCCACAGTTAGGAGACACAGATGCAGAGCCTAGAAAAGCTGAGATGTGCATTTTAACAATTTCTGAAGATTCAAGTACATCTGGCTAGAATGTGCAGGAAGAGACTTTCATTTGAGCTCTGATTTATCCAGTGATCTCTGGGCCTCTAGTGTTAATAATTGTTTTGAACACTGCTCTTCTCTTTCAAGTTGCCTTTTCAATCAGCATTTGTACAGCTGTATCATCATAGCCATTTGTCTGCTGCTCTTTCAGGTTGGAACATTTCAGGCTCTCTCTCTTTTTATTTTGTTTTTTAGAGTCAGCTTTGTGTTTGCAGTGTCAAGATTTACATTTGAAAGAAACAAGCAGTGAAAGGAGACAAGATAAAAATCAGTTTCTCAGAGATCCCCCTCCTCTTTTTTTTTAGTTGAAGTATAGTTGATTTACAATGTTGTGTTAATTTCTGTTGCACAGCACAGTGATTCAGTTACATTCAGATAAAGTCTTTTTTAATATTCTTTTCCATTATGGTTTATCTCCGGATATTCAGTAGAGTTTCCTGGACTATACTCTAGGACCTTGTTGCCAAGGGGGACGTGGTAGGAGAGGGATGGGTTGTGAGTCTGGAGTTAGTAAATGCAAACTATTACATACAGAATGGATAAATGATCTCTCACTTTCTTTGAGTTAAATTTCACATGAAAAGACTCCTTCCTCCCAGTGCAGAGGGCCCAGGCCTGATCCTATATGCTGCAACTTAAGATTCCACGTGTCGCAACTAAGACCTGTGTGTGCGTGCATGCTTAGTCGCTCAGTCGAGTCTGACTTTGTAGTCCTAAGGACTGGAGCCCGCCAGGCTTCTCTGTCCATGGGATTGTTAGGTAGTTAGAACAGGAAAAAGGAGTCCAAAATGGTGGTGGCTAGAAGACAAGGAAGGGAAAAGCCCTCAAAAATAGAACAAAGGAATGTCCAAGGACCAGAGTGAGGACCTCAGGTAGAACAAACGGCACTCCTGGCTAGCCCAGTTTACATAGGGCATGCCCAGGGGGAGGAAAGAACATATAAAAAGAGGAGCCAAAGGGCCAGGGGTCTCTATCCCGTGCTTGCGTGCACTCTCTGTCTCTCTTTCTCCCTTTCTCTCTCACTTCTCTGTCTTTTGGGTTGGCATGCCCTCATTCCTCATGGATGTATTTTCCTTTTATTTTCTAAATAAAACTGAGCTGTAACATGGAGCTGTAACACGTACTGTCTGAGAGCTGTGGTGCGCTGAGGGCTTTAACGTCCGTCGCTTCAAATTTTTGTTGTGACGAGACAGAACTGAGGAAATTACAAGCTCCCCTGACAGGATTCTCCAGGAAAGAATACTGGGATGGGTTGCCATGCCCTCCTCCAGGGGATTTTCCAACCCAGGAATCGAACTGGCATCTCTTATATCTCTTGCATTGGCAGGCAAGTTCTTTACCACTAGCACCACCTGGGAAGCCCAACTAAGACCTGGTGCAGCCAAGTAAATAAGTAAATATTTATTTATTTATTTAGGCTGTGCTGAGTCTTAGTTCGGAGAGGGCAATGGCACCCCACTCCAGTACTCTTGCCTGGGAAATCCCATGGACGGAGGAGCCTGGTGGGCTGCCGTCTATGGGGTTGCACAGAGTCGGACATGACTGATGCTACTTAGCAGCAGCAGCAGCAGTCTTAGTTACTATTCAGGCTTTTCTTTATTTTTCAGTGCTTCAGGGGACTTTAACGAAAGCAAAAAAAAAAAAAAAAAAAAAGGAGCAAGAACAAGGCAGAAGGGTTCTGTTCCAGGCAGTTTTGCCTTGTACAAATAGAATGAAGTCATCAAGTCAGAGTCTTAAAGATGGCATTATTTCAGGCATCATTCTAACTCCTTCACTTTACAGTAATGAATATGAAGCCCAGAGTTTAAATGACTTGGTTCAAGGTCACCCCATTGGAAGCAAGGCTGCAGTTAGAACCCTGTTGTCCAGACTCCAGGCTAAATCTCCTTCTATTGATACTACATTATACTACCTTGGGAGGTTTAAAGAAGAAGAGGAAAGTATGAAGGATGATTTTTTTCATAAATTCAATCAACTTTAAAAGTTAGACATACTTGGAGAGTCAGAGACTACTAGTATTGTTAGAAAGAAGAAAAAGGCTTGAAAGCTGGTTTAATCTGAAAAATAAAAAATATTCATGTACAATATTGTAAAAAAAGGAAGATGGTATTCATGATTACTGAGTTGGCAGCGCAGCGGGCAGTTGCATGCTGGGGGCGGGCTGCATAGGCTGCCAGCTTTCCTGGGTTTGCAGGATGTGGTACAGCTGCTTCAGCTGAGCAACGATGTTATCCTTGATGTCTGGAGTTGATATCTGCAGGTGGACACTGCCACTGTCAAAGGATCGTGTGAAGTCATCAGAAAACATCTCATAGATCATCCAAGCCACCACCAGAATGACCTGAACCAAGATGAATTTCCTTTCCTGGGGTTCCCATCTGGCCATTCTTCCCCAAAGCATAAGTAGATCTCAAATGGTGGCTGCTTCTCTATCTGTCCTTTCTGGTGGGCAATGAGATCACTCAGGAACGTTTCCAGACAAAACAGTTTGACTTTCTTTTGTCTCTCAATCAGGTTGGGGGCAACAAGTGATGGGGCACAGGGCCCAGACCAGTACACCTTGCACTGGCACAGCCTGATGGCATAGACGGCATGCCTGCTGACCTCCAGAATCAGTCCTCTATCCTTGACGTCTGGCAGCTTGCTGGTGAACAGCTTCTGCTTCTCATTGGTGATGTGTTCTGGCGCCAGGAACTTGACCTGTTCCAGGATGATGGGACTAAAGAGCTCCTCCTGGTCAGGCATGGGACCCAGGTCCCCACAGAAGAGCTGGCAGCCTTGGGGGTTGCTCACGGTCATCGTCTGCCCATACTCCTTCCCACGGTACTGAAACTTGATGTCCAGGTCAGTCCTTGGGAGTGAGCTGATCCACAGCTCTGGAGAGCTATAGAAAGGCTGTATAGGTGCCTGAGGCACTTCCATCTCCAGAGGTTCCGTTTTGGGCCACACTGCTTCAGGGTTGCAGTTGCCCACACTGGCTGGTGCTATGGGAGAACCACTGATGTTCAGGAAGGGGAAGGTGTCCTGGATGGGGACGTGGTGCTGTGACTGGTCCAGCTCATCTTCCTCATCTTCTTCATCCACATCATTTTCTTTCTCATCCCAAGGAGCAGACCCAGTGGATCCTGGGTTAATGGTCGAACCCTGGGGCTGGGGGATGTCACACACTTGATATGTCTTCACTGGGTTCATGGGCACCTCCTTGGTGCCATCATACATCAGGTTGAATTCTCTGCTCTTGTTGAGAGCACAGCAGAGCTGGGCCTTCCATTTAGCTGGGTCGGGGTCATCCACCCCTTCCTGGTACTTCCCTGTCTCCACAGCCCAGGCTTTGAAAATGGTGTTTTCCTCCTCTTGCTGGGGGCTGTGCCGGGTGGCATGTTTCCAGGGGATCTGGAAGCATTTAGAGTCCCTATGTAGCCAGATGAGCCCTGGGTACAGGCCACTATCCACTTGGGCCACCAGCCAGGGCTTCAGCCGAACTCTGCGGGGGTGGAGGGCCATGATATAGATGAGCAGGCAGTGTATCCACAGGAATCTGAGAGCTGGGCCTCAAGTCAGGTTCCTGTTCTCTGGGCCACCCAAAGGTTCTGTCTTCAATCCGGCTGCCAGAAGCGAACGTCTCTCTGAACCAAGTCCCCAGGTATGATCACCAGCCGCCACGGCGCTCCTCGACCCGTAGGGCGAGCAACGCCTCGCTGTGCGCTGTAGGGACTGGGGGCTCCTCTCCCTGCCCCACGCTGGCCCTCACCTGCCCGGCCCAGGTGAGCCTATGCAGGGTTTTCTCTAGTTTCAGGGAGTGGGAGACACTCTCTAGCTGCAGGGCCAGGGCTTCTCATTGCGGCGGCTTCTCGTTGCAGAGCACAGGCTCTAGGGTACACGGGCTTCAGTAGCTGCAGCCCATGGACTCTAGGGCACAGGCTCTGCAGTCGTGGCACATGGGCTTAGTTGCTCTGAGATCTTCCTGGACCAGGGATTGAACCCATGTCTTCTGCATTGGCAGGCAGATTCTTTACCACTGAGCCACCAGAAGTCCCTGAATAAAATAAATAATAATAATAATAAAAGAATGTCGGGCACTCCTTCTGTTTACTTCCAGAAAATTTCAAGGGTATGATTTTAACAATGCTCTGTTTTTCTTATTTTCTTTTCCTTTTAAAAAAACATGAACATAGCTAATAGTGGGTTGGAGAAGGAAATGGTAACCCACTCCAGTGTTCTTCCCTAGAGAATCCCATGGATGGAGAAGCCTGGTAGGCTACAGTCCACGGGGTCGCAAAGAGTTGGACACGACTAGGCAACTTCACTTTCACTTTTAAATTATTTCATTGTATCAAGTAAACATTCAGAACCAATGCCTGGGTGACGTGCTCCAGACAGTTTTAACAGGAAAGGCACCTGTATTTCAGTCCATCAGGGTGACCAGGTGTACTTTAGAGAATGATGGTGTTGCTTCTAAAGGCTGCCGTTTATTCCCCTGACAGCACAGATTCCTATTTTTATAATAAGAGTTTCCAACTGGTGGAGGCATTGTCTTGTCCAGATAACATTAATATATCATGAGAAAGTTCCAATGCTGGGAGTAAAGTGTCTAGTGGAAAGGGCACTTCTTAAATTTTTACAAAGTAGGGGAAAACTCTGGTTACCGAGGTGAGGCTCATGGTGGGTGGAACTCTTTGGGAAAAGAAAGATCTTGGGTTCCATGTTGATCTGTTAAAATAGTTCAATGGCATAGTCAAGAAGGAATTGAATAGATTCAACTAAAGTTAGAGATGAAGCTAAAGGGAAGAACAGCACCTAGACCATGGCAGTGATGTGATATGGATGGAACCACCCAGAGACAGAGTATAGAGTCATAGGTGAGGGCCAGCTTTGGAGGAGATCCAGAGTTTTATACAGAGCAGAGGAGGAATCAACCAACAGAGTCAGGTTGCAGGTACAATCAGAGTCAGGAAGAAGAGTCCTAGAGGGCTTCATGGAGGAGGTGGGAATTGACCTTGGTCTAGTGTGTGTGTGTGTATAGTTGCTCAGTTGCGTCTGACTCTTTGTGACCCCATGGACTGTAGCCCACCAGGCTCCTCTGTCCATGGGATTTTCCGTGGAGTGGGTTGCCATTTCCTTCTCCAGGGGATCTTCCCAATCCAGAGATTGAACTTGTGTTTCTTATGTCTCCTGTTTGGCAGGTGAGTTCTTTACCCTGTGCCACCTGGGATGCTCTCAGCTTGGTCTTAGTGGATGGTTAGTATCTGAGCACCTGGAGAGGAGAACAGAGGGAAGGCACTGGAGACATGGAATGAGATGAATAAAGCATGGAGGTGAGCAGGGGTCTATGCGCTTGTTTCAGGCAATCCTGATGAACCCAAGTGATGAATTCAGAACTGCTCCCTGTGGAGGAGTCACCTCCACCCCCCAGGAGCCCAGGCCTGGAGGCAGAGGACAGGCAACAGAGGAATGAGCTCAGCCCTGTTTCAGAGGAAAGGCTGATCCACAGCAGGGGGAGGGGGAGGCTGATGGGGAGGGCTCTGTGGACGGAGGGATGTTCAGTCAGGGACCGCGCCGGCAGATGAAGGCAGTGAAGGGTGGGGCGTGGGAACAGTGAGATCAGAGGCACAGAAGCCATCAGAGCTTAGCCCAGAGTGTGCACCACCCAGAGAAAGGCAGCTCCCCCTAGTCCCTCCCCAGGAGGCAGGTGGACAGAGGCCAAGCTGGAGACATGGGCTCAGCGCTGGGCTCGCACCTACATTTCATTAATCCTTAAATAGGTCAAATCCCTTTCCCACCGTCCATGGGGTTCATCGATTTTTGTGGTACAGAATTTCGCTGTGTTACAAAAAATCCATTTCCAATTTATAAGAGCAAGAGATGAAACAGCTGTTACTCAGCTTTTTTTTATTGACTGAGGAAGTGGAAAAAAAGAAAACGCTTCAGAAAACAGAAGAAGAGGAGGAAATTGCATGGATTCTTCAAACCATAGATCCCACAGACAAAATCTTTTCTCTATCTCCACTTTCCAAGTACTTGGTGGAGGGTCAGGGGGCGAGGTTTTGTCTGCTTCTATTTCATCTTTCCCAAGCCCGTTTGACTCGGATGCTAGAGGTGGGCTGAGTGGGTAATTTATGCTTTTGGAAGAACATCAAACAGATGCAAGTAGCTCATTCCATCCATCTCTGAAAGACAGGCAGTTAATTAGGATGGGCCTGCGGCTTTGATGTGAGGCAGAAGAATCATAAGGAGTTCAGAAGTTCTCAATTCAGAGACATTTTCAGAAGGAGAGCTAGCTCACAGTTGTGCTGTGATTCCAAATAGCAAAAAGAGCTGGACCATCCAGTCAACCAGATCTGAGAACCATGGCTTTAAGATGTGGGTAACTGCCTGAGTGCCCCTCCCTAAGGAAATGGCAACTCATGCCACTATTTTTGCCGGGAGAATCCCATGGACAGAGGAGCCTGGTGGGAGTCAATAGGGTTGCAAAGAGTTCGACATGACTGAAATGACTTAGCCCGCACGCACATAGCTGATTAACAACCTCGTGGTAGTTTCCGGTGAACAGCAAAGGGACTCAGCCACACATGTACAGAGACACAGGGATTTTAATGATGTTGCAACTTTGCCATCAGCTTGTAGTTTGAGGAACCTTGATTCTGTAAGCCCATCTTACAGTTAATCCTAGCCCGAGAGGAAAAACCTTCATTATGATCCCTAGAGTCTGGAATGTTGGAGCCTGAAGGCATTTGTTTCCCAGAGCCCACAGTCCTGGAGGAGCATTTGTCCTTTTTACTCACATACAGGACACCTGGCTGTTTGGGTTTTTCTGGTTTCCTAGTAATTCTGTATGAGTTTGAGTGCTGCCTTTTCCATTTCTACAGAAAAAGGCATTGATATTTCAGTAGAGGTGGCATTGAATCTGTAGATTGCTTTGAGAAGTGTTATCATCTTAGAATTTTGCTTCTGGAACATGTTTTTTTCAAGGTGTAAATTATTGAATTACTTGAGTTTTTAATTTCATGTTTCCATAAATACAGCTTCACACTGATGACTAATCTTTATCTACCAAGCAGCATGTTCAATGACACTGTCGACGTGTCAAGCACATGTAATAAGCTTCATAAGCTTCAAATGTCAGTTACTGCCGACATAAGTTACAGGGGAAAATCAACTCTCAAAACCTTCCGATAGAAGCAGAACATATTATGTCTTTAAAAATAGATGTCTTTTCACAATGGTTCAGAAATTTTCAAATGGAGAGAAGAAATTCAAAAAATTGTTTATGGAGGTGTCAGATGTTCATTAAATGTCATGTAAAATTAGCAGGATGGTAAATCTGATTCTGAAGCTCTGGAAAAAGTACAAGGAAATCTGTGTTTGGGAGGAAAGTATACAACCACACACACACACACACACACACACACACACACACACACTTGTATATGTACATGTGTATGTAAATTATATATGTAATTTATATAGTTATTTATATTGTATATGTAAATTATATGTATACATATATGTAATTTATACCTTGTATATGTAATTTATACCTTATCTCATTTCTGATTTTACAATAGCCAAAGTATTTTAGCTTTCCATCAGCCTACTCTGAAATTTTGAAGCAAATTGTAATTTATATTTATAATACTAACTTTAATAAATTTTCTAATTTTTCCATTTAATTTCTTACTTACAAAAATTTTTCTAATGAACATGATGTCAAATGATGTTATCAAAATATTTCAATAGTTGTGATTAAAAGAGGTTGCTAGAAAGATAACAGAAAAAAATCTTTGCTAGAAAATTGTCTCATTTTTGAAGAGCACTTTTGATTGCTTGGGGTACTAGTCAATCCTTGGTTGCAAGAGATAGAAACAAACTTAGGCAAGTTCATCAGAAGAGGAAGGATGTTGAGCTGTTGATGACAACAGTGAAGGGCTGAGAATCAGCCTTTTTTTAAAAAATTGGATGATAATTGCTTTACAATGTTGTATCAGTTTCTGCTGTACAACAGTGTGAATCAGGTACATGTGTATGTATATACCCCCTCCTTCTTGGACCTCCCTCTCATCCTCTTCCATCCCACCCTCTAGGTCATCACAGAGCACTGAGCTGAGCTCCCTGTGTTTTGCAGCAGCTTCCCACTAGTTATCTGTATGTATGTCAATGCTACTCCCTTGATTTGTCACACCCTCACCTTCCCCTGCTGTGTCCACAAGTTCATTCTCTACATCTGCGTCTCCATTTCTTCTCTGTAAATAGGTTCATCAGTACTATTTTTTTAGATTCCACATATATGCATTAATCAATAATTGAAAATGAAGCAACTGACAAAGGATTAATCTCCCATATTAATCTCAGAGAGCTCAGTATCAGGGATGTAGTCCTGAAAGAAGTAGGAGGTGGGGCTGTGGACGGAACCCAGCTCGGGGCCACTGGTGGCCTGGCCAAGATGCTGTCAGGGCTCATGTCTCAATGATCTTGTGGACTTTGTGCCACAAACGCAAACCTCAGAGTCCAGGGGGAGAACATGCAGTTGGGCAGTGCACGGGTGTGTGCCCACCCTCCTGGTTGTAGGCTGGGAGAGGAAGCATGCATTGTTGCCAGTTTTCCTACTGCTTCCCAAGAAGACTTGTAAGGAGGAATTCCTTCTGACTTGAAAGAATGTGTGAATCAGGTGGGCACATCCTCAAAACTGTGAGCTATTTCCTGCACCCACACCTTTGATTACTCAGCACCTGCCTAAACCTTCCTTCTAACCTCACACTTTTGAAGTGACAGCTCCCACCTGAAACAACATGGCCCTTCCCCACAGGATCCAGTCCAAGCCACCATCATTCAATCAACCAGCTCCAGGCATCTCAGGAGACACAGGGGTTTCTGCAGCAGTTGTAATGCCCTCGGAATATTCTGCAACTTATAGTCACAGTTTCAACATGAATATCACTAGAATACCCATTATGCCAGGGCTTCCCAAACTCCAGAACCTAGTTTCTGATAATCTGAGATGGGGCTGATGTAAGAATAATAGAAATAAAGTGCACAATAAATGCCATGTGTTTGAATCATCCCGAAACCATCCCTGTCCATGGAAAAATTGTCTTCCATGAAATTTGTCCCAGGGACCTCTGCCTCATACAATGTGGGGAAGAAGGCAAGGGAAGAGAAAGGAGACCATTGAAAATATGAACAGATGCTCCTCCGGGCAGGGAAGGAAACATGCACAGAGGCCACACTCCCATTCCATTTTCCCGGGGATAACTCAGCTTTTCATTTGCATCTCAGCCTCAGTAAACTGGCCCGTGTTCAGGTGTCACACAAGACGTGGCAGCTTAAGGACCAGGGGTTGTCTGGGCTCCATTCTCCTCTTCCTGCCCCCATAGTGTAACAGCTCCCACTGTCTCCTCCATGGCAGGACCATGGTACCCCAGCAGACTGCAACCTCTCTTCTCTGCTCACTTTTTTGGCCAAATGACCTGAGAACACAAATGGCCAAGATGTTGGTGACATTGCTGTGTCCCCCACTGGAAGCCTTCCTCTCTTGGTTAGGAAGCCTCCAAACAAGAAAAGCACTGGGACTTCCCTGGCAGGCCAGTTGCGAAGTCTCTGCACTTCCAGTGTAGAGGGGGTATGGGTATGATCCCTGATCGGAGAACTAATTCCACATGCCTCATGGTGTGGTCAAAAATAATGAATAAATAAAATTTTTAAAATGAAAGGTTTAAAAAGAAACAAACAAACAAAAAGCACTGAATTGCAGCAATCAGCAATAAAAATATTTCACCGGGTCTGTCAAGAAGGCCAAGCTTTATCTTGACTGTCTTACGGGCTCCAGTTAGGTTGAGAATTAAGTTGACAAACAGTAGGTTTACAGAATGGTGTGCAGATTCTTGGCCTTCCCTGATGGCTCAGACAGTAAAGAATACACCTGCAATGTGGGAGACCTGGGTTCAATCCCTGGGTTGGGAAAGTCCCCTGGAGGAAGGCATGGCAACCCACTCCAGTATTCTTTCCTGGAGAATCCCATGGACAGAGGAGCCTTGTGAGCTACAGTCCATGGGGTCACAAAGAGTTGGACACAACTGAGCAACTAAGCACAGCACACAACACAGTGCAGATTGTTGCTGGCACGTGGGAGCCTCCGGAGGCCTCGGTGCTCGAACAGCAGTTTGAACAGAGTTTCCGTCATGGGGAAGAAACTAAAATACTCAGAGGCTAAAGGAAGGTCAAGGTCAAACTTCATCAGAGTTTGTACAGATTTCTCTCCACCTCGACTCCCTTTCTCAGGGAATGGGAATGCTTCTTTTCTCCTAGAACCAGAGGGCATCATTCATAGCGGAGCTTCATTTCCTGCCTCCAGGAGGAAAATAGGTGATCTGAGCACACTTCTTGCACCTGCTGTCTTTCAGGTGCCTTTAGATCAAAATAATCCTTAAGCCAAAGTGGTCTGTTTGGAATGGCCTATTCTGCTAGCCTCAGACATGAGGCGTGATCATAAGATGGGTACCCTCATTTTCACCTTAGAACTATTTATTTTGGCCAAGGATGAGAAAGCACCACATACTGATGACTGGTTCACCACAAACATCAAAACCCTGGACAGCATCCCAAACTTGTGTTAGCACAAGTCTGTGTGCCCACACACAGTGAAGCAAATTGAAACATTGGAGTTTGGAGCAGAGGTTTGTTGCAGGGCCCTACAAGCAGAAGGGTGGTTCATGCCCTAAAAAGCCCCTAGCTCCCCCAAACTGCCTGAAGGCTTTCAGCAAAACACTTTTAAAAGCAGGTAAGGGAGAGGGTCTCAGGGTGTGTGATTAGCTCGCCCACAATCCTCTGATTGGCTGATGGGGAGGCTGCCGGTGGTGTCACAGGGTGAATATTGTCAGTCCTTAGGCTATAGGAGGACTGGGCTGTGTGTTCAGGGTCTCAAGTAGTTAACACCTTCCACTTAGTGCTCAGGAAACATGCATCAAATACTGCCGTCTATGTATTTCAGAGGAGCTGCAGCAGAGAATGTGGGGGAGGGGTTCTGTCCCCACCCCATCCCCAAGGCCCTATGAGTCCTACTCAGAACCTCCAGCCACTGCCCCTCATGTCCCCTGGACCACACTCAGACCTGAGATCACACACCCCTGCTGGGACACAAAGGGCTTGAACCTGGGTCTCCTGCATTGCAGGCAGATTCTTTACCACTGAGTCACCAGGGTAGAAAGGCTCAAAGCAGAAGCTCTGTGTTGTTCCTCCCACTCTGCAGGTCTGTCGGCCGGTTCCTCTGCTGGCTTCTCCTGGGTGGCTCCAGGGCTAAATGCAGCCGTGGAGTCACCCCGACTAGATAGCTTACCTCATCCCCATGTCTGATAGATGGTGTTAGGCCAATAGGCCCTGATGTTTCAAGAAAGAAGAAAAAATTTTCTTTCATATTTACCTGGGCTTCCTTATTTCATGCAAGAGGAGGATTCCTGTTGTACTTTGTTTAGAGAGAGTTGAAAACAAATCATCCCCACAAAGACATAGTTTCATTTTAGTTTAAAATTTAAACATCTGAAACGTCTGTGAAAAAGCAACCATCTGCTCTGTTTAGCATCCGTGAATGTCCTCTTCTATTAATTATTTAGATATATTAGACTGAGGAGATCAAAATATAAAAATAATAACAAGACCAGCAACGATTCATTTCGTTAGCTGTCAGACCCTATGCTAAATAATTTACACACACTGTCTAAATTAATCATTGCAATAATTCAATGAGTAGGTGCTGTTATGACCTCTTTTTTCACACATGAAGAAACAAACGTCAGAGAAAATAAATGCTGTATTCAAGGTTGCCTAGCTAGAGAGGAGGTAGGCACTGACCTGGCCTTTCTCATCAATAACATGATCCCGTGCTGTTGGTGGTGCCATTACAGGGTGCTGGGTGCTGAACTTGCCTGTATAGCAGTGAGCATCTGGGGGTTCTGATCCCCACCACATCTGGATCAATTAAATGAATAAAGCAAAGCAGGAGAGGGGTTCTCTTCTCTGACCAGCCACACTGTCGAAGCTCATCTTTTCCCACTAGACCACAAGATCTCCTGAATATTGTTAAAATTTGTTTTTTGTTGTTATGTTTATAGATCTTTTAAAAATATATTAAGTATCAGGATAAAGATAAGCTCCTCATTTTCTCACCATGCCCATGCAGAGATAATCACTAGTTCTAATTATTTGGGCACTTAAAATTATTTTTAAGTCACGTATGTATTTATGTATGATATAAAGGTCTTCCCTAGTGGCTCAGATGGTAAAGAATCTGCTTGACAATGCGGGAGCCGTGGTTTCTATCCCTGGGTCAGGAAGATCCCCTGGAGAAGGAAACGGCAACCCACTCTAGTATTCTTGCCTGGAGAGGCAAGTATACTGAGGAGCCTGGTGGGCTATAGTCATGGGGTCACAAACAGACAAGACTTAGTCACTAAACAATAACAGCAGCAGCCATCAAGTGCAGTGGTCTAGCGGGCCTAGTAGCTCAGAGGTGGGTGGGGAGGCCAGTAACACTGAAGCAGCACAACAAAGTGAACAAAGGCTGAAGGCCTAGAAGCTTGGATTAGATCTTGCTCCTGCAGCATATCAGTTTTCTATTTTTTTTTTAATTGCAGTATAGTTGCTTTACAATGTTGTGTTAGCTCCCGCTGTACAGTAAAGTGAATCAGCTATACATATACATATATCCCTTCCCTCTTCAGCTTCCCTCTCACCCCCAGCTTTCTCATTTTTGTTATTTTGCCTTCCAGTCTCTACAAATTCCCCTTATATCCATTGATTTTTCTGTTCCTTTGACTTTTGTGATCATTTCACATGTAGTGTCTCATTCTTCAAGGTGGTTTCTCCAGCACAACACCGAGGAGTTAGGATGGGAGCTGTGTATGTGTTGGGGGGAGTTTATGGGATGTTGGCTTTCTCTTTGCATATGAGACCTGCTCCTTCTACTGGGCTGTGACAAACACAGAGATGGGAAGTAGAAATTGCACTTGATACACGCAGTTCAGGGGTTTAGGAGTTTGGGGGGTATTTGAGCAGCAGGGTAGTGTCACAGGGAGAAAAGGCTCTAAAAAGCCTGACACAGGACTTCCCTGTTGGTCCAGTGGCTAAGACTCCACGCTCGCAGTGCAGGGGGCCCAGTTTCGATCCCTAGTCAAGGAACTAGATCCCACATGCCAATAACTAAGACTTCACATTCTGTGAGCATGCCACAACTAGGAACCAGGGCAACAAAATAAATATATAAAAATTGAAAAGAAAAAGAAAGCCTGACCTAAGAGTTCCAAGTAGAGGCTTTGAGTCAGATGGGTACTGCAAGCTGGACTCGATCACTTCCTGGCTGTGGGGTTGCAGGCTGGTGAATTAACCTCTGTAAGCCCAATATTCTTGAAGCTGATATTATAACTACCTTAGAAGGTGGTTTGGGAGGACCACCTGCCCGCCATTAACACAATGCTTGCCTAAACAAGCTCTTGTATTTTGTATCTAAAATTGAGACTCTGCAGATCCTTTCTGTAAAGAACCAGATAATACATATTTTAGGATCGGTGGCTATTAGGTCTCTGTAGCAACTATTCGATTCTGTATGGAGTAGCCATGGCTAAGACGTCAACACATGAGTATGGCTGCAGCCCAATAAAACTTTACTGACAAAGGAAGCTGTGGGCTATAGTTTGCCAACCCCTGCTCAGATGAAGGGTCAGGGAGGTTTGCTGCCAGAGGGCTTCCCTCCTGCCAGATTCTGTATACCTGGGGTTTTGTAAGCACAGCACAGAGCGCCCAGGGCTGTCTCCCCTGAGGCAGGTGGAGTTGGCCTCCTGCTCCCCACTCTTTGGCCTCATCTTTGTCCCAGGCCACCTCATCTCAGCATCCTTGCAGGGCCCCAGCTCTAGTCTTCCCAGATCAGGCCTGCATTTCAATGACCTGGAAGCTGGCATCTTGCACCTTGTGGGGAAAGAAAACTGATGGCGAGTTACAGTGTGGGTCCCCTGTGACTTAGCACATCACTCAGAGGGAATTCAGGGCCTCCCGGCTGCTCACATCAGTCCTCAGAGTCAACCCTGGACACTTCCCCTCCAGGATTCCTTCACATTCTAACCAGAAAATCTCTGGGAATTTCCTTCTGGGGGCCTAACTAACTGATTTCCCTTCATGAGGAAAGGGCAAAGACACTAAGGATAACGTGACATAGTAGTGGGTAAGGTGACTCCAGTGTCTCCAGGCCTCCCTCTGCTGCTGCTGCTGCTGCTGCTGCTGCTGCTAAGTCGCTTCAGTCGTGTCCGAATCTGTGCGACCCCAGAGACGGCAGCCCACCAGGCTCCCCCATCCCTGGGATTCTCCAGGCAAGAACACTGGAGTGGGTTGCCATTGCCTTCTCCAAGGCCTCCTTCTAATCATTCAATTATCATGTGTGCAGGCATCCTAAGTCGCTTAGTTGTGTCTAACTCTTTGCAACCTCATGGACTGTAGCCCACCAGGCTCCTGTGTCCATGGGATTCTCCAGGCAAGAATACTGGAGTGGGTTGCCATGCCCTCCTCCAGGGGATCTTCCCGACCCAGGGATCGAACCTGTGTCTCCTGTTTCCTGTATTGGCAGACAGGTTCTTTACCACTGAGTCACCTGCGAAGCCCTTATTTGTAGTCTCTAAGACTAAAAGCTCTGTCACGCTGGTGACAATAAATTAATCAATGTGCTGGCCTATAAGTAACATTAGGACCTCTATGCCTAATTTTGCCTTTTGTGCTGGAGGGCTTCCCTCCTGCCGGATTCTGTGCACTTGTGGTTTCCTGAGCATGGCACGGAATGCCTAGGGCTGTCCTTCCTCTGAATTTCATGCCCATTCTCCTGGTCTGGCAGGTAACCCTCAGGTAACTACCTGTTTCAGGCTGGGTGTGTCCAGGTTCAGAGTGGGAAGCCCTGCTGTTCTTACTCCTTTTACAATCTTCCAGTTAGATCTTGGCTCTGTGCCATTTTTTTTCTTGAGACGCCTCATGATTTTGCCCCTCATTCATTATTTTGTGCAACTTCTACAAATTAAAACAGAGACGCATCTAGACAAATGAAAACATGTTTTATTTACAGGGAAAAAAGTCTGTACATTGTGTACACATAAAAATATACAAAACCAAACTAGAAAATATCAAAGTGTTAAACTGTGTACAAACACGTTTAAAAGGTGACTCCTGGAAAACCTCAAGCCTTAATTCATGTTGAAGAGTACACATTTCATTTTAAAAAGTATCATACAAAAAATTCCCAAAGCTGTTAAAAAAGTTGACTGGTTTCCAAGGATTTTTTTTCCAAGAAAAATTTCACAAGGATTTTTATCTAGAGTATAACATGATGTGTGGTGTCATAAATGTTAGGTTTTAACAGTTCTGATGCAGTTAATTTGTGTGAAACCTAAGCTGGGAGACTATTTTCCATAGATCCAAATGAGCATTTCTTCCCCTAATCTTGCAAAAACCATGAATTCTAGATCAACTTCTCATCAAAGGTCAGAGTTCAATTAGGTTTCTGATGAGGACACAACCTTTAGGTTGTAGTTCTACCCTCAGAGCACCTTGTAAATATTTCTGCCATACTTTTTAATGTAGCCAGAAGGTGAGAGATATGAGTGCATGGGAAAACTGGATTTTTTTGTTTCACAGAAAGACATATAACATTTGCTTACTTCTCTTAAAAAACTGGTGCTTGTATAATTAAAGAAATTTATTGTCAAGGTTTTAGAAATAAAGTTTGATGAAAAAAAATGTTTAAAAGCAACCATGTATGTAGATATGTATATATACAATTATATAACTATATCTACATGCACACTTGTTATAACAAGAGTCAGAACTATATCAGTATCTTTCATTCCTTAAATTCCATTAGCCTGAGCTCACAGAGAAATTTTCTGTATTTCTTCTTACTAAAAGGCTTCAGTTACTTAATAAAGCAAGAATCAGAACTTATAATTTATTCCCTCAACCGATTAATATCTTTCATTTACCAGTTGTATAAATAATGCCTGAGAGACAGATACACAGACACATGCAGAATAATTTCATGATGGAAATATCCAGAGGATAACACACAAGTGTGAACTCAGGCACACTTTCCCTAAGCACTGAATGTCTACATACAACTGCCCTCACTGGCTGTGGAACCTCTGGGTAAGAGTCCTAAACGATCAGAAAGTGAGAAGTCGACATAGGCAATCTGGTTGAATATATTCAGACACTATGTGGCTTGCACACTCAGCCACGGGTTTCTTGGTCATCACCCTACCTCCTGGCTCTGCCTCTTGCCATAGTTAAGCGCAGTGGGACTGGGTCACTTTGGCCACCAGCCTCAACCATGCACGGTGCCTTGATCTCTAAGAGAAAGGCTGGAGAGGGTGCTTTCATCATGACGTCATCTGTGCGCATGGAATCCTCCATCACCTACCATCCCTCACGTGATCCTGACCCCACTCTATACCGCCAGACTGGACCTAATTAATTCTGTGGCTGTGAGCGTTCCTGCCCCTAAGGGACAGCCCACAACATCAGGAATTAATCTGTTCCAGCAGAAGGAACTGGCTCGTGGTCATGTAACAGAGTGACCCCGGGTGGCTTTAAACACTTACTTTCATTTCCCAGCTTTGAGAAGGCTGATCATTACCTAAGCATGGCTTTGTCTAGATGCTACAGCTACTGTGATGATGATACTGGGGAGCCCAGTGTTGATTAAAGGAGGGTGTGGGACATGTGGGGAGGGTGGGGCTGGGGTTCCCTGTGGCCTGCATACTGTGGACAATGACAGACCCTGGGACTAAAGTTGAACCAAAACCCCTCGCCATCCCTGACGGAGGAAGGTACTTATGTAATTCCTTCCTGTCCACCTGTGGGCCCTTCGCCCTTAAGGTGATGTGTAGGGCCAGCACTGGCATCCCTGGGGACAGCGAGGATGCTCTACCAATTAGACCCTCCCTTCATACCTGGGGAAGGGCTGGAGAGCCTCAAGGGGAGGACCTGGGACCTGGACGCGAGTGAGTTGTCATGTCTGGTCAACATTTCAGTGTGACAACAGCAACAACAAAAGATGGAATGAAGTTACCTCAATAAATGACGCAGTGTGACCTCCTTCAGTCCTGAGAGAGAAGAAAGGACCATCTAACGGCCTTGGTTTACGGAGCATCTCTTTACAGCAAGGGTGGACGTTCTGGAAGGGGTGAAGCCTGAAAGAAATGCAGCAGGCACCATTTCCTTTAATTCCTTCATGGAAAGGCCAGCTGCTTATTGCCTTGTGTGTATTTAGAGGGCTTAATCACTGTCTGCAGACATGAAGAGTCAACACATCAACTATAACTGCCTAATAGTTTCAAGGAGCTAAACAACTTAAACTCTTAAGCAGAAGAATGCCCAGCCTGCAATGTATGAATACTTGTACCATGCTGTCTCAGTGTTTTTAACAGACCCTGGTTCCCAAGAGTCTTTAAGGCCATAATAAATCCAAAACCTTTAATTAAATTTGCTTTATCCTCTTCAGTCTTTCTTATAATCTCTGTGAGCTAAGGGTACATTTTAAAAGTGCATGGGTTACAACAAAATGTATTTGGAGGCCTTTGAAGTGTTTTCTGGGGCTTCTGAACTTTATCTATGCTGACCCGCCAGCAAATTTCCTTCTGCCCAGTATTTCATGCCAGCAGAAGGGGCTGTTCTGGACACAAGGAGGCCCAGAGGGAAACCCAGAAGGAAGGTGAGTAAAGAAACTTCAGTGTCAGAGCCGTCTGAGGCCAGAGCCTGCACAGTCTGGGGAGGGCCCAGGGCGACTGGACTGGTCACCCTGCACCAGCCACTTCCCAGCGTCAGGACTCACTGGATACTGCACAGGGCTGTGTCCCTTCAGGAAACGAGGGAGAAAAGTGGCCTGCTCATGTCTGCTTGGATATTAGTTGGCAGGCTGGACAGAATTATCCACCCCTTATCATAAAGCTGGAAGTGAGGCTCTCACAGTAGGCTTATAGTGGATATTGTCACAATCAAAGCTTTTCAATGACCCCAAATTCACTGTGACAATAAGCCACAGGAGATGTCTGGGACTTGGTCCGATTTCTGCTGAGTAGACCGACCAGAGAGGCCAGTTTCTGTCAACTATTCTTGCTCAGGAAAAAAAATAATAAAGTCCTGGAACAAAAAAACCTTCTGTACTAAACTTTCCTGATGTTGACACACTTGTGGAGAACACACTTAATGAAGCTGTGACTGTTCTGGCCAAGAAGTTGTAACTGGACCGCTGAGATAGGTGTTGGGTATGGATTGAAATTGTACATTTAACTAAGGTATTCCATAATGTTTCTGGTTTACTACACTTATGGAAAAAAATTTTTTTGATGCTTTTGTGACAAAAATTGAGATTACAAAAAAATGAGCTGCTACAGCTAACATACTTGGCTGACTCTCCCCTCTCACTGTCTTTCCCTCTGAATCATGTACTTTTTTGTTGTTGTTGTTAAAGAGCAGTGCTTTCACGCAAATGTATTTAATTATATGGCTTTGTTATGTTACTGATGTACAAAGATCTGTGAAGATGATGGTGGAATTCCTAACCATCTGACTGTAGGAAGAATTAGCGGAAGTCAGTGTATCACTGTCAGGATCCCAACAGATGACATGAACCTGTGAGGAAAACACAGGGAAGAGACGGGTGTGCAGCCCTAGAAGCACAGGGGGACAGCTCTCGGCTGGAAGGACCGCCCGCACCACCACGGGGAGTCCTAATTGTCAGTGCCTGTAGACACGCAGGCTGTGTGGAGGGCTGGCGGGTACCAAGGCCAGAAGAGCTGGGGCCTGGGGCCGTGCTGCCCACGGCCACTTGCTGCCCCATTCCCTGCGCACCTGCCGCGATGTTCCCTCATGCCTGGGGATTCTAGTCAAGCAAGGAAACGCTGCAGGAGAGCAAAGTGCCTCCCCTGGGTGCTGCCCGGAGCTGGCTTCTTCCTGGACTATCCAGGAAGGGGGCTTCATGCTTTCAGAAATGTGTCCTGATACACAAACTGCAAAGCCTTCGGTGGCAGCTGGGAACAGAGGTGGAGAAAACTCCTCACAGGATATCCTGCGGGGTCTGCTGTTCCTATAAACAGGTCTGAGTGATAATCCAGATGTTCGTCATCAGCTCTGGGCTCTTTCACGACAAATGACACACAAATGACACAGCAGGTGTGTCAGGTACTGTCCCGAGGCGAGGCTGCTTCCAGGTACAAACCACGTCATCCATCAGCTGTGCCAGCTAAAAGGAAAGACCAACATTCTGGAGCTAGTTATCCATTTCTTACACATTTTTTTTCCCCCTAGCTATCCTTGAAAAATTTTCTTTTGTATCTTTCTGGAGTCTGTTTCTTTGAATTCCATTTCTATGTTCTGAACAGTCGGACACACTCAATGGCTTAGAAAGGGAAGGATCCCCGTGGTCAGCACAAAGTCACAGCTGCAGACACGAGGTCACGCCGCCTCCAGGGTGCCTTCCAGCATCTCCGGGATGCAGAGCCCGGCCGGCCCCTCAGGCACCTGGCGGGCAGCGCACGGCCTGCAACCCGGGCAGCACGACCTTGCCTTTGCGGTGCAGGTCACCATGGGCGCCCACGTTGAGCCGCTGCACCAGCAGCTTCTCGTAGAGCAGCGGGTGGTAGGCGCCCAGTGTGCAGGCGGCGTCATGGTAGGGCTCGTGGTAGTGACAGAGGTCTGTCTGCCGCACTGATGGGACGTATTCATACACGTGCACCTCGCCACAAAGGTTCATCATCAGCAGGATGCCTGGTGGGGGAGGGGGAAGCAGAGCCGTGAGCAACTCGGGGACGGGGAGGCGTCAGTCCTCAAGGGTGGCGGATTCCACTGTCGTTTCTTCCTTGTCTACGTGTCTCTCTGTTCTAACCATGTATCTGCTTAGAGTCACTTTCCCACCAGAGAGCAGAGGATTTGAGAGTTAGGGCTGAGTCACTTATCCATCTTCTTGTCATTAATGGCATGCACAGTATTGGTGGAGAGCTAAGGATCCATGTTTGTTGAATGACTATATGACCTATTTTCTTTTTTTTTTAATTTTAAATTTATTTTTTAAATGAAGGATAATTTGCTTTACAGAATTGTGTTGGTTTCTGCTCAACGTCAACACGAGTCAGCCATAAATATATATATGTCCCCTCTCTCTTGAACTTCTCTCCCACCTTCCTTCCCATCCCACCCCTCTAGGTTGTCAGAGTCTTGGTTTGAGTTCCCTGAGTCCTATATGACCTACTTTCTTAAGGAGAAGTAATGGGGGGCATCTTTAGATGGGGAGGAGGGTCACAATTGGGGCAGGAGATACCTGCTCTGTGCCCCCTGCCTTGTCGGCTTCACCTTGTGACTCTAGCTTCCAGTGAGTGACATGTGTGAGGTCTGGGGACCGGGGCCATGCTAAGACACGATGCTATTACACATTCACCCATCCAGCTGACCCTGGGGACCTGGGAATGAGAGAAGAAAAGACCAAGCAATCAAACTTAAGCAGAGGACAGCTGGGGCCAGATCTGCATCCCCGAGTCCAAATATACTATCTCATTCCACACCCAGGTCTACCTGATTTACAACAGGAGGACCGTGATGTAACAAAGAAATGCATGTAATGTGAAAAAAAAATTATTATAAAATTGTTAAAAGGAAAGAGATGGAGACACAGAGTTCAAGATTCATATTAAAAGTGTCTTTCTCACTGGAATTATCCGTTTTAAAGTTTCTTTGATTTCTTTTTTATTTTTAATATTTCAAATAGCTATAAAACTGCATCATAAGAGGAAGTCTCATCTGGATCTATGCTAAAGAGAGGTATTTTCCGAGCTCTGTTATTTTCCCCGTCACCTCTGTTAACACTCTTTACACTTGATCTTAGCTGAAAGGGCGAGAAGTGATGTAGTAACACCTTTTAAACTTAAAATTATGTGTGTGTGTGTGCTAAGTCACTCAGTCGTGTCTGATTCTGTGACCCTATGGACTCCAGCCTGCCAGGCTCCTTGGTCTGTGGGATTCTCTAGGCAAGAATACTGGAGTAGGTTGCCATTTCCTTCTCCCTTTTAGGAAAGGATAATCCTCGTTATGAAAAAGATATGAAATCACACAGTGAGTTCCTGTTACAGACAAGGCTGGTCTGCAGAGGACAAGCATATTTCTAAGTAATCAACTGTGTTTGCAGCATCAAAATGCTCACAAATGGGGAAAGTCCAGCACAAGGGCCTGGGGAAGCAGTGGGAAGGGCTTGGGGATGCAGAGAAAGGTTCCTGGGGGAGATGAGGGCTGAATCTGTAGGCACCACCTGGGGGGAGGGGGAGGGGAGACAGGATGATAGAGAGGACCCGGTGTCCTGTTCAGAAGACATCAGGACGTGCCTTGACGGCCATGAAGCTGCTTTCGGCTGTGAGTAAACACTGCTCCTTACAGGAGACATGGAGATTCTTCAGGTCGGCTTCTAGGAAGTCAAGCTGTTCCCAAGAGCTATGTGGAAACATCAAGTCCCAGCTCAGTCCCCCTCCTTCCTCCCAGCTCTGCTGGCTCCCTCCTCCCCTCCCCCTTCCACGAGTCCCTCAGTGTGACCCAGATCCAGGTAGAGCCAGAGAGAACCAAGGACCAGTGCCTTCACATATATAAATATATTTTAAAACAACTCTTAGAGCTTCAGGAATACAGAAATTTGCTAGATATTTCATGGCCATCCCAACTGAAGGCCGACAGAGGTTTAGAAGTAGGGTCCTTATCTTGAGTTATCTGCATTCTTCCTCCTGGTTTTTGCATCTCATTTTGTGTTCTTGTATGAACTTGCCTCCCTGGTGGCTCAGGTGGTAACCAGGCCTCCTCCAATGCAGGAGACCCAGGTTCAGTCCCTGGTCTGGAATATCCCCTGCTGCTGCTAAGTCGCTTCGGTCGTGGCCAACTCTGTGCGACCGCATAGACGGCAGCCCACCAGTCTCCCCCGTCCCTGGGATTCTCCAGGCAAAAACATTGGAGTGGGTTGCCATTTCCTTCTCCAATGCATGAAAGTGAAAAGTCAAAGTGAAGTCGCTGAGTCGTGTCCAACTCTCAGCGACCCCATGGACTGCAGCCTACCAGGCTCCTCCATCCATGGGATTTTCCAGGCAAGAGGACTGGAGTGGGGTGCCATTGCCTTCTCCTGGAGAAGGGAATAGCAACCCACCGCAGTTTTCTTGCCTGGAGAATTCCTTGGACAGAGGAGCCTGGCTGTAGTCCATGGGGTCACAAAAGGGTCAGCCATGACTGAACGACTAACACAGACACACATATGAACTTGTGAGTTCCTGTAACCACAAGCCTTGGTCCAGAGCATTCTAAAATTTAAGTTAGGGCCGATTCTGCCCCAAGTGTTTAGCTGACAGGCATTTGTAGCGCTGATATCAAATCGTCAGGGCTACACCTTCAAAGGGAAGGAAAAATCAGTTTGCAACTTGTAGGGTATATGTGAAGGGTGGACAAGATTTAGAAAACCAAGTGGAGAATATTTTTAATTATTTAAAAATTTTTCAGATATCATGGTCATTTCATTTAGCATATGTATACTCTGCTTTTTAATTTACCAAGCCGATATTACACATAAATTTGAGTTTAAATTTAAACTGTGTCATATAATAAATACTGAACATCATTATGAAATGTGGTTAAATCTGCACATCACTTTTCACAGGAGTTTAGAGTACTTAGACACACATAAAATCCTGAAATGAAACTTCTGCATGTGTTGCAAAGAGGAAGTGGGTGGACCATGATGTCTGGACAGCCCTGGCCCAGCTGGGGGCTCGAGTTGGGAGATGGGGTGTGAGGAGGAAAGACTGCAGGAGGTGGGGTTGGGACCACACTGGGAGGGACCAGGCCGTTAGGCACTGTTGGAAGCCTCTTCAGTTAAACTCACTCTGTATTCAACTGGGCACAGGCTGAGGACTGGGATTTATAAAAAGTTTCTTTAAGGAAAAAAAGTAGGGTTTACCCTGGTGGTCTAGTGGTTAAGAATCTGCCTGCCAATGTAGGGGACACAGGTTTGATTCCTGGTCCAGTAAGATCCCACATACCATGGGGCAACTAAGCCTGTGCACCACAACTATTGAGCCTGTTCTCTAAAGCCTGTGAGCCGCAACAAGAGAAGCCACTGCAATGAGAAGCCCGAGCGCCACAACTAGAGACTAGCCCCTGCTCGTTGCAACTAGAGAAAGCCTGAGTGCAGCAATGAAGACCCAGCACAGCCAAAAAATCAATACATAAATCTTAAAAAAGAAAAAAGTAAAATAAAGAACGAATGTTTACATTTAAAAACAGGTGGCAGGCCCATGACCTACCATCCTGAGGATGACTGAAGAGAGTGTCTTCACTATGGTCTGAGACAAACGCCTGCACTGCCAGCAGCATCTCTTCTGGCCTGCGGTGATGCTGCTCTATCACCATGGTGACGTCAACACCAACAACACGTGGTCCACAGACATTTTCTCTGCGCTATGTTGACCAGGGACCGGGTCTGAGTTCCCCAGCCTGCCTCTGGGTTTGATGACTTGCCAGAGGGACCTACAGGACCCAGCAGAGAGTCAGTGATTTATTACAAACCTGGCTCACACTGTCCAGACTCCAGAAGGATGCAGGTGCTGGGAAGAGGCCCCACTGCTGCATGAGCATCTGGGCACAGTGACCCACCCTGTCAGAAGGGAGGGTCTCCCCAAACCCAGGCTCCCAGAAGCCAGCCAAGGGTCAACCCTGCAGGCAGGGGTCCCTGGTGGTCAGCAGGCAGGCCAGCGGGGCTGCAGCCTGTCTGCACAGATACCCTGTATGTCTAAACTCACAGCATCACATTGTTCCTCATCATTCCCCCAAGTCATACCCATATGGGGAATTCACATCTGGCTACACTAAAAAAATTTTTTTTCATTTCCTTTCTTAGGACTGCTCAGGATTACCCCCAGAGCAAAAATGGATACAAATCATCTCATGCTATTTTATTCAGTAAAGAATTTTTAGAAAAATCACTTAAGGAACTTTTATGTTACATAATTTCATTTATGGACTATCCAAAAGGAACTGCTTTCAGCACTAATAAAATTTTACTGCTTTCAGTGTGGAGCCAGACTTTTTGATAAGTGGATCAATATTTAGACACTTTTTAATGTATTTTTCCAAACCAATCAAATGGGCATGCAGGCAGTTCCTAAAAATCTTTGAACATAATTCATGTTAAGTTTTTTGGCCAGGTTTTACAAATGAGTAGGGATTCATTTGAAGAAAAAAAAAGTGCAAATTTTTCTGGGCAATTATGACTCAAGAGCCATTCATTTGTCAAATTACAGGTTTTAAAATATTGTATAATTCAATATAATTATCTAACCAATTAAAAAGCATTTCCACTGGTCTTAATAAAATGTCATAGTCTATGACTCAGCTTAACAAGCAGTATGTACATTTATTTATTTTTCCAAAACCTGGATAAAAAGCAAACTTCCACCTGCATGTTTGCATGTTGTGTTCAGACGACCACAAATTCTGAATAAACAAGGGTTTCCTATAAAAACTCTACTTTTGGGGCTTCTTTGGTGTTCAGTGGTTGACAATCTGCCTTTCAATGCAGGGGACGCTGGTTCAGTACCTGCGTGGGGAACTAAGAGTCCACATAATCAACTAAGCCCACTCCACATCCACAACTAGAGAGCCCACACCCTGCAACAAAGACTCAGCCCAGTGCAACCAAAAAAAAAAAAAAAGAAACCCAAACCTCTACTTTGCAGATATATAAGATGTGTTTGATGTGTTAGAGTCTAACAGAACTTAATCATTTAGACTTTAATTGTGATCACACCAAGTTATCTTATTTTGCACTTGGAAAAATATTTAAAATGATACCCCAAATTGTTAACAATAACAGAATTTTCTCCTTGATGAATGTATCTTTTTAACATGGGGCAAAATAAGCTATGGACATAAATAGAACCTAATGCAAGTAATGGGAAAAATATAGGCTCTCATCAATTTCAGGTAACACTTGAACATAATTCACATGTCAGGTAAATGATAAATTTCTGAGAATATCCAATAAACCCTGCAAAACATGTTTCTGAATGAGGGGTGAGGGTGAAAAGTTAAGGGTATTGAATGTGCTGGTCTAATGGAAATGTAGTAGCTATTCTGTGGTTTCTCCATAAATTCATCATAAGATGGAAAATTATGAAAACTGTACTTAAGATTACTGAAGGAGCAAAAATGACATTTTAAGTGACATTTCCAGAAGATATCTGTAATTAAAATGTGGTTTCTATGGGGATGAGATGAATTGGGAAATTGGAGTATATATACTATTGATACTATTTATAAAATAGATAACTAATGAGAACCTATTGTGTAACACAGGGAACTGTGGTGAATGGGAAGGAAATACAAAAAAGAGGGGATAGTTGCATGGTAGAAACTAACAGGCTGCGAAGCAACTATACTCCAATAAAAATTAATTAAAAAAAAAATCAAAGACAATATTCACAATAGCAGCTCAACAAAATGAGTTACTTAAATTGTAAAAAATAAGTGGTTTGGAAATTTGCATTTCATGTAATAAAATAATAATTTAAAAAGCGTCTACTATATTAAGTAAAATCATGTAATGCATGAATAATACTTGAAAATCCATTTTTTAGCCCATTTATATTGTATTATTTGATGGTAACATGCATTCAGGATTCACTGTTTACAGGGAAATGTAAAAAGTTGTTCCTCGTCAACATAATAAGGATTGGTTTTACACAGTCATGTATAGAGATGTTAAGCAGCTTATTATTTTGAGTTAACGTGTTATTATTTTGTGTTACCATCTGAGTTTGGATGATATATTGGAAAATTAGAGTCCTGAATGCAAAATAAAGTGGAAAAGAAACAAAGTTATGACTTGTTTTTAAGCATATTATTCTTGCCTGTATATTCAATAGCCTGAAATTACAGCATTTGCATCTGTGATGTCTAGAAATAGTACTTATGCTATAAAGAATTGAGGCTGCCTTTTCCAAAGGTGTGAGGGGGTGTTGGTGGTTTGTACAATGAAAGCATTGTCGACCGTAGGCTAAAGCAAGTCCCCAGTCAGTGCTGGTCAGGCTGGTGCACCAGGCTAGTCTGCCTGACGTTGCTCAGCCTGGAGCCCCCTGGGGTGAAGCTGGAGGGCCTCCTGCATCAGACGGCAGAACCATCCAGCCAGGCTTCAGGACTCCGGATGAACTCACACACCTCCCACATATCAGTGTGTATGAAGGCAATGTGGAAACCATAGAATTCCTAGGAAATGACTCTTCATCCTCAGCCAGGCCTCAGTGCTGTCAGAACCACCTCCCAGTACCAGGTAATGAGAAAGGCCTCCAGCATCCAGAAAGGGATGAAAAAGAGAGATGTTCTTGCCATGTGAACAAGTGGCTCCCAGGGGACTGAGGGGAAGGGTCCTGACACTGTGGAACAAATGTTCCAAAGAAATGGGTCCTGTGGAGCATCCAGATTACCTGGATGTATGCTACTTCTTTCTATAAAAAAAGATTTTTAAAAAATGTGGACCATTTTTAAAGTCCTTATTAAACTTGTTACAATATTGCTTCTGTTTTATTTATTTTTATTTTTTTGCCACGTGGCATGTGGGATTTTAGCTCTTGACCAGGGATTGAAAGCATACCCCCTACACTGGAAGGCAAAGTCTTCATCACTGGACCACCAGGGAAGTCCTATGTTACTTCCTTTTAATTAAAAAAATATAAAGCACAAAAAACTCAGGTTGGTGCTCTGTGATGACAGAGAACAGTGGGATAGAGAGCAGGTGGGAGGAAGAACCAAGAGGGAGGGGATACATGTATGTTGCTGTTTTGTCCCTCAGTCGTGTCTGACTCTTTGTTACCCCATGGATTATAGCCCACCAGGCTCCTCTGTCCATGGGATTTCCCATGGACAAACATACGGGAGTAGGTTGCCATTTCCTTCTCCAGGGGATCTTCCTGACCCAGGGATTGAACCCAGGTCTCCTGCATTGACAGGCAGATTCTTTACTACTGAGCCACCAGGAAAGCCCAGATACACAGATGCTGCTGCTGCTAAGTCACTTCAGTTGTGTCCGACTCTGCAACTCCATAGACGGCAGCCCACCAGGCTCCTCCGTCCCTGGGATTCTCCAGGCAAGAACACTGGAGTGGGTTGCCATTTCCTTCTCCAATGCATGAAAGTGAAAAGTGAAAGGGAAGTCGCTCAGTTGTGTCTGATCCTTAGCATGGACTGCAGCCTACCAGGCTTCTCCATCCATGGGATTTTCTAGGCAAGAGTACTGGAGTGGGGTGCCACTGCCTTCTCCGAGATACACATATACATATAGCTAAAACAAAATTCTACTCTTAAAAAAAAAAATACATGTGCCATGCATGAGGGGTAAGCATCTCTTTGCTGCTGCTCTGGACAAGGGGATGGTACACAGAGTACATCTCTGACGCACATAAGGATGTCCTTCTATGACCCGGAAGTACAAATACGGCCTCTGGTCAGAAGTCAGGGAAAAAGCAGTAAGTTGGCACTTCCAACAGTGATCAACATACCACACCCTCTCCTCAGCATTCATATACACCTGGGAATTTATCTTAAGGAAATAGTTTAAAGGGAAGAAAAGTCTGCATGTTCACGTATAGAATAAATTATAGTATATATTAGAATTGACACGTGGATGTAGTAACAATTCATCAATATGATGGATAACATCAAACGTCTTCCGTCAGAGAGGTCCCTGCCCACAGAGCACAGCGTCCAGTAGGAACTGGTTGCTCCTCCAAAAGTTCCTTTTCTTCTTGCTGTCCTTCGTAACTTTCCCTGTGGTGATGATGGTCGCCATCCACACTGCCCAGGGCCATAGCCACTGGGAGCACGGGACTTTAAGAGCCTGAAATGGGGCTCAAGCACTGAGGGAGACATTTTCCTCCTGTTTAATCCTAATTAACTTACACTTGAGCAGCCACCAGTGCCTAAGAGCTGCCAGCCTGGACAGAAGGGAGCTAGAAAATGACCACAGGTATGAACTGGCCCCATAAAAAGGTGTTGCTATGACTCTCCTTTCTCCCAGGAGCATGAGGACATTCACAGGCACAAGTGACTTGCCTGCGACTGGAAAGCCAGCAACATCAGAGGACTGTCATTCAGCTCAGCCCCCGCTCCTGAAATGACCCCCAACTGCAGTCCCCGTGTCCCGGAAAAGAAGCCACACAGGCAAGCAGTGTCCCTGAAAACTCTAAATGCTCAGCACATAGCTGTGAAAGGAAGCTGGCCACAAGTGGCAGGATTTCTTTCAATAGCAAAAACACATGGGAAATGTTGTTCCCCTGCTATGACTATGTCAGAGGAAACTTTCAAACTTCGCATCAGTGGTTAAGTGCGTCTGAGAGCCCCTACTGTGCTCCCAAGCTCTTGCTGTGATCAGATTTCTGCCACAGGAATTCCCAGGGAGACTTGATCGGATGGCCATGTTCTGTTATGCTGTCTCAGCATCATTCCGTCCTGTTCCACGTTCTTCCCTAGGTCAGCAGGATTCCGTGACACCACAGGAAAGACAAATCATAGTCCACCCTGGTTTTTCTGACCTATTCTAATCCCAGATGTCTGCGCCTAAGACTGACACTTTGTAGTCTGTTCCACTCATACTGGAGCTCCAGAATCCTTATGTGGTAGCTTGGATTACTGTATCTAACCTGCCACTTTTGGTTATAATATAATTACATATCTGTACCCTTTGCTCTGGGAATTTTGCAGTGTCTCCTAACAGAATACCCAGAGTAATCTTTCACTCACAGAAAAAATAGAACACAACATGGACTTCCCTGGTGGCACAGTGGCTAAAAATCCACTTGCCAATGCAGGAGACACAGGTTCGATTCCTGGTCCAGGAAGATCCCACATGTCACAGGGCAACTAAGCCCGTATGCCACAACAAGAGAAGCCACTGGAACG
This sequence comes from Oryx dammah, assembly GCF_014754425.2. Lineage (NCBI taxonomy): Eukaryota > Metazoa > Chordata > Mammalia > Artiodactyla > Bovidae > Oryx > Oryx dammah. Next base: position 44,827,330 of record NW_024070209.1, on the reverse strand, counting down.
AGCAGCTTGTGCACCACAACTAGGAAGTATCCCCTCTCTCCACAACTAGAGAAAACCTGCACACAGCAATGAAGACTCAGCTCAGCTAAAAATAAATAAATACATGTTAAAAAAAAACACCTTAGAATCTGACAAAGTGCCTTGGAAACAAAGTGCATCAAAAGCATCACATAAAGTGGGTGAGGGAGCTCTGCTTAAGGAAAATAACATGCAGTCATGAATTTTGTCTTGAATTCTGCATAAAATATTTCATATTATTATAATACCTCAAAACTGCTCTAAACCCACAAGCCTCACTTTGCATGCTTCTTGGGCCTGTATTGCTGACCAACCCACGTCACTTCCATAAACGTTCCTTTAGTCATGGTTACCACCTGTGCAGCCCAAGTCAGCATGCAGGTTGTAAATTCATCAATATTAGGGTAGAGACTGCTATCAGTGGTTTATGGACAAAATTCCTATCCTGTGTTTCCACTGCAGCTTTCATATGCCAAGGGGAGCTAAGGTCTTCTTTAATATCACCCTATTCAGGTACCACCAAGACAATAACAGGGCAAGAGGCTGAAACATGGGAAAAGAAACATGGGTTCAGACCACATTTGAGAATAAAAACCTGACTGCAAACAATACACTAGGCCAAGTGTGATGCCTTTGTTTCATGAAGTCCATTATCTGGGGAGAGAGTGGAGCTCAGCCCAAGAATCCTGCTATTCAAAGCCCAGACCGACTGGTGACCTTGCAACCCCCGGGGGGTGGTCCATTGGCCACGAAATCCTGTTCTTGGTCTGGCCCCACATCAACAATGTGCATGCGAGTGGTGGTGGTCCTGGGAGGCCCTGGGGTCTCCACCCCTTGAGTCTGGGGGGCCTCTGATGGCTGTGACCCACAGAGAGTCCTCAGGCTTCTGCCCTGAGAAAGCCCGCTTCCACTTCCTATCACTGGAACACCTGCCAGGAGCCCTGAGCTTCCATCAAGAGTCCAGTTACCATGAGGGCACCACCTGCAGGCACATGGTCACCAGTCCAGCTGAGCTGTACCCCCCAGGCGTCCCAGCAGATGGGCCCAACAGGGGAGCAAGGTCATCCCATGGGGCAGCTGAAAGGCTGCAAGTGACTCCATGAGTCTGGAACAAAGGGGTCACCCAGCTGGGCCCTTCCTGACCCACTCCACCACGAGAGAAAATGAAGCAGTTCGTTTCAGATCTTGGAATGTTGGGGTAGTTTCTTACTCGCCCGTAGAAACCGAAACAGAGTCTTTGCACTCTTTTTAGTGAATCTATCTCCCCTCTAAAGATACCCTCTAGATGTTCTTATATAGCACGGATGTACATTCACTTAGCATAAACCTTCACCTGCTGCTAGTCACCCAACCTGACAGCCACATACCGATAAAGCCAGAGGATGGCGGGTTGGGCTGGATCTTCTCCTTTGTGTTCTCCTGGATGATGTCCCAAAGCTGCCAGATAAACTTGGGGTGAAGAATGTAAAATGGCTGGTTCGGGTTTCTCTGACGATGCTGAACATACGGTGTGAACAGGTTGTAATCTGGCTTCTTGTACCACTAAGAGGAAAAAACACACAGTCAAGGCAGAGGTCCACACTGTGAAAAGGAAACCGGGCAGTGCTGGGGTTGTGGGTATTTAGAGGCTGAGGATCAGGTTGGGAGGTGGGGTTAGGATGCCCCTTCTGTAGGCACTTCTACACTGGATGAGGGGTGAGTGAGTATAGGGGCTGGGGTCCAGCCTGGGGGACTGGTGCTTATTCTTTAGTAAAATGAGGGAGAAGGGCTAGAGCAGGGTCAGTGGACTTTTCTAGAAGGAGCCAGGTAGTAAAAGAGTTTTGGGGCCATGGGGTCTCTGCTGCAACTCCTGGGCTCCACTGTTTACTTACATGGAAAGCAGCCACAGATAGTACAATATGTGGCTGTGTTTAAATAAAACTTTATTTACAAAAACAGAGGCAAACAAACAAAAAAGAAGTAAAGAAAAACAAAAATAAAAAGAAGGGAAAAAAACAAAAACAAAAAACAGGGCCAGATGGCCAATGGCCATGGTTTCAATCACTGTATTTCAGAAATATGCTTTCCCAATCTAATCTCTAGTGCAAAAACATGTCAGCTGTTGCCCGGGGTTGGGGCCAGGTCTGGGAGGTGAATAAGTGAAACACAGGACTCTCTGCAATGATGGGGAGATTCTGTTCCTTCGTTGTGGTGCTGAATTCAGGACTGTATACATTCACTACTGCCCAGCAACACATACATGTACAAAGATTACACATAAATGACTGCATGAAACCTCTTCATGGAGGGGTTTGGTGGAGGGGCTTATGTAACTCAATGAAGCTATGAGCCATGCCGTGCAGGGCCACCCAAGACCGATGGGTCATAGTAGAGACTTCTGACCAAACGTGGCCCACTAGAGAAGGGAATGGCAATCTGTCCCAGTATTCTTGCCTCAAGAACCCCAGGAAGGGCATGAAAAGTCGAAAAGATAAGACATCAGAAGATGAGCTCGCCCATGCACTCCATTGGGTGGCAATGAGTTGCACGCAGCTTAGCAACTGAACAACAACAATTATATGAAAACATACACACTAAGGTTGATTTTTAAAAAGTCTTCAGAAGCATCTCAGGTGCCACCAAGAAGTGGGGTTTGGAGAAGGTGTGTGGGGAGGGGCTCATCCGGCTGACAGTCCCTTCAAATAGATGCCTTGGGCAAAGTACTGGTGTTTCTGCTCAGTGGTGTCTGACACTTCGCGACCCCACGGACCATAGCCCATGAGGTTCCTCTGTCCATGGGATTCTCCAGGCAAGAATACTGGAGTGGGTAGCCATCCCCTCCTCTAGCAGATCATCCCAACCAGGAATCAAACTTGGGTCTCCTGCATTGCATGCAGGTTTTACCTTCTGAGCCACCAAGGAAGCCCAGGCTTGTATTATGATCCTACTTAACAGTCCCTGGTTGAATGTGGTCTGTGGCTTTAAACATTTTGGGAAGAATAATTTGAACTGTGGCCCCCAGACCCCGGGGGCAGTGAGAGAGAAGCTCGGGGTCTTCGCCACCTCCTCCAGACCCTCATGGAGCAGAAGCAGAGCCTGGCCTCCCAAGAGCAGCACAGTCACTGCCCGTGTCCATTGATCAGACAGCTCATGCCCTGAGCTGGGAAGCTTCCAAATCAGGAGGAAACAAGGCCCACGGCCAGAGACTCTCATGGGTCCAAAACAGCAAGAAAGCTGTCAGAACTTAAAACCACAGAACCTCAGACTGGAAGGAAGCTGACAAATGCAAACACCCACTTGATGCTGGTTCTCGGTAGATGGTGTGTGTGAGAACTGATTAGAGAGCTATCTCAAAATCACAGGTGGAGGCTGGATACGGCTGGATTCCCAGGAACAGGGCTTTGGAGATGTGTGGGATAAGACTTCAGGAGATGCTGGTGTGCACTCTTGGGTGAGAATAGTTATAGCCATGCCAGGTGTGTGTCCAGCCTCTGTCTCAGAATGCACAGTGACAGAATGCTTCTTCCAGAGGGACAGTCCACCATGGGCAGCGCTTTTGGAAAGTTACCCCCCGATAGGGCTGAAATCTGTTCCCATCTTCATCGGAGGAAGCTGGCATCCTCTGGGGTCACGGAGAACAAGTCCACAGCCAGTGGCACAGCTTACAGCATTGCTCATGGGGACAAAGTGCAGCCCATCTTCCTAGCCCCCTTTCAGAACAAGTAGACTGGCTTTTCACGCCAGGCTTCCCCAAAGTACAGAGACTGTGAATGTAATTCTCTTATATATGTGTTTTTTTCAAATAAAGAGCTGACTCACTGGAAAAGACCCTGATGCTGGGAAAGACTGAGGGCAGGAGGAGAAGGGGGTGGCAGAGAATGAGATGGTTGGATGGCACCACTGACCCAATAGAAATGAGTCTGAGCAAACTCTGGGAAATGGCGAAGGACAGAGAAGCCTGGCGTGCGCAGTTCATGGGGAAGCAAAGAGTTGGACATGACTTAGCGACTGAACAACAACAACTTACTTTTGGCTGTATTGGGTCTTTGTTGCCATGCACAGGCCTTCTCTAGTTGTGGGGAGCAGGGGCTACTCTCTAGTTGTGCTTGGGCTTCTCATCCAGGGGGCTTTCCTTGTGGAGCACAGGCTCTAGCTCACCTGGGCTTCTGTAGCTGCAGCACATGGGCTCAGTAGTTGTGGCTCCCAGGCTCTAGAGCACAAGCCCAGTAGTTGTGGTGCATGGGCTTAGTTGCTCCATGGCATGTGGGATCTTCCAGGGTCAGGGATCAAATCCCTGTCTTCTGCATTGGCAGGAGGATTCTTTACCCCTGAGCCACCTGGGAAGCCCACTCCCTTATAGTTTGCTGGCTGGCAAGAATTTTGTCTTTTTGCCTTTTTATACTGCTCATGGGGTTCTCAAGGCAAGAATACTGAAGTGATTTGCCATTCCCTTCTCCAGTGGACCACATTTTGTCAGAACTCTCCACCACAACCCGTCCATCTTGGGTGGCCCTACACAGCATGGCTCATAGTTTCATTTAGACAAGGCTGTGGTTCATGTGATCAGTTTGGTTAGTTGACTGTGATTGTGGTTTTCATTCTGTCTGCCCTCTGATGGATAAGGATAAGAGGCTTATGGAAGCTGGGAAACTTCCATAAGGGAAGGTAAGGGAAACTGGGTCTTGTTCTGATGGGTGGGGCCATGTTCAGTAAATCTTTAATCCAATTTTCTATTGCTGGGTGGGGCTATGTTCCCTCCCTGCTGCTTGACCTGAAGCCAAACTATGGTGGAGGTAATGAAGGTGATGAAAGTGATGAAAAAGAGGAGAGTGAAAAAGTTGGCTTAAAGCTCAACATTCAGAAAACGAAGATCATGGCATCTGGTCCCATCACTTCATGGGAAATAGATGGGGAAACAGAAACAGTGTCAGACTTTATTTTTTGGGGCTCCAAAATCACTGCAAATGGTGACTGCAGCCATGAAATTAAAGACGCTTACTCCTTGGAAGAAAAGTTATGACCAACCTAGATAGTATATTCAAAAGCAGAGACATTACTTTGCTGACTAAGGTCCGTCTAGTCAAGGCTATGGTTTTTCCAATGGTCATGTATGGATGTGAGAGTTGGACTGTGAAGAAGGCTGAGCACTGAAGAACTGATGCTTTTGAACTGTGGTGTTGGAGAAGACTCTTGAGGGTCCCTTGGACTGCAAGGAGATCCAAGCAGTCCATTCTGAAGGAGATCAGCCCTGGGATTTCTTTGGAAGGAATGATGCTAAAGCTGAAGCTCCAGTACTTTGGACACCTCATGTGAAGAGTTGACTCATTGGAAAAGACTGTGATGCTGGGAGGGATTGGGGGCAGGAGGAGAAGGGGACAACCCAGGATGAGATGGCTGGATGGAATCATGGACTTGATGGACGTGAGTCTAAGTGAACTCCAGGAGATGGTGATGGACAGGGAGGCCTGGCGTGCTGCGATTCATGGGGTCGCAAAGAGTTGGACACAACTGAGAGACTGAACTGAACTGAACTGAACTGAACTGAATGAAGATAATGGTAACCTCCTTCAAAAGATTCCATGCACGCACTGCTGAACTCAGTGCCTCAGACCCTGCAGCAGGCCACTGCTGACGCACGCCTCCCCCGGATATTCTTTGGAAGGACTGATGCTGAAGCTGAAACTCTATTACTTTGGCCACCTGATTCAGTTCAGTTCAGTTCAGTCGCTCAGTCGTGTCTGACTCCTTGCAACCCCATGAATCGCAGCACGCCAGGGCTCCCTGTCCATCACCATCTCCGGGAGTTCACTCAGACTCACGTCCATCGAGTCAGTGATGCCATCCAGCCATCTCATCCTCTGTCCTTCCCTTCTCCTCCTGCCCCCAATCCCTCCCAGCATCACAGTCTTTTCCAATGAATCAACTCTTCACATGAGGTGGCCTAAGTACTGGAGCTTCAGCTTTAGCATCATTGCTTCCAAAGAAATCCCAGGGTTGATCTCCTTCAGAATGGACTGCTTGGATCTCCTTGCAGTCCAAGGGACTCTCAAGAGTCTTCTCCAACACCACAGTTCAAAAGCATCAATTCTTCAGTGCTCTGCCTTCTTCACAGTCCAACTCTCACATCCATACATGACCACAGGAAAAACCATAGCCTTGACTAGACGGACCTTAGTCGGCAAAGTAATGTCTCTGTTTTTGAATATGCTATCTAGGTTGGTCATAACTTTTCTTCCAAGGAGTAAGCGTCTTTTAATTTCATGGCTGCAGTCACCATTTGCAGTGATTTTGGAGCACCAAAAAATAAAGTCTGACACTGTTTCTACTACTGTTTCCCCATCTATTTCCCATGAAGTGATGGGATCAGATGCCATGATCTTTGTTTTCTGAATGTTGAGCTTTAAGCCAACTTTTTCACTCTCCTTTTTCACTTTCATCAAGAGGCTTTTTAGTTCCTCTTCACTTTCTGCCATAAGGGTGGTGTCATCTGCATATCTGAGGTTATTGATATTTCTCCCAGCAATCTTGATTCCAGCTTGTGTTTCTTCCAGTCCAGTATTTCTCATGATGTCCTCTGCATAGAAGTTAAATAAGCAGGGTGACAATATACAGCCTTGACGTACTCCTTTTCCTATTTGCAACCAGTCTGTTGTTCCATGTCCAGTTCTAACTGTTGCTTCCTGACCTGCATACAGATTTCTCAAGAGGCAGGTCAGGTGGTCTGGTATTCCCATCTCTTGAAGAATTTTCCACAGTTTATTGTGATCCACACAGTCAAAGGCTTTGGCATAGTCAATAAAGCAGAAATAGATGTTTTTCTGGAACTCTCTTGCTTTTTCCATGATCCAGCGGATGTTGACAATTTGATCTCTTGTTCCTCTGCCTTTTCTAAAACCAGCTTGAACATCAGGGAGTTCACAGTTCACGTACAGTTGAAGCCTGGCTTGGAGAATTTTGAGCATTACTTTACTAGCATGTGAGATGAGTGCAATTGTGCGGTAGTTTGAGCATTCTTTGGCCTTGCCTTTCTTTGGGATTGGAATGAAAACTGACCTTTTCCAGTCCTGTGGCCACTGCTGAGTTTTCCAAACTTGCTGGCATATTGAGTGCAGCACTTTCACAGCATCATCTTTCAGGATTTGAAACAACTCAATTGAAATTCCATCACCTCCACTAGCTTTGTTCGTAGTGATGCTTTCTAAGGCTCACTTGACTTCAACAGAATGGAAAAGACTAGAGATCTCTTCAAGAAAATTAGAGATACCAAGGGAACATTTCATGCAAAGATGGCATCGATAAAGGACAGAATTGGTCTGGACCTAACAGAAGCAGAAGATATTAAGAAGAGGTGGCAAGAACACACAGAAGAACTGTACAAAAAAGATCTTCATGACCCAGATAATCATGATGATGTGATCACTAATCTAGAGCCAGACATCTTGGAATGTGAAGTCAAGTGGGCCACCTGATGAGAAGAACCAACTCATTGGAAAAGACCCTGATGCTGGGAAAGATTGAAGGCAGGAGGAGAAGGGGACGACAGAGGATGAGATGGTTGGATGGCATCACAGACGGGATGGACATGAGTTTGAGTAGGTTCTGGGAGTTGATGATGGACAGGGAAGCCTGAGTGCCCTAGGGGTCACAAAGGCAGGACTGAATAACTGAACTGAACTGAATAATCTTGTTTATCCTCTCTTGTAGAAGATTAAGAAGGTTTGGAGGCAGAAGCCAAAGAGCTGGGCACTCAGGAAAAAACTGTGACAGGCTCCATTTCAATAATAATGAGCTGTGGAGTCACAAAGCTTAGCCTGTCGCACCAGGAACTTCCCATTTATTTCAAAATATCTTTTAACAAATGGGAAGGTGATGTAACTGTGCTACAATGGAAAAATTCAGCATGTAAGCAGTCCAATTTCCGGTATGACTAGGACTTTCCTAGCATCTAGATGTTGTACGTTTTGTTTTTTTAAGTCCTCCAGAACAAAAACACTTTATCGTCAGAGAGTTGATGCTCACCATGGAGCTACTGCAACTGGGAGTCAAACAGTATAAACATACATGAGTTTAATTAGCGCCTATGATCAGTTTCATTCTGCCTGTCCAAGTTCAGTCCCTGACTTCTTCCTGTTATGTATCAGTCAAAGGTACCGTTTGACCTGCAAGGGTCAGGGCACCAAGGAAATACTCACCAGGTTAAGATTTGCAGAATAAGGAGCTGGGTCCCAGGCCACCAAGATGACATCTTTATACAAGGCACTGTCCATGAAGTGATAGCTGGGGTTGGTTAGAATCTGCAAATATATACAAAAATCACTGCAAAGTAAGGGTTTAGGTCTTCAGAATCAGTATTTTTTAAAAGGTGAAAACTTGTCTTTTATAATCTTATTTTTGGCTGCGCTGGGTCTTGGTTGCTGTGCAGGCTCTTCTCTAGCTGTGTTGTGCGGGCTTCTCAGTGTGGAGGCTTCTCTTGTTGCAGAGCACAGGCTCTAGGGCACGCAGGCTTCAGTAGCTGTGGCACTTGGGCTCAGTAATTGCAGGTCCCAGGCTCTAGAGCACAGGCTCAGTAGTTGTGGTGCACGGGCTTAGCTGCTCTGCAGCATGTGGGCTCTTCCTGGACCAGGGATCGAACCTGTGTCTCCTGCATTGGCAGGTGGATTCTTTACCATTGAGTCACCACAGAAGCCCAAGAAGTGAAAATTTAAAAGAGGAATTGGAAAAAAATGTTCCTCAGATTTTCTGGGGGAGAGAGAGAGGCAGGCTTTACATACTAGAAATTTAGAAAATATCTGGAGAAAGGGGGGGTGGGTTCCTTTTTTAAAAAAAGAGCCCGCAATGGACCCATCTAAAGATACCAGCTCTGGATTGAATCCCCTGGCGCCTTGGCTACTCCAAAAGCCTCTTCCTCAGTGGCTTTCACAGGTCACTGAGGGCGAGCTGCAGACCTAGAAGAACCAGAATCTTCAGGTGCCTCCCTGCGACAAACAGCCTCAGAACAAACAGAGCCCAGAGATCTGGAGACTGGGGCCCTCTCTGGCCCTGGGTGAATCCTTCAATTTCATCTGCCCATCACCTTTTTAAAACTATAGTTTGGTGGTGGTGTTGGGGTGGGTGCCGGGGGGAATGATGCACTGATTTGTCTCAGGTTTAAGACACTCTTCTTCACATCTTAGTATTTCTAAAGTTAGGGTGTATCTCACAATGACAGGTGTCTTAATTTGCTGGAGCTTATCTTCTCCTCTTTGAAAAGCTGTCGTCAGACAGAAGAGGAATCTTCAATCAGTGGCGTCTCTGAATTCAGGAAGCAGGGCCTGACTCTCACCTCTCTCTCAGGCTGTGAGCCCAGGGCCTGATGCAGAAAACACACCTTTTTTTTCGGTAAGAAACTCACTATAAATTTCTCATCACTCCATTTTTTACATATAGTTTGAAATGCTAGAAATTGTTGTGGTTTGTTCTGAGAATAATTTTGTTATGAATTTTGGAAAACATTCTTCTTAAGAACACACAAAAAAGAATCACCCTTTTTAAAATTTTCAAATGACAAAGACAAAGTGAAATTTCTGAGGGGTTCTTCTGCCTCTTGAATTCTGTATCTTTGCCTTTCTGCCCTCCACCCCTGATTTATTCTGTTTAACTTCCTTTTTCACAGTTCACAGAACTCAGTGTGCTACCTATATATATATTTCTACCTCTACTCTGAGTTTTCCTTTTGCTTTTATTTACCACTTTTTTCCCTCTTCACAGCACACATGAATTCCCATGTCTCTGCATTTTTTCTCAGTAATTCTTTATTATTACAAAACCCCGAGATCATGGTCATGGAGAGCTGGGTGATTTCATTCACCCAGTTAAGCTATTTACCTGTAAAATGTACATCCATGAAAAGTCTACCCAGCTTACCTGGGAATTAATGATGCGGACGGTGGTTTTATTTCCGACATCTTTCTCGTAGCCACGTGTAGGAGCAGAGTTAAACCTCAAAACTGCATCGTGGGAATCTGAGGGCACACATGTGACAAAATGACTTTTTTTGCCTCTGCATAAAAATCAGCAATATCTAGGAAAATATCTTAAAGCAAATCTTTCAATACCTGAAACTAACTGGACCCCAGTAAAGTTCAGACACTCCTCCCCCTTCTCCATACACATTGTTCGGTATACTGTTTATTTAGAATGAGATCCTGGCTGGGGGCAAATAAACATGAAACCATGTCAATCCATTACAAGTCATCCTACAACATCTAAGTTATATTTAGATGCTTGGTGTGCATTCACAGTCTTTAAGGACATGCTTTACGTATGCAGGAAATGTCAAGATGTGTGTGTGTGTCTAGACTGCCCTGTGGAGTCTCATGTGATTCCTAGAAACAGGGCTGAAACCACAGTTAATCAGCAATAGGGAATTTCTATGGGTCTTCTCCAGTTTCGAAACAGTATGGAAGTTCCTTAAAAAACTAAAACCAGAGCTACCATATGACCCAGCAATCTCACTCCTGGGCATATGTCAGAGAAAACTCTAATTTGAAAAGATACATGCACTCCAGTGTTCACAGCAACACTGTTTACAACAGCCAAGACATGGAAGCAACCTGAGTGCCCACCAACAGATGTGGTACATCTACACAATGGAAAAAATACTCAGCCATAAAAAAAGAATGAAAAATGCCATTTGCAGCAACATGGATAGACTGAGAGATCATACCAAGTGAAGAAAGTCAGACAGAAAGACAAATCTATGATATTCATATGTGGAATCTTAAGAAATGATGACAAATGAACTTATTTATAAAACACAAACAGGCTCACAGACATGGAAAACAAGCTTATGGTTACCAAAGGGAAAGTGAGTAGGGAAGGGATCCATTAGGAGTTTGAGATTAACAGATAGACAGTACTATATATAAAATAGATAACTAATAAGGACCTACTGCATAGCACAGGGAACCATATTCAATACCTTGTAATAACCTATAATGGAAACAACTCTGAAAAAGAATATATGTATATATAACTGAATCACTTTGATGTACACCAGAAACTAACACAGAATTGTACATCAACTATATTTCAAGTTTTAAAAAAATGATATATCGTTTGTAACACTGTATAAGGGTCATTTGGAAACTATCAGCTCATTAAGTCATGCAGATCTTTCAAATATCTATGCATTTCATTATAAAGTATCAAATATCATATATATCACCATGGATATCATCACTTTTTAACTTTGGGAAGCTTCTAAGCTCATGGTTGAAAGCTTTGTCACTGGCAATGAATACTGTTGGTTATGTTCCTAAAAGTGACAGGCTTACTTACTTCCTTTTTGAGAAAATACCTGCCAAATGTCCAAGTCTAAATTAAGTATATCTGTCTATCAGTCATCTGTCCCAAGTATAACTGTGTTTCGTGACAAAAGGGGCTTGTTCCACTCACAGCTCAATCACAAAAGTGCTTTTCCACTGGGGGCTGGTTTGCAGAAACGCTTTCATTGTTATTTCCCATTTGGTCTTAAAAACACATGTACTTCAAAGACTGAAATCTAATAAAACCAATCATTTTTACTGCTTCATCAAGGACATCCATATTTGGAACTGGCACCCTTTCCTGTTACTGTTAAGCTTGGCAGCAAAGCATTCCATGAAGGCTAGTACCATTGGTTACCACTGCTTTGATCTGTTTTATCCACTGCTGCTCCTGCATCTTCCTATTCAACTGCCAACAGCTAAAAGGACCTGTGAGTACTATAATGGAAATAGTTCTCACCTTGCGAACCCCTGAAAGGGTCTTGGGGACTCCAAGTGCAAGGTCACACACTCTATGAACTGCTGACCTGGGGCAAAAGTGGGGTGGACTCCAGGCACTGAGAGGTAATCAGGGTGGGCACCAGGGCCAGAGCTTATCTACTGGCTCTTCACCCCCAGCCCTTTGTGCTCTCCCTCATCACCCACACACTGAACTGCTTTTCTTGTCCACCTGCTCTGCCGGCCTTCGGCCAGGATTTACCTCCTCAGACATCAGCCCTCGAGGGGTGGCTGGATCCCACTCCTGGACCAGTTCTCTCTCTAAACCATGCCCCCTCAACACAGCCTCCATCTAGAGGTAAGGTGAACAAACTGAGGAGGCCAGGCAGTGGGTGCATTTCTAACAGATTATGTAGAAACTTCAGATTAATCGATCACTGCAGCAAATGCCCCAGTTTTTAAAAGCTGGTGTTCTACACTGAAAGTGTTAGTTGCTCAGTCATATCTGACTCTTTGCATCCCTATGGACTGTAACCCACCAGGCTTCTCTATCCATGGGATTCTCCAGGCAAGAATACTGGAGTGGGTAGCCATTTCCTTCTCCATGGGACTTTTCCCAACCCAGAGATCAAACTCTGGTCTCTTGCATTGCAGGTGGATTCCAGGGAAACCCTGTTCTATACTGAGGTGTGTTTTAAGTCTCAGAAGGACTTGACAAGGCACAGGGCACAGAAAGGTAATCAAGTTTCACTCTTCTGGAAGTGGCATGAGTTTGAAGAGTTAAGAGGTCAATTTTGTGGAGGACATAGAGAGGCAACGACAGAAACTGAACCTCCTCCAGCTGTCAGGGAGCAGAAGGGACCAGGATGGGAGGGGGAGTGTGCAGAGGACGAGCTGTGAGAGTCCATCAGACAGATCTTGCCTGGCTGTGCCTCTCCCAGATAATCACCTTAAAAACTGAACTGTCCATCACATTTAGAGGGAGAGGAATGGATCAGACAGGAGACAAGAGAAGAGAACATAGAGTCAGTCATTTCTGGAGGACACGTTTCCAGGCAAGAGCCACTTGATGTTGACCTTGAGAACAGAGCCAGGCTCAGCGCATCACTGAGGAAGATGAAAACCCTGCAGGGAGCAGCCGGCCAGAAGGCGCAGCAGCATGAAATCCAGCCCCAGCCCCGGTCGCTGCATTCCCAGAGCCCCCAACCCTTCCTGAGGGCAGGAATCTGCAGAGGGAGTCCACGCCCCGGTCTCTGGGGAACAGCCTGCCAAAGAGACAGTTCTTCTTCCTCCCAAACCTGCCACTCAGGTCTTTCTCACCTCACTGACTTTCACAATGTGCTTGCTCCAATCTTGGCTCTGGAGCAATCTTTCCCTAAGGAGACCCTGATCCATCACTCCTCCACTTTAAGATTTCAGAGCTCTGCACCAGGAAGCCAGGGATGGAGTCGGAATTTCTGAGACCCAGACTGGAGTTCAAACCCGGCTCCATCCTCTGTGTCTCTAGGTGTATCGGTTTCCTTTATCTATAAAATGGGAATCATCTTGTCTGTCACTTGGCATCACAAGGCTGGTTAACACATAAAAGCATGGAGGATGGGAACTTCCCTGCAGTAACAGGGAAGACCCTACACTTGCTGTTGTTGTCACTAAGTCATGTCCAACTCTTTGTGGCCCCAAGGACTGCGGCTCTCCAGGCTTCCCTGTCCTTCACTGTCTCTCAGAGTTTGCTCAGACTCATATCCATTAAGCTGATGATGCCATCCAACTATATGTGGTACCTACTATTATGATCATTATGTGAAGTCTAACTTCTGGAGAATGACATATGAAAGCATGGGGCTGACCTGCCACTGGTCCAGCTTATCTACTGGCTCTTCACCCCCAGCCCCTTGTGCTCTCCCTCATCACCCAAACACTGAACTGCTTTTCTTGTCCACCTGCTCTGCCGGCCTTCGGCCAGGATTTACCTCCTCAGACATCAGCCCTCGAGGGGTGGCCGGATCCCAAGGTCATTTCTTCCCTATGTGTCTCTCTGTCCTTCTAACTGTGATAGCAGAAGTGTCTCTTTATAGTCTGTCTTTCCCACCAGACAGCAGAAGATTTGAGGGTTAGGGCTGGGCCTCATCCATCTTTCCATCACTGGTGGTGAGCACAGTAGCTGGTGAAGAGTTGGGGACCATGGTTGTTGAATGACTATATGACCGGCTCTCTTGCTTTTTTAAGCAATGGTAACAGGATGCCAAATTCCAAGTTCACCCAGGAAGACGTCCCCTCCCTGCAAGCCTTCTCTCCATCCTCCCATTTCCCACACGCTGGCCGGAATCTGAGTTTCAAGGAACAGTCTTGATCTCGCATTCCAGGTGATGCCTGTTAGCTTAGGGCAGACGTTTCTTGTCTAGAGCGTGCTTCCCAAGGATGGCTGCTAGTGAGCTCACGAATAATTGTTATTTACAGAACAGGTGAAAAAAGATCATCTCATGACTCTAGCAATGGGTGTTCCATGTTTCCAAAATAGTTCAGTTTGCTTTTTAGTAACATATTCAAAGTGGAGGTGTTTACAGCTGCTACACTGTTCTCAAAAACAATGACAAGGTATGACTCAGTGCAACAGAACTGGGGAAACACCATGGTATCACAGCAGCCAGAAGAGGGAGCTGCTGAGGGGACAGCTGCAGGCAACCCTGGGGCATCCCTGGTTCCCTTGGGGAGGGGGCTCGGGGAGATTTTCTACCTCTGCCCTCATAAGACCACAACCTCCTGCAAGTCTTCTGATCTTCACTTAGCCAATTCACAAGTACAATAGATGCTTAGGGGTGAAGATGAGTTTAGTTAAACAGTACAGCATGCCCTATTGGTGGCTCAGATGGTAGAGAATCTGCCTGCAATGAGGGAGACACGGGTTCAATCCCTGGGTCAGGAAGCTCCCCTGGAGAAGAGAATGGTTATCACTCTTATATTCCTGCCTGGCGAATTCCAAGGACAAAGAAGCCTGGTGGGCTACAGTCCATAGGGTTGCAGAGAGTCAGACACGACCCAGCCACTAACACACAGCACGCCCAGTTCCAAGCTTCCTGAGGAAATTGGCTCGGTGACTTTGTTCTCATCAAGAGAGGTGCTAACAACTGTGTACTGATAAGTGTGTGTACATTCAGTTCATGTCAGCACCTGGCATCACGAGGGCCGATGCTGAGAGATGCCAGCTTATGAAAAGGAAAGGCTTCTTTCTTGTCTTTACAGATGGAATTGTGCTATATTATATATTCTTAAAAAGGCAGCTACAAAACTGGATTCAAAGGAAGTGAAGCAAAACAATAGAGAATTTTTAAAAATTTCCCAGTGTTTGTTCTTCACGTACCATTCTATGATTCTAATCATGAACCTTTGTGTGAGCGCAGATGCTGTCAATTAAATCTGGTTGCCAGAAACTAAGAAAGATATAGCTGACACATCGTGTTCCCCAGAAATATGACATTCCCAGTGCCATTCACACTCTTCTGAATTCTGAACAGAAAAGAATTTATAAGACTCTGGTCGAATAGAAGAGAATTTACAAGACTCTGGTTGGGGATATTTACGCCCGAATAAAGAGTGAGAGAATTCTGCCTGATGGATGAAAACAATGCAAACCCACAGGTAGGAGGCAGTGGGGCTTAAAACAAAGCAAAAAAAAAAAAAAAAAAAAAAACCACCAAGAGCAAGTCAGTGCCTGCTTTAAAGCGTGCTGGTTACATTCCTCCTTCCGTGATTAATCATGTCCTGGGAACCAGAGGGAAGTGTGGCTTTACTTCGCCCCAGGGGCCTCTGAGCCAGAGCTCCCTCCTAATTGGAAGCAGCCGCTCTGCTCAGCTCTGGCCGCAAGTTTCTGTGACACTCGGACAACGTGATTATGAGCCTGCTTAATGTTAGCATGGGGACTCTGGGACTCCAGGCCACAAGTCCAGGCTTGAGCTTTGTTTTTTTTTCAACTTCTTAAAAATTTCAGATTCAGCCTCATTGCCAAGACCCTGTGGGAGTAGGTCTGGGCTGTGGAGCCTAGTGATGGGGCATCAGCCACTCCTAGGGAACATGGAAAATGCCCCGGCCCCAGAGATTGCGATGACTCCTTTCAGTGCAGTGGGCAGTGATCCCTGCAGATTGTGTCCAGGGAGGCTGAGCTAACATCATCCGCCGTGAGGAGTTACAGGGCTGTGGTTGTACATCTGGCCTCGAGGCCAAGGCTGCGTCCAGTAGGCACTTGATTTCTTGGCACCTGGTACAGAAACCTGCCCAGAGGAGGGGCCACGTGTCTGCCAAAGGAGTGGAGGAGCTACTGGGTCACTGCTGCTGCAGCTGGCTGGGCTGGTCACTGGGGGTGTCGAGGTCCTGAAACTAGACCGCAGTTTCTTGAGAAGAAGGGACTCTGTATCTAGAAGTGGGAACCCTCCTGAACTGCCCGCTGCCAGCCTGCCCCACAAATTTGGGGCTCCAGGCTGCAACAACAACCTTTACATGCATTTCCAGCCAGCCTATCTGCCTGTCCAGTGGCCTTCAGGCTTCCCAGCCCCCACAAGGGCAGGGAGGAGGCCTTAAAATTAACCTTTCTCTCTGCAGCAATGCAGGAGACACAAGAGATACAGGTTCGATCCCAGGAAAAGGGAATGACTACCATTCCAGTATTCCAGTAAGAATACCTATTCTACTATTCTTGCTTGGTGAATCCCATGGACAGAGGAGCCTGGTTGCCTGCAATCCATGGGGTCCGAAAGAGTCGGATATGACTTAGCGAGTAAACAACAATAAAAGGAGACCTCTGCTGGATCCATCTGGGCTCATTCGGTCCCAGGGAAAGAAGGAGACCCAAGACTCTCCAGAAACAGTGTCAGACTGGCCGCCCTGGGGGTGGGGCTCGGGTGGCCGCGGGGACCCACCTATCTCCTCTCCCAGAGATGAGTTAAGGATGGCGCCTGCCGATGTGACCACGGCGCAGGTCCGGAGCCCGCGCGGGAGCAGCCGGCTGAGTGGCACCGGAGGGACAAGCGCGCGCCAGCCGAGCGCCGAGAAGGGCGGTTCAGTGCCGTCCAGGGTGCGCACCTGCACGCGGCCCCGCAACGCGCACAGCAGCTCGGTGCGGCTCCGCCCGGACGCGCGGCGCCCCCGGAAGCGCACGCCGTGCTTGTTGGCACGCAGATAGGCACCCATGGCCTTCTGCAGGCGCGGGTGCAGCATGCGCGCCGACGCGTCGCCCTTCCAGAGCCGTCTCAGCAGGGCCCGGGACATGGACGAGTACAGCCGCTCCCGGTCCTCGCCCCCTGCGCTCCGGCTCTGCCTCAGGGGCCCTCGCTTCGCCCGCCGTCCCGGGGCTGTGCGTGGCGGCCGAGCCCCCTCCGGGCCTGGGTCCCCAGGGGAGAGGCGCCCCGACGTGCCCGGAGCGGGGTCCTCCGGGGGAAAAGCGCTTAGGGACGTTCTCCCTGGCTGGGCCGAAAGAAACTCTTGTTCACGTTCAAAGCCATCTCCGGCCCATGTCCTCAGGGGGCCGGATGGGAGTCCCCGGGGAGACCCCCGCCGCGAGTCCGCGCCCTCGGGCAGGCCCTCTGAGGCCCCCATGATGGCCCGTTGCCTCCCTTGCAGGGGCAGTAGCCTCCGGGTCTCCAGGAAGGAGAAGGAGCTGGGCGAGGGCTTGGCCGGGCTGCTGTCGGTGAAGTAGAGGAAGATCACCACAAAGAGGAGCCCCCACGCAAACGCCCCGCAGAGCACCCCTTGTCTCCATTGCTTCAGGTGCGGCTTCATGGCAGGCCCACGGGGTCAGCGCTTGTGTCCCAAGGTGGCGAGCTGGACCTGAAAACAGAGGGTGTCACAGTGAGCCACGCAGGACAGCACTGGGGACAGTCTACCCATGAGGGTCTCTGAAGACGGTTGGAGGGAGCATCAGAAACCGGGATGGCCTGGAGCTCTGGCTAAGTTCAGCGCCCATATGCCCCACTCTGGATGCCTACAGAACAAGAAGTCGCATCCCCTCAGCCCAGGGTCTTGGGAGAGGGGAGGTGAGCTCGGTATACCTTGGAGAACTACCCAAGGCACCTTGGTGATGTGTCTGCCTCCCCACTGCCACGACTGGCTAATTCGCCCCCCTGCCCCGCTTCCCCGCTCCCTCCCCGCAGCTGGTTCCAGGTTTCAGTTTGGGGAAGCTGGCAGCAGGCCTCAGTCGGGTTGCCCTCTCTCATCAGAACACTGGCTCAGAGCTCAGATCCTGTACAACAAAGGGCCAAGTGCTTCTAAGGGAAACTTCTCCACAGTGCCCCGATGGTCCCCAGTATGCACAGTGCCCCGATAGTCCCTAGTAAGTGATGACCCAGCCACTGAGGCTGCAGGAGAAGGTTATGTTAAGGTGTCTGTGGACCTCAAAACACCCCTTGATGTTCACCCTCATCATCAGCCTCTGATAGAGTAAGATGGACAAATGTCGAAATTTTAAATAAGGGAGCAGATGAGGAGATGGGAGCAGATGAGGTTTTCATGCAAGGGCAAAGGGTTTTACTTAGATAAGAACTGAAACCAAGTGGGCGATCCCTAGATCAGTGTGGTCACCTGAGGAAGGTACACAGAGTCTCTTGTGGAAAAAATGATGTGCCAGGGTGTGAAACCCACACGCCTTATGGCCCTGTAGCTGATTACAGATGGACATGGGTCCTTCGCTCTCTTCCCACGGAGAGATGGGTCTGGGTCTCCCATTTGAGCAGAGGGAGTGCTCTGAGCAGTTACCAGGCTCAGGTCCAGCAGCTTCCATGTCCTGCCTTTAAAATGCTCACGAGAGAGGAAGTAGTCACCAGCAGAAACAGACATCTCTCCATGGACTGAGAGATGCCCAGCTGAGCCCTGGGTGTCCAATTGTCCCAGCCCACTACCATCCTGGACTCCAGCCCAGTGGAACATTCAGATGATTCCAGTTCTGTCCAGCCTCTGGCAGCTGCTGCAGGTAAGACCCCAAGCGGGAACCCAGTGGAGCCAGTTAACCCTCAGAACCAGGTGTGATAAAGACACTGGTTTAAAGTGATAGAGGTTGCTCTTATGAGCCACAGGTCTGGAGCTGATTCGTTACATCAGAAACGATCATTGGAACAGGCTCTGCTAGAAAAGCCAGATGAGAAGTTCCCCAGATGCCTCAACAGTCATGCACCCTTGAGACAAGCCCAGCCTCTCAGAGGGATTATGTGAAGAGAAACATTCACTGAAGTGTTTTTTAAGTTGGGGCTTCTTAAAAGCTGCTGTCTGCTTGACACATCAAAGCAAGGCTGTAGATTTCCTTCGCAGCCACACATCAAACCCACACACAGAGCATGGTCTCACCAAGCCAGACACTCATGCCAGCGAACAAGTGTACAAGAATAGTGCCAGCACTTGCCCTCTGTCAGACTCCGTGCTCACTTAACATGTTTCCTTCATTATCTTATTTGGTCTTCCTGGCACCTACTCAGGCTTCCCAGGTGGTGCTAGTGGTAAAGAATCCACCTGCCAATGAAGGAGACATAAGAGATGCAGGTTCAACCCCTGGGTTAGGAAAAGCCCCTGGAGGAGGAAATGGCAGCCCACTCCAGTATTCTTGCCTGGAAAATTCCATGGACAGAAGAGGCTGGCAGGCTACAGTCCATGGGGTTGCACAGGGTTAGACATGACTGAACCGACTTAGCACACACCTAGTAAGTAGGAAACACTGCTATGTCCATTTTATAGAGGAGGGCGTTGAAGCCTGGAGAGGTTAGGTAACTTGCCCAAAGTTACAGAGATAGCATGCAGTAGACAGCACCAAAAAAGCCACCTGCTTACACTTTTAATGCTAAGTTCTGACTCCATCTGATGGTACCAGATGAGGCTGTCTATACTAAATATGCCAAACTGTGGGACTCTGAATACACATTTCCATTCCTGACAGTCTCGGCAATGTCCTGGTGCTGGAAAAATCTTCTCAGGGCTCACCACCAAGTTCTGTCCATAACTCTTGAGGGACAGCCAATGAGCAGCATCCCCAGACAGACACTGCCTAGGGACCACACCAAGCAGAAACTGCTAAATGATCTTCCAAAACCTGTCCACTCAGGAGCCTGCGCTTCAAACTGTGATGCCCCAGCCTGATGATCGAAAAGCTGTTTCCAGGATCTCAACACTTCTATTAGCAATCACAAAATTACCCTTAATAACAGTTATTCTGTGTTTCCTCTAGCTGAGCGCCCTGCCGCATTGCTCTGACACCAACCCCTGCAGCTAGTAGGGCCCCCACAGGGAAAAGACTCAGGCCCACATGATGGCCCCACTTCAGACACCAGCCTGGAGTGGGCTCCCCAGGCCACCTGCACTTCTGGCAGTTTGGCTGTTGATCTAGGGGCTCCCCATGACACCTTTAAGTTTGAAGATTTGCTAAAAAGACTGGCAGAACTCAGAAAAGCACTATTATTAACATAAACCAGTGATCACAGTCTCTGGGAAAGGGAAACACAGAGTTTGAGGGCTGGGTGGGGGTTGTCCCAAGGGCAGAGGTTTCAGGCTCTCTGTACCTGGGGTCTAGGAATGTCAAATGATGGACATGCATGTGTTGACCAATCACAAAGCTCCACTGAGCCCTGGACCCGAGTTTAGTTGGGGTCTCATTAGTTGGACATCACTGACTGAATACTTGGCGGTGTGACTGAATTCAAACTCCAGTTGCCTTCCCATCTCCAGAGGTCAGGCTGGCCCAAAGCCCCCACCATCTCATCACTGGATTGGTCTTTCTGGTGATTGCCCCCATCCTGGAAGTTTCACCAAGACTCACCTCTTTAGCACAACAAAGACCCTCTTATAACTCAGGAGATTTCAAGGGTTTTAGAAGCTCCATTTCTAGACCTGGGACAAAGACCAATTCTTTGTACTACAGTAAGGCAGTAGTAGCTAATGTAAAAGGCAGTCTTTCTGCTCCTGGCTGGAAATCCTCGTTACTGCTGGCTGCACTGGGAATAGCTTTGAGCTAATCCTGGAAGGTCACTAAAGAATAGGAAACAGAGAGGTGGGAGGGGGGTTCAGGATTGGGAACTCATGTACACCCGTGGTGGATTCATGTTGATGTATGCCAAAACCAATACAGTATTGTAAAGTAAAATAAAGTTAAAAAAAAAAAAAGAATAGGAAACAGAGGCTTCTTATTTCAGCATTTGCTTCAGAGTCAAAGTGAGGGGTGTGCACAAGGCTGGCATTGGCAAAGCCTTGACTTCCTGAGGAGTTGGGGGCCAGCACAACACCCAGCTGCCTCCATTCTGCAGGGTCAGGAGGCCATGGGAACTGAGCTGGGAGGGGACCTGCCACATCCCACCGCACACTCGGCATCACACACACAGCCTGCTTTATATGGATATGCCTGACTCCCAGCAGAAGGTTCGAGAAACCCTTTCCCTCATGGTGAGGTGAGAGATGTGAAAGGGAGGGATGTGATGAGAGGATGTCTGGGGACTCGAAATGAGGAAAGGAGAAGCCCTGCAGGATGGACGGAGCTGCAAGGGGCCAGCACCCTGGGCGATGTGGGGTTCCCTCCACAGGTCTCTGGGAGCTGAAAGGGTGGGTCTGTGAGGCCTTGGACGTGGAGAAACAAACATCATCCCAAGGTACAGGATGACTTCTCATCAGCTGAGACTTCCGTGCCTGATGCTTGGTAATAACCTGAAGGCATGGTTTCGCTGCCTCCGCTCTGGGTGAGGCTTCAACTGTTAATAAACTGCAGCTGTGCCTGCAGCCTCTGTCACTGCAAATCTCTGCTGCCAGTTAAGGAAACGTCCTCCAAAATGTTGAAATCTCAAGGTGGTGCAGATCCTCTGCTAGCAACAGGCTGCAGAAATCATTTCATGTGTCATGGTCCCAGTTATTGGTACTTTTGCAAAGATCCAGGACACAGAGGTGGAGGATGCTGTCAGTGTCAGAGCCTGGATCAGTTTTTGCCTTAAAATAACCATACAGCCTAATAGGGTTTCCCGGGTGGCTCAGTGATAAACAGTCCACCTGCCAATGCAGGAGATGTGGGTTCGATCCCCTGGGTCAGGGGTTGAATAGAAAATGGAATAGAAAACGGCAACCCACCTCGGTATTCTTGCCTAGAGAAACTCATGGACAGGGAAGCCTGGAGGGCTACAGTCCATAGGGTCGCAAAGAGTTGGACATGAATGAGTAACTGAGCACATGGCCTAACAGGAAGAAATGTTGGATAAATGATAGAAAAAACATTTTCCCCCCATTAGTATAGTACACCTGAAATGCTGTGATGATACAGCTCAAATGGATAGTGTCTGTAACTCACTGACCTATTTCATCATCAGCAGGGGGACATGAATGGCACCAGGGACATACGAATAGAGGCTCATCATACAAATCACTGGTCCCCAGGCGGTGATGAAAAGGGGCTCCTTGATGGAGCACACGCAGCCTTTTCTGGGATGGTGTCTTTGACTGAGGCTGTTGAGGTCCTGCTGGCCAGGTTGAGAAGCATGGCCTGTGCTGTGTGGATTTCTCTCTTTTCCTTTTAGGATTCCAACATCAGCATCTGGCCGTGCTAGGGCATAAGTTCCAATTGGGTGCTCTGCCTATTTCAACCAATTTTCTTTGTTCTTATCTTTTGCCCACTTTCTGTCGCCTTTGTAGCCAAGCTTCTAGGAAACATAACATGCGGACAAGGATTAGAGACAAAACAAAAAAGTGACCCACTGCAAGAAATCATTTTGATGCTTCTACCTGCTCTGGAATTCTGATGCCCAAATCTTATAAACTAATTCTCAGAGAAATGAGTCCCATTTCTGCATGGATGTTCCACAAGAGCACAGAGTAGTCAAATGCTCCTCCAAGTCATTCAGAAAGAAATCACATTCTCAGAAAGGCACAATTTGTGATAAGTCGTCCGATGAAATTATGCAGTGTAAGCACCGGCCCAGACCAACACCACGACGCCACTGAGGATTGCACACGTTTGTGCTCAGTCACTTCAGTCGTGTCCAGCTCTTTGTAACTCTATGGACTATAGCCCACCAAGCGCCTCTGTCCATGGGATTCTCCAGTAGCTGAGGGAGCCGAGGGTTAATACCATCTTATTAAGGCTAAAGAGAAATTAGGGCTTCCCTGGTGGCTCAGTGGTAAAGAACCCACCTACAAATGTAGGAGATGTGGCTTTGATCCCTGGGTCAGGAAGATCTCCTGGAGAAGGAAATGGCAACCACTCCCGTATTCTTGTCTGGAGAATCCCATGGACAGAGAAGCCTGGCGGGCTACAGTCCATGGGGTCGCAAGAGTAGGACACAACTCAGTGATTAAATAACGACAACAATGAAAGAGAAGTTACTCCTGGGCTTTGCTTCTTGAATACTGTCCTACCTACCCCGTGAGGTTGACAAGCTTGGTTGCTGGTTTTCTTGAATGGAGAGTTTCTTTTCTTTTTTTAACACACACGTTGATGGATGATGCATCTGCCATAACTGCCATTCGGCCAGGTTTTCTCTTGGTTTGAGAAACTCTTGTGCCCTTTGTGTGTGTGTGTGTTCTTGTCTAAAACCTAAGTATTTGTTTTAACAGTGAGATAATAGTAAAGAAGATGTGGTGTATGAGCTACAGCGAGGCACTCGTGCATCTTAACAGCCTTCAGGAGTCATTTTCTTTCAAGAACCATTTTTCTAAAATTAGCTATCATCACATCTTCAAGAAAACACTCAGCCTGCCAAGCACAGGAGGGGGCTGCCCTGGAGGGAGAGTCTCTTCAGCACCTCAGGCCTTCCCTTCACAGAGGACCCGCTTTCTTTTTCCTTTGTTTATAATTGTGAGGAATCCTCAAGGCCAGTAACAGTCCACTCCTTAGGGCATCCTATCTCCATCTCAGCCCATTCTTAGGCTAATGTCGGAAGAATAGAAAGGAAAAGGTCAGCCAGGTCGAGCAGAACTCCTGGTGGGAGGATAGCCCCTTCTCTGTCTCTCTCTTACCAGCAGGAGGGCAATTCATCCTCAGAAGGAAGGGCACCCCACTGCTGGCGGCTTCTGGTCAGTGATCCCAGGCCCTCAAAAGGATGCCGCAGTCCCTAACGGGAGGAAGGATGCTACCGGGGCTGGACCACTGGAGGGAGCTCGCTGGGCAAACGTGTTAAGTTACAATCCTTAGCACCAGGCTTCCCCTCAGAGCAAAATGTGGCGGCTGGGGCAGTGTCTACCGAAGAGCGTGATCCACTTGACATCCTATGAGCGGCTCCCAGCAAAGGAAACCCGGGTCATGGGGTCACGTTAGGTCAGGCGGGGGCAGGGGGGATTATGAACAGCAGATGTCAGGGGGGTGGACCAGACCAGCATCACTCACTGCTATCAGCAGCTGCCCCTATAAACCAGTCACTGTATCTATACCATTTCATTTTAATTCTTCATTCTCAGTTTTACCCACTCCAGTATTCTTACCTGGGAAATCCCATGGACAGAGGAGCCTGGCGGGCTACAGTCCATGGGGCTGCAAAGAGTCGGACACAAGTGAGTGACTGAACACACACAATGTTTATAACAAACTCCTTACAAACGTTATTAATCTCATTTGGCTCCTAATGTTTCCCTTCCTCTACACCGTTCCAGAGTCCCATCTTTTTCTATTATATCTCAAAGCTGGAGATGGTGCACCTTGCTTAAAATTTTAATGAAATTTTTTTCCCCTCTCTGCCACAAATACCATGCTGAATTCTAGCCTAGGTCCCTGCACTGGTGGGATCACATGGTCCCCTAAAATCCTGTTTCCCCTAACATCCTTTTTTATGTTCACAGAATCCACAGGGCTCTGAGCTGGCAGCCACTAGAGAGCCTTGCCCAGCTGGCCAACCACATGAATTCCGCCCATCAGAAGGGGAGGCCAGCTCCCAACACTTTCGGAGGAGCTCCAGGTGTGGAGGTCCCTGATCCCAGGGGGTTTGCTCTCTCAGTAGGAAGACAAAGTGATGATTCTGTCTGCCTTCGCTGTCCCAAGATGGGTGAGTGGACAGAAGAGCGACTGGGATTGAAGTCATCCTGGTTGCTTCCAAGAGGAGGGGACCAGAGGTGGACCCTGAGGGACAGAGTGGAGTCAGGAGGGGCTCAGACCCTTCTGGCCAGGGTGGTGAGCCTGGCTGTCTGGTATGCACATGGGTAACCAGGAGTGGTGGGATGCCCCTCTCATTGGGACCATCTTCCTCAGCAGTTCAAGGTCTGTCCTCAGGCAGCAGGGCAGATGGAAAACGGTTGAAAAGGCAGAGACTTGTTGGATTTAAAATGGATAAGCAACAAGGACCTACTGTACAGCAGAGGGAACTCTGCTCAATGTTATGTGGCAGCCTGGATGCGAGAGCAGTTTAGGGGAGAATGGATACATATGTATAGCTGGCCAAATACCTGAGACCATCACAACACTGTTAATCAGTTATACCCAATAGAAAATAAAAAGTTTAAAAAAATAAATAAGAGGCAAAGGTTCACATGGGCAAGTGGCACTGGGCAGCTTTTAGCTCTCAGAACTTTCTGCAAGGGGGGTGGCAGGTGGTGGCAGGGCAGAGGGGTTGGGAAGCCTGTTTCTGGCTGTTCAGAGATGCACAAGCTGCCTGCCAGCTGGGGTCTTTGGCTGCCTGAATCTGCTTCGGACACAGCGGTCTGTTTGTTTTACGATAATCAGCATACAGATATTTACACTTTATACCAGTAATGTGCCAAGGCTCACGGCTGAAGTAGCTTCAACACTCACGGCGATGCGAAGGATGGGAAGTGGCATACTGCCATGGGGATGTAATGTTTCTCCCAGATTTGCGGTGAAAGCTCAGTGGCTGGCAGGTGGTCCTCACGAGGAGGCCTCCAGCCAGCCAGAACCCTGCTTCCTCAAGAAGTGCAGGCCTCCCTTCCTCATCTGAGAGGGTCCGGGGCATCACCAGCAGGAGACGGGGTGCAGTGGTGGGGGATGCTGGCACCATCCACGGGCAGCTCAGGGACACTGCCCCCAAGTCCAGACTGTGGGTTGGACAGTGAGACCCACGACTCTACAGTGTATAGCTGACCAGAAGGCCCTGAGGTCGGACAGCCTGTTCTGAGCCTTCTTGTCATGTTAGATAGATCTGTTAAGCCTCAGCTTCTTCATTCAACATGCACCATATGTGTCCTAACCCTCATTGGTCTACAAGACTCACCACAGTACCTGGCCCACAGTGAGAGTTCAAGACACAGTAGTTTTCAGCTCAGGTTTGGTATTGTGTAAAAGTAAAGAAGTAACACTGCGCAGACATAGAGAATAGACTTATGCACACAGTGGGAGGAAGGAGAGTGTGGGACAAACTGAGAGAGTCGCATAGACATATATATATGTCTATTATATGTCTATGTCTATATATATACTATTATGTGTAGATAGCTAGTGGGAAGCTGTTGTATAAGGGAGCTCTGCTCATGCTCTGATAACCTAGAAGGATGGGTGGGGGTTGAGAGAGAGGTTCAGGAGGGAGGGGTTATATGTATCCTGGTGGTTCAGGTGATAAAGAATCCACCTGCAATGGGGGAGACCTGAGTTTGATCCCTGGGTTGGGAAGATTCCCCTGAAGAAGGGAATGGCCACCCACTCCAGTATTCTTGCCTGGGTAATCCCATGAACAGAGGAACCTAGTGGGCTATGGTCCATAGTGTTGCAAAGAGTCAGACACGACTGAGCACGCAACACTCGCCCAAGAGCCCAGAGAAGAGGGCGCTTCGGAGACCCCCTCTCAAGAGTCTTCAAACACCCCACGAGGCATGTGCACTCCATCAGAGTGGACGTGGGCAAAAGCCACTTCCTCAAACTCCAAGCTCACTGCTCTAGCTCTGTCTGCACAGAGGAGTGCGAATAAATGTCAGGGAAGCACTGAGGCAAAAGTGAAGCTGCAAAACAAACCCAGCACATGCTACTGTTTATATAAAATCTGACAACTCCAATACAAATGGCAGATAGAAGCTCCTTTGAGGAGGGAGGGAAGGGCCTGGGTGAGAGGAGGAGGGGTCTTTTTTTTTTTTTAGGAGGGGTCTTAAGTCACCACTCAAGCATGTCTGGAGTAAAATGGCAAAATATTCACAACCATGCAGTCTGAGTTTGGAAACTCACTATTTCTGTTTTACACAGATTTCAAGTATTTACGATTTCAAACATAACAAAATTTGTCAAGATAAAACTTGTCCTGAAAGTTGTAAAAACAAGACTAAGAACTCGTTAATTGTGTTTATATTTATGTTTCTGTTTCCCGATCTCTTTGGGTCATAATTCCTGCCAATACATCAGCACAAAATATAAATCTGACAGTGAATTCCAGCTTTGGTGAGGACTTTCATGTGACAACATTATCAGTCTGGAAGAGAAAAGCTCAAAGCTAAAATGATTTATGGAAGCGTAAAAGAGCTCTGAGCTCACAGCAGGCTGTGAGAAAAACATTAATTTTTGTTTTAAAACACATATACACACTTATCATGGAGTCAAATAGGAAATCAACTTGAAGATTTAATATAAAACATGAGATTTTAAAGACACTTCTCTGTGTGGAGCTTTCAACTCTGCCCTGAGCTTCAAAGCCAAGTTTTCCATCTGCAGACCTCACCTCAGCAAAGGTGTGAGGGGCTAGGGTGGACTCAGTGGACCTCAGGAAAATCCAATGTGGTCTGGATGTTTCGGTCTAGCCTGCTTCTCCAGTTTTCAGTTTCAGAACCAGTAAAATGTTTCCAGGTTATGAAATAGTTTCTGAAGTTTCTTTTGAGTTTTGGCCACCCGTGATAATGTACTCTAGTTCCTACCTGCCTCTGGTCACTGCCAGTCACTGGGTCACTGTGCCCTGGCTGAGAGCTGCACAATTGTTCTTGCATCTGGTGTGTGTGCGCACAAGCACAGTGCTGATTTTCCATTGCTTCATTCATTCATAAATTCCACAGATACGCACACCTGACACACGCTGGTCCAGGTATGCGATGCTGAACACATCAAACACACACCCCCACCTCCCGCCCCAGGCCTAAAGTAACGTGGGAAAGAGAACCAAGTTCACAAGTCTGGCAGGATGCTAGGCATCCTGACTGATTTTTTTTTTCTCCCTTTTGCTGTACCTTCCTGAATTCACAGGGACAAAAGAGCAGACCTTTTCTGACCCAGGATGACTGTCACAGAAGAACTAGCAGCCCTTTATGTTAATTCTCAGCTTTTAAGTTCAAAAGCTGTATTACAAGGACTGTGGAGGGGAGGACAAAAATTTGGAAGAATACTTTCTGAGCTGGTTTTCCCTTGCCCAAAGGGAGGTAAAAACTATCCCTGGTGGCTCAGATGGTAAAGAATCTGCCTGCATGCAGGGAACCCTTTTTGATCCTTGGGTCAGGAAGAGCCCCTGGAGAAGGGAATGGAAAACACTCCAGTATTTTTGCCTGGGAAATCCCATGGACAGAGGAGCCTGGCGGGTACAGCCCATGGGGTTGCAAAGTTTCAGATACGACTGAGTAACACACACAGGCTGATGGAAAGGAGGAGGGGAATTGAAACAGGAGAGTGAGACACTCAAAATACAGCTTCTGCGGAGTTGAGATAAAACTGCATTTCTTGAGCCCCGGGGATGTGGGCTGAAGATGCTGCATCAGTGGGGGGTTGTGACGGTGGTACTGCTTCTATGATCTCTCCACCCCCACCCCTCACACACTCAGCCCCTCTTCTCCCCAGTGAGAGGAACCCATGGTCTAGGGAAATTAGGCATGCTACCTGTGGATACAAAGCTGGGTGTGGTCACAATGAGAACATGGGTCCCAGGGCTGAAGAACACGGGTCCCAGGGCTGAAGTGCACGCCCTGTTCTGTCTTCTCCTGTCATTAAGAAATGGAAGGAGATGGAAATATCTAAAAACCCACAAAAATCTCTTCTACTTGCAACACATTCCTTGTCATCTAATGATACTAAATAGATTGAACCATATTTTACATCCACAATCTTATAAAGTCCCACAGCTGAACAGAGTGCTGCAGGAACTGAACAGGAGGAAAATTAAGACTAGAATGACTATGTTGTAAAATCTATCGAGTCATCCTCGCAGAGCTCAAGGTATCTTGGGGAACTCAGGTGCTCCCTTGTTCATCGCAGGATGGGTCTGAGGTTGGCCCTGGAGCAGATGACCACAAGGTGGCTCCCAGGGCTCCCAGGGAGGACCTCCAGGGTCCGTGTTCCTGAGAAAACGCCCCGGCAAGTGGAGAGAAGCATGGGTGCCCCACATGCCATGGTGGGACCTGCACTCCTCAGTCAACCTCTGCTGTCTCTGTTCTCTTAGCTGGAAAATTAGGAAACAGCTGCTCTGAATGTCTCACAAGGTCATCGTGGGGACAGATGGAGACTGGGAGCCAGAGGGTCGTGGAGCTGGAAAGAGCCTTATTATTGTGCATCCTCTTCTCTTGGTGGTGAAGACACAGAGGTTACAGAACAACACTTCTGTATGTGGTGCTACACGTACGTGAAAAATGAGAAATGGAGACGAGGGATGACACATTGGAGACAATGAAGACGTGTAGAACAATGGATGGACAGCAGGGGGAAAGGGCCAGGGGGAGGATTAACTGGCAGATTGAGGTTGACATATATACACTATTGATACTAAACAGAAAATAGATATCTAATGAGAACCTACTGTAGAGCACAGGGAACTCTACTCAGTGCTCTCTGGTGACCTCAGTGGGAAGAAATCCAAAAGAGAGAGGATCTATGTATACATACAGCTGATTCGCTTTGCTGTAGTCGCTCAGTCGTGTCCTGGTCTTTGCAACCCCATGGACTGTGGCCCGCCCGGCTCCTCTGTCTGTGGGATTCTCCAGTCAAGAATACTGGAGTGGGTTGCCGTTCCCTCCTCCAAGGGATCTTCCCAACCCAGAGATCAAACTCTAGTCTCCTGCGTTGCAGGCAGATTCTTTACCGTCTGAGCCACCAAGGTAGCCCATAAAATAGAAGGCAAATGAGAGCCTACACTGCATTGCACACAAAACTCTACTCAGTGTTCTGTGGTGACCTAAATGGGAAGGAAATCCGAAGAAGAGGGAACATACGTATATATATTTGCTTTGCTATACAGCAGAAATTGACACAACAGTGTGAAGCAACCATACTCCAACAAAAATTAATTAAAAAAATGAAACCTCCTGGCATCTGCTCCAGACTTGAACCAAAATCCCAGAGGCAGGGCCCACATGCCTGCATTGCATGTTGGCTCTTGGATGGCTGCGCAAGTGAGTAAAACCTCAGGGCAAGAGAGAGAACAGGCACTGCCCTCCCATGCGGTTAGGAGGTGGTTTGGCAGGAATCCCCAAACCACCCACAGAACCACCCACAGATGCTTGTCTGACCACAGCTTCCTAATCCCCATCACCTCTCCCCAAACCAGCCACACTCACCTTGACCCGTGCAGCCCTGTGCAGCCCTGGACCCCACAAGCGAGACTGGGCTCCCAGCTGAGTGCCTCTGTGAGGGCCATTTCCTCTGCAGGAAAATGGGGGCTGTCACCCCAGGAACCAGCTGGGGCACCCTTCTCTGGTGCTTCCTGTGCTACCCAGCCCTGCATCCGTGCCTGCTTCTCCTACTGGCAAGGGGCTTTTAACACCTGAGGCACAGATACATGAATAAAAGAAATAGCAGAGTGTAATTATGCTTACAAAAACTTTCCCATAGCGTTGAAGACTACTACTGCCTTTGCAAATCATACCCAGATTCCCATTCTACAGAAAGAAGATGTTAAGGAGCTGAGTCACAAACACCAGTTCTCTCTCCTCTGAAAGGCTGAGTGCCATCACACAGCTCAGGAGGTCTTCCAGAGGATTTTTATTAGATTCTACACAGTCCATGTACTTCCAGGCATGGGTGCTCCCAGAATGGTCACCCCTTCGTCCTTTTTTCCTTTTCCACACTTTCTACTGGATTCTGGAATGGTCTATGATAAATACAGCTTGTAACAAACCTTTCAAAAGGAACTTCTCTAAATGCCATCCCTGCTCAGCAATGTACAGATAAAAGTTTTAAAATTGGCTGTCAGGCAAGGGGAGTGGGGAGGAGACCTGATTTTTAGCATTTGCCTTTCTATGGTGTAAATATTCCCACAGCCAATTTCAATCCACTTATGTGTCCTTATTGAACTCAGAGGTGGGAACAGACACAGAAGCTCATCTCAGTATTTTTACTACACAGATGCAATAGATGCAAAGGACTCCTGAAGGAGAAAAGCAGAAGATGTGATGAAACTGTTAGGAATCTATGAGTTTTGAGAGCTGACCATCTTTGTTTTTAATATAATTTAATAATTGGTTCACAAAATTCCTGGGGGCTTCTCAGGTGGCTCAGTGCTAAAGAACCTGCCTACCAGTGTAGGAGACACAGAACATGTGGATTCAATCCCTGAGTCAGGAAGATCCCCTGGAGGAGGAAATGGCAATCCACTCCAGTATTCTCGCCTGGAAAATCCCATAGACAGAGGAGCTGGGCAGGTTCAGTTCATGGGATCACAAAAGAGTCAGGTATGACTAAGCGACTGAGCACCAAGCACAGAGTTCCTGAAGGCTGGCAAGAAAGCTGCTGAAACTGGGGCACTGCACCCCTCCCAAAAGACTATTCTGCAAGGGTATTCATGCCAGGGTGAAAAGGAGAGTGAGAAAGTTGGCTTAAAGCTCAACATTCAGAAAACGAAGATCATGGCATCTGGTCCCATCACTTCATGGGAAACAGTGTCATACTTTATTTTGGGGGGTTCCAAAGTCACTGGAGATGGTGACTGCAGCCATGAAATTAAAAGACGCTTACTCCTTGGAAGAAAAGTTAGGACCAATCTAGATAGCATATTCAAAAGCAGAGACATTACTTTGCCAACAAAGGTCCATCTAGTCAAGGCTATGGTTTTTCCAGTGGTCATGTATGGATGTGAGAGTTGAACTGTGAAGAAAGCTGAGCGCTGAAGAATTGATGCTTTTGAACTATGGTGTTGGAGAAGACTCTTGAAGGTCCCTTGGACTGCAAGGAGATCCAACCAGTCCATTCTAAAGGAGATCAGCCCTGGGATTTCTTTGGAAGGAATGATGCTAAAGCTGAAACTCCAGTACTTTGGCCACCTCATGCGAAGAGGTGACTCATTGGAAAAGACTGTGATGCTGGGAGGGATTGGGGGCAGGAGGAGAAGGGGACGACCGAGGATGAGATGGCTGGATGGCTGGATCACTGACTCGATGGACGTGAATTTGAGTGCACTCCGGGAGCTGGTGATGGACAGGGAGGCCTGGCGTGCTGCGATGAATGGGGTCGCAGAGTCAGACACAACTGAGCGACTGAACTGAAATGAACTGAATAAGATTCATCTTCCGTGACTTATGGAAACCTTTGGGCAGCCTGTTCAGTTCTGGAGGTGACACTGAGTGGCCTGGCTGCATCTGACCAGCTGCCTGTGTTTAAGCCTCGCCCGGTGGTAGAAGGTGTAGAGCTCACAGGCTCCAAGTGTGGTGCTGTGTCAGTGATAAACCTAAGAATGACCTGTGTGCTGTGTGCTATGAGTGCCTCAGTTTCATGATGAGAAACCGAGGTTAAGAGTCCATGGGACATCAGTTGGGCCGGCTTCAAAGGCACACAGCCGGGAGCCCTACAGGAACCCGCGTGCAAAGGGCCAGCCTTGGTTTCCTGCTCCCCTGTCACTGTCTTGGAGGTCTTCAGAGTTGTGTCTTTGATTCTGTGTATTCTAAGTGAAGCTGGAAGGGAGACCAGGACCATGGAATGTGTGCTCCAGCAGAACAGAGGTGGAAAATATGCGGGCCCCATGTGCGACCACCAGTCCTTGCTACTCATCCACGTCCAGCAGCTGAGTTTTTGTGTGGACATAAGTTTTCAACTTTCCTGGCAGCTCAGATCCTAAGAAGTCTGCCTGCAATGCAGGAGACTCATGTTTGATCCCGGGTTGGGAAGATCCCCTGGAGAAGGAAATGGCAATCCACTCCAGGATTCTAGCCTGGAGAATCCCATGGACAGGGGAGCCTGGCGGGCTACAGCCCATGGGGTCAAAAAAGAGTCAGGCACAGTTTAGCAACTGCAACAGCAACATCAACAACAGAGGATGGATAAACCCAAGAGTGAACCCAAAGGTTAACTATGGACTTTGGGACATTATGATGCATCAATGTAGGTTCATCGGATTGCAACAAATATACCATTTGGGACTATGCTGATATTAGGGAATGCTGTGCATGTGTGAGGCAGGAAGTCTCCATATGTTCTGCTCAGTTTTGCTGGGAACCTTAAGCTGCTCTAAAAGTCTGAATTTTTTTTTTTTTTTTAAGCAGAACAGAAAGAAGAAAAGAAAAAAGAATAACAACCACAAATTCCTCCAAAGTGGAGGCCTGGAATCTGAAACTTAGTCTGTTGGCTCCAGAGTTCATGTCTCTCACAGCGACTGCCCTCTACAGTTTACAAAGGGTCTCCCCATACTGTCAAGTCAGTGCCATATGGGTTTCAAATTAAATGTCCAGTTCTGACCTCCGGTGCACTGAAAAGAAACTTTTCACAGCTCATAAATCGTTAGCACCTGCTGTAATAAAGTAAGCATCAGTGTTCAAGTCTCCAAGCAGAGGTCAGGGACTGAAATCCCCTGCCGCACCCCCACAGCACTCTTGTAGGTATGGAGGCAATGAGGTGTGTGTTGGAGAAAGAGATGGAGACGGAGGCTGATGGCAGGGAGCACGGAATCCAGCACAAGAAACCTCATCCGCCCTCCCTCAGGGGAGAGTCTGGGGGCTGCAGAGACTATGACAAGAAGCCAACTTAGTTCTCTTCCTAAGAAGGAAATGTCTGGCCTCAGCACGTTCCTGTTCCCAGACTTGTTAACTGTGGCCAGAGAGCGCAAACCAGGGAGTGAGTGCAATAACAACCCTGTGAGATGCACGATTCATGGAAGGAGTGTCCTCAGCCCCTCTCCTTGACTCCCCAGCCCTGAGGATAAAGAGGCATTGGGTGGAACTCCACTGCTTGATGGCAAAAAGCCCAAGTCTGCCATGAATGGAGCGACTTTTACTCGACAAATATCTACAGGATCTGCAGGAGGAATGTTTGAGATGGCGACACAAAGGCAGACTAGATAGGTTCCCACATCTCAGTCTTTTTTTTTCAATTAATTAATTTATTTGATGGGGGATAATTACCTTACAATACTGTGATAATCTTGCTATACATTGACATGAATCAGCCACGGGTGCACAAGTGTCCCCCCATCCTGAACCCGCCTCCCACCTCATCCCTCTGGGTTGTCCCAGAGCACTGGCTTTGGGTGCCCTGCTTCATGCATTGAACTTGCACTGGTCATCTGTCTTACATATGGTAATATACATGTCTCAGTGCGATTCTCTCAAATCATCCCACCCTCGGCCCCTCCCACAGAGTCCAGTGTTCTTTATGTCTGTGTCTCGTTTGCTGCCCTACATGTAGGACCGTTGTTTAGTTCAGTTCAGTTGCTCAGTTGTGTCCAACTCTTTGTGACCCCATGGACTGCAGCACGCCAGGCTTCCCTGACCATCACCAACTCCCAGAGCCTGCTCAAACTCATGTCCATCAAGTCGGTGATGCCGTCCAACCATCTCATCCTCTGTCGTCCTCTTCTCCTCCTGCCTTCAATCTTTCCCAGCATCAGGGTCTTTTCAAATGAGTCAATTCTTCGCATCAGGTGGCCAAGGTATTGAAGTTTCAGCTGCAGCATCAGTCCTTCCAATGAATATTCAGGACTGATTTCCTTTATGATTGGCTGGTTTGTTCTCCTTGCAGTCCAAGGGACTCTCAGGAGTCTTCTCCAACGTTACAGTTCGAAAGTATCAATTCTTTGGTGCTCGGCTTTCTTTATAGTCCAAATTTCACATCCATACATGACCACTGGAAAAACCATAGCTTTGACTAGACGGACCTTTGTTGGCAAAGTAATGTCTCTGCTTTTTAATATGCTGTCTAGGTTGGTCATAGCTTTTCTTCCAAGGAACAAATGTCTTTTAATTTCATGGCTGCAGTCACCATCTGCAGTGATTTTGGAGCCCAAGAAAATAAAGTCTGTCACTGTTTCCACTATTTCCCCATCTATTTGCCATGAAGTGATGGGACCGGACATCATGATCTTAGTTTTTTGAATGTTGAGTTTTAAGCTAGCTTTTTCACTCTCCTCTTTCACTTTCATCAAAAAGCTCTTCAGTTCCTCTTTGCTTCCTGCCATAAAGGTGGTGTCATCTGCATATCTGAGGTAATTGATATTTCTCCCAGAAATCTTGATTCCAGCTTGTGCTTCATCCAGCCTGGCATTTCGCATGATGTACTCTTCACAGAAGTTGAATAAGCAAGGTGACAATATACAGCCTTGAGGTACTCCTTTCCCAATTTGGAACCAGTCCATTGTTCCATGTCTGGTTCTAACTGTTGCTTCTTGACCTGCATACAGATTTCTCAGGAGGCAGGTCAGGTGGTCTCGTATTCCCACGTCTTGAAGAATTTTCCACAGTTTACTGTGATCCACACAGTCAAAGGCTTTGGCGTAGTCAATAAAGCAGAAGTAGATGTTTTTCTGGAACTCTCTTGCTTTTTCTATTATCCTCTCTATGAGGCTGAAAGTGAAGACCTCCCGAACTCTGAGGGGACCCCCTCCTGACAGCTGCCCCTCACCCACCCTGATACACAGGTCAGCTGGACAGAGCAGGTGCCTGGCCTCTACACCTGGGAGACAGATCATCTTTATTTACCTGTTTGTCAGGTTTGCTTGTGTTTCAGACAGTAAGGAATCTGCCTACAGTGCGGGAGACCTGTTCAATTGCTGGGTCAGGAAGATCCCCTGGAGGAGGGCATGGCAACCCACTCCAGTATTCTTGCCTGGAGAATCCCATGGACAGAGGAGCCTGGGGGGCTACAGTTCATGGGGTTGCAAAGAGTCTGAAAACTGAGCACACACACAGCACAAACAAGGGAAAGGCAGGACCTCTTGTAAGATCTGAATTATTCATCATCAGTTTCTAGGAGGCCACAACTGTCTTGACTTTGAGGTTTCCTGCCTGAGAGTAAATCTTCTCAAGCAGTCTAAAACAGTTGGAAAGAAGAAAACAAAACAAACAAGCAAAACACTCAGCCCACTGCAAAGGTCAAGGCTGAGTTCCCACCTTCTCCTGAAATGTTGGGATCCACTGGAAACCAGCTTCAACAACCCATGGTTCTGAATTCCCAGAAGAACACAGCACAAGTTGGTGAGCTAGTCTGATCACAGGCTTAGGCCTTCCTGACTGGCATCAGAATTTCAGAACCCAGTAAGAGAATTTTCTACCCACTTTCAGTTATCAAAGACCTTGTCCAGGACAACAACATAATTAAAAAGTGCAGAGAAACCAACTGGTAGTGCAAACCTCATTAAGTTGGCACGCGTGACTCATGAGGAAAATTAAAAGGGCTCAAGGGTGTGCAGAGAGCTAAGGTCCTTCACAAAATGGAACCGTTTTCACAGATTTTCAATTTTAATATATTACCACAAATAGCAGTAGCACTGAATGCTGTGAGAGTCAGCCCAGGCCTGTGACAGCGGATGGTGCAGTGCTGAGTCGTGTCTGACTCTTTGTGACCCCAAGGACTATAGTCCGCCAGGCTCCTCTGTCTATGGGAATCTCCAGGCAAGAATACTGGAGTGATTTGCATGCCCTCCTCCAGGGCATCTTCCCAACCCAGGGATTGAACCCACGTCTCTTACATCTCCTGCACTGGCAGCTGGGTTCTTTACCACTGGCACCACCTGAGAAGCCCAACAGTGGATGGAGTTTCCTCCAAAGAGCTTCCTTCGCCAGGTGTGTATGTCCAGAACAGACCTGGGTCTGTGAGACCTTGTGGAGATCCCGAGCGTTGGTGGTGCTGGGGGTTGTCACGGGATGGAGCTGCCGCAATGCCACAGGCAGCAACGTGGCTGCTAACGACCAACACACACGTTGTCATTAAAATCCACTTAACTGGATTATGAAAGCGATTTAAAATGACTTCCTTGGGTGAGAGGAAAGCCACGCTTAGGTACCTCTCTGTTCATTTGCAAGTCATCCCTTGTATCTTAAGCATACTTTAATGGAGCAAGAACAGTTTATTCAAACGCTCCATGTATTTTTTTTTTTTTAACTCCACGTGCATTCATTAAACTCCTGCAATGTTCTATTTACCACACAGAATCACTTGAAGTCCCTAACTTCAACCACTGACGACAGTCTTTATTTTCATTCTAGTATGGGTTCAGAATAATGGAAAGAGTTCCTTTAATTAACTGACTCACCCAGGGCTGCCCTGAGCCCTCACTCGACCTTTAGGGAAAGCAATGCAGAGCGCTTAGCACATAGAGGACGTAGTCTGGGAAGACGCTTGGAAAATACAGGAAGCGCCATATGAACTCTCATGACTCCACATGCAGCTGACCCTCTGTCCCGGGAAGGTGCCCGTAGTCTGGGTTGCTGTCTCCTGCAGGGAGTGCTGGCAGAACGTGCAAGGGCCATGTGTGACACTCAGGCCAGGTGTGACACACCGGTGGGGACACAGCACAGTACCGTCTCCGGCTTCCCACCAGAGGTGTGTGTCACCTTCTCCACCTGCACCGGGAGGGCCAGAACTCAGAGTCAAAGCACCACACTTACAATTCCTTATGGTCAGCTGAGACTTGATACTTTCCCCCCCAGGGACCTTTCCCAAATTTTAATATCTGTTCACAGATGATTCATGGGCACGCAGGAAAAAAATGCAGCCCAACCACAACCACCACCAGCTCATCCCTGGGGACCAGCCTTATTATCCCACCAGGGGCTGCTAATGTGTGTCCTCTGATTGTTAGGATTTGATACATTTATGAATCTGAGATGAGTGCTTTTGTAAACTCTCCCTGGGAAGGTTCTACCCAATTTATTTACTAATTACTGGCCGACTACACATGTCCCTCACTTCTGAATGCTCTGTTAAAGAAAGGAACAAAGATGCCCAACCACATCTGGGATCATTATGAAAAGAGAGGCACTTTTCAGGTATTCTCTGTAGATTCAGGGAGGCATACAAATAATAGGGTTGAATGGTTTAAGTCTGACTTCTTAAAGTAGCTAACAAAATGTGAGAAAAGGAAGGCCTGCTCCAGACCCGATATGTTCCACGATGTCACTGCCCTGGCACCTGGAGATCATCAGATGCTCAAGGTTTTGCTCAGTTGGTAAAGAATCGTCTGCAATACAGGAGACCCAGGTTCAATCCCTGGGTGGGGAAGATCCCCTGGAGAAGGGAATGGCAACCCACTCCAGTATTCTGGCCTGGAGAATCCCATGGACAGAGGAGCCTGGCGGGCTGCAGTCCATGGGGTCGCAAAGAGTAGGACACAGCTGAGTGACTGACACTCACTTTTGGGTATCTTGGTGTGAACTTTACCATCTGTCCCCTGTTCTCCCACATAAGCAAGGGGGCCTGTGACAGCCCCTTCGTTCTGTTCACCCTACAAACTGCCAGACACTAAAGGAAGGACACTTGGTTTTGAGGTACACAGGTGACTGGACATCCCAAGGTACTTGACTTGAAGTAAAAATGTCCTTGGCAAGCACACAGGATAAACAAGGGGAATGTTCATATCTAACTGCAACCCTCAGTCCTGTTTTCATCCACCATGTAAAAATAAAGTATAAAGCAAGCACACACACGCACACACCCGACCTTCCTCCTCTAATCCTGTCCTGAATCTACCTCCCTCTGCAGGGAACTTGAGTTTTGATACCAGGAGTCCAGTCACCTGGCCCAGCCCAGCACCCTAGATGTACCCTAGATACCCTGCTGGAGACGCCACTGCAGGACCTGGTCCCGAGGATGAAACACATCCTGCACCTACCCGGGTACCCGAAGATGGTGCTGTAAGAACCCTCACACTGCACACAGAAAAAAGGGCGTGTTCCCACATGCAGCCTTTGTTGCTGTGCAGTCGCTTGGTCACGTCCAGCTCTTCTGTCACCCCCCTGGACGGTAGCCCACCAGGCTCCTCTGTCTATGGGATTCTCCAGGCAAGAATACTGGGGTGAATTGCCATTTCTTTCTCTAACACATGGTCTACTTATAAAAAACTAAGAGTGCAGTTTAAACCCTAAACATTTTTGAGATCTTCCTACTCCACTGACAATGTGGAATTCTCCAGAGATCACTGATACAGGAAGAAGAGTGTTCTCTCGGTCAGAAGGCCAGGGTTCTGATCCTGAGTTTGCTTCTCAGTGGCTGTGAATCCCAGCCAGGAATGTTTACTTGTCACGATTCACATTCTCTCTCCTCCTATCTGACATAAAGTCACATCAGTCCTTGGATGTGTTCCTCCCATATTTAAGTGTGAGTGTGTGTGAGGGTGTGCCAGTGTGTGAGGGTGTGCCAATGTGTGAGTGTGCTTGCGTCATCTTTTGAAAGATAGTCCTCTTTTTTTTTGGCACTGGGACTTCTCAGGGGTATAGTTTTCCCAATTGTAAAATATAATTTACATAGTAAGACCCTTCTAATAGGAAAAGCAAATTCATTCATTTAATCATGCACCTATTGGATAAACTGTATCATTTAGAAAACAAATTCCGTATTAATTGCATTTTTTCCTACCCATCTGTGGCCAGAGGTACATATACAGGTTTTAACACACTGCAAAAAAAGCCATCAATAGACTTTCAAGGAAGCTACTTTTCACATTAATTTCTGATTCATGAAAGCTATTGGGGTACCTACAAGATTTACCTTTACCCAAATGTAATTTAAAGCCAAGTCATTCTATGCTCAGTCACTCAGTCATGGTCAACTCTTTTGTGACCCCATGGACTGTAGCCTTTCAGGCTCCTCTGTCTATAGGATTTCCCAGGCAAGAATACCGGAGTGGTTTGCCATTTCCTACTCCAGAAAGTCATTCTCAGTTCAGTTCAGTTGCTCAGTCGTGTCCAACTCTTTGCGACCCCATGAATTGCAGCACGCCAGGCCTCCCTGTCCATCACCAACTCCCAGAATTCACTTAGACTCACGTCCATCAAGTCAGTGATGCCATCCAGGCATCTCATCCTCTGTCATCCCCTTCTCCTCCTGCCCCCAATCCCTCCCAGCATCAGAGTCTTTTCCAATGAGTCAACTTCTCACATGAGGTGCCAAAGTACTGGAGTTTCAGCTTTAGCATCATTCCTTCCAAAGAAATCCCAGGGTTGATCTCCTTCAGAATGGACTGGTTGGATCTCCTTGCAGTCCAAGGGACTCTGAAGAGTGTTCTCCAACACCACAGTTCAAAAGCATCAATTCTTCGGTGCTCAGCTTTCTTCACAGTCCAACTCTTACATCCATACATGACCACAGGAAAAAACATAGCCTTGACTAGACAGACCTTTGTTGGCAAAGTAATGTCTCTGCTTTTCAATATGCTATCTAGGAAAGTCATTCTAGAAGCCACAATAATTAGCAACATGCAAGAACCTGTACTTGAAATATTTGTATAATTTGAACGCAGAAAACCAATGGTTCTAAAGTTAATACAGCATTCTTCTCTCAGGCTCAGATCCTAGAAGCAGCCTAGCATAGGACTAAGTATGTGAATTTTAAATTTCTGAAAACAAAGGCTTCTGATCAAGACACTGCAGGACTTTTCTTTACGATGTATTCTCTAATGCTTTAGCCAATATATTTCTAAACATCCCAAGAGGCTACTTTAGAAAGCCTAGAGGCTTGCACTCTTTGACGACTCAATAACTTAAAAGTGTGTTAGTTGCTCAGGCGTTTCTGACTCTTTGCGAACCCACGGACTTGTAGCCTGGCAGGCTCTTCTGCCCAGGGGATTTTCCAGGCAAGAATACTGGAGCTGGTTGTCATTCCCTTCTCCAGGGGATCTTTCCAACTTAGGGATCGAACCCAGGTCTCCTGCATTGTAGACAGATTCTTTACTGTCTGAGCCATGGGAGAGGCCTCAAAGCACAGGGCTAATTCTCTTGAATCTTAGCTTATATTTTTCTTTGGAAATGTCACTGCTGTCACACCCCATGAGCCTGAATTTCATCCTACTACTGCATGACTGGATATCCCAAATGGCCTGGGCCACCTTTCAGCTGCAACTCAAGCTTCTGTCTGCCTCCAGATTCCAAAAGACATGGGCTCCAGGCCCTGCGCTTGCAGCCTGGACAACTTCCGGAGCCAGCATGCCCAGGTGGGGCTGGGAGTTCCCAGTCAGTGCCCTTCCTCTTCAGAGTGGTATCTCATGTTGCTGCATGGCCTTTGGAGACACCCAAGTTCAGTCCAGTTCAGTCGCTCAGTCAGGTATGACTCTTTGCAACCCCATGGACTGCAGCACACCAGGCTTCCCGGTCCCTGACCAACTCCCCAAACCTGCTCAAACTCATGCCCATCAAGTCAGTGATGCCATCCAACCATCTCACCCTGTCACCCCCTTTTCCTCCTGCCTTCAATCTTGCCCAGCATCCGGGTCTTTTCCAATGAGTCAGTTCTTTGCATCTGGTGGCCAAAGTATTGGAGCTTCAGCTTCAGCATCAGTCCTTCCAATGAATCTTCAGGACCGATTTCCTTTACAATTGACTGGTTTGATCTCCTGCAGTCCGTTCTCACAAGTCTTCTTCACCACAGTTCAAAAGCATCATTCTTTGGTGCTCAGCTTTCTTTATGGTCCAACTCTCACATCCATACATGACTACAGTAAAAACCATAGCTTTGACTAAGCTGGATGGACTTTTGTTGGCAAAGTAATGTCTCTGCTTTTCAATATGTTGTCAAGGTTGATCATAGCTTTTCTTCCAAGGAGCAAGTGTCTTTTAATTTCATGGCTTCAGTCACCATCTGCAGTGATTTTGGAGCCCAAGAGAATAAACTCTGTCACTGTTTCCATTGTTTCTCCATCTATTTGCCATGAAGTGATGGGACTGGATGCCATGATCTTAGTTTTTTGAATGTTGAATTTTAAGCCAACTTTTTCACTCTCCTCTTTCACTTTCATCAAGAGGTTCCTCAGTTTCTTTCTGCCATCAGGGTGGTGTCATCTGCATTTGGAGACATCCAAGCGCAAGTTCAGACCCAGCTCTGTTCTCACTCTTGAGGCAGCCACTTCTTCCTTCTGAGCTCAGTCTCATAGCATGGCCCAGGTTATGGCCAAGGTGCCCCTTGATGCCCTGTGCAGACATAACAGCAGGGTGGGGCATGAAAAGTCTCAAAGCAGAGGCTCTGATTATTCTTGGCATCACTGCTCTCTCCAGGACTATGGGCTGTTGGAAGGGATGTCTAGTATGGATAATTAAAGGTTCCTTCTCTTCTGAGCAGGGGAATCAGCTTTTCGATATGCCAGAAAACACAATTATCCATTCCACGCAATCCCCATGCTGGAAGACATCTTGGAGAGTTTAAGCAGAGTCTTCATCTGGCAGCCCTGAAAACCATGCAGCTCTGTGCAGGACTTGGGACCGAGAGGTCTTCCTGCTGCTTCATTCTCTGAGAAGGTCCAGTGCAAAACTGCTACCCCAACCCTCACACTTGTTAGAAACATCTGCCTGGAACTGGGGATTCTTTCCTGGAGAAGACCAAGGGGGAAGCGGAAAGCAGG
Organism: Oryx dammah; assembly: GCF_014754425.2. Classification (NCBI taxonomy): domain Eukaryota; kingdom Metazoa; phylum Chordata; class Mammalia; order Artiodactyla; family Bovidae; genus Oryx; species Oryx dammah. Next base: position 44,785,005 of record NW_024070209.1, on the reverse strand, counting down.
AGGGGTATGGATAGGTCTGTTCAGACAAGTCCCTGAGAGTGGGTGGCGGTGCTCTGATGTCATTCCATCCAGAGGGCAATTCCACGTCAAAGCAGGAGGGACTTGGTGCCGTGAGGCAGACAGGAACCTGCCTAGGGCCAAGGGAAGATAGTAGGCAGACCACTGCGGGAAACCCAGCTTTTACCAAGTGGCAGGTCTAGAGTGGATGCGAGGGCTGGACCAAACTACCGGCTGAGGACTGCTGGGGCCAGTCTCACACCCTTTACGTTAGGGCCACCACTTCACCCACAGGCCAGGTGTGTTCTATGCGTTTTGAATTGCATTTCTTCCCCATCAATTTAGGGGGGCAGGACGGGGCTTCGAATTTAAGATCAGGATGGCATTTTTTAAGTCATAATAAATCCATGCTTCTGCCCAAGCCCCATGTTTACACATAAATCGCTCAAAAGTAGAAAAATGGCAGATTTAGTAATCCACAGTCTGATGTTTATGCATAAGAGTAGCTGGTCACCTCTTCCAGCACACTCAGGGTTTGGACTTGACACCAACCTGTTAAGAGCATTGAAAACTGCTGTGTAAATTACACCTGCACAGTCCTGACTCCAAAATTAGTATCTGATTCTATGTAATTATTTCTCTTACTGTCAGTTGTCAATTTAATCCCCTAGTTCTTTTTAAAGGAGTGTCCAATGATTAAAATCGCAAAGCTTGACATACCCCTACCTTGAAGGCACTATCTTTGCTAAGACATTCAAGTATGAAAAGTAAAGTAGTTCACTTAATTTAAGCAATTAAAAATTAAGATGATATAACAGAAGATCCAAGAGGGAGAAAAAACACTGTATACTTAGGTGAATATTAAAACAAAGGCTGTCCCAATTATTAATGCATAAAACATTTTTTATGCAAAAGCATCAAGAATGAGACACCAAATCCAGACATTAATTAAAAGTTTCTCAAAGGTCAAATATCTCCAAGTTTCTGGAAAGGAACTTGTCATTGGCTTGCCTAAGCAATAGGTACAAAAGTATAGAAATAAATTGGTATTTATAGAAAGACTTAAGCACTAAGAAACACTTGGATAAACTGTAGACACAGAGGATAAAACTCCAGTTAGTATAAGCATTCACATACTTCATCATCTCAGGAAAAGGAGAATCCAGAAAAAAAGAGCTCCAGAAACAAACATCTACAGGAATTTCTCAGCAACCACTTCACTGTTCAACTAATCTCACAGGCTGGCCACACATCCTTCCCCAGACCCAGCTGATGTGTTCACCCCATGAGTAAGCCTTTCCCTCTTAATTATCCTCATCAGAGATGGAGCAGAGCTGCCTGCTCTTCTCTACATAATAAATCCATTCACATATTTTCAGATGTGAAATTATATCAGCTTTGAATCCAGTCTAAATATCCTCAATTCTTTATCTTTACTTCCTAGATCACAGGTACCACTTACTACACTCAGCAAATGCTGGTTTCTGCTGAGCGCTCTCCCACCTTCGGCCCTTCTTGTCTGAACTGTGGGGCTCAGAACCCCACTAGGAGCTGAGGTTCATTACACAGTCTCTAAAGAGATTTAGCACAAAGCTTCAGAAGCTTCGCCTGCACCAAGCAGAAAGGAATACCCCAGTTTACCTCACTCACAACAAAAATTTTATCAAGAATTCCAACATGTTTGAGTGACTTTTCTTAAACTCAGCTGTAAAATTCAAGGCAGTTCTCCCATTAGTTTCCAGCATTCCCCACTCCCTACTGCCAACAGCTTTCCTGATGCATTAGTGGGAAATGGGAGCCTTCAAGGGTTGGAAAAATTTTGGTTGCCAGTTTCAGAAAAATAGCAGGGTAAAAATAAGCTCAAGGCCACACATCATTTCTTCTTTTAAAAGAAAACGTCAACCCCAAGTTTGCAACAACAGCATTTCAATTTTCGAAACCCACGGGTCATGAATTTTATTTCAATATGGCAAAGTATGTCGACCAAAATTGGGGGAAAAAAAAAAAAGTAACTATCGAGTAACCTGCCCGAGGCGTTTAAAATGTGCAGAAAGTACTTAAAATGCTTTTCGAGTCCCCCAGCAATGTCCTCACCAAGCATACAACCGACCGAGCTGGGGATCAGCTGGCCCCTTCCCGGTCAGAACGCCAACCGCACACAAAGCAAAGATTCCGACCAAATATGGTTTGCCTCTCCTCAATTTTTCAGCCTGCTCACTAAAAATACGTTCACAACCAGTCCAGCCAAGCATTACTCTTCTCCCAAAGTGCTTCTCGGATTATAAAACAGCTTTGAAAGTTCAGCCTGACAAAACAAACACGGTACCAGGGGGAGAGACCTGGAAGGCGTTTGCAAAAAGTCTCATTTAAATTCCTGGAAAGCACGGCTTCTCAAACAGCTATTCGGATCGCTCTGGAAGGAGGCAGCAGCCGCTTCGCTCCAGCCAGGAGTTTCACTCCGCTCCATCCCCCTGCATCTCAAAATCCGAAGGAGATGGACGTTGCATTCCGTACCCCCTAATGCATCAAATCTCCTTTCGGTACACGGTGGAAAGTGGGACAACTCCGAAGCCGCCCTCCTCGCGCCAGTGCGCAAGAACGAACACCCCACTGCTCAAGATTCACAAGATCCTTCTGCCCCAAACGTTTCAGCTACAGAAAACTAGAGATCAGTGCAACGCACTTTAGACTTTAAGAAGCGCAGTTGTGCCTGCGGATGGGGTCGAGAAGACAATTAAAAACATCGAGCCCCTTCCAGAGCCAAAATTAAAGATCAGGGTCACTGAGTCACCGGGGCACACTGTGTCCTCTTATCCCAGGAGCGCAAGTCTTCCGGTGGTCTCACCTCTCGAGGAATTTCCTGCTTCTCCCCCGCAAAAACTGTCCTCAGCGCTCCCCCTACACCCCCCCACAGGTCTGGGAGCGGGTCGCCGAGTCTAACTCGGTGCCGAGCTGCGCCCAGGCTCCGGCGACCCAGCGGCAGCCGTCTGGCACCGCCCGACCCAGAGCCCTCGGTCGCCCACCTTTTCCGTACGCCGCGCCTCCCTGAGCCCGACCCCGCGGCGTGGAGTCGGGGACGAGCGTGTCACATCTTCTTCTCCCGCGGCCGCTCGGGCGCGCGCCACGCGCTCCCACAATCGCACTGACTGGAGCAGAGAGCAGGGGCCCGGGCGCCAGACGCGCGCGCGGCTCAGCGGCTCCCGCAGCAGCAGCCCGCCTCCGCCGAGCAGCCTCCTGGCGCCGCCCCAGAGACCTGGCGGCCCGCGCTCGCGTCCAGGGCGGCCGGCGGGGTTTTCTCCGGTGCTGATCGCTCGGTGCTGGGCGGCGAAAACGAGCGCGGGGTACTCGGCCTCCGGGCCGGCGCGGTGTTGCGCTCAGCCAGCGCCGCGCGCCTCATTGTTCCAGGCGGCTCCCTGCTCCCAGCCCCCGCGCAGAGCCTGCGCCGCGCCCCGCCCCGCGCTCCCCAGCGCCCACCCCTTGCCCCCCCACCCTCCGCCTCCGAGGCTTCCTCCGGCCTCCCTTCGCTGCCGTGCTCACCTAGCGGGCGGCAACTGGCCTCGGGAAGTTCCGCGACCACTCCCCACTGCCGGGCCCCGCTGCCTGGCGGCGGCGGCGCAAAGGGTACAAGGTGGGCGCTCCCCGGCTGCGAGCCGAGCCCCGCTGGTGGCACAGAGTGATCGTAGACTGGGGAGTCGCAGCGGCCTGTAAAGGCACGCCTGTCCGCGCCGCTGCTGCCAGCCTGCCCCGGTCCTCCGAGGGTCACCTGCACAGGCTCCGCCCGGCACCGCGCGCCGCAGCCGCGGGCACTCGGGCCTGGCCGACGGCGGGGATGCAGCAACTAGGACCTGCTGTGAGCTGCGGGGCCGGGGCCGGGGCACCAGACTCCGCGGAAGTGAGTCTTTGTGCGGCCCCGCTGCGACACACCCTCCCGCGGCGCCGAAGGCCGGGCTACCTGCGCGCGAGGCAGCGCCCGGGAGCGGGCCGGGTGGGGCGCAGGGGAGTGAGCGCAGCATCCTCCCGGCCCGCACGCTCCCTTTGTTCCGCCCGCTCGGCCGGCTCCGGGCCACCACCGGGCCCTCGCTCCCGGGAACTCCTCGGAGGCGCCAGGGGTCGGGGTTGTAGCGGGAGTGGCCACCTGCCCCTGGGAATTCCCTAATGCACCCTCTGCCGGGCCATCCCCGCCGGGCCCGCAAAGTTCTCCGGACTGCGGCCCCCAGGCTGCTGGCCCGGCGCGCGAACAGGCGCTGGAGCCGGGGGTGGGGCGGCAGATCGGATGTCCCTCTGCCAGCGTGCGGAATGTCCATTTGTCGCCGCGGCCCTCGTCCCTTCTGAGGGGACCGCAGCTGGTCCCTGGGACCAAGACCACGACGCGCTTTGTTTGCTGGTAAACACGCGCCTTTGAACTTCAACGCGCTCCCCGCGTGCGCGACGGAGGCGGTAGGCAGCTCCCCACCCTGTCGTCCTCCGGCGGCCCCAGAGGGCTGTTGGGGTGGGGGTGGGGGAGCCACCTGGTAGTGGCCGTCTCAGAGGGACAGGTTGCCCCCCAGCCCTCCATGCTAGGTCCCAGCAGGAGCTGACGGTTTGGAGACACAAATCCTTCACTAAACACACTATTTTAAAATTCGTATGTACATTCATTGACCTAATTCAGGATTTTTAGAAGAAAACAATGAACTGGATATCCAATCCACTGAATATTTACTGGGTGACTGCTGTGTTCCGGGACTCCGGGCTGGAGAAGGGGCAGTAGACAAGCAAGCTGAGTAGCACCTCTTTCCTGCCTTCAGGGAGTCTGCGGAAATTTAAACCGTCACCACGTGTTCAACTAAAACCGACTGGGCAAGACGCGCTGCCCTCAGTCAACAGTGGGGGCCAAAAACGCTCCCCCTGTGTTTCCCCAGTTGTGATGGTTTCTGACCCCTGGAGTTGGGAGGAGCTGCAGTGAAGGGATCATGTGTCACATGGGTTTAGAAAAGAGTGATGAGTGGGAACCACCGACAATATGGCTGCAAGAAACTGACCTGATGGGGTCCTGGGCCTGGTGGGGATGGGAGTAATGCAGAAAAATCCACCCCTTGTTCCCTGACAGAGGGGTCCCCAACCTCCAGGGTCTCGTGCCAGACTATCTGAGGTGGAGCTGGTGTAAGGCAGTATAAATAAAGTGCTCAATAAATGTAACACGCTTGAATCCTCATGACCCCCACTCCAATCCATAGGAAAATTGCCTTTCAGGAAACCGGGAAACTAGTCCCTGGTGCTAGAGAGATTGGGGACCACTGCTCTGAGGGACCCTGGCAGGTCATAGACTCTAGGGGCCTTGATTTTCTCTTCTGCATAATGCACTGAAGGGTACCTACCTTCCAGGTTTATCATTAAGAGTAGAGCTCAGGGACCTCCCTCGTGGCGCAGTGGATAACAATCTGCCTGCCAGTGCAGGGAACACGGGTTTGATCCCTGGGCAGGGAAGACCCCACATGCCACAGGGCAACTCAGAGAGCAGAAACTACCTAGCCCAGGTGTGAAACTAAAAGTACTGAAGCCTGCGAGTCCTACAGCCAGGAAGTTGCAGTTACTGAAGCCCACCTGCTCTGGAGCCTGTGCTCTGCAACAAGAAAAGCACTGCAATGAGAAGCCCATGCACCCCAACTAGAGAACAGCCCCTGCTCCCACAACTAGAGAAAGCCTACAGGCAGCAACCAAGACACAGACAGCCAAAAAATAAAAGAGTAGAGATCAGGTATCAAAATGTCTCCCTAGTGCCTGAAGTGGTATATCTAATAATTGTAGTAATTAATATATAATAGTAGCCATTATTAAAATCCCTTAACCATGAAATAGAAAATAATTTATATACTCTTCCTATAGTGTATACATACTTAAATGCTGCAGAAGTTAGTGCCTTGATTACCTTAAGGAAGTTTTAATGAGAAGTTAAATAAGAGTAGCCAAATAACAATTAACTTTCTGCTTGTAGAAAAATTATCACCCCCAGGCAAATATGCAAATCACTGTAAAATTTTAAGTGCACTTATTATTTATGGTTGGGTTAATCAATGAAGTGGGGCTAAATTGACTTAATTATTGTTTCCTAAGGAAATCAGAAAGCTAGTTGATAGACATAAAGCTATCAACTGATGATCGTTTCTGTCCAAGTGTATGGTAAATAAAATATTTTGACATGCTTTAATTGCTAAGAGGCATCTCAAGTAGGAACAGATTATTTAGTTAGTTTGTTTTTTTTATTAGTCTACAGATTTGTGAAAAATTCACTGGCTCTTCTGGCATTTTAATATTCCATTCCTTAAAAAAAATAAACAAACCAGAATAAATTTATTCTTAAGCATCAGAAACCCATTTGGTAATACCCATTTCCTCCTAATAAGCTGAATGTCCTTTTCTGGTTTTAAATTCAGGGTCCCACTATCCTTTTTCTTAACCAAAGTTGTCAGATGGTGGATGTGTTCACAGGAAACATTCTTTCCCTCTTTTAAAACTTGTCCTTGATTAGCAGTCAAATCCAGAAGTTCCATGAACTCCCATCAGAGAAGTATCTGGGTTTGGGTAGGAAATGGGTAAATATTTTCTAACTGTATCATTGTTGAATCTGGGGGACTTGTTTCCACTTAACTACTGTTTGTAGAAAAAAATTGCTGTCCTATTATGCCATTCATTCTTACAATAAACCCACAGATTATTTGACAGATGTGGAAACTGAGGCTGACAGATTTTTTTTTCTAGGATCATTTTCTTTAAGCATTATGTCTTCAGTTCTGAGATTTTCACTCTGTAAATGAAATTAGTACCTCAGGGAAGAAAATAACTTACAGACGTGTTCTTCATATTTAATCAGTGAGACAAATGTGTGTGTGGGCCATGCAAAAATGAGTTTTGGCTACTCACTTGTTTGGGGTCCATTAAGTAGTGCTAGGACTTCCCAGGTAGCTCAGTGATAAAGAACTCTCCTGACAATGCAGAAGACGTGGGTTTGATCCCCAGATTGGGAAGATGCCCTGGAGAATAAAATGGCTCCCCTCTCCAGTATTCTTGCCTGGAGAATCCCTTGGACAGAGGAGCCTGGCAGGCTATAGTCTATGGGGTTGCAGAGTCAATGACTTAGTGACTTCGCAAACACTTAGCAAGTGTGCAAACCATGCTAGGATCAGGAACAAACATTCTTTTCCTAGCCAAGCTATTTTTTTTTGTTTTCTTCTAATTGTCATTTAGTCTTAGAAATATTAATAGGAAGACCACCACCATTAAGAAGAAGCAGGCTTAGGATTTTGGATGGATGTTGTGGTTAGAATCCTGGACATGCAGGAGCTAACATCAGTGACCCTCCCATATTTTCAGATGGGGAGAAAAAGATCTTTCTGTTCATCAGTTGTGAGCTTCCCTAGTGGCTCAGATGGTAAAGAATCCACCTGCAATGAAGGAGACCTGGGTTCAATCCCTGGGTTGGAAAGATCCCTTGGAGAAGGGAATGGCAACCCACTCCAGTATTCTTGCCTGGAGAATCCCATGGGCAGAGGAGTCTGGCAGACTACAGCCTATGGGGTCATAAAGAGTCGGACACAACTGAATGACTAACACTTCACTTCAGTAGATAAGAAGCCTGTATGGGAAGACACTGAGGCATGACTGTCTCTTGCCGCCATCCAGCTTGCATCTCCCTATCCTGGAACTCCAACTGGAAATGGAGCAGCCTCGGGCAGGGTCAGGGGGTCACAGCCACACCTGCAGAACTGACTTAGGTGAAAACAAGTCAGGCTGTGAAAGAAGTTTCCCTTTTGCAAACTTTTCCATATAATCCACGACCTAAATTTAAAAGGACAGGACTCAGAGCCCAGGGTTTGAGTCCCCTGCATCATACAGCAAATTCCGGCTGGCAGTCTATTTTACACATGGTAATGTAGATGTTTCTAGACTATTCTTTCTATTCACCCCACCCTCTCCTTCCCTTCGCCCACAACCCCATGTTCACAGGTCTGTTCTCTGTGTCTGCCTCTCCTTGCGGATGGGTTCGTCAGCACTCTCTTTCTAGATTCCATATATATGCGTTAATATACGATATTTGTTTTTCTCTTTCTGTCTTACTTCACTGTGTGTAACAGGCTCTAGGTTCATCCACCGTATTAGAACTAACTCAGAAATGACAACTTAGAGTGGGATGGGGTGGGGGGTGGGGGTTGGGAGGGAGGTTCAGGAGGGAGGGGACATATGTATACTGTGGCTTATTCATGCTGATGTATGGCAGAAACCAACACAACATTGTAAAGCAGTTATTCTTCAATTAAAAATAAATTAAAAAAATTTTTTAACAAAAGGACAAGACTCATCAGGGAGATCTGGGTTTTCCACCAACCCTGTCACCTTCATGAAGCTGTCTGAACCTTCTGAGCCTCCACGACCTGGTCAGTGATGCAAACTAAACCCACTTCACAAATACCTGCAGGAGGGGGAGCTCACTGCACAAGCTCACAGACATCCACAAGTGCACCGCACTTCTCAGTTTATGTAAAGGCTTCTCTCCCCTCAACTCTGAAGTAGGAAGTGAAGAAGTGGGGGAGTAATAAGGCCATCTAGAGATGGTCCTGTTACTTCTGAATTGGGGGATCATAATCATTGCTAACACTGATGTTTTAAGGCCTACATACTAAGCCCTTTATAAATATTGACTCATTTAATATTAGTAACAAGGATTTTTAAAACTTTATTTTGGAATAATTTCAAACTTAAAGAAAAATTAGAGAACTAATACCTTACCCCAGATTCCCCAGACTTTGGCACTTGACTGGGGTTGTCACATCCGCCATCGTTTCTGTTTTGTCCTGAAATGTTTTCTCCCTAGAGCAAGTTGCATCCACTGTGGCCTTTCCACCCCCACAAATGCAGGTACTCCGAAGTGGCTTTAAGCCACTTTGCTTTTAGAAAAAAACACAAGCTATCTTTCTTTGCAAACAGAAAGAAATCTTAGGAGGATTTTTCACTTTTATGAAAAAGGGCAAAAAGTGAAAGTTGTGTCCGGCATTTGCTTTGCACGAGTGGCCTCCCCAGGCTCCTTCCTGGAACCACGCTGAGCATCTCAGCATCTGGTCCCCAGGGCTGTGAACCCTGTCTGGGAACATCTATGTGCTTCTTCATTTATTTCAAGACCGCTAGCAAGACCCATTGTAAGTGACTTCCTCGCTTTACACTGTTTCCACTTGTAAAAGCATCCCTGGGGATGAGCTGCTTTCACATAGTTGGAGCAAATCTATATTTTATTTTCCTAACAACAGAGACATTGTATTACATAATTAGGGAAACGATATTATTATACTGTGATCTCATCTCGGACTCTATTCACATTTCACTAATTGTCCTGAGGAAGTCCTTTATAATAATAATAAGCAATATAATAATATGTTATTATATAATATATATTTTATAATAATAAACAAAATAATAATGATGTCTTTTATAATAATAATAAACAACAGGGCCCAGGAGCCCATCATGAATCATCTGTTGTATTTCATTGTATCATCTCTTTGGTCTCTTTAGTCTGAAACAGTTTCCTTAACTTTCCCATTTTTTGCACAGTTCAGATCATTTCTAGTGTTAAGTGCCCTCCAGGTGGGCTTGTCTGATGCTTCCTCACAATCAAATTCAGATTAGCTTCAGATTATGCTTTTTTTCTTTTTGGCCAGAAACACCCCAGTGTGACAGAGCATCCGTTTGGAAACTACATACTGTGCTCATTCGTTCCAGTAACAACGAGCTTAACTTTTGTTACTTGCTTAAGGTGGGGTGTGCAAGTTTTCTCCACAGTGAAGTTACTATTCCTTCCTTTATCATTAAAAGTAATTTGTCCTTTGGACTCAGAGGGAGAGGGAGAGGGTGAGATGATTTGGGAGAATGGCATTGAAACATGTATAATATCATGTAAGAATCGAATTGCCAGTCTATGTCCGATGCAGGATACGGCACGCTTGGGGCTGGTACACGGGGATGACCCAGAGAGATGTTGTGGGGAGGGGCCCCGCCGGGGGGTTCATGTTTGGGAACGCATGTACACCTGTGGTAGATCCATGTCAATGTATGGCAAAACCAATACAGAATTGTAAAGTAAAATAAAAAATAAAAAAAAAGGCAGAAAAAAAAAATGAAATCATCATTGGTTAAAAAAAAATAAAAAAAAGTAATTTGTGTCGAGATGCTTTGAGGATATGTAAATATTCTGTTTCTCCTCAAACTTTTCCTCGCCTGTTTAGGCCTCTGATCTCGATTCTCCCCTGCAAGGACGATGCTTTCCTAATCCCATCCATCATTTACATGGTGTGGTTGGCATTGTGCCACATGGAAGAGCTTTTTCTTTTTCCCCTATTTCTTGATTTCATAACAAGCTTCTTATGCCAGTGTTTTTGTCTCCCTCTTTCAAAAGAGGAAACAGAAAGGTCACAGACAGAGAGAGCAGACTGTCCTGGGTCACACGGCCAGTGATCAGCCACAACTTGGGCAAGATGATAACTTGGAAACCATTTCCTCATCTGTGAAATGAGAGCAGTCGGCCAAGTCAGAGGGCTGCTCTGTGTGACTTTCAAGTGCCTACCCTAATTGCACATCCAGCAATTTGTTCAATAAACGGCTGCTCTTAGAGGGTGGAAGTGTGCTGGTTTGTAGATATGAAAGCACAGATACAGGGAGTGAGAAGGATGCATGTTACAGGGAGCCTTCTGACTATGAGCCCTCTCGTTCAGCCACTGTTGAGTGCCAGCACTTTCCCAGGGTCCTGCAGACACAGATGCCAATGATAAGACAGGGGCTTCTGTGTTTCCATGGAGACTGAATGTACAGGCCCATGACATCAGACTGCATCTGACAGTAACACTCCGCCCCACCATTCACAGCAGCTGGGCCACGAAGCCAAACCACGGCCTGTGGACACTCAGGCCCCACAGTCAGGGTTCATAACGGCTAGCTTCTCAAGTGTTTGCCCCACTTCTGACGCACACTCTCCTTAGGAAGCCAAATATGGTCCCCTAATCAGCCACATAAGATGCCTGATTACTAGTCAGCCCAGGGCTGCAAGATAAATGGGCTCAGTCGCTCAGTAGTGTCCAACACTTTGTGACCCCATGAACTGTAGCCTGCCAGGCTCCTCTGTCCATGGGATTTCCCAGGCAAGAATATTGGAGGGGTTTGCCATTTCCTTTTCTGGGGGATGGTCCCAACCCATGGATCCATCCCATGTCTGTTGTGTCGCCTGCGTTGGCAGGCAGTTTCTTTACTACTGAGCCATCAGGGCAGCATGATGGTTGCTGACTCCCTCGCTATCACCAGCTCTGAATAAATAGCCTTAACTGGTCCTTATTTGGGCGGTCTTCATCTGTTTCCACATAGGGAGAGGGGAGACCCATCAGAAAGTTGCCAAGGACGTGTAATTCCATCCCCAATCCTTAGAAGGATTTGACAAAGGACTGAAAACTGGTCGAGAAATTTCCTTTTTAAAAATAGTCCTCAGAGAACAAACGGCCCATATGTGATGTTTCTTTGATTACCTTTTCAAAGACCTTTCCAAACAAGCGAGCAGTATCATTAATTAAAACCTACTTCTGCTGCTGGCTAATTTTCCCATTGATTAGCTCTGCAATTTGTTATCTGTCTTTCACAAAACACTCATCATTTTAGGTTGAAGCAGGCTGCACCGAATACAATTATCACTGACTTAAAAACAGCATTCTATTTCAGAAGTCAAAATCCTACATTCATTTAACATTTTTTCAGTCAGTGATAGAAATGGTACAAAATAGCTTTAGTTATAGAAACTAATGGGTAATAATTGCACGGATTTAAGAGACAGCAGATGCTGAAAGATGTGGCTCAGCCGGTTAAGAATCTGCCTGAGATGCTGGAGACCTGGGTTTGATCTCTGGGTGGGGAAGATCCCCTGGAGGAGGGCATGGCAACCCACTCTAGTATTCTTTCATGGAGAATCCCATGGACAGAGGAGCCTGGTGGGCTACACTCCATGGGGTCACAAAGAGCCAGACATGACTGAACAATTTACTTTCAGGTTTTCAGGAGACGGCAGAAGCATGACTATGAAGTAGAAACTTTGGACCATTTTTTAAAAATCCAATCCTATTTTTTTAAAGAAGTACTAAGTTGTCTGATACTTCTCTTGTTCAATTAAAGCTATTCTTTCCAACATATTTCTAGGTCTCCTTTAACACAGTTTAAGATCAATACTTACATTTATATTCGTCACTGATATTTGTCTGTAATTTTCTTTCTTGGTGGTGTCTTTTGTTTTAGTATCAGAATGATGTTGGTTTCATAGACTGTCTTTGGTTAGGACTGAATCACTTTGCTTTACAGCAGAAATTAACACAACGTTGTAAATCCACTAATTATATTCCAATTTTGTTGTTCTGTCATTAACTGGTATCTGACTCTTTGCCACCTCATGGACTGCAGCACCCCAGGCTTCTTTCTCTTCCCAGAGTTTGCTCAAATTCATGTCCATTGAGTCAGTGATGTCATACAACCATCTCATCCTCTGCCACTCCTATCTCTTCCTGACCTCAATATTTCCCGGCATCTGGGTCTTTTGTAATGAGTCAGCTCTTAGAATCAGGTGTCCAAAATATTGGAGGTTCAGCTTCAGCATCAGTCCTTCCAGTGAATATTAAGGACTGATTTCCTTTAAGTTTGCAAGGTTTGTTCTCCTTGCTGTCCAAGGGGCTCTCAAGAGTCTTCTCCAGCACCACAATTCGAAAGCATCAATTTTTCAGGGCTCAGCGTTCTTTATGGTTCAGCATTCACATCCACACGTGACTAAAGGCAAAACCATAACTTTGACTATATGGGCCTTTGTCAGCAAAGTGACATCTCTGCTTTTTAATACACTGTCTAGTTTTGTCATAGCTTTGTGGACATTTAGGAACAAAGTAAAAGAGTTTTTCTCTCTGATTCATAAGTATTGTTTTATAGCTACAGTCAGTTCTCATTATTTGCAGTCGTAATATCTTGGAGTGTTCTCAGGAACTGTGGATTAGCAATGCTGAATCACAGCTCCAAGTGAAGTACGGGATTATTTCCTGTACGCTCTTGATTGTAGCTTTTTCATGAGGTGATCGATTGATAACCTTTTAAATGTGTTTCTCTTTAAAGACATCTGGTTTAAAATGTACTGTCGACCCATTAACACTGAATCACAACCGTGTGCATCAGGACATGCCTGAAGGAAACAGTGTCTCACACATGTGTTTGTAGTTTGCCCATAATATGTCTTAGCATGTGTTTCTTTGTTTTTTATTCTGTTTGAAGATTGTTCATTGCTTGCTCTGTAGGTTTACATTTTTTTGGCAAGTTTAAGAAGTGTTCAGCCCTAACTTTTAAATATTGTTTGTTTATTTTTTATTTTTGGTCGTGCTTTGGGGCACGCTTCCCTGACCAGGGATGGAACCCATGCCCCCTGAGTCAGGAGCACCAGGTCTTAAACACTGGCCCAGCAGGGAAGTCCCCAGTCTTTTTTTTAAGTATCTTTAATTTCCATCCTCTTTTTTGATCTCCTGGGATTCTGACAACATGAAAGTTAAACATTTTGGTATAACCCCACTTGTCCTTGAGACTCTATTCAATTATTTTTTCCATCTATTTTCTGTATCATTCAGATTTGGTCATTTTTATTCTTCTGTCTTCAAGTTCACTGACTCTTTCTTATTTCCCCTCCATTCTCTTGTTGATCTCATCACTGATGAGCATTTTATTGTGGCTACTGTACTTTTCAGTTTTAAACTTTTTACTTGGTTCTTCTTTGTATCTTCTCCATCTTTTCTGAGATTTTCTATTTTTAAAATTTGTTTTCCATATTTGGCCAGTGAAGCATGTCTGTGATGGCTGCTTTAAGCTTGTGTCAGATTTCTAACATCTGAATATCCTCTTGGTGTTGGTTGATGTCTACTGGCTGTCTTTTCTCATTTAGTTGGAGATATTCCTGATGTTTTGTATGACAAGTGATTTTTAAAATTGAAACCTGGATATTTGGGACAGTGTATGATTCAGGGTCTTATTTAAATGTCTTGGTAGGGCTCCTCTGACCCCTCTCCAGTGGGAGAAAGGGGACGTCAGGTGGTGACTCTCAGGTGGTGGTCTAGAGTCTAGAGTCTCCATGTGACCTCCTTGGGGACACTGTGGGACTCCTTGGATTTCTAGGTGGAGGTGGAGATTTAGGTAACTCCCCTGGCGCTCTGCTGGCACCACCTTGGCACCTGATATACTGTTCTTTCTTAGTGTATTAAAAGTAATAGATCTAAAAGGATTTCTCTGTTACCAATAAACTCACAAGCTGGGAGGGGAATGATGTATTTAGACCAAATAACTATTCTGGCTGATTCTTTTCCTGCGAGAATAAGATAGTGCCATGAACAGAGACAGCCTTTGTGGATGCAGAGCCAGCAGTCATTAGACAGAGGAGAGGTTCTGCTTGCAGAGAACCCTGCCAGCTGTTGTAGTTTGGTTTCCCCAGAAGTAGACTTTGAGACAAGTGCAAGTGGAGGTGACCCCAGGAAACATCAGTTCGGAGGGAGCCTGGGGAAGGAAGGCCCGTAAGCAGAGACAGCCGATAAAAAGAGCATCGTGAAGCAGATAACCAGAGTGGGCCCCCACAATCCATCTTGTGGGGTCCCTGGCAACAGCAGAGAACAATGAGCTCAGAGTGGAGCTGGGGTATCAGATGTGCCAGTCTCCCTTCAGGGACTGTGTTGTGGGGTGGGTGTGGGTAGGGGGAAGTGTTAGTTCCCTGATGCTGCCCAGAGGGACTCCAGCTGCCAGAGGAAGCCCCCAGGCACGGGGATCGAGTGGCAGCAGCTGGAGGTCAGCCTGGCGCGCATGGCCAGGTCTGATGGGGGATGGGCAGAGCACCATCATGATAGCATCAGTACCACCAGCCCAGCAGGCACAGAAAAGCGCCCGGGCACATTTAGGCACAATCTGAAATACCCAATGAGAAAACTGCCCCTTTTAACTGGAGCCCTCCCTCTGTGATCCTGTATTTGTTGCAAGAACGAGGTTCAGGAGGGATCTTATCTCCCGTGGGTCTCGTTTCAGCACCTCCACTGCCCTTGGTGAGAATGCTCCCTGTTCCTATCTTCTTCAAGGACAGGCCCCCATGCTCTCTAGTGACCCAGGTCTCCTCTCTCTGAGGCACTTTCAGAAAAAGCCCCGACGGGGTGTTAGCACTCCAGGCTGAGAGGGGATGGAGCTGGTGTCTGAGGGTGATGCCAGGCACTGGAGCCACTGCTGGGTGGGGTCGGGGTCTCTAGTCATCACAGAGGTGTCCCCTCCTACGACTGTTCTTGAACTGGTCTCCTGGCTTCGGCTGAAGGACAGACAGAGCCCCTCTGAACATTTACCTTGACAAGGGAGAGGATTCGACCTGATGAGGGCGCCATGCGAATGAGTAAATTCACAGCTGGACCTGGTGGTTTTTTTTTTATTTTTTAACAAATTCTTTTTATTTAATTTGTTTATTTACTTTTGGTTGTGTGGGGTCTCTGTTGCTGCTCAGGCTTTTCTGTCGTTGCGGTGAGCAGGCCCTACTCTCTAGTTGTGGTGCTTGGCCTTCTCATTGTGATGGCTTCTTTTGTTGGGGAGCACAGGCTCTAGGGTTTGCTGGCTTCAGTAGTTGCAATGTGTGGGCTCTAGAGTGCAGATTCAGTTGTGGCGCACCGTCTTAGTTGCTCTGCTGCGTGTGGGATCTTCTCAGACTAGGAATCAAACCTGTGTCCTCTGGATCGGCAGGCAGATTCTTTACCACTCAACCACCAGGGAAGTGCAGGACCTGGTGTGCGAATGTAGAACACTAGTCTGTCCTTTTCTCAGCCATTGAATGTTTTGGGGGAATGATATTGACTGCCACACTTTGGCATTGTATGAATCAGCTGAAAATATAATTGTTTAATTTTCCTTATAATCACATAGGATGCTTTCTGAGCTGGGAAGCACATGATGCTTTGTAAGAGGGAAGTGTCACTTCTGCTCTTTGGTTGCTGGAAGCCTTAGAAAAATGCAAAATATGAAGCGAATTTAAACATGTGGAGGAGACTCTGTGCCCTGTTTCCTGAAAGATAATAGCAATTTCACCCTTTCTCTATGTTTTTTCTTGGCCGGTAAGGTAAGAATATGAAAACCAAACAATGAAAATACTTTTAAATGCCTTAAGTTCTTCTGTCAAAATACTCACATGGTTGGAAACCCCACATAAGAAATCTGAAATCCATTTGAAGATAAAAGTTCCTTTTGAAATGATCTTCCTCTACCCCTTCTAGTGGCAGTCAAAAATGACATTGCTTTTGACTTAAAAAATAGGATTCGAAGCTAGTTTGGGAAACCAGGCCAATTCTTTCCCCAAATCTGGCTTCGCTTGAAAGAAAATATTTTTGGATGAGCACCAAGACTTTTGCTGAATATTCTTTTAATGTCAGACCAAGCATTAATACAAACAAGAAATTGAGTTTAGGTATTAATATATACCTCCTATAGCCCAAATTTTGAATGATTTTGCAAACTATGTTTTTTATTTAGTTTTTATAGTAGTTTCCCAGAGCTGCTGTAAAAAACGACCACAAACGTTGTGACTTTGACGATAGAAATTTATTCTTTCCCAGTTCTGTAAGCAGAAGTCTGGGGTCAAGGTTGAGAAGGGCTTCCCTCTTTCTGAAGGCTCTGATGGAGGGTCGCTCCTCACCTCTCTCATTTCTGCAGAATCCAGGTAGTCTTTTCTGTGGCTGTGTCACTCTGATCTCTGCACTTCTCCTCTTTGACACTGGCCATTGAATGTAGGGCCCACCTAAGTCATCCAGGATGACCTTGAGATCTTTAGCTTAATTATATCTGCAAAGACCCTCTTCTCAAACAAGGCCACATTCATAGATTCCAGATATTAGGACTTGGACATAACTTTTTAAGGACCACTGTTCAATCCACTGGGGCTTCCCTGGTGATTTAGATGGTGAAGAATCTGCCTTTAGTGTAGGAGACCTGGGTTTGATCCCTGGGTCAGGAAGAACCCCTGGAAAAGGAAATGGCAACCCACTCCAGTATTCTTGCCTGGAAAATCCCATGGACAGAGGAGCCTGGCAGACTACAGTCCATAGGGTCCCAAAAGCATCAGACAGGACTTACGGACTAAACCAGGAACCCCTCTCAAGGTTTCCAAATGTCTGCTGTTCTCAGCTAGTGCAGGAAGCATCTTCCAGGAGGTGGGAGCAAGGTCTCACTGCTGAGTCAGGACCTGGGGGATGAGGGCTCAGCTAACTCCCCTCAATGCTGATTGGCTTCCCGGTGTCACATGACCACCCCACAAGCTCTGAGGTCCTGGTGCAGTGAGTCGGGATGCTGAGCAAGGAGAAGATGGGTGTCCCCAGTTTCTGATCACAGTTCTCAGGTAGGGGGGCCAGGGGAAGGGACAGGTCAGTTACCAGAGGAAGCGTAAAGGAGAAGAATCTTTTCCATGTGGACCCAAAGCCAAACTCCCCAAGTTGATCTACTCTTGTTTCCCAGGTGTCCAGACCCTGTTTCCTTGGCATGTCCACACAGCCTGATAGTACTTTCCTTCTGGGGCTGTAGACACCCCAGGCCACCACTTCAGTCTCCAAGGAATAATGCTGATGCCACGTGCAAAACAGAATCTCATGACTGGGCTTCCCATGCTATTGGCCCCTGGAGAGAGAACTCAGCAGTGGGGCTGACAGTTCTCTGGTCTGTGTAGCTGTGAAGGTGAGGGCTGGCCTTCCAGCTGCAGTCTTCTTTGTCTTGTGCACTTTCTACGGGGGAACCAATGTCCCCAGTTCAGGTCAGATTTCAAGATTCAGGCTTCTCACTTCCATTTACAATTCCTGGGGAGTCATTTAATCCGAGTCCTCTTGGTCCTGTCACACTTCATAGACACAGCTCCTTTGGATCAACTCCTGCCCCTGGTGACAGCAGAGAGGGGTCATTTATAATGGGGCAGACAAACACCTTAAAAGACATCTCTTTACCCCATTACCCCTGTTACTGATGCTTACAAATGTTATTATTTTTTAAAAGTATGTGTGTATGTGCTTTGTTGTGTCTGACTCTTTACGACCCCATGGACTGTAGCCTGCCAGGCTCATCTGTCTGTGGGATTCTCCAGGCAAGAATACTGGAATGGGTTGCCATTTCCTTCTCCAGGGGATCTTTCTGACCCAAGGATAGAACCAGAGATAGAACCTGCGTCTCTGGCATCTCCTGCATTGGCAGGTGGATTCTTTACCATTAAGACCACCTCATATTCAACTGAAATCTTGCTGACTCTGATTTTGTTCTGGCATCAGGATGTCCTGTGTCTCCAGGGCTCTTCTCCAGCCCCAAGGATGTATGTTTTAATTGCTCTTATCTGGAGCTTCTTATCACTTGGGGGGCTTTTAAACATCTGGATGCTGAAAGCACATGTTAGACTAGTGAAATCAAAATCTCAGGGGATGAGGCTCTGACATCAGTATTTTGTAAAGCTTGGTATAAAAAACACTTGGTGGAAAATCTCTGCAAAACAAATATCTGATAAAGACCTGGCATTGTGAATATTCAATGTGAATATTCATTGTGAATATTCATTTTAAAATATAATGATAAGAAAAAAAAAGAATCCAATTAAAAATGGGCCGAAGTTTTGAGCAAAATTCACCATTGGTGGTGGTGGTGCTGGTGGCAGAGGATCTGTAAAAAGGTTTTCTTCTTTATTAGAAAGTCGTGCAGAGGGGGACTGTTCTCTCCCCAGGCACTGGATGTTGCTCTGTGAAGACAGGTTGCTCAGATCTGCTCAGCCTTCCTGCAGCCACAAGGAGACAAATGTGAGAGTAAAGGCAACTGAATGGCAAACAGAAGGTGGAAAGAACAGGGGTCTCTGGGGACCTTGTTGTGACTCAATTTTCCGGTTGTCAGACTACCTAGCACCTAATTTCTCACTGTGTGGCATCATGGGAAGAGAGGGGGGTGACAGAGAATGAAACGGTTGCATGGCATCATTGACTCAATGGACATGAGTTTGCACAAGCTCTGGGAGATGGTGAAGGACAGGGAAGCCCAGTGGGCTACAGTCCATGGGGTCACAATGAGTCCGACATGACTGAGCCACTGAACAACAACAAAAATATATTCACTTATTGTTAAACACAAACAGTTCAAAACATTCTGATTGGAACCACTTTTGAAACAATGGCTTGAGTGCCTTGGTTTTTAAAAATATCTATTTATTTATCTATTTGGATGCATTGGGTCTTGGTTGCAGCGTGTAGGATATTTGTTGCATCATGTGGGGCGTTTTCCTTGCAGTCCACAGGCTCAGTTACTCCATGAGGATCTTTAGTTACAGGACCAGGGACCAAACCCGAGTCCCCTGCATTGCAGGGTGGATTCTTAAGCAGTGGCCTACCACAGAAGTCCCTGCTGTCTTGATTTTAACAATTAAGTTAGAAAAACATCGTCATCATATCCCATACCTGAACTAGAAAGTTCAGAGCTGTGCACCGCACTGTCAGGGTACCTGCTTGCCTGAGGTTTGCTTCCAGTCCCTTCTCCAGTTGAAAGGATGATTCTGTCCCCACCTCCCTTGTCATCCTCCCAGTGGCTTTACAAACAGGGAGGGCGTATGCCAGCCTTAAACATAACTCTTTGCTCTCATTGCTTTTGTTGTCTAATTTGTGTCAGTGAGCTGGAACTCTACCTTCTTCAGGTCAATGAGCTCCTGTTTCCAAGCTTTACAGTACTTGTGAAAATCTGCGGTTGATGTAAATGCTTGAAAGGCATTTGCAGGAGAGATAGATAGTTATAGCATTATAATGAAATGTGGTTTTCTCTAAAAGGTCAAACCAGACAGTCTCATCCTTAGAATGAAGAAACTTGTATTAAAGTATTACATGATACAAATGCTAAATTCTAGAGCACTACATGCTACCATTTAAAGATGTTTCAGTGGGACCATTTACTGTACAGTACAGGGAATTCCGTTACTCTGTAATGACCTATATGGGAAAAGGATCTGAAAAAGAATAGATACATGTATATGTAGATACATGTATATGTAGATACATGTACATGTATAACTGTACTGCCTTGCTGTACACGTGACACTCACACAACATTGTAGATCAACTATGCTGTTGCTGTTCAGTCACCCAGTCATGTCTGACTCTTTAGGACCCCCCTGACTACAGCACGCCAGGCTTCCCTGTCCTTCATTATCTCCCAGAATTTGCTCAAATTCATGTCTATTGAGTTGGTGATGCTTTCCAACCATCTCCTCCTCTATTATCCCCTTCTCCTCCTGCCCTCAATCTTCCCTAGCATCAGAGTGTTTTCCAATGAATCAGATCTATACTAGAGATCAACTGTACTCCAATAAAAAAAAAAATGTTTTAGTTGCCAGGATCATGGTGAATAAAGGAAGTAGTAGAGTCCCTCTCTTTGCTGCATTTTTCCTGTGTCCTCAGTTTATTCACTTTTGCTAATAACTAATAACTGAGCAGTGGGACTATCACTTCTGAGATGCATGAAGACAGGGAGCAGAGGCAAAGAACAGCTGAAGGTGTTCGTGCTCATCAGATAGTTTGCATCTGCGTTTATAAACAAAAGCCATGAGAAAACCAAGACTTGAAGGGCACGAGACGCTGTCTGAGAGCAGTGAGCATCCTATAGGAGGTAGTCATTCATAATAGTCACATGTTTAGTGGATGGATGGGGGCTTCCCAAGTGACGCTAGTGGTAAAGAACCCACCTGCCAGTTCAGGAAATGTAAGAGACATGGGTTTGATCCCCGGGTTGAGAAGATCCCCTGAAGGTAGGCAAGGCATCCACTCCAGTATTCTTGCCTGGGAAATACTATGGACAGAGAAGCCTGGTGGGCTGTAGAGTCCATAGGGTCTATAGTTCATAGGACTATAGTCCATAGGGTTGAAAAGAGACACAACTGAAGCGACTTAGCACACAACACACTAGTGGATGGACGCAATCCCTGGACAAAATGCTCCAGACTGAGATGTCCCTGATTTTCAGAGACTGGGTGGAGGTGTTCCATGCTGTCGTCCTCTCCAGGATCACCCCCTTCCATGTGGACTCTGGCTTCCCATAGTATGCCCTTGGTTAAGAGGATGCCTGTGGGTCTCAGTGACCTCATCTAGTGAGTGGGACTGATTCACAGGTTGTCAAGGCAATGGCGCCCCACTCCAGTACTCTTGCCTGGAAAATCCCATGGATGGAAGAGCCTGGTAGCCTGCGGTCCATGAGGTCACTAAGAGTCGGACACGACTGAGTGACTTCACTTTCACTTTTCACTTTCATGCATTGGAGAAGGAAATGGCAACCTACTCCAGTATTCTTGCCTGGAGAATCCCAGGGAAGGGGGAGCCTGGTGGCCTGCGGTCTCTGGGGTCGCACAGAGTCGGACACGACTGAAGCGACTTAGCAGCAGCAGCAGCAGCATAGGACTAAACGCACAGATGTAAAGGAAAAACAGCTCTTGATATGCACAGATCACTTGGCAGGTCATGTCTACTCTTGGTGTCAGCCTGAGTAATATCATAGTAGCTTTGCAGATTACCAGCTGGGGCTGTTTTGAGGCTTAAATGAGATGATGCACATGAATTACTTGGCCCAGCGCCTGGTGGAGTGAATCCTCAGGGATGTTGGCTGTCAGTCTGTCTAGGAGGTGCGTCCCAGTCCATCTCCCATCCTCCTGCTAGAGGACAGGCCAGCCCCCAGGGTGCCCACTCCACAGCTCTTATGTTTCTCTCTAACTCTGCATCATTCTGTCTCATAAGACACTCTGATTGCTTTTTAAAATTTTATTGAAGTATATGGCCTTTCCTGGTGGCTCAGTGGTAAAGAATCCGCCCGCCAAACAGGAGATATGAGTTCGATCCCTGGGTTGGCTTCCCCTGGCGAAGGAAATGGCAACCCACTCCAGCATTCTTGCCTGGAGAATCCCATGGACAGAGGAGCCTGGTGGGCTGCAGTCCCTGGGGTTGCAGAAGACTCCTCTGACACAATTTAGCAACTAACAACAGCAAGACTAGTTGATTTACAGTGTTATGTTAATTTCAGGTATAGAGCAAAAAGTTCAGTTTATACATTTAGATCTTTTCCATTATGGTTTATCTCAGGATATTGAATATAGTTCCTTGCATTGTACAGTAGGACCTTGTTGTTTATCCATCTTAATATAATAGTTTGCACCTGCTAATCCCAACCTCCCACTCATCTCTTCCCAAGCCAGTCCTCCTTGGCAACCACAAGTCTGCTCTCTATGTCTGTAAGTCTCTTTCTATTTCATAGATAAGTTCATTTGAAGACATTCTGACTTTTATGTAAGCAACACAAGGCAGTTTTCCTAGAATTTTAGCTATGAAGAAGGATCCACTCATCAAAAGGTTGTGTTTGATGTTCCAAAGACCTGAGTGTTTCACTTCATGACAATTCAATGAAGGTAATTTGCTTGATTCTTCTTTTTCAGTTTCCACCCAGGTGTTTGGCTCCGTTCCACAGAGAGAGTGCCTGAATGTTGTTCCCTTGTCAGTGTTGAAAGCTATTTGCGAATATACTTGAAATCAAGTAACAAAGGTGTATTATTCTGTAGCTCTTCCACTCGATACACAATCATATGAGTATTCTTAAGGAGTTTGTGTTTTACAAAACACATCTGGATGGTAACTTACATCACAAGTCCCAGGCAAGTTTGATCCTCTGCCTTATCACCTTATCTCAAAGATACTTGAGAGCTATTATTTGTCATATTCTTTCCCTACTTTGTCCATTTGAGCCATGATATGAGATTGTGAAGAATGAAAAATGAAAAAAATTATAGATTAGAAATGAGATGGTAGACTTGAAACAGAATAAATGTACACAAAATGGTAAAAAAAAAAAAGAAAAACAGAGAGACATTTTTCCCCCTCATGTTCAAGCTGTCTGTCTTCATTTGGAACAGGGAGGCAAAATCATGGTTAAACAGTGAATGCAAATGTCACGCTTGCTGACTTCATTTAGCCTCGCTGCATTTATTAAAACTTATACTTAACATCTTGCCTATCCGAAATATAACATATGGACACGTGGGTGAGGGCGCTATAAGAACCTTTGCTTGTGCAATCTTTGGTTGCAAAGGCTTTCAAAATAACCTGAATGTTAAATTACCATTTTTTTAAAAAATGACTTTTTAAAACCTTTGTAAGAGGAGAGGAAAAACACCATAGCCAAGAATTTCTTTATGTTTCCATAGGCTAATGGGGCCAGGAGACCGCTAGGGAGCTGGTGGGGGGAATTCTGAGATATCCCAGCACAAAGGGCATCCCGGTGGCAGGGCCAGGTAGAGAATCCATGAAGTACTTCCTGAGCTGAAGCTATGGTGCCTTTGAACTCTGCTGCTGCTGCTGCTAAGTCGCTTCAGTCGTGTCCGACTCTGTGCGACCCCAGAGACCGCAGCCCACCAGGCTCCCCCTTCCCTGGGATTCTCCAGGCAAGAACACTGGAGTGGGTTGCCATTTCCTTCTGCAATATATGAAAGTGAAAAGTGAAAGTGAAGTCACTTAGTTGTGTCCGACTCTTAGCGACCCCATGGACTGTAGGCTACCAGGCTCTTCCGTCCATGGGATTTTCCAGGCAAGAGTACTGGAGTGGGGTGCCGTTGCCTTCTCTGCCTTTGAACTCTAACAGGAGTTAATTCAAGTCATTGGTGTGTGTGTGTTTGAAACTTAAGAAACAAACAAATAAAACAAAACAACCTCTTTATTTGCATCTCAAAAAGAAAATCTCCATTGACACCCTTGGGAATCTAGCCATGGTTTCTGCAATGACTCTATAAAGCTTGCATCTTTTGACAGGAGACAGCTAATGAGTTTAGGTCAAAATCCACTGGGGAATAAGTGAACTTTTAAGTGCATGGTTGAAGCCAGTTATAAGTCTTGTGTGTGTGTGTGCGGTTTTGTTTCCCGAAATCCTTGTGTTTCTTTCTTTTTTTTAAAAGAATGAAATCTTTATTTTATTTTCCCCCCTTTTTTGGCCACAACACATGGCATTTGGAGCCTTAGTTCCCTGACCAGGGATGGAACCCTCACCCCTTGCAGTGGAAGCACTATCTTAACCACTGGACCACTAGAGAAGACCCCCACTCCTGCACCCCCCATCCCGGCTCATGCTTCCTTTTAATGAAACCCATATAAAAAGCCTTTATGAAGAAGAGGTGAGAAAGTCTGACAGAAACAAAGAACACAGCAAGTTGTATGAATGCTGTAGATCAACATTCCATTTTAAAAATTCAATCTCATCCTAGTGAGAACTTGAAAACTAGAACTTCTATACACCTTTAAGATGTGTTTAAATAAAAAAGTCTGTTTTAATTATAGAAAAACTATATTCTCTAGTTTTGATATATAAATAGCTAGAACTTATAAATAGATAAGACTTCTTTCTTTATAAACATGCACTTGGTTGCATTTTGCTTAGATCATGAATGTGATTTCAGTGCAGTTATTAATCCAAGCTATTTAATTCCATCAAGCAAGGTTGCTTCTCTTCTTTGGGTGGCAGATTTTAAGAATTCAGAGAATGTCAAACATCAGGTCATGAATGGAGGTTCAGGTTGTTTGGTCTCTGGTGGGCATTGTGGTAGATACCCACAGGACCCTCCTGAGGTGCTGACTCTAGTCCTGCGAACTGAGCACAGCGCTTCTGCAGGTGGGTAGACTTGGATTTGACTTTGTCTTTTCCTGCCAGAAGCCTTGTGATCTCAAACAAGAAGCTATCTTGCATCACTGTTGCCTTAAGTGTAAAATAGAAGTGATAATTCCTACTTTGTAGCGTTCTTTGAGCACTGAGTAAGGTTGTTGGGGTGAGTGATCCCTTTGAGTATCAGTGTCGTCACGGAGACTGAGGGCCAAGGGACCTTTCGCTCCTCCCTGGGCAAGCTCTTCACCAGTATTCCACCTTCCTCCTCTCACCAATGTGAAGGTCAGTGCTTCCTTCTTGAGAAAATGCAAGGAATAAATCACACTGCTTTTGAGACTGGTCCAGAGAGGAGCCTTGGGCTATTAGGAAATATTGTTGGATTTGTTTGCTGTTTCTAACACCCATCTCCCTTTGAGGTGTTGACATTTTATGTCAAAGGTATAGTCTATGGTTGGTCTCAAAATCCAGCCCTGTGTCTTTTGAGGGGAAGGAAGTGGTATTAATGCAGCCATGCTCATTTGTTTTCTGTTGCCTAGGGCTGCTTTGGCTGACAAGGGCAGAGTTGAGTAGCTGCCCCAGAGACCAGAGACCACATAGTGTTCAGCAAGTGTAAAACTGACCGTCTGCCTCTTTAAGGAAAGCTATGTGACCCCTCGTTTGGTTAAACATGCCAATACTGCACCGGCCAGGTCACTGCTCACTCATGCCGCTCTTTCTCAGATGGGAGTTCACAGCCTAGCAAACACCAACATCCAGCCCTACTAGAGCCAGCTACTGTGCTACATTGTTTTCATTTAGTCATTAAGTTGCCTGCCTCTTGGTGACCCCGTGGACTCTAGCCCACCAAGCACCTCTGTCCATGGGATCCTCCAGGCAAGAATACTAGAGTGGGTTGCCATTTCCTCCTCCAGGGGATCTTCCCGACCCAGGGATAGAACCTGTGTCTCCTGCATTGGCATCTGGGTTCTTTACTACAAAAGATCTGGATCAGCTTCAAAAAGGAGGGAGAATGTGAATTAGACTAGATGCTCAAATATGTTTCTGCATCTTATTGTGGGTTTATTACGTTTATATTGCTTGGTTAAATTTTTTGATCATTGCAGCTTGGAAGAAACAAAGGCAACACTGTACATAGCAATACCGACTTTGCAAATGATTTCCTAAGATGGGTTCCTCTGTGGTTACCTGATGTGTCTATTCTGTTAGATTGTCCCTATAGGGGACATTTCCTGACCTTGACTTTAAGTGTCAAGGACACTGAGTAACTTATAATGTCCTTCTCAAAGGACAGAAACGTGCTGATTCTCTGCTTGCTCTACACATATCCTATCTGATTTTATAGGTATTTGTCATCTTAACTCCTAAACTTTTTTTTTTTTTTTTGCCTTCTGTGGTAATAAACAAAGGTCACCAAATGAAAACAAAGAGGCTTTTTATTTATAGCTGGGACTTAGGCACCATCACTTGTATCTTGGCAGAGACTCAAGACTCAAAGGCGGAGAGAGGAGTGGAGAAGATTTATGGTGGAATAAAATGCAGAGCTCAGGCACCCTGAGAGAGGCTGCTGGCCATACATAAATGACATTTCCTTTATCAGTTCACCCCCCAGTAACACTTTCCATGTTAGAGAGTGGCTACTTTAAGTAATGTTGCAATGGACTTGGGGATACAGTTATCTCTTCAAGTTAATGATTTCATTTCCTTTGAACATATACCCAGTTTCTGGATTGCTGGATCATATTGGAATTCTATTTTCAATTTTTTTATGAACTTCTATACTGTTTTCTGGGCTTCCCTGGTGGCTTAGTCAGTAAAGAATCCACCTGCAATCCAGGAAACAAGACTTGATCCCTGGGTCAGGAAGATCCCCTGGAGAAGGAAATGGCAACATACTCCAGTACCCTTGCCTGGAGAATCCCATGGACAGAGGAGCCTGGTGGGCTATAGTCCATGGGGTTGCAAAGAGTCAGACATGACTGAAGTGACTGAGCACTCAAGCATGCACGTACTACTTTCCATAGTGGCTGCACCAATTCACGTTCACACCAGCAGTGCACAAGGGTTCCCTTTTCTCCACATCCTCAGCAACATTTGCCGTGTTGACTTTAATTTAATTTTAGTTTAATTTCTGTTAGTTAAGTGTTGTTTAATTTACATTAGTTCAGTTTGTCTTTGTAACATAAGGAGTTTATAGTGACTCCTCATCCTTATTTTGGATTTAATAGCTAAGAACTTGTGGGATAAATAGAGTGTGTATGTATTTTCCTTTAACACTTGTAAATAGCAAAATAACCATGAACTGTGCTTCCTGCTTCTTCACAGAAATACCTGCACTTCCGATGCTTATTAGGAAATGTCCCTCATCCATTTGTCTCAGGCCCTCAGTGAGTGGGAAGGGGAGGTGCAGCCTCCAAATTTGCTTGGTCTGCATGCTTATACCAAAGCACCCTGGACCAATCCGAATTTGTGTCTTGGGAATTTAAGCTGAGAAATATGGAGAAATATAGGTAGCTGGAATCGGGCTATGCAACTAATAGGATGTTTCAAGAGAGGCCATGAGAGAGAATGTGAGCCTAGAGGAAGGTGACATTATGAGAAACAAAAACTATGACTCACCAGAGTTGTTGGGGAGAGAAGGTGTTCGAGTGGAAGAGGGGGAAAACCAGCTGTTGGTGGAAGGACGAGCCAGAGACTCAACAGGAGAATGAAGGGGACAGTGCTGACAAAGTGGGGGAAAACTCAAGCTTTTGAGGCCATATAATTTCCTAGGATCTTTGACATTTTATATTGTATATTTTATACAAATATATATATTATTATCTGATTTATTTATAATACTGCAAGGGGATGAGGTCAAAGATTTTGATTTGCTACTGTAGCATCACTGACTCAATGGACACAAGTTTGAGCAAACTCCTGGAGACAGTGGAGGACAGGGAAGCCTGGAGTGCTGCAGTCCGAGGGGTCACAAAGAGTCGGACATGACTGAACAACCGCAACAACCCCAAGGTAGAGTAGATGTCAAATACGTGTCGAGTTAGTAAAAAAGAGTTTATAACTTTATGATTCTGTATGCGTCATTTCTATTGATTTGTGTTATGCCCAAAGTCCGAGTCCCCAAAACTGAGAGAAATAAGACGTCCATAGCAATGCAAAAGCATAAAGGGGTTTATTGCTAGCTCGAGCTAGGGCTCCCACCAGCACTGACACAGTGGCTATAGGGAGGGAGCCCCGAGTCTTGGGCTGCATTGCTTTTATAGGAAATTTAATCAGGTAAAAGGGTACAAAAGAGGTGTTCAAGCAGGAGGACCACTGATTGGCCACTTTAGGGGTATTTAAGTTGACAGATAACTGGTTGGTTACTTCCATCCATAGGATTTGTGTGTAGATTCTTGATTGGTTTTTACTTCCAAGGTAAATCACAAGCTCCTGAACATAAAGTCAGAAGGTTTAGCCTAGTGGCCGATTGGCTCATGTACAGTGGGGCTAGGTTAGGTAATCTGAGGGTTGATTGGCTATGGGTAGTGGGCTTAGGTTGGGTAACGTCCAAAGTTCTTTTGCCTGGGACCTTGCAGGATGGAATTCTTTTACAAGATGGAGTAGCTCAGGCCCTTCATCCTAGGGTGAGTGGGACCCTCCTAGGGGGTAGTCTCCTGGAATCGTGACCCAGGTTTACAAGAATTCAAAACCTAGGCCTAGTGCAACCTGTCAAGCCTGCCATGGCTCTGGTCTGGTTCCCCAACAATTTGGAGCTTGTGTTTATCTACAGAGCAGACC
This sequence comes from Oryx dammah, assembly GCF_014754425.2. Lineage (NCBI taxonomy): Eukaryota > Metazoa > Chordata > Mammalia > Artiodactyla > Bovidae > Oryx > Oryx dammah. Next base: position 44,756,505 of record NW_024070209.1, on the reverse strand, counting down.
TTAGATCTTAGGTGTGGACAAAGGGACTTTACTCTGTAACTTACAAATCATTAAAAAAAATAATAGATCAGATGGAATTCAGTTCTATTGTTTAATGAACCCAATACTTTGCCTTTTTCATCCACGAAATCCATTTCTAGCAACTTTCTTGAGTTTGAGGAAATGTAGAACATTACACTGGAGAAGGCGATGGCACCCACTCCAGTACCCTTGCTTGGAAAATCCCATGGATGGAGGAGCCTGGTAGGCTGCAGTCCATGGGGTTGCTAAGAGTCAGATAAGACTGAGCGACTTCACTTTCACTTTTCACTTTTCACTTTCATGCATTGGAGAAGGAAATGGCAACCCACTCCAGAATCCCTGGAGAATCCCAGGGATGGGGGAGCCTGGTGGGCTGCCATCTATGGGGTAGCACAGAGTCGGACACAACTGAAGTGACTTAGCAGCAGCAGCAGAACATTACACAGGGACACATTTAGCTTTCCTGAAACATCCCTATTAATGGATTAGCCCAGATTTTTCCCAAAATGGATACTTTTAAATAAAATATTGAGAATAAAAGGTGTAGTAATAGAAAGAATTGGAAAAACCCACTAATGATAACCAAAAGCATGCGATTTTATATATGAATGTGATAGTTTCTTAAAAAATTAAATTTTATGTTGAATAAAATTGAAAATGCAAGTACAAATCGAAACACAAATATTAATAAAACATGCAGGCATAGTTAAGAAGAAACTCAAATTGTGCTCATGGGTACATAAGTGTGGACACTTAGTTATAAAATCTGTATTATCCCTTTCTGATGCTCCTTCTTTTCAGGATAGCAATGTAATCAAAGGTTGTAAAAATTGCCAGAAGTCTCTTAGTGGGAAGTTGGTAAGGTTGGCATAATTAATTCATATTTCTGTCACTCAGACAGTGAATATTTATATGTCCAAATGTGTGGCAAGAAGAACTTAACTTTCAGCAAAATATGATTCAAGTTAGATGAAAATGAAGCTGTACATTTAATCTTATGAAATTCAGACAAAACCATAAGATTATTGGATGTGTTTCAAAATTATGCAGTTGATTCTAAAACTGCTATGGTGTCAAATGCTCAAACAAGTATGGGTTTTGTAAGGCAGTGTGCCACCATTGTCTTATCTATGGCTAGTGATTGGAGACTAGATTCATCTAGTCAAAGCTTTGGTTTTTCCAGTAGTCATGTATGGATATGAGAATTGGACCATAAAGAAAGCTGAGCACTGAAGGACTGATGCTTTTGAACCGTGGTGTTGGAGAAGACTCTTGAGAGTCCCTTGGAGAGCAAGGAGATCAAACCAGTCAATCCTAAAGGAAATCAACCCTGAATATTCATTGGGAGGACTGATGCTGAAGCTGAAGCTCCAATACTTTGGTCACCTGATGTGACCAACTGACTCATTGGAAAATACCCTGATGTTGGGCAAGACTGAAGGCAAGAGGAGAAGGGGACAACAGAGGATGAGATGGTTGGATGGCATCACCAACTCTATTGACATGAATTTGAGCAAGCTCTGGAAGTTGGTGATAGACAGGGAAGCCTGACGTGCTGCAGTCCAGGGGGCTGCAAAGAGTCAGACATGACTGAACTAAACTGAACTGAGTGATGGCCAAAAGTCTTCTAGAATAATCTTCAACTTCTGAAATTAGGACTTTTTCAATAACAGAAGGAAAGAAGAACTAATTAGCATGTGGCATGTGTGCTATTTTTGTTTAGCTAAAAATAAACACAAAACCCAAACATATATACATTTTTTCCTCCAAAAGTCTGTCGTTAAATTGATGATGCAGCTTCTATCTGAGGATGTCAGCAGATCAAGAAAGTGGCAAATGTCTGTGTTAAAGGAAGGAAGAGCAGACTTTTGCCATTGTCTTTATTTTCCACTATTTCATCTATAATCCTATTCTTTTGAACTCAGATCCCTGTTTTCTGACCTGTTGATGTCACTGACTGAGGGGCTTCCTTTGGTGGGTTAGCATTTTGGCAATTAACAGCTTATGCTTCTCTCACTGGTATTGTGACTACATCTTTCAGAAATGTAGTTTTGTGGTTTTAGATGGAAATTCAATTCTGTGGGAGAGAAAACATTTGGAAAAATCTAGCCCTTCACTTTATGATTTTGCATATTGGAATGACTCATGATCTGAATTTTGGATGCTGGACGACCACAGGTCTCATGATGTGCTCCGAGGATTTAATAATTAAAATGGATGACTTTTACCTCTGGGGTGTCACTGAGACTTTCAATACATCCAATTAACTTTTACCATGAAAGCCAAAATTGCAAGAAGCAAAACAGTACACTGCATACTAGGTCTGCATTGTTTGAAAATATTTAGATTATCAAGGAAGATAAGGTTTTGTGTGATAATGCTGTTTCTAGATTTTGCTGAAGTTAGTACTCTGTAACAATGTCTAGCAAAGCAAAGCAATGCTCAAAATTCTCCAAGCTAGGCTTCAACAGTACGTGAATCAAGAACTTCCAGATGTTCAAGCTGGTTTTAGAAAAGGCAGAGGAACCAGAGATCAAATTGCCAACATCCACTGGATCATAGAAAAAGCAAGAGAATTCCAGAAAAACATCTACTTCTGCTTCATTGACTATGCTAAAGCCTTTGACTGTGTGGATCACAACAAACTGGAAAATTTTTAAGGAGATGGGAATACCAGACCACCTTACCTGCCTCCTGAGAATTCTGTATGCAGGTCAAGAAGCAACAGTTAGAACCAGACACGGAACAAGAGAGTGGTTCCAAATTGGAAAAGGAGTACCTCAAGGCTGTATATTGTCACACTGCTTATTTAACTTATATGCAGAGTACATCATGAGAAACACTGGGCTGGAAGAAGCACAAGCTGAAATCAAGATTGCAGGGAGAAATATCAATTACCTCAGATATGAGGAGGTACCACTCTTATGGCAGAAAGCAAAGAGGAACTTAAAGATCCTCTTGATGAAAGTGAAAGAGGAGAGTGAAAAAGCTGGCTTAAAACTCAAGATTCAAAAAACTGAGATCATGGCGTCTGGTCCCATCACTTCATGGCAAATAGATGGGGAAGCAGTGGAAACAGTGACAGATTTTATTTTCTTGGGCTCCAAAATCACTGCAACCATGAAATTAAAAGACATTTGTTCCTTGGAAGAAAAGCTATTACAAACCAGATAGCGTATTAAAAAGCAGAGACATTACTTTACCAACAAAGGTCCATCTAGTGAAAACTATGGTTTTTCCAGTAGTCATATATGGATGTGAGAGTTGGGCCATAAAGAAACCTGATTGCCGAAGAATTGGTGCTTTTGAACTATGGTGTTGGAGAAGACTCTTGAGAGTCCCTTGGATAGCAAGGAGATCAAACCAGTCAATCCTAAAGGAAATCAGTCCTGAATATTCATTGGAAGGACTGATGCTGAAGCTGAAGCTCCAATACTTTGGCCACCTGATGCAACGAACGGACTCATTGGAAAAGACCCTGATTCTGGCATATTGAAGGCAGGAGGAGAAGGGGACAAAAGAGGATGAGATGATTGGATGGCATCATTGACTCAATCTACATGAGTATGAGCAAACTCTGGGAGTTAGTGATGGACAGGGAAGCCTGGTGTTACTACTGCCATCCATGGGGTTTCAAAGAGTCAGACACGACTAGGTGACTGAACTGAACTGAACTTAACAATGTCTAATTTACATGCATATTCTTGTAGTAGTTTTTAACAGAGGCTTTAAAAATGTTTATTTTATCAGCGTATAGCTGATTTACAATGTTGTGTTAGTTTCTGCTGTACAGCAAAGTGATTCAATTATACACATACACACATATACATTCTTTCTCATAATGTTATCCCAGATTATTGAATATAGTTCCCTGTGCTATATAGTAGGAGCTTGTTGTTTATCCATCTCCTCCTGCCAACATGGGGACATAGGAGACATGGGTTAGATCCCTGGTCCAAGAAGATCCCCTGTAGGAGGAAATGGCAACCCACTACAGTATTCTTGCCTGGGAAATCCCATGGACAAAGGAGCCTGGAGGGCTATAGTCCATGGGGACACAACTTATCAACTGAACAGCAGCAACAACAAATATATACTAGTTTGCATGGAGCAGAGACATTATCGACCGGTTAATGAAACTGCATCAATGTGTGTCACCACTGCAATGATGCTGACTGGGGGCAAGTGTCAGGCTGAATGTTACATTCCCCATTAATTCTCCAGGTAGTCTTGGATCTCTCATTTACATAAACCTCTCACCTTGTTTGGGGATGTCATGTAGATACCATACTCATGCATTTGCCCTTTGACCTATATCTGAATATCAGCAGATAGATGCAAGAGAGAGTCAGTCTCCCAGAACATCAAGAACACCTCTGTGCAAAGGAGGAAGCTATCCTCATCCTCGTGGGGTGCGTGACTGACCAGACAGCTCAACCTGAAGGTAGGAGATGTCCAGAAACACAGCCCAGACCTGCCAGACTCACCTGTCTCCAGGGAGCTGGGCCTGCTTTGTTGCTCCTGGGCCAGTCATGCAACCATGTCATTTGTCATCCATTCCCAAATATTTTTTCAGTGAAAAGAGGTGCTTTTTAATAAGTACACTTTGACCAGAGACTCAAACTGGGGCAACATCTGGGGAACCAAGAGGTACAGCTGAGCTAAATCTGCTCAAAGATGGTGACTCCTGCCCGCCCACATGCGGCTGTCTTCAGGGCTGGCCTGTCCACTCTGATATGCAAGAATCGTGGTCTTGGGACTTCTCTGGCATTCCAGGGGTTAAGACTTTGCCTTCCCATGCAGAGGATGCAGGTTCAACCCCTGGTCGGGGAGCTGGGATCCCACATGCCTCGTGGACAAAAACCCAAAACATAAAGCAGGAGCAATGTTGCAACAAAATCAGTAAAAAGACTTTAAATATGTCCACATCAAAAAATCTTAAAATAAAAAAAAGAATAGCCTTGTTGTTAGGCAATATACTGATATATTTATGATTGTTACTGTTATTTGGCCACTAAGTTGTGTCCATTAGGGTAAAAGGGTGCAAATAAAAATATATGAGACAGAAAGAGAAAGAGAGAGAGGAAGAGTGAGAGAATGCACAAATCATAAGGCAAATGGGGAAAAATACAAAACATTTGGTGAATCAGGGTAAAAGGAAAATGAGAATACTGCTGACTATTTTGGCTTGAAATTTTATCAGAATTAAAAAATTATATAGAGAAAAATAAATATAGATAATAAGTAAAAGAGAGCCAACATGTGAGTTGCTGAAAAGGAAACCAAAATAACAGAATTGAAAAATGTATTTAAAAACATGGCCTTGGGGTTAAAGAAAGCACTTGTAATACAGCAGGAAAAAATAAGACGGGTAAAATGAAGCTTATTGTGTTCTTTTCTGCGGCAACTTTCACAACAGGACAAAGACATCCTAAGAAATGAAGAATGAACTAAAGGTTTTATACTCATTTAAATGTCCTTCAGCTGTAAGGGCTACAGGCAAACGGCTTTGAACTTGTGCAAACTCAGAGAAACATTGTTCCTGAGTTCACCTAAGGGCGTTATTGGAATTGGAAGTCACTCTTAGCTGACCCAGAGATGCTAAGAGAAACCACAGTGAAAGACATCAGTAAGCATCAAATATAAAACAGTGAAACCAAGCCTAACGCAAGGGTCAGTGCCAAATACCTAGTAATGTGTCTATGAGGCAACAGATAAAATTAAAAGAGAGAAGGGGAAACAAATTGAGAAAATATGTTTTATTTCTCATAACTGGAGTCAAAGGATCAATTTTATTTATTTATTCATCTTTAAATAGCCTGGTATTGCAGTTTAACTAGACAGACCAATGGAAAACAAAGCCAATCAGAAAAATGTCCAGAAACTGACCCTAATTCAAATTTTGTGCGTGATAAATGAAGAAAGACAAAATACTTAACAATTTGAGGTGATACTACTGGGAAGGCATCTGGGGGGAAAAAAATGAAGGTAAATCCTACAACAGAAGTAGAATAAAAGCAACCTTAAAATCACAGGGGTTTAGTTTAATTTAATGGAACAAAGGTGTATGACTCGTTCATGTTATTTGCTAGTTGTTAAGCTGAGTGGACAATTTGCAATTTTTAGGTAGATCTGAAACAATTCTAAATTTTTTAGAGTTTATAAAAAAATTCCAAATCCCGTATTCTCCCCTGAAACTGCCGCCTTCTCTGAAATGGGTGGGGAGCCCCGTGATCTGGGGGTGCCCATCCCCTAAACTCGCTCTCCCTCAGGCCGGCCGCTGACCCCTGTATTGTCTCCCCTGCCCGCCCTTGGTCAGCAGGAAATACAGAGGCAAGAGGATTAGGCCATTTCTGTGCATTATTGCTATTCCTGAGGCCTTTCCGGAAACCTCTGGGCATCTAATCCTTTACTCCTCACTGGCTGCCAGCCTGCCAGGCCTCCAGGCTCTTCTCAACTTGATCGCCCAGCTCCCGACCTCTGCTTTGACCTCCTTCCTGCCTCTCACCATTTGATTTATTTCTGAAGAAGCATCAGAGCCTGTTAGTTCTGGAAGGAAACTTAGACCCTATAGTCAAATCCTGTTGAGTTACAAAAAAAAAAAAAGAAACAGACTCAGGGAAAGGGGAGCTCTCTGCTTGTCTTGACCTCAGGGAGAGATTGCGCCCAGGCCCACCCCCAGCAGACCTGGATGTCAAGCCTGGTCTAGGTCCTTCTCAACCAACTAGACTCTCCTGAAAGCAGCTCTCTTTTAGATTTCACGTTATGTGTGTTGTGCACACACACAAAACTATAAGTGTGTGTGTGTGTTCATGTGAAGTTTGAGTCTGAAATCAGTGTAGATCTTGCCTGTCTCTTGTACACAATGTTTTCTCTGAAGACATTAAACAGGAAAATTTGACCTGAGTAGACAAACATCTATTGGCTGAAAAGGTACACCTCTGGTTTTTGAACATTCTAAACTTTTTTTTTTTCCAAGTCTTTTGGAGTAAACTTAAGGTGAAATTGTTACCTGGTTTCTATCTTCTTGGCCACCAAAGCTCCTAAAACTCCGTTACAAAGAAATGATGATCTGTGCTGGATTTGTTAGTTAATGTAGCAGATTGTAAAAAGTAGAATTCATTTTGACTTTTAAACCTTGATCTGGTGGGTTCCTTGGTGAGCTTCTCTGGTGGCTCAGCTGGTAAAGAATCCACCTGAAATGTGTGAGACCTGGTTTCAATCCCTGGGTTGAGAAGATCCCCTGGAGAAAGGAATGGCTACCCACTCCATTATTCTGGCCTGGAGAAGTCCATGGACTGTATAGTCCATGGGGTCAGAAAGAGTCAGACATGACTGAGAAACTTTCACTTTAAGCCTGGATAGATATCTGCCTTTAGAAATAGAAGTGTTTTTCTCCATGGAAGTGAGCTTGAGAAGATGGTGCACTTGAATGATTGGGGACGATGTTAAGTTCTTGTCTGAATGACACAGAGAAAAGTGTGGAAACATGTCCAGGAAAATAAACTGAATGCAGAGCTGTGCTTGGGGTCAGATGTGGCAGGTTCTCAAGAGAATATGCTTATTCCAAAGCTTGGGCAAATTGTCCCGGTACAACCCTGACCACAATAGTAAAAATGGGGGAATTTCTGAAAACACGCCACTGGTGCAGAGGCATGGAATTTTTGCCTCTTCCAATTGGCCTTATATTTGAAAATATACATGCTGGCAATGTGTTAACTTTTCCTTTCAAAAGTCATTTTAGAAATTTTAGACTGAAAAAAAACAAAAGACTAAATTAGCACCTCCCTGAAATGATTCAACCAAATCTCAGGATAGATTTCAGAAATGGAAGAAAAATATGTGGGATTTGAAAGTGTTGTATACAAAAAAAGGGACAGCGACTTTTGAAAATACTATTTCTCAATGCTTTTCATTGCTCAGAGGCAATTGTGTTTGATGTTTATGTTAATCGAATCAAAGCAACACAATAGGAGGATCATCACTCAGATTTCAAGGAAAAACACATTTGGGCCTCTCAACTCTGTTAGTCCTTTTGATTTTCAGCTTTGAGAAGAAGTTACTTTGAAAATTGTAACTATTTCCTAGAATGGACCGCTGTAAAGTAGATCCAGACTATCTTTTTAATGGAATCCATGGATCAAATATTATATACCAGGGTGAGAATGAACAAACTATTAATATCATTACAAGCAACATCATGGATAAGGCTCATCAAGGAGCAGCTAAGTTAAATGTGACAGACATAACACAGTGTGAGTTCATTTACGTAAAACTCAGCAACAGGCAGAGCTAATTTATGGGCTTGGGGTTTGGTTGCCATAGGAGGGCGGTGACAGGGAGGAGCACAGATGTCGCTCTGCATTCCTGTTCTGTCTTACATCCTGTTTCTTCTTCTAGGTGCTGGTTATAGAAGTGCACCACTTCAGTGAGAATTAATTGAGTTGATTACACTTCAGATATGCGTACATCTCTGTGTATTTTGTTGTTGTTGTTCAGTTGCTAAGTTGTGTCCAATACTTTGCAACCCCATGGACTGCAGCAGGCCAGGATTCCCTGTCCTTCATTATCTCCTGGAGTTTGCCCAAGTTCATGTCCATTGAATCAGTCATGCTGCCTAACCACCTCATCCTCTGCCGCTCTCTTCTCCTTTTGCGTTCAATCTTTCCCAGCATCAGTCTTTTCCAGTGAGTCAGCTCTTTGCATCAGGTGGCCAAAGTATTGGAGCTTCAGTTTGACCATCAGTCTTTCCAGTGAATATTCAGGATTGATTTCCTTCAGGATTGACTGAATTGATTTCCTTGCTGTCCAAGGGACTCTCAAGAGTCTTCTCCAGCACCATAATTCAAAAGCTCAGTTCTTCAGCACCCAGCCTTTTTATGGTCCAACTCTCATATCCATACATGACTACTGGAAACACCACAGCTTTGACTACATGGACCTTTGTTGGCAAAGTGATTGATGTCTTTACTTTTTAATATGCTGTCTGGTTTGTCATAGCTTTCCTTCCAAGAAGCAACTGTCTTCTAATTTCATGGCTACAGTCACCAACATACTTCAATAAAAAGGTTACTGAATATAATTAGTCTGATGTTTTTTTCCTCAAGATAGATGACTTTTAGGCTAAATTTTTTAGTAAAGGCAATCCACATTTGATTAAAGAAATTTAAGTTGTAACTATAGTTCAGTTAGTTCAGTCGCTCAGTCATGTCTGACTCTTTGCGACCCCATGAATCGCAGCACGCCAGGCCTCCCTGTCCATCACCATCTCCCGGAGTTCACTTAGACTCACGTCCATAGAGTCCGTGATGCCATCCAGCCATCTCATCCTGGGTCGTCCCCTTCTCCTCCTGCCCCCAATCCCTCCCAGCATCACAGTCTTTTCCAATGAGTCAACTCTTCGTATGAGGTGCCCAAAGTACTGGAGTTTCAGCTTTAGCATCATTCCTTCCAAAGAAATCCCAGGGCTGATCTCCTTCAGAATGGACTGGTTGGATCTCCTTGCAGTCCAAGGGACTCTCAAGAGTCTTCTCCAACACCACAGTTCAAAAGCATCAATTCTTCGGCGCTCAGCCTTCTTCACAGTCCAACTCTCACATCCATATATGACCACAGGAAAAACCATAGCCTTGACTAGACGGACCTTAGTCGGCAAAGTAATGTCTCTGCTTTTGAATATACTCTCTAGGTTGGTCATAACTTTTCTTCCAAGGAGTAAGTGTCTTTTAATTTCATGGCTGCAGTCACCATCTGCAGTGATTTTGGAGCACCAAAAAATAAAGTCTGATACTGTTTCTACTGTTTCCCCATCTATTTCCCATGAAGTGATGAGACCAGATGCCATGATCTTCATTTTCTGAATGTTGAGCATTAAGCCAACTTTTTCACTCTCCTCTTTCACTTTCGTCAAGAGGCTTTTTAGTTCCTTTTCACTTTCTGCCATAAGGGTGGTGTCATCTGCATGTCTGAGGTTATTGATATTTCTCCCAGCAATCTTGATTCCAGCTTGTGTTTCTCATGATGTACTCTGCATAGAAGTTAAATAAGCAGGGGGACAATATACAGCCTTGACATACTCCTTTTCCTATTTGGAACCAGTCTGTTGTTCCATGTCCAGTTCTAACTGTTGCTTCCTGACCTGCATACAGATTTCTCAAGAGGCAGGTTAGGTGGTCTAGTATTCCCATCTCTTTCAGAATTTTCCACAGTTTCTTGTGATCCACATAGTCAAAGGCTTTGGCATAGTCAATAAAGCAGAAATAGATGTTTTTCTGGAACTCTCTAGCTTTTTCAATGATCGAGTGGATGTTGGCAATTTGATCTCTGGTTCCTCTGCCTTTTCTAAAGCTTGAACATCAGGAAGTTCATGGTTCACGTACTGCTGAAGCCTGGCTTGGAGAATTTTGAGCATTCCTTTACTAGCATGTGAGATGAGTGCAATTGTGCGGTAGTTTGAGCATTCTTTGGCATTGCCTTTCTTTGGAATTGGAATGAAAACTGACCTTTTCCAGTCCTGTGGCCACTGCTGAGCTTTCCAAACTTGCTGGCATATTGAGTGCAGCACTTTCACAACATCATCTTTCAGGATTTGAAACAGCTCAACTGGAATTCCATCACCTCCACTAGCTTTGTTCATAGTGATGCTTTCTAAGGCCCACTTGACTTCACATTCCAAGATGTCTGGCTCTAGATTAGTGATCACACCAGCATGATTATCTGGGTTGTGAAGATTTTTTTTGTACAGTTCTGTGTATTCTTGCCATCTCTTCTTGATATCTTCTGCTTCTGTTAGGTCCAGACCATTTCTGTCCTTTATCGAGCCCATCTTTGCATGAAATGTTCCTTTGGTATCTCTAATTTTCTTGAAGAGATCTCTAGTCTTTCCCATTCTGTTGTTTTCCTCTATTTCTTTGCATTGATTGCTGAGGCAGGCTTTCTTATCTCTCCTTGCTAGTCTTTGGAACTCTGCATTCAAATGAGTGTATCTTTCCTTTTCTCCTTTGCTTTTCACTTCTCTTCTTTCACAGCTATTTGTAAGGCCTCCCCAGACAGCCATTTTTGCTTTTTTTGCATTTCTTTTCCATGGGGGTGTTCTTGATCCCTGTCTCCTGTACAATGTCACGAACCTCATTCCATAGTTCATGAGGCACTCTATCTATCAGATCTAGACCCTTAAATCTATTACTCACAGAAGACCAGTACATCTACTACTGTGGGCAGGAATCCCTCAGAAGAAATGGAGTAGCCATCATGGTCAACAAAAGAGTCTGAAATGCAGTACTTGGATGCAATCTCAAAAACGACAGAATGATCTCTGTTCGTCTCCAAGGCAAACCATTCAATATCACAGTTATCCAAGTCTATGCCCCAACCAGTAATGCTGAAGAAACTGAAGTTGAACGGTTTTATGAAGACCTACAAGATCTTTTAGAACTAACACCCCAAAAAGATGTCCTTTTCATTATAGGGGACTGGAATGCAAAAGTAGGAAGTCAAGAAACACCTGGAGTAATAGGCAAATTTGGCCTTGGAATGCGGAATGAAGCAGGGCAAAGACTAATAGAGTTTTGCCAAGAAAATGCACTGGTCATAGCAAACATCCTCTTCCAACAACACAAGAGAAGACTCTACACATGGACATCACCAGATGGTCAACACTGAAATCAGATTGTTTATATTCTTTGCAGCCAAAGATGGAGAAGCTCTATACAGTCAACAAAAACAAGACCAGGAGCTGACTGTGGCTCAGATCATGAATTCCTTATTGCCAAATTCAGACTTAAATTGAAGAAAGTAGGGAAAACCGCTAGACCATTCAGGTATGACCTCAATCAAATCCCTTATGATTATACAGTGATTATACAGTTGTAACTATGAACCCACTAAAAGGTTTGCCTGAATTTTGAGATTGTTCTTTCAGACATTCTTTGTGGGTTAATTGATTACCAGGGTCTTCACTAGGTAGGGATCTGAGGAAGCCACTTGCTCCAAATTCCAGTAATTCTAAGCATCTCACTGCAGTTTTAGAATTTTGGGTGTCAAAAGTATTTTAGATGTATTAAAGTCAAGAGTATTTTGCATAAAACTCGGAGAACTCACTGTAGGTTGCCTGGAAATGCTACTGTGATATGGGTTTTATTCATTCCTGGTTCAACCAAAGTGAAATTGCTTTGTGATGATAGTGTTTTCTCAAGGGAATATATATATATATATATATCAGCAAATGAAGGTCAAAGGCATTTCATTGTGCTTTCACTGGTTCTAGAAACCTAGCTCCTGGTATTGGATTCACCTTGGAGAGAACTTCCTGTCATCCAGGGACACTGTACTTTTTCATGAATTCTGTCCAACTTTCCTGAAAGCAAATAAGCAGAGCTGGTGAAGAATGGGAGCTTTGACTTGAAAGTCAGAGTATTAGTTGCTCAGTCATGTCCAATTCTTTGTGACCTCCATGGACTAGCCCACCAGACTCCTCTGTCCATGGGATTCTCCAGGAAAAAATAATGGAGTGGGAAGCTGTTTCCTTCTCCAGGGAGGTTTAACTTGGCACATGAATAAAACTGGCATTAGTGTAAATGGTTATTTAAAACTAAAAATAGTTCAGATTGTTGATCCTTTCAATTTTGTAGAAAAAAGGCATTTAAAATCAATCTTGAAACAGCATTTAGTATCATTCCACAGTGTGCATGTATTAGCAGGTCTGAAAACGCTTAGTGGACAGCTTGTGAGCTCTATCATGGTAGACCACTGCACATTCAAAAACCTGTCCATCATCTGGTGGTTGCTATAGCAACAGCCTAGTTTCAGCGGGAGAAACCAGATTTTTTGTGCCAGCTCAGTGGACCTCTGAGTTCACATCCCCCTCCCCATCCAGCTATAAACCATCATTTCTGATCAGGGCAGAGCATGATACCAAGAGGCTCGATTCTGGCAGCTAGAATGTAGGGTACGTCCTTGTTGCTGCCTCTTTGTCTGTTTGCTTTCAAATTTGTAATGATGCCTTAGCAGGTGGATGTCTTGTAATTACTCCAGATGCCTTCATTTTTGATCAAGATTCTATATTAAGAAAAGCAGTTTTATGACACTTAAATGTAATTTTGTCCTTTCTCTGCAGCAGATCTTGTTAGCATGTTCTGGTTGTCATCAAGCCCCTTCATGCCTGGAGGAGGTTGTGATGCTACCAGCGGAAGTTCCTGCTAATGTTCTCCAGATGGGCTGGGCTGACGGTGGTTTCCAGACCGGAAGCTTGCTCTGAGCGGTTGGGAAGAGGCTGTGCTTCGCATGTCTGATATGGGCCCACTGTCTTCCCTGGCTGCCACATGTGGATGTAATTCTGAGTCACCACACTGCAGTGATGGCTGTCTAGGGTCCAGTGAGAGAGCTCAGGGTCAGATACTGGAGCAAACCTAGTAGGAACTGTAAGTTTCTCTTTAGATCTATTTAAGTGCCTTCAAAAGTATCCATTAAAATGTACAGATAATAGAAATGTATGTTTGTCTAAAGAATCTATGAGTTGTGATATTTTTATCTTCTATTCCATTTTTCTACAACCACTGATGCATTAATTTAATAACATAAATAATTATACCTTCACTTCAGTTCAGTACACACAGGCAAAGAATTATACCTACTATTCAAATAGCCCTAATTTTAAAATTCATGTTGTAATAATTTTAAGTTTACAAGAAAGTTGCCAAATTAGAACAAAAAGTTCTTAACTTCATCAGACCTCTTCAAATGTTAACTTTTTCTGTAACCACAGTGCAATTACTAAAATCTCACTTATTAACTGGAATCCTACAGTAAGGAGCACTTTCCTTCCCCATCATCTATATATATCTATTTATCTGTCTATTTATTGATCTATTTCATCTATCTTTATGTCTTCTATTTTATTTTATTTTTTTCACTTTTTCACTTTCACTATTTCATTTATCTTAATGTCAGTGTGGACTGACTATATGGACTCTCAGATATGTTTCATTCAAAGATATTTTCCTTCTGCATGTAATACTTATAAAATTAAGAATAAAAATAATTATGTGCAAAGTAAAAATGAAAAATGTTAAAAGATATTCAGAGTTCTTCTTGAACTTTCCCTGCCTCAGGCCCTGGAATTCAGTCCATAAAAAAATCTGGTTTCTTTCATTGGAGAATAGTACTTGGAAAACAAAATCAGAGTGCTAGGTGAATTTTACTTTATTTATTTTAAATATCAGAGAAATTTTTATTAGTTCATATTTTTCTTGCTGTTAATAAAAATTGTGATTTAGAATCAGAATTTATTTAAAAACTGTATTTCTAATACAGAATATTAAAAAATTTGAAAAATGGTTATTATTTCTTTTCTGATTCCAAGAGTAGTATATGTGCAGTGGGGGAAATTTTTAAATAGAGAACGGTACAAACTCTCATTCTAGTGCTAATAGCAGTTAATATTTAAACATTTTTCCTTTGGGTTTTTATACATTGAAATAAATAAGAAGCCATACTGTATATAATGCTTTAACCTACATTTTTTTTTTTAAAGTCTGTGCTGTGCAAGATGCAGGATTTTAGTTCTCTGATTGGTAATTGAGCCTCACCTGTCATGTAGTGGAAGAGAGGAGTCCCAACCACTGAACTGCAAGGGAATTCACAATATAATCTACTTTAAAAAACTGAATATAATTTTGAACACTTTACCTTGATATTAAAAATTCTCTTGAAGCATTCTTTTAATGAATGTATAATATTGCATTGTACTAACACAATTTCTTGAAAATTTATGAAGTTTTCCATTACTTAATTTTATATATAATCTGACAACAAATATTCTTATACATAAATCTTTGGGTCATCTTAGTAGATTATATTTTAAAATAAAAAAATCATTTTATTATTTTTTCATACACTGGTTTACAAATATATTTCAATAACAATAACTTTTGAATTAGGGAAGGCATCTTTTCAGAATGCTATATAAATTAGTTACCACTTCTCAGAAGGCTGTCAAACGCAGAACCTAATTAGTCATATATCTCTAGCCTAAGTTACCAGGATACTATATATATATATATAAATGAAGCCATAGTAGATATAGATAGGACCACAACTGTATCTTGCTAAATCACACTGAAAGAATGGTTTTAGATAGGATGAAAATTCATCTTGGGTCAGTACTGAGAGAATTCATATCCATTATGACAGGAATTTTACAATTATTATTTATAAAAAAAGCTGATAGCATTGTGGATGGATTTGTCATCCTTGATACATTTGTGAAGGATCAGAAATTTATTTTCAATCATTTAAATAGCCCTGAAGTGGAAATCCCAAAGCTGGGGTTCAGTCTTTAAGAAATAAACAGGTGGGTTGGGCCCAAGGTAGCTGTACTTGAAGCCAAGTTTTATACAATTCAGTGTCTGAAAGAGTGCTGTGAGCTCTGGGTGCTATAGGAATCATAGAGGAAGAGTGTGTGTGGGTTGCACATTCCTGGACATCTTCCTGGAAGCAGCTGAACATATATACAGCTCAACTTTCCTCTGGCAGTGTTGTCTGTACCTGGAAAAGGCAATGGCAACCCACTCCAGTACTCTTGCCTGGAAAATCCCATGGATGGAGGAGCCTGGTTGGCTGTCCATGGGGTCACAAAGAGTCGGACACAACTGAGTGACTTCACTACTACGGCGTCACATTAGGGATTAAATGAGAGAAGGAATCAGGGAAAAGATTTCATAACGGGGAAGAGCTGAAGTTTCTTAAGTGACGAGCCTTGTGAGAATCATCTCGCATGTGCCATTCTCTAAACCATCTTCTTTATACCTGAAGAACTTTCTCCAAAAATGGGAAGGTGAGAACCACCTGTAAATTCCTGAGCCTCTGGCAGAGTTTTTTCTTCTTCTCTAACAATGAGGAATCAACAAAACCTGGATTATCAGGAGACTAGATGGAGGCTAGACATCATCACCCGATACTATTGCTGACTCAATGGATGTGAGTTTGAGGAAACTCTGGGAGATGGTGAAGGACAGAGAAGCCTGGTGTGCTGCAGTCCATCGGGTCACAAAGAGTCAGACACACTTAGCGACTGAACAACATCTACACCTACTTCAATAGCTACTGCTCTTTCTCTTTCCATGGGAAGGATAGACTACTTCTAACATGGGGAAATCTCCAAGTAAGGAATTGCAAGATATATATAGAAAACTATAGCTTATAAGTGACAGTAATCCATCTAGATTATTTCTACTTCTAGCCGTCATAAATCCTAAAATGAATCCATTTTCCATTTGCTAAAAGCACTTTCATCCCAGGGCCATGACACAGCTGAAGCCAAGGAGCAAGGATGTCCTTACATAGTGATAACAGGTTAAACAGACTAAGATGCTCATGGATATGGATGATGTCACAATGGGTGCTATACTACTGCTGCTGCTAAGTCACTTCAGTCGTGTCCGACTCTGTGCGACCCCATAGACGGCAGCCCACCAGGCTCCCCTGTCCCTGGGATTCTCCAGGCAAGAACACTGGAGTAGGTTGCCATTTCCTTCTCCAATGCATGAAAGTGAAAAGTGAAAGTGAAGTCGCTTGGTCGTGTCCGACTCTTAGCAACCCCATGGACTGCAGCCTACCAGGCTCCTCCGTCCATGGGATTTTCCAGGCAAGAGTACTGGAGTGGGGTGCCATCGCCTTCTCCAAATGGTTGCTATAGTAATGAATAAAAGCAGGGAATGGACTAGTGGGCACTTAGTCACTCCTTGACTTCAGAGTTCTCCAAGAGGATGGCCAGTCCTAGATCGGGAGAGAAGCACACACTTTATGACCTTTCTGTGTATTTGTCAGCATTTCCATGGGGAGAAGGAAGTGGCTGCACCAGGGTAGACTTCTCAGAAGCCATTTTAAACCAGATGTCACAGGCTCAGTCTTGAAACAGAAAAGTCTTTTAACTAAAACCACACAATTACTTTCCTTCTTTTATTTTGCAGTGATTAGTGAGAATTTGGAAAACCTCCCTGTGCTCTCGTACATCTGTATTAAAGAACGGCTGTGAATGGCGAACATAATAGTCATAATCATATGATAACATCTTAACCACATAAAAGCGTGCTGAGGCTTAGCAAGTCCATAAAGAATATGTTTATGTGTGTGTGTGTGTGTGTGTGTGTGTATGGAAATAATTACATATATCCACTCCGAGTTCTTTACAACAAATTCCTTCCTGTTCTTTATCCTTTAATCTATCTGCCTCCAAATGTGATTATTATATAAGATAACATTCTTGTCCTCAGAGGAATTTTGTACTTTTGTTAGGATATTTTAGGGGGATGGAGAGAGGAGAAAGACAGGCAAGCATATGACTATGATGCAGTGTTTTCTTATAATAAAAATACAGACAAAAACACTAGGAGCCTAGAAATAGCTTTGCCTCTGTCGAGGGCTGCTCAGCAGGCTTCATAAGGAAGAAACTCCTTGTTGTTGTTGTTGTGTTGTCACTCAGTCATGTCTGACTCTTTCCAATCCCATGGACTGTAGCCCTCCAGGCTCCTCTGTCCATGGGATTTCCCAGGCAAACATACTGGAGTGGGTTGCCATTTCCTCCTCCAGGGGATCTTCCCAATCCAGGGGTCAAACTTGCATCTCTTGCATGGCAGGTAGATTCTTTACCACTGAACTACCTGGGAAGCTCAAGTAATTCCTAGACTTTGTCTAAAAGGACAAGGAAATTTTGACACATGCTACAATGTGAATTACCCTTGAAGACGTTTTACTAAATGAAATAAGACACTCACAGAAAGACAAATGCTGTCATAAAAAGGAATGAAACTGGATCATTTGTAGAGATGTGGGTGAACCTAGAGTCTGTCATACAGAGTGAAGTAAGTCAGAAAGAGAACAACAAATATCGTATATTAACACATGCATGTGAAATCTAGGAAAATGGTACAGATGAACCTATTTGCAGGGCAGTAATAGAGATACAGACATGGATAATAGACTTGTGGACACAGAAGGGGTAGAAGAGGGTGGGACAAATTGGGAGAGTAGTGTTCATATATATATACTACCATGTGTAAAATAGATAGCTAGTGAGAAGCTGCTATAGCCCAGGGAGCTCAGCTCAGTGCTCTGTGATGACTTAAAGGGATGGGAATTGCGGGTGGTGAAACCCAAGAGGGAGGGGATATAGGCAGAGTACATCATATGAGAAATGCTGGACTGGATGAAGCACAAGCTGGAATCAAGATTGCCCGCAGAAATATCAATAACCTCAGATATGCAGATGATATCACACTTATGGCAGAAAGTGAAGAAGAACTAAAGAACCACTTGATGAAAGTGAAAGAAGAGAGTGAAAAAGTTGGCTTAAAACTCAACTCAGAAAACTATGATTTTGACATCTCATCCAATCACTTCATGGCAAATAGATGGGGAAACAGCAGAAACAGTGACAGACTTTATTTCTTGGGCTCCAAAATCACTGCAGATGGTGACTGCTGTGAAATTAAAAGATGCTTACTCCTTGGAAGAAAAGTTATGGCCAACCTAGACAGCATATTAAAAAGCAGAGACATTACTTTGCCAACAAAGGCCCATCTAGTCAAAGCTATAGTTTCTCCAGTAGTCATGTATGGATGTGAGAGTTGGACTATAAAGAAAGCTGAGCACAGCCGAATTGATGCTTTTGAAATGTAGTGTTGGAGAAGACTCTTGAGAGTCCCTTGGACTGCAAGGAGATCCAACCAGTCCATCCTAAAGGAAATCAGTCCCGAATATTCATTGGAAGGACAGGCTGAAGCTGAAATGCCAATACTTTGGCCACCTGATGTGAAGAACTGACTCATTGGAAAAGACCCTGATGCCGGGAAAGACTGAAGGTGGGAGAAGGGGATGACAGAGAATAAGATGGTTGGATAACATCACTGACTCAATGGACATGAGTTTGAGTACTCTGGGAGTTGGTGATGGACAGGGAGGCCTGGTGTGCTGCAGTCCATGCGATTGCAAAGAGCTGGACACGACTGAGTGACTGAACTGAACTGATAGGGCTTCCCTGGTGGTCCAGTGGTAAAGAAACTGCCTGCAATGCAGGAGACTTGGGTTCGATCCCTGGGTTGGGAAGACCCCCTGGAGAAGGAAATGGCAACCTTGGCCAGTATTCTTACCTGGGAAATCCCATGGACGGAGGAGCCAGGTGGGCTAGCCTGGCGGGAGTCTTTGTGACCACGGAGTAGCAAAGAGTCGGGCACAACTTAGAGACTAAACAACAATAATTAAAGTGCCCTAAAATGGAGCAGCTATAAATTTAATTAATTTTGTCATGTTGCGTTATATGTAGTAGACCCCGTAGACCTGACAAAGGACGCTCTACCACATAAGAAGCCGAGTGCCAGTGTCTCTATCATCCTGCTGTGGGCCTACTGAATGACTGTGTGCAAGACCTTTTCTATTCCTCTGTGTCAGATGGACTTGTGGGTGAACCTAAGTTTTCATTTCTTTGGTTAGCTGCCTCAGAGACCAGTCACTGGGTCACATGGTGAGCACACGTTTATTTCATAAGAAATTGCCCTTCTTTTTCCCAAGAATGCCTTTACTATTTTATGTTTCCACTGAAAGATTTAGTTTCTCTATATTCTTGCTAGCATTTGGTGGTGTTACTATTTCCTACTTTGTGTGCTCAGTCGCTTCAGTTGTGTCTGACTCTGTGCCATCCCATGGACTGTAGCCTGCCAGGCTCCTCTGTCCATGGGATGCTCCAGGCAAGAATACTGGAGTGGGTTGCCATTTCCTTCTCCAGAGGATCTTCCTGACCCAGGGACTGAACCTGCGTTTTCTGCATTTCCTGCTTTGGCGCCTAGATTCTTTACCGCCACAGCACCTGGGAAGCCTATAGTGAATAATACCATATTGTATTGTATATTTGAAAGTTGCTAAGAGAATAGATCTTAAAAGTTCTTGTTACTGGAAGAATTTGTAATTCTGTATGAAAACAAACCAAAACAGTGGATATTCAACTTGAGACCAAACACATACAACTGGAGAATGCCTTTTCTCCAGAGGACAGCTCTTTTTGTCCAGAAAGCATGGCTGGTTTGAGAGAATCAGTTCCTAGGTAGGTTGATAATTCCAGGGTTCCCGAGGAGGAGAGAGGGGCCTGGAGCCCCTGAGAAGGAGAAAAGAGTCTGGGACTCTCAAGGAGAAAAAGACAAATGTTCTCTTGTACATTGCTTTGTCTTAGTCTATATAACAACATATAGGACATGTTTTGCTAAGAGTTGAACTCGAGTGGGCGACTTCACTTTCACTTTTCAGTTTCATGCATTGGAGAAGGAAATGGCAACCCACTCCAGTGTTCTTGCCTGGAGAATCCCAGGGACGGGGGAGCCTGGTGGGAGGCCATCTATGGGGTCGCATAGAGTTGGACACGACTGAGCGACTTAGCAGCAGCAGCAGGACATGTTTCTCCTTAACAAGAACCTTCTGACTAATCCTGTCATCTTAAAATGTATATTATGAGAGTGGGTCTGGTAAGATCTTTCTATTGCTCATTCTAATCTTGTTAATTTAAGATGTATGTTGTGGAAGTGGGTCTGAAAAAAGTATATAAGGCCTTAATAAGGCTAGCTAGGGGGACATTCTCTGATGTCCCCCTTCTGATGTCTATGTCAGAAGCTTTCTCTGTCCCTTTTCTTACTTTAATAAAACTCTGCCACACAAAAGCTCTTGAGTGATCAAGCCTGGTCCTTGGTTCCGAAGTTAAATCTTCAGAGATCGTGAATCTGACATCTTTCACTGCAAGCTATCAGTTTAACACAGCCATTGATCCTTTCGATGTAGGGTGCAATTTCCTGTCTGAAAAGTATTTAGTGATGTTCTCATCGCCTCTTTAAAAGTTATACATGAGATTATGTTAATGGCCGTGTTCTTCATGCAGAACATCTGGCAATACTGGCAGACTGGATGGAAGATGGATCCTTGATAGATGTTCTACTTAGGGCAACACTTGGAGAGAGCCTTGGCATTTGTTTCATCCTATGAATCTTAATGCTATTTCAATGCCATTGTTGGTTTAAATTCTTTTTTTCTTGGGTAATAAAAATGAGGAGAGGTGGTCCTAAGATGGCAGAGGAATAGGACAGGGAGACCACTTTCTCCCCCACAAATTCATCAAAAGATCATTTTAATGCTGAGCAAATTCCACAAAACAACTTCTGAATGCTGGCAGAAGACAGCAGGCACCCAGAAAGGCAGCCCATTCTCTTTGAAAGGAGGTGGGGCAAAATATAAAAGATAAAAAGAGAGACAATAGAGTTAGGGACAGAGATCCATCCTGGGGAGGGAGTTGTGAAGGAGAAGAAGTTTCCAAACACCAGGAAACCCTCTCACCGGTGGGTCTGTGGGGAGTTTTGGAATCTCGGAGGGCAACATAACTGGGAGAAAAAAAAGAGCCCACAGATTCCGTGCCTAGCCGCGACTCCCAGCGGAGAGTTAGCCCGGTCGCTTGCGTCCACCAGCAGTGAGTGGGGACTGAACAGGGAGATGAGGGCTGCATGCATAGACGGGGGACTGGGCCTGAATGCCCTGAGGACAATCTGAGGGAACTAACATGAGACAGCAACCCAAACTGTGGGATAGCAGAGAGGAAAAAGAAAAGAGAGCGAGAGAGAGAGAATTTTTCCACGAAAAGCTCTGAGGCACAGCCTGGCCAGCTCACAGAACAAAGGACTGAGCAAATACCAGAGGAAAGCTGCGGATACCAGAGGCTGTGGACCGGCCCCTCCCCGCACCTGAAGCAGAGAGGCAGGCAGAGGACAGCCAGAACCAGAGGGCTAGGGGCAAGCTCGGCCCCAGGGACGGCATCCTCTACCAAACTGTGAACAGGTTCCAGGTTGCTAACCAAGTCTTCCTGGGATCCTGGATTGTTGACATCTGCCAGGAGGGTTGCAGTCAGAGATCAGCTCCCCAGAGGAGACACAGGGCATACCTGAGACGGTGCTCTCGCAGTGCACCCAGGAAACCAAAGGGCTGGGACAGGAGAGGTGGTAAGACACACCGCCCTGCTGGGAGAGTGTGCTCACCAAGCACCTGGTCGCTTGCGCTGCTCGGACCTGGGAAGGGCACAAAACACAGGCCCAACCCAGTCTGTGCCTTTGTGGCGTAACTGAGAACCTGAACCTGCTTAGACCTGGGAAGTGCATGCAACCAGGGCCTGCTTTAGACAGTTCCCCTCCAGAGCAACCTGGAGCCTGAGCAGTGTAGACTGGGAGAGCACACACACCATGAACGGGGGCAAACCCCAGTATGGCCCAGACACTGCAAGCACTCCCCACATATGCCAGTGATATTTGTTTGCAGAGTTCCTCCCTCCCCAAAGCACAACTGAACAAGTGAGCCTAAATAAGTGACCACCTTCAACCCCTTGTGTCAGGGCAGAAATTAGACACTGAAGAGACTTGTAAACAGAGGAAGCCAAAATAAACAAAGAAGAGGGAACTTCTCTGGAAGTGACAGGTGCAACAGATTAAAACCCTGGAGTTAGCATTGACTACATTGGAAGGGGCCTATAGACCTTGAGAAGAAGTATAAGCTGGAACAAGGAACTATCTGAAACTGAACTGACTCCACACAGGCCTCAACAGCTCCAGAGAAATTCCTAGATATATTTTAGTATTATAATTTTTTAATTTTTTCAGTTTTTTATTTTTAAATTATTACTCCTTTAATTTTCATTTTTATAACCTACTATTGCCTTGCAAAAAAGACCCTATTTTTAAAGCAAATTTCACATATATATTTTATAACCTTTGTGATTTTTTTTAAATATTGTATTTTTGAGAGTCTAGCCTCTACTCTAGATTTTTAATCTTTGCTTTTTAATTTTTGTTATCAATTTTGTACCTTTAAAAATCCAATCTTCAGTACCCATTTTTACTTAAGAGTGTGATTATTGGCTTGATTGGTCTCTCCCACTTTTGACTCTCCTTTCTCTCCCCCAAGTCACCTCTAGCTCCTCCCTCCCCCTTCTCTTCTCTACCTAACTCTGTGAATCTTTTTGTGTGTTCTTGGCTGTGGAGAACACTTGGAGAACTGATTAGAGCTAGATCTGTCTTTCCCCTTTTGATTCCCCCTCTTCTCTTCCTGGTCACTTCCATCTCCTTTCTCCCTCTTCTCTTTTCTATGTAACTCCATGAACCTCTCTGAGTGTTCCAGATTGTGAAGAGCAATTAGGGAATTGATTACTGGCTAGATTGTTCTCTCCCCTTTTCATTCCCCCTCTTCTCCTCCTGGTCACCTCTGTTTCCCTCCTCACTCTTCTCCATGTAACTCTGTGAACCTCTCTGGGTGTCCCTCACTGTGGAGAATCTTTTCACCATTAACCTAGATGTTTTATAATTGGTGATGTATGGATGGAGAAGTCTTGAGGCTACTGTAAGAATAAGACTGAAAGCCAGAGGCAGGAGGCTTAAATCAAAAACTTGAGAACTCCAGAAAACTCCTGACTCCAGGGAACATTAATTGATAACAGCTCATCTAAAATCCTCCATACCTACACTGAAACCAAGCTCCACCCAAGAGCCAACAAGTTTCAGAGCAAGACATACCAAGCTAATTCTCCAACAACACAGGAACATAAACTTGAGCATTAAAATACAGGTGGCCAAAAGACACACCAAACCCATAGACACCTCACAACTCACTACTGGACACGTCATTCACTCCAGAGAGATGAGATCCAGCTCCACCCACCAGAACACAGATGCAAGCTTCCCTAATCAGGAACCCTTGACAAGCCACTTGTCCAACCTCACCCACAGGGAGGAACCTCCACAATAAACAGGAACCACAAACTTCCAGCATACAGAAGGCCACCCCAAACACAACAATCTAAACAAGATGAAAGTCAGAGAAATATTCAGCAGGTAAAGGAATATGATAAATGCCCACCAAACCAAACAAAAGAGGAGGAGATAGGGAGTCTACCTGAAAAAGAATTCAGAATAATGACAGTAAAAATGATCCAAAATCTTGAAAACAAAATGAAGTTACAGATTAATAGTCTGGAGACAAGGATTGAGATGGTGCAAGAAATGTTTAACAAGAACCTAGAAGAAATAAAAAAGAGTCAATCAATAATGAATAATGCAATAACTGAGATAAAAAAACACTCTGGAGGGAACCAACAGTAGAATAACAGAGGCAGAAGATAGGATAAGTGAGGTGGAAGATAGAATGGTGGAAATAAGGGAAGCAGAGAGGGAAAAAGAAAAAAGAATTAAAATAAATGAGGACAACATCAGAGACCTCTGGGATAATGTCAAATGCCCCAACATTCAAATCATAGGCTTTCCAGAAGAAGAAGACAAAAAGAAAGGCAATGAGAAAATACTTGAGGAGATAATAGTTGAAAACTTCCCTAAAATGGGGAAGGAAATAGCCACCCAAGTCCAAGAAACCCAGAGAGTCCCAAACAGGATAAACCCAAGGCGAAACACCCCAAGACACATATTAATCAAATTAACAAAGATCAAACACAAAGAATAAATATTAAAAGCAGCCAAGGAAAAACAACAAAAAACACACAAGGGGATTCCCATAAGATAACAGCCGATCTTTCAATCAAAACTCTTCAGGCCAGAAGGGAATGGCAGGACATACTTAAAGTGATGGTAGAGAAAAACCTACAACCCAGATTACTATACCCAGCAAGGATCTCATTCAAATATGAAGGAGAAATCAAAAGCTTTACAGACAAACAAAAGCTGAGAGAATTCAGCACCACCAAATCATCTCTTCAACAAATGCTAAAGGATCTTCTGTGGACAGGAAAGACAGAAAGTGTAGAAACTCAAACCTGAAACAACAAAGTAAATGGCAACTGGATCACACTTATCAATAATTACCTTAAATGTAAATGGGTTGAATGCCCCAACCAAAAGACAAAGACTGGCTGAATGCAACAAAAACAAGACCCCCATATATGCTGTCTATAAGAGACCCACCTCAAAACAAGGGACACATACAGACTTTAAGTGAAGGGCTAGAAAAAGAAATTTCATGCAAATGGAGACCAAAAGAAAGGAGTAGCAATAAATAATAATACTCATATCAGATAAATACTCATATTAGATAAAGTAGACTTTGAAATAAAGGCAGTGAAAAGAGGCAAAGAAGTACACTACATGATGATCAAAGGAACAATCCAAGAAGATATAGCAATTATAAATATATATGCTCCCAGCATAGGAGCACTGCAATATGTAAGGCAAATGCTAACAAGTATGAAAGGGGAAATTAACAGTAACACAATAATAGTGGGAGACTTTAATACCCCACTCACACCTATGGATAGATCAACTACACAGAAAATTAACAAGGAAACACAAACTTTAAATGATAGAATGGATCAGTTAGACCTAATTGATATCTATAGGACATTTCACCCCAAAACAATGAATTTCACTTTTTCCTCAAGTGCACATGGAACCTTCTCCAGGGTAGATCACATCCTGGGCCATAAATCTAGCCTAAGTAAATTTTAAAAATTGAAATAATTCTAAGCATCTTTTCGGATCACAATGTGGTAAGATTAGATGTCAACTACAGGAAAAAAAACTGTTAAAAATATAAACATATGGAGGCTAAACAACACACTGTTGAATAACCAACAAATCACAGAAGAAATAAAAAAAGAAATCAAAATATGCATAGAAATGAATGAAAATGAAAGCACAACAAACCCAAATGTATGGGATTCAGTACAAGCAGTGCTAAGGGGAAGGTTAACAGCAATACAAGCTTACCTCAAGAAACAAGAGAAAAATCAAATAAATAACCTAACTCTACACCTAAAGCAACTAGAAAAAGAATAAATGAAGAATTCCAGGGTTAGTAGAAGAAAAGAAATCATAAAAATTAGGGCAGAAATAAATGAAAAAGAAAGAAAGGTGACCATAGCAAAAACCAACAAGCTAAAAGCTGGTTTTTTTTTTTTTTTGAAAAGATAAATAAAATAGACAAACCATTAACCAGTCTCATCAAGAAAAAAAGGGAGAAAAATCAACAATGAAATGAAATGAAAATGGAGAAATCACAACAGACAACATAGAAATACAAAGGATCATTAGAGACTACTATCAGCAACTATATGCTAATAAAATGGACAACTTGGAAGAAATGGACACATTCTTAGAAAAGTATAACTTACCAAAACTGAACCAGGAAGAAATAGAAAATCTTAACAAGCATGGAATTGAAACTGTAATCAAAATCTTCCAACAAATAAAAGCCCAGGACCAGATGGCTTCACAACTGAATTCTACCAAAAATTTGGAGAAGAGCTAATACCTATCCTACTCAAACTCTTCCAGAAAATTGCAGAAGAAGGTAAACTGCCAAACTCATTCTATCAGGCCACCATCACCCTAATACCAAAACCAGACAAAGATGCCACAAAAAAAGAAAACTACAGGCCAATATCACTGATGAACATAAATGTAAAAATCCTTAACAAAATTCCATTAAACAGAATCCAACAATAAAAGATCATACATCACGATAAGTGGGCTTTATCCCAGGGATGCAAGGATTTTTCAACATTTGCAAATCAATCAATGTGATAAACCACATTAATAAATTGAATGATAAACACCAAATGATCATCTCAATAGATGCAGAGAAAGCCTTTGACAAAATTCAACATCCATTTATGATAAAAACCCTGCAGAAAGCAGACATAGAAGGAACATACCTCAACATAATAAAAGCCATATATTATAAACCCACAGCAAACATTATCCTCAATGGTGAAAAATTGAAAGCATTTCCCCTAAAGTCAGGAACAAGACAAGGGTGCCTACTCTCACCACTACTATTCAGCATAGTTTTGGAAGTTTTGGCCACAGCAATCAGAGAAGAAAAAGAAATAAAAGGAATCCAGATTGGAAAAGATGTAAAACTCTCACTATTTGCAGATGACATGATCCTCTGCATAGAAAATCCTAAAGACTCCACCAGAAAATTACTAGAGCTAATCAATGAATATAGTAAGGTTGCAGGATATAAAATCAACACCCAGAAATCCCTTGCATTCCTATACACTAACAATGAGAAAAGAGAAAGAGAAATTAAGGAAACAATTGCATTCACCATTGCAACGAAAAGAATAAAATACTTAGGAATAAATCAACCTAAAGAAACAAAAGACCTATATATAGAAAACTATAAAACACTGATAAAAGAAATCAAAGACGACACAAACAGATGGAGAAATATACAATGTTTATGGATCAGCAGAATCTATATAGTGAAAATGAGTACACTACCCAAAGCAATCTATAGATTCAATGCAATCCCTATCAAGCTACCAATGGTAATTTCAGAGAACTAGAACAAATAATTTCACAATTTGTATGGAAATACAAAAAAATCTTGAATAGCCAATGCAATCTTGAGAAAGAAGAATGAAACTGGAGGAATCAACCTGCCTGACTTCAGACTATACTACAAAACTACAGTCATCAAGACAGTATGGTACTGGCACAGAGACAGAAAAATAGATCAATGGAACAAAATAGAAAGCCCAGAGATAAATTCGCACACCTATGGATACTTTATCTTTGACAAAGGAGACAAGAATATACAATGGAGAAAAGACAATCTCCTTAACAAGTGGTGCTGGGAAAACTGATCCAGCACATGTAAAAGAATGAAACTAGAACACTTTCTAACACTATACACAAAAATAAACTAAAAATGAATTAAAATGTAAAATCAGAAACTAGAAAACTCCTAGAAGAAAACATAGGCAAAATTCTCTCTGACATAAATCACAGCAGGATCCTCTATGACCCAACTCCCAGAGTAACAGAAATAAAAGCAAAAATAAACAAATAGGACCTAATTAAACTTAAAAGCTTTTGCACAATGATGGAAACTATAAGCAAGGTGAAAAGACAGCCTTCAGAATGGGAGAAAATAATAGCAAACAAAGCAACTGACAAAAAATTAATCTCAAAAATATACAAGTAACTCCCGCAGGTCAATTCCAGAAAAATAAAAGACCCAGTAAAAAAATGGGCCAAAGAACTAAACAGACATTTCTCCAAAGAAGACATACAGATGGCTAACAAACACATGAAAAGATGCTCAACATCACTCATTATCAAAGAATTGCAAATCAAAACCACAGTGAGGTACCATCTCACACCAGTAGGAATGGCTGCTATCAAAAAGTCTACAAACAATAAATGTTGGAGAGGGTGTGGAGAAAAGGGAATCCTTTTACACTTTTGGTGGGAATGTAAACTAGTACAGCCACTTTGGAGAACAGTATGAAGATTCCTTAAAAAAAACTGGAAATAGAACTGCCATAAGACCTAGAAATTCCACTGCTGGGCATACACATTGAGGAAACCAGAACTGAAAGAGACACTTATACCCCAATGTTCATTGCAGCACTGTTTACAATAGCCAGGACATGGAAGCAACCTAGATATCCATAGGCAGACGAATGGATAAGAAAGCTATATATACACAATGGAATATTGCTCAGCTATTAAAAAGAATGCATTTGAATCAGTTCTAATGAGGTGGATGAAACTGGAGTGTATTATACAGAGTGAAGTAAATCAGAAAGAAAAACACCAACAGAGTAGATTAATGCATATATATGGAATTTAGAAAGATGGTAATGATGACCCTATATGGGAGATAGCAAAAGGGACATAGATGTAAAGAACAGACTTTTGGACTCTGGGAGAAGGTGAGGGTGGAATGATTTGAGAGAATAGCATTGAAACACATATTATCATTTGTGAGATAGATAGTCAGTCCAGGTTTGATGCATGAGACAGGGTGCTCAGTGCTGGCGCACTGGGATGACCCTGAGGAATGGGATTGGGAGGGAGGTGGGAGGGGGGTTCAAGATGGGGAACACATATATACCCATGGCTGATTCATGTCAATGTATGACAAAACCACTACAATATTGTAAAATAATTAGCCTCTAATTAAAAGAAATAAATTTTAAAAAATAGGGAAAAAATGAGGAGAAATGGTTCAGAAGAACTTTTTAAAAAGTCTATGCTTTGGCTTACATGGTAATCAATGTATGAGTGCTCAGTTGGTCAGCTCTTCATGACCCTGTAGACTGTAGCCTGCCAGACTCCTCTGTCCATGGAATTCTAAAGGCAAGAATACTGGAGTGGGTTGCCATTCCCTTCTCCAGGGGATCTTTCTGACCCAGGTATTGAACCCAGGTCTCCTGCAGTGCAGGCAGATTCTTTACTGTCTGAGGCACCAGGGAAGCCCATGAATACTGGAGTAGGTAGCCATTCCAAGCCCAAGGATGAAAATATGCAGCTTGGAGTCCCTGAGTGCATTTGGGCTCAGATGCCTGTTGGAAACCCCATTCCATAGCAGAATGGAAAGAGAACAATGAATACTGAGATAGTCCTGACAAGCAGCAATTGTTCAGTTCAGTCACTCAGCAGTGTCTGACCATTTGTGATCCCATGGACTGCAGTATGCCAGGCTTCCCTCTCTATCACCAACTCCCAGAGCCTACTCAAACTCATATCCATTGAGGCAGTGATGCCATTCAACAATTTCATCCTGCCATCCCCTTCTCCTCCCGCCTTCAATCTTTCCCAGCATCAGGGTCTTTTCAAATGAGTCAGCTCTTTGCATCAGGTGGCCAAAGTATTGGAGTTTCAGCTTCAACATCAGTCTTTCCAGTGAATATTCAGGACTGATTTCCTTTAGGATGGACTGGTTGGATCTCCTTGCTGTCCAAGGGACTCTCAAGAGTCTCCTCCAACACCACACTTCAAAAACATTAATTCTTCGGTGCTCAGCTTTCTTTATAGTCCAACTCTCACATATATACATGACTACTGGAAAAACCATAGCTTTGCCTACATGGACTTTTGTTGGTAAAGTAATGTCTCTGCTTTTTATTATGCTGTCTATGTTGGTCATAGCTTTTCTTCCAAGGAATAAGTGTCTTTTAATTTCATGGCTGCAGTGATTTTGGAGTCCACCCAAAATAAAGTCTGTCACCATTTCCACTGTTTCCCCATCTATTTGCCATGAAATGATGGGACCAGATGCCATTTTTCTCCTTTACATAGAAATCCAGACCCAGGCAGAACAAAAGCCAATCACAGATTTTTTTTCCTCTGGAATGCATTTTTAGAACTAATCTAACAACCTTGTTTAGCAGGTGGAATAACTCAAGGAGGTGGGGGTTCAGTACTAGAGAAGCAGAAACCAAGGTTTTCCCTTCATCTTGTCCTTCTACGAGGAACTTCGGAGGCTCTGGTGGCATAGTTAGAGGGTAGTGATGGGATCTGAGGACAGACTGGTTTTGTTGTTGGTTCTGTCATCTCAGTTATAATTCCTTTTTTGTGAAATCAGAATAAAGATGACTTTTCTCTTATAAAGTTGTGGAAAACAATAAGTGAGGTAATGGAAGCAGAGTGCATGGTGCACATAGTGGGTCACAAAACATGACAACAAATACAGTTAATACATAAGCAGACTTTGAAACCCTGTGATCTAAGATTCAGATGTTTCCATGTCCTAGCTATTGTAAATAGCACTGCAATGAACATAAGGATGCATGTGTCTTTTTATATCATGGTTTTTTCTGGGTCTATGTCAAGGAGGGAATTTCTGGGTCAATAGAGGAATGGATAAAGAAGATGTGGTACATATACCCAGTGGAATGTTCAGTTCAGTTCAGTTCAGTCGCTCAGTCGTGCCCGACTCTTTGCGACCCCATGAATCGCAGCACGCCAGGCCTCTCTGTCCATCACCAACTCCCGGAGTTCACTCAGACTCATGTCCATCGAGTCAGTGATGTCTTCCAGCCATCTCATTCTCTGTCGTCCCCTTCTACTTCTGCCCCCAATCCCTCCCAGCATCAAAGCCTTTTCCAATGAGTCAACTCTTTGCATGAGGTGGCCAAAGTACTGGAGTTTCAGCTTTAGCATCATTCCTTCCAAAGAAATCCCAGGGTTGATCTCCTTCAGAATGGACTGGTTGGCTCTCCTTGCAATTCAAGGGACTCTCAAGAGTCTTCTCCAACACCACAGTTCAAAAGCATCAATTCTTCGGCACTCAGCCTTCTTCACAGTCCAACTCTCACATCCATACACGACCACAGGAAAAACCATAGCCTTGACTAGAAGGACCTCTGTTGGCAAAATAATGTCTCTGCTTTTGAATATGCTATCTAGGTTGATCATAACTTTTCTTCCAAGGAGAAACTGTCTTTTAATTTCATGGCTGCAATCACCATCTGCAGTGATTTTGGAGCCCCCCAAAATAAAATCTGACACTGTTTCCACTGTTTCCCCATCTGTTTCCCATGAAGTGATGGGACTGGATGCCATGATCTTCATTTTCTGAATGTTGAGCATTAAGCCAACTTTTTCACTCTCCTCTTTCACTTTCATCAAGAGGCTTTTTAGCTCCTCTTCACTTTCTGCCAGAAGGGTGGTGTCATCTGCATATCTGAGGTTATTGATATTTCTCCCGGCAATCTTGATTCCAGCTTGTGTTTTTTCCAGTCCAGCGTTTCGCATGATGTACTCTGCATAGAAGTTAAATAAGCAAGGTGACAATATACAGCCTTTACGTACTCCTTTTCCTATTTGGAACCAGTCTGTTGTTCCATGTCCAGTTCTAACTGTTGCTTCCTGACCTGCATACAGATTTCTCAAGAGGCAGGTCAGGTGGGCTGGTATTCCTATCTCTTTCAGAATTGTCCACAGTTTATTGTGATCCACACAGTCAAAGGCTTTGGCATAGTCAATAAAGCAGAAATAGATGTTTTTCTGGAACTCTCTTGCTTTTTTCCATGATCCAGTGGATGTTGGCAATTTGATCTCTGGTTCCTCTGCCTTTTCTAAAACCAGCTTGAACATCAGGAAGTTCATAGTTCACATATTGCTGAAGCCTGGCTTGGAGAATTTTGAGCATTACTTTACTAGCATATGAGATGAGTGCAATTGTGTGGTAGTTTGAGCATTCTTTGGCATTGCCTTTCTTGGGAATTGAAATGAAAAGTGACCAAAAGGAATGAAACTGGGGCTTTTATAGTGATGTGGATGAACCTAGAGTCTGTCATACAGAGTGAAATAAGTCAGAAAGAGAAAAACAAATATCGGACATTAATGTATGTATGTGGAATCTAGGAAAATGGTACTGATGAACCTATTTGCAGGGCAGGAATAGAGATGTAGAGAATAGAGAACATACTTGTGGACACAGTGGGGGAAGGGGAGGGTGGGACGAATTGAGAGAGTAGCACTGACATATATATACTGCTGTGTGTTAAACTGATAGCTAGCAGGAAGCTGCTGTACAGCACTGGGAGCTCAGCTCAGTGCTCTGTGATGACCTAAAAGGGTGGGGTGGGGGCAGATGGGAGGGAAGTTCAAGAGGGAGGGGACATACATATACTTATAGCTCATTCACATTTTTGTACAGCAGAAACACAACACTGTAAAGCAACTATATTCCAATTAAAAAAAATACTAAAAAGTAAAAAATAAGACAAAAGAGTGCAGCAGAGATGCAGTGTGGATGAGGCCACAGGATCCAGACAGACCAGAGACACAAAGCCTTTGCCGCTCTCTCAAGATGTCTTCTAATCCAAAAGGAAGTTTTTTACATGCATTTCTAAAGGATTGCGAGCAATGGTTTTATGCTTTTGGTGTGTTTTCCCATCATTTTGATCTTTCCAACTCCCCCGTTTAAACCATAAGAATCTTGCTGGAAACTTCTGCACTGGGAGTGCATTTCCATTCAGGCTTCCACCAAAGGGAATACAAAATCAAGGGCAGATTGAGGAGGTACCAGAGCCAAAGGCTCAAAACCTCGTTCTCCTACTGTTGGTGGGGCCCCTTCCTCCCTCTGCAACTTCAGTTTGCCTCCATGTTTTGTCATTTTCACCCCTGAGATCTGAGCTATCATTATAATAATCAAGAATGGGAGAACTGAAGTGTTTATCTTCAGTTGAACTCTACAGAGTGGTCAGTTTTTGATTTACTGTTTGGGGAGAGGAAGACAAAATTGACTTAAGGCACCCATTTTCCCTTGAATTCAGATCTGCCCACAGTTTTGCAGGGTCATGATATGCTTGAATTTTTGCATGCATTCTTGAGAAATTCAGAGAAAGCATACACCGTTTTGTGTGTGTGTCTGAATGTTTTGAATTTTAAAAAATCAGTGGATTTTTACTGCAGGAAATATGAACCCCATCAGCACTTTTTTTTCCCATTTACCACAAAATACTACAAGGTAGGTTAACTTGTACCTCAGTGTTCAAAAACTGAAGACCAAGATGACAAAGTAATTTGTTATTTGTCAATTTGTAGTAAGTATCTTAAAAAGATGGAGAAAAAACACTTAAAATGAAATGTTCAGCTAAAAATGATTTCTTTCTTGCTATAAATCCATAAATAAATCTCAAAAACTGTCATAAACACCAGCAGCACTTTTTGAGTTTATAATAATCTCTGATTACAATGATATTCATTTTTCCTTGGCACAATTTGACACTTGTGCAACTGCTGACTTTAACAAAATGTTCATGGTATTAAATATTTAAAAGAGGCATTTAAAACCACCATGGAATTAAGGCATAAAAAGTTATATTAAGGAAAACTTTTTTGACGGTTCCTCTGAAATCATTTAAAAATTAGCTTTTTATATGTGCCTCGTTTTTTAAAGTTCTTCTTCAGCTCAGGCCATGAACAGAACTGGTTCTGAGTATCATAAACCAACCGAGGTGTAAATCGTTGCAAAGTAGTGGTTGGAAAAAGCACTGTAGTAACTCAGTTTTAACAGCCTGATCACAAATAAGAGCCTACAATCCATGGTGGACTCCAGTGTTTCATAAATGCATAAGTAAATTTTGGTACAGATTTCTGATCTTTCTAGCCAGCCTCATAGTCCTGAACCCAAATCCAGCATTTAATTTGCTACTTTTGTGCTAACCATGAGCCCTGCCCTGGGCAGAAGTTGACTGTTCCCCTTCTCCTAGTGACAGCAGTGTTGTCTGAAATTTATGGTGGTGGCCATATTGTCAGCTGTTGCACTTGGTATCTCATTCCGTGGATGTGTTAATTCACTCACTCCAGACATTCAACACTCAGCTGAACCATTTTGTCATTTGAACTTGTCGACTGAGAAGCAATTTCCAGCTTTGAGACATTTAATGTGATTTGTGGGTCAGTTGATACTTGGGAGGTGGTGGTGTTTGGCATTCACCCACAGGTGACAATTTCAGTCAAAATTCAGCCCAGACACGATCCCTCTGCCAAATGGGTGGTTGCTCAGGAGGTCAGGTTGCATCAGTGCAGACAGTCTCCATCTGCAGTCTGATTCACTCTGTGAACATGATGGAAGCAGAGGGGATCCACAGATGATGGTTACTAAAACTTGAGCATAAGTGTGTGTTTTCTACTGAAAGGTGTCATTGTGGATGGTGACATTGCCTGAGAAGGCTTTCTGTGAATGCCTGTGGTCTGATGTTGCCTGACAGTGAGGATGGTCAAACGCTGGCGCCCATTGTCCAAGGGGGTGGTGGCATGCTGTATCACTGGACACACTTTGGGGAGGGTTTAGAAGCTCTGGAGACAGAGATTCTAGACGAAGCTGGCAAGATCCTGAGAGACCCTCTTCCTTAGTCTGTTCAGGCTCCTTGAGCAAAAGTACTGGGTGGTTTAGGAAGAGCAGAAGTCCACTGCTCATGGTCCTGGAACCTGGGAATTCCAGGATCAGATTTGGTGTCTGTGGAGAGATGTCTTCCTGGTTCACAGACTTTTGTCTTCTCTCTGGGTCCTGGCATGACAGATGGTAAGGGAGCTCCACCCTCATGACTTGATTACCACCCAGAGTCCCGTCTCCAAACACCATATTGTGTGGATTTGGGGGTACACAAACATTCCATTGACTGTATCCTTTAAACAATGACTGTCAAAACTTAGAGATAGTAAGTGTTCCCCCCACCATTAATATGCCCCCAGTCATTACAAGCCCATGAGCACAGTGACTGTTTTTTTCTACACATGAATTGTCATTGTCTGTAGCCCAGAAATTCATGAAAGCCTCTGTAAATGTTAGAACCCTGTCTTTGGTGATTGCCACCCACTCCCAGGAAAATCCACTATTGTCCAGCAAAATGAAAGTTCATTTTGCTTGTTTTATTGCATGACCAATCAAATGAATAAGATAAATAGATTAAAAAATTAAGGTCCTAGCAATATATTCACCAAGTTATACCTTTTCTAAAACTTGCAAAGATAAACCTTTCATTCCAGTTGATTAAGGCCATTTTCTCTCTCCACTTTGTTTTTCCCATGGTCATCCTTTCTCATGTCAAAGGTCACTGGAGGGTTTGCAGGCACTTTGGAAATGCAGGTTAGAAGTTCAGTTCGGTTCAGTTCAGTTGCTCAGTCATGTCCGACTCTTTGTGACCCCATGAATTGCAGCATGCTAGGCCTCCCTGTCCATCACCAACTCCCGGAGTTCACTCAAACTCACGTCCATTGAGTCGGTGATGCCATCCAGCCATCTCATCCTCTGTTGTCCCCTTCTCCTTCTGCCTCCAGTCCCTCCCAGCATCAGAGTCTTTTCCAATGAGTCAATTCTTCACATGAGGTGACCAAAGTACTGGAGTTTCAGCTTTAGCATCATTCCTTCCAAAGAACATCCAGGACTTATCTCCTTTAGAATGGACTGGTTGGACCTCCTTGCAATTCAAGGGACTCTGAAGAGTCTTCTGCAACACCATAGTTCAAAAGCATCAATTCTTCGGCGCTCAGCTTTCTTCACAGCTCAACTCTCACATCCATACATGACTACTGGAAAAACCATAGCCTTGACTAGACAGACCTTTGTTGGAAAAGTAATGTCTCTGCTTTTCAATATGCTATCTAGGTTGATCATAACTTTCCTTCCAAGGAGTAAGTGTCTTTTAATTTCATGGCTGCAATCACCATCTGCAGTGATTTTGGAGCCCCAAAAAATAAAGTCTGACACTGTTTCCACTGTTTCCCCATCTATTTGCCATGAAGTGATGGGACCGGATGCCATGATCTTTGTTTTCTGAATGTTGAACTTTAAGCCAACTTTTTCACTCTCCTCTTTCACTTTCATCAAGAGGCTCTTTAGTTCCTCTTTACTTTCTGCCATAAGGGTGGTATCATCTGCATATCTGAGGTTATTGATATTTCTCCCGGCAATCTTGATTCCAGCTTGTGCTTCTTCCAGCCCAGCGTTTCTCATGATGTATTCTGCATAGAAGTTAAATAAGCAGAGGGACAATATACAGCCTTGACGTACTCCTTTTCCTATTTGGAACCAGTCTGTTGTTCCATGTCCAGTTCTAACTGTTGCTTCCTGACCTGCATATAGGTTTCTCAAGAGGCAGGCCAGGTGGTCTGGTATTCCCATCTCTTTCAGAATTGTCCACAGTTTATTGTGATCCACACAGTCAAAGGCTTTGGCATAGTCAATAAAGCAGAGATAGATGTTTTTCTGAAACTCTCTTGCTTTTTCCATGATCCAGAGGATGTTGGCGATTTGATCTCTGGTTCCTCTGCCTTTTCTAAAACCAGCTTGAACATCTGGAAGTTCATGGTTCACATATTGCTGAAGCCTGGCTTGGAGAATCTTGAGCATTACTTTACCAGCGTGTGAGTTAGGTGATGTTTAATCTTATTTTATGGAGATCTATTTATGAGTTTCTCAGGCAGTTCTGTGCATTGCTCCACTATTGCCAGTTGTTCATTGTAAGACTGGCTTTGAGGGCTATTACCTGGGCCAACTTACTTCTCCAAATGTAGTAAAGGAGGTTAGGGCTGGAGGTTTCAGGGCAAAATGATCCTGCTTTGGCTACTTGGTCTGGAAAGCGAGGAAGGGCAGGGTCAGGAACACCAACTATTTCCAACTCAAAAAGAATCTAAGATGAGTCATTGAGGGAGAAAACTTGAAAAACCCTGAGAATTTAGTATTAGTCATTCAGTCGTGTCCACTCTGTGACCCCATGAACTGTAGCTTGCCAGGCTCCTCTGTCCATGGGATTCTCAAGGCAAGAATACTGCTGTGGGTTGCCATTCTCTTCTCCAGGGCATCTTCCTGACCTAGAGATCAAACCTGAATTCCCTGCATTGCAGGTGGATTCTTTACCATCTGAGCCACC
The DNA here is from genome assembly GCF_014754425.2 of Oryx dammah. NCBI lineage: Eukaryota > Metazoa > Chordata > Mammalia > Artiodactyla > Bovidae > Oryx > Oryx dammah. Next base: position 44,719,289 of record NW_024070209.1, on the reverse strand, counting down.
AGGGAAGCAGGGCTCAGGTTAAAAAGAAACTTGACAAAGCTGTTCCCAAATTTAACAATGGACTAAAAAGGTATGTGACATTACCAATATTGAGTTGGAAAGATGAAAGGAACTTTTCTAAACTATCAAAGGCTCAAAACACAGTAGATCAGTGTTGCTAGAAAAATATATAGGGAGTGATATTTCTCTTTATTCCATAGAAAATACCAAGTCATGGCCCTACAATGGGAGGATGAAGAGTATATAGATTAAAAATAGAGGAAAAAAGCATCACAAAAGTTGCTAGGGAGGGAATTCATGAAAATGTACTATTTTACTGGATTTTATGGTCACCGTACTGTTTGCTTTTAAATCTGTATTTTTTTTTCATTTGCCTTTTTTCATGCTCGCTTTCATATTTGTCATTTTTTAATTACAAAGTGACTCCAATTTTAAAACGCTTCAGACCCCATGAAATCTGGGTCTGCTCCAGGATGGGGCTTCAGACATTCTCTGGATATAGTTTCTGAGGCTTAAAAGTGGGTAATTTGGGACCTTGCTGGTGGTCCAGTGGTTAAGACTCTGTGCTTCCAAATGCAAGGAACACAGGTTTTGTCCCTGGTCGGGGTACTAAGATCCCACATATCGTGTGGTGTGGCCAAGAAAACATATTTTTTTAAGAAATGGGTAATTGTGCACCTTCAGAGGACTTCTATGTGCCAGAATCAGATAGTTTCTTGCACATAGTTGTTGTTCAGTTGCTCAGTTGTCTCTCAATCTTTGTGACCCCTTGGATTGCAGCATATCGGACTTCCCTGTCCTTCACCATCTCCCAGAACTTGTTCCAACTCATGTCCATTGAGTTGGTGATGCCATCCAACCATCTCATCCTCTATTGTTCCCTTCTCCTCCTGCTTCTGTCTTTCCTGGCATCAGGATCTTTTCCAGTTAGCTGGCTCTTCATATCAGGTGGCCAAAGTAAGGCTTTGTGAATATTCAGGGTTGATTTCCTTTAGGATTGACTAGTTCAATCTCCTTGCTGTCCAAGGGACTCTCAAGAGTCTTCTCCAGCACCACAGTTTGAAAGCATCAGTTCTTCGGTGTTCATCCTTCTTTATGGTCCAACTCTCACATTCATACATGACTTCTGGAAAAACCATAACTTATTGGCACATGGTAGGCTTTCATAAATGCTCATTTTCTTTTCTCTCTTCTGAACTGAGGTGGTGTACATTTATGACCTTAATTTTGACCTTTACATCTTTTCTCCCTGGCTAACTATCTTTTTATCTCCCCAGAAACATTCTGAGTTCATTACGCTCCTGCCTGGTCTCTGCCATGCTCTCCTCCTGTCTGATTCATCTTTGTTCTGCTGTCACCATGATTTTTCAGAAAGTTTGACCTGATCTGAGTTAAAAATCTGACTTCCTTAAATATCTTTAATGATTCCTTTTGACCAAAAGATAAAGCTGACATGGTCTCAGTATGGAATTCCAGGTCCTGAAATTGATTCTTGCCTATTTTTCTAGCCTGAAATGATGTCTCCCTCAAAACCTGCAGTTCAGGCAGCCAGACAAGTAAGAAACTTACTTCTGAGCTTCCAGTCAGTTCAAGTTCAAGAAATGTTCTTTCCCTGCCTGTAATTATTCATTCACTCACCCACTCGTGACAGTAATACTGAAACCATGCAGGACCCTGTGGGACCCTGGGCAAAAAGTCTTCCAGTGTCCCCCATTTTCTTGATTATAGGAAATAGTCTTTATTCAGCCTCTAGGTCCTTCCCTGAGTTCCAAAGGGCAGGTTCAAACAGTTGCTAATCAGGAAAGGGAGGGGATGCAGAGACAGAGGAGGAGCAGTTAAGAAACAACAGTGTAGTCTTGGGACAAATCCTGGTTCCCCTCCAGGAACATACACAGCAAAACGATAGAGCTGCTGTGCAGACGCTGAACTGCCCAGCAGGTGGGAGAAGTTACCTCTCTGTTGCCCACAAGCATGGAGACCCCAGACTTGTTGGAACAAGCAGGTTGATGATGCTGACTCCCACTTACCTTACCACCTGCCAGTCAGAAGAATGTCCAGAACTGGCCACGCCCTCTTTGAACCATGATAGCAACACTCCTCCCTACCCTCCCCAGGCAGGACCCACAACTGTGGATGTATTTGTGGTTCTTGATGGAATATATACAGGCTCACTGAGCCCACCACATGTGTCTAGTTTAGGGGTGACAGGGCTGTCAGGCACCGGTGGCAAGACGGCAGCTTGGTGTTGCAGTTCTCTTGTTCTGTGTGTTGCATGTGCTATATGTTGTCTTGTGTATTTGTCTTGTGTGTTCCATAGTGTTGTCTATGATTCTGGTGTCTTTGGCATGTATTAGAGATGGGTGGGTTTCCCAGATGGCTCAGTGGTAAAGAATCTGCCTGCCAAGCAGAAGACATGGGTTCAATCCTTGGGTCAGAAGATCCATTGGAAGAGGGCATGGCAACCCACTCCCATATTCTTGCTTAGGAAATCCGATGGACAGAGGAGCCTGGAAGGCTATAGTTCATGGGGTCACAAAGAGTTAAACACAACTTAGTAACTGAACAACAACAACAGCAACACTTAATTCAGGAGACTTTGAGTGAAGCAGGTGACTGCAAAACCTGGATGGGCCTCATCCAATCAGTTAACGGACTCAAGAAAAAGACTGAGATCCCTGAGGAGGAAGGAACTCTGCCAGCAGACAATGTGGATGGATCAGCAGCTCTTCCCTGGGTTTCAACCTGGTGGCCCACCTTGCAGATCGTGGGCTTGCTAGCCCAATGATCACATGAGTCAATTCATTAAAATAAATCTCTCTCTATATATACAGACACATGCATCCTATTGGTTCCATGGGCCAATTCAAATATTATCCTATCTGTAAAATCTCTACAGCTCCGAGTTGGTTCTCCTCCACCAGCCCCTCCTGTAACATTCCCTGACTCTCACTGTTCAGGACAAAAGATTCACATTTATTTACATCCCTCTCCCTCATTAAACTGTGAGTAACTTGGGGATCAGGTCTTATCCATTGTGGAAGTGGCCTGAGACTAACATCAGCTGGTATTAAAAAAGATGCTCAATAAACATTTATTGAATGAATGAGGAAGATGGATGGATAAAAAACAGTTTGCAGTTGCAATTTTCATGTTAGTTATAATGTCGGGTGCATGGCAAGTGATGGTGAATATCCATGATATAGGCTGACACAACAGGCTCTTATTTATCAGGTTACTATGAGCCAGACCCTTGCCTGGGCTCTAAAAATACCCTAGGACCTGAAAGAGCTCACACAAGTTTGTTTTTATTAAATTAAGGAGCTCTGCCCAGGAATCCTAGGACCAGCCATGTCTCAGGTTACTTCCCCTACTATAGCCCCTTCCCCAAGCCTCCCAGCTCTTTCAGCACTGAGACAATGTAGGGCTTGTGCCCAGGCAGAAGAAGAAAAGGATTGAAGGTTATATCCGAGAGCTGGAGCCAAGGGGCTACTGATGGAGGAATGGCTGCTGACACTTGTCAGATGCAGCAACCTCTCTCCCCTAACCCTCCCCAGCTCCCCATGAGCCTCAAGCTTTCCAACTACTTTCAGTGCCATGTATTCTGAAATGATCATGTGGGCTAATCAAGCCTCAAGCAGGCCTTGGGGGAAGGCTGGGAGAAAACAGGGTAATAAATCACACGTTTTTGACACCATAGAGTTGAGAGAAACGACTAAAGCATGTTTGTAATTTATTTTCTCCTTGAAAAAAAAAAAAGAGTTATTTCTGGCAGTGTGAACATCAGATTTCTGAAAATAAATTACTGGCTTATTTGTCACTGAAGCTGTGGACGCATCAACATCCATAGGAAATTCAAGTCTTCTGGGCACAGCGCCTTGGATGATAGAAGTCAGAGCAAAGATGGATCGCCCTGTTCTTGGCTTTGTGGCTTCATGGATCCAGAGGGAGACAGTGCTGGTGAAGTCACTTTAGGCTTCTCAGTTCTAATTCCTTCTTATAGGGATTCTGTGTGTCCAGAGGGTATCTGTGGTCCAGTGCTGACCAGTGGTCAGAAGTCTCAGTCAGTTTCACATAAATTTCTCTCCTTGCCTTTTGTCCTTTTATAGTTCTCTCTTGTTCATTTGCTAAGTCGTGTCTGAGTCTGCGACCCCATGGACTGCAGCACACCAGGCTTCCCTGTTCTTCATAATTTCCTGGAGTTTGCTCAAACTCATGTCCAATGAATCGGTGATGCCATCCAACCATCTCATCCTCTGAGACCCCTTTCTCCTCTTGCCTTTCATCTTTCTCAGCATCAAGGTCTTTTCCAATGAATCAGCCTTCACATCAGGTGGCCAAAGTATTGGAGCTTCGGCTTTAGCATCAGTCCTTTCAGTGAGTATTCAGGATTGATTTCCTTTAGGATTGACTGGTTTGATTTCCTTGCTGTCCAAGGGGCTCTCAAGAGTCTTCTCTAACACCACAGTTCGAAAGCATCAATTCTTGGGTGTTCAGCCTCCTTTATGGTCCAACTCTCACATCCATATGTGACTGCTGGAAAAACCATAGCTTTGACTATATGGACCTGTGATTTTCTGATACACTCAGTCAGGTGGAGATTAGTGTGGGGTTGGGTAGTCACACAAGACAGACAAACAAGCCAAACCCCACCCCATCTTCCTGAAAGCCCAGCTGCTAGAACCTTCTCCAGCAGGTGGCTGCAGATAATCAACCCAATGTCAGCATCTCCTTTTTGTGAGTCTGACCACAAAAGTCAAGTGAGGAGAAGCAGGACCTATGTCTCCTGGGAATCCTACACCCCTGCTCCTCACCACCGTGCCTCTAAAAAAGTGCTCAAGTGGGGCCTAGAGTGGCTGGAGTCGATGCTCTAGGCTGTCGGGCTGGGATGGGGAAGTGTCACTGGTTTAAGCTTTTTAGCATCTGCCCAGATGTGCTGCCGCTTTTGGCAAGTCCCCAGCCTAGAGATAGATAGGACAGTATTTTTGGAAACCTGCTCCAAATCTGAAAGCATTCACTGTGAAGAGAGGAGCCAGATGGCAGAAGCTCAGTCACCTGGCTCTATGGACCCTCCCCATGGCAGCGCGCCCACCCCAGGTGTATGCGAGCCAGGATTACATATCCAGGCTCTGTGTCGTCTCCCAGCCTCTCCATCCCACGCCTCTCTCACCTCCCCTGCCCTCCTACTGCAAAGCTAGACTTGGCTCAAGGGATTTGTTCAAATGCTCAAGCAAAACTGGGATTCGTTTTAATGGAAGGAAAGGGCAGTGGAGCTGAAGCAGCTTCACCTGTGGCAGGTGCTGGCTTCCTGGACCAGGAGCATCATGCCTGTGGCTCCCTGCAGCTCAGCCCCGTCTCGCCAGAAGCCACAGGAAGGTCCTCCCTCATTAACGCCACGTGAGTCGGCCTCCTGACCTTGCATTTTCCTTTGCTGGCTCTCTGTAGGTGAGGTCACCAACCTGCTCCCAGAGCCTTGGTCCACAGAGCGTCTTCTACCTATGCTCTGAGACGAAGAAATCAGAGCCATCCTTGAGGGTCAGAATGTCCATAACTTTCCCCCACATTAAACAGTTACAGCAAGACTGCCTTTGAAAGATTTTATTAACGATTGAGATGATGTTACAAAAGTGTCTATAATTACCTGTATCTAAAAAATCCTATTGAAGAACAGAGGAGGAAATTAACCCAGTTTGCAGTTAAGGGGTCAAAACCTTTCCTTTCATTATCTCAAAAGCTTAAGTCTTGAGGAAGCTATATTCAATTTCCTACGATAAATCATCGTGGAAAAGAATAAAGAATATGTACATATATAGTCCACTGAAGTGATATCTATCTATCTATATATTTATATCTATATCTATATATATATGAAAGTGAGTGTGAAAGTATTAGTCACTCAGTTGTGTCTGATTCTTTGCGACCCCATGGACTATAGTCTACCAGGCTCCTCTGTCCATGGGAGTTTCCAGGCAAGAATACTGGATTGGGCTGCCATTTCTTTCTCCAGGGCATCCTCTCAACCCAGGGATTGAACCTATGTCTCCTGCGTTAGCAGGTGGATTCTTTACCACTGCACCCCCTGGGAAGCCTGCCTAACCACAACAGAAAGTCTTTTCAAATGCAAAAAAGCCCTCCCACTCTCACACACCCACTGTTTCTACGTTTGTGTTGGCGTTTTTTCAGGTGCATACTGCTTTTGACATTGTCACTATCACTGTGAACATGATTTTTAGATTAAATTTCTTAAATCTACACAGCCTTCTGGGAGAACTGCCAGAGAGAGGAATTTGGACCACTTGCGGAGGGGTGGGAGTGGGTAAGGAGAACAGGTGCAGCAGGATGGAGGTAGAGGTGATGGGAGCCGAGGGCGTCCTGGGAGCTTGGAGGAAGCCTGTGAGAGCTCCTGCTGCATCTCCTAGGGGCCTGTGTTTCAGGACGGCAGCTCCAACGCACCTGGAGGGGACTCTGTCTTCAGAGACTCTTCACTTGGAGTTGAGTCAGAGGCCTATCCAGGGGGATGAGGAGATGCACCTGGGGGGACACCCGGGGTACAACAGGCCTCCTGAGGGTCACCCTCTACTTCAAGAGCCCGACACTGTAACAAAACCATTGCATACCCAGTCCTGAAGTGTGCTAGGCAGGCTCCTGGGTTCTGACAGCCTACTGCCTCAATCTACACCTATTACTGGACGTCTCTTGGAAAAAGGAAGATGAATGATAATTAAAAGGGCAGGAAAAGCCCTCAGATCCTTTAATAACTGTGGTGTGCAATATTCCAGGGGAAAGAGAGCAGGTCTTCTCCATTGTTTCAGCCTGTTTAAGGCCTTTCCCTGGGTTATAGATCAGCACCCACACACACACTCACACACAGAGCTACACAGGGGTCTTGCTTAATAAGGAAAAGGAGATAAACTTTCCATACAACTTTCCTGCTCTAACTGGGTCAGTTCTTGTTACACCTCATAACTCTAATATGATGGTGCTTTTAAGATTGTCATTTTATAAATGTAGAGTTTAAGTTACTCTGTCTCTCAATTTAAAATTCTGTGTCTCTCCCTCCCTTTCCCCCACCCTCCCCATTGACTAAAAATTATTTACAACCTAGACTTTACTTTCTTGGGCTCCAAAATCAATGCATATGGTGACAGCAGCCATAAAATTAAAAGACGCTTGCTTCTTGGAAGAAAAGCTGTTACAAAGTTAGTGTATTAAAAAGCAGAGATATCACTTTACTGACAAAGGTCCATATCGTCAAAGCTATGGTTTTTCCAGTAGTCATGTACGGATGTGAGAGTTGGACCATAAAGGAGGCTGAGCACTGAAAAATTGATGCTTTCAAACTGTGGTGTTGGAGAAGACTCTTGAGAGTCCCTTGGACTGCAAGGAGATCAAATTAGTCAATCCTAAAGGAAATCAATCCTGAATATTCATTGGTAGGACTAATGCTGAAGCTGAAGCTCCAATACTTTGGCCACCTGATGCAAAGAGCTGGCTCATTAGAAAAGACCCTGATGCTGGGAAAGATTGAAGGTAGGAGGAAAAGGGAACGACAGAAGACGAGATGGTTGAATGGCATCATTAACTCAATGGACATGAGCTTGAGCAAGCTCCAGAAGATAGTGAAGGACAGGGAAGCCTGGTGTACTGCAGTCCATGGGATCGCAAAGAGTCTGACATGACTGAGTGACTGAACAACAACATGAACAAGCCCAGGTGCAGACCTGCTATGCACCCAAATAGCATGGATTGTTGTTGCTGTTGAGTTGTTCAGTCATGTGTGACTCTTTTTGATCCCATGGACTGTAGCCCACCAGGCTCCTCTGTTCATGGGATTCTCCAGGCCATTTCCTCCTCCAGGTGATCTTCCCAACCCAAGGATCAAACCTGTGTCTCCTGCACTGCAGGCGGATTTTTTTTACCACTGAGCCACCTGGGAAGCCCAATGACAAAGATAACATTTTTCAAATGTGCATTTCCAGCAGCTCCTGCACTAAGCAATAACCACCCTCTGTATTATTATAATTGCCATTGACTGGATTTGACACACTTACATGTCTGCATTGCACAGAAGTCAGCCCATAAATCATGCTGTGTATGACAGGATAGAAAGGAAGTAATGGGTTTGCATTATCTGCTGGGAGGCATTATAGAAAGGAGCTTAATTAGAACCTGGGAGTGATGGGGAGAAGACACATGTATTTGGCTACTTTATTGTTGGACCCAATTTCCTTACCATATGTGGAAGCACACAGGCAAGATGCTTTCAAACTGCCAGAAGCCCCATAATTGACGCACATGTTGGGCCAGGAGGCGAGGACAATGGGGCGTCGGCTGTGCCTTTGTGGGGTGACTGTCAGGTGATTGGTGTAAATCACATTTATGTGCCATCAGAGCTAGAGAGGGTGGGCAGGCCTTCATGCTGTGACCTGACAAGGCAGTATGTGGGGTTGGGAAAATTCAAGGCAAGACTGTTGACACTTGACACTCATCCTCTACCAAAGAAAACAAGATAAAAATGCATTGATCCCTTGTAGAAAGGAATTTGCTTCAATAAAAGAGGAAGAAAGATTAACAGGTATTCATTGTAGAAATACTTTCAGAAATGCAGACTGACGTAAATATGATTTCCCTATAGTACCATCAGCTCCCCAGGCAGTGCAGTGTACAGAATCCACTGGCTATTGCAAGAGATGCGAGTTCGATCCCTGTGTCTGAGTCAGGAAGATCAGAGGAGGAAATGGCAACCCCCTCCAGTATTCTTGCCTGGAAATCCCATGGACAGAGTAGCCTAGTGGGCTACAGTCCATGGGGTCACACACAACTGAGTGAGTGAGCACACACACACGTAGTATCATCAAGGAAAATACACAAATCTTTGTAAGCCTACCATCCACCATTCAGAGTCTTCACCTCCTCCTTCCCATCCTCTGAGACCTCCCAGAAACTTAAAAATGTTATTTTTTCAGTTGACAAAGTAAGTACTTTGACCGAAGACTTACCCTGCGCAGCGGCAATCTAACATTTACTATCACTGATCGAATTACCCAATAAAATGTAAACTCTGGAATGCCAAACTGGAAAGTCCTATAAAAAGTATACCAGATGTCATTTTCTTGTCCTGCCTCCTGAAAGAAGGGGAAGCAAGCATTTTCCTAAGTTGTGCCATGGTTCTTCAGTGTCCTGGGCTGTATTTGCAGGACCTGTGTGTACATACAGGCCCTGGGTGTACATGCATCACCCATAAGCAAACACAGATTTGAGTCTTTACTTAAAAAAAGAACAGTTTGAGGATTTATGAGCTGAAGTTTCAATTAGAAAAATTTATGGCCAAGTATCTGTTTTCTTATAACCATTAGTAATTAAGGACTTTTGTTCTGCAAATGTGTTTGGATTTCAAAAGTCTTATGTTTCATATTGGCAAGCTAGGCTCAGCAAGTCTACTTTGATTGAAAACTAAGTGTTTTAATAGCATATGCTTTTACAATAATAAGAGATTAAGCTTGGAAATGGAGACCAAAAAAAACTCTATCAGTTCAAACATGTATTTATTTGGCTTTCCTTGTTATACATAAGAAATAGTACTGTACTGAGAAGTTCTGTGTACAGGGTGGGTAATACTCCCACGTGAGTGGGTGGAGCTTTTGAGAATTCAATGAGATGACCCAGGGCCCTGGGTCTAGGAGGGTGGGGTTGAGCCAGGAGGCTGTGTTCAGGTCACCCAGGGCTATGTGGGTGGCCAGAGCAGTTGCTTTTTGCCAGAGCATTACAGAATTTTTGGTGGGGAAGGGACCTGATCAGATGAGGCTGGATTCTTTGTGGTGCTGAGAATAGGGTAGAAGGAAGAACAGGGGGACAGTGTTGGGCCCACACTGTAGAGTGGAGCAGGGGAGGTGTGAGTCGGAGAGGCAGCTCCACTGAGGGCTGACTAGACCGCTGAGGGGCAGGGCAGGGCCAGTCACTCCACTGTGTGGGGCCTGGTACCCATCACTAAGGAGGCACCGTTAAAATGGCATCATGTTAGGGGAAGCCACAGTGAATCTCAAGTTCAGTATGATCACGCTGAGAGTCAGAAGTTGGGTGGTGGTTTAGTCACTCAGTCGTGTCTGACTCTGTGTGACCCCATGAACTGTAGCTTGCCAGGCTCCTTTGTCCATGGAACTCTCCAGGCAAGAATACTGGAGTGAGTAGCCATTTCTTTCTCCAGGGGATCTTTCCCACCCAGAGATCAAACCAGGTCTCCTACATTGCAGGCAGATTCTTTACCATCTGAACCACCAGGGAAGCCTATATGTATTTATAATATTGTATATTTATTAATATAACATACAGCATATGTTATATACATATATAAATTGTGTTAGTATGTGGTGACTCAGTATATATATATATATATATATATATATATATACTAACACATAAATAACATGGTTTTTATGGAATAGGTTTTTGAGATAACTTCTGCTGATTTTGAGGCCTTTTTACCCTGTTTGCTTTTTGTGTTTGAAATACAGAGATGTGAAACATTGGTCAAGTTAATTGACATGGAATTGTGGTGATGAGTGTATATCTATGTTCATTTTAACATATTGCTCCTGAGAAGTACATTTTGATTTGCATCTCCTTCCATTTTCAGAAGCTTGACTGCTTGTCTGGGAGCTGGTTTCTCATGTTTTCTTCCCCATCTTCAGTTATGCAGGGATTTTCATCTTGTATTGGCCCTTGGGATGAATGTTGGGTGCTTGCTCTGTGTCTCTTGTCAAGTGGGGTCTGCTTGACAATTAGTAGAGCATGGTGATCTGTTTATGGTCGGTGGTAGGTCGCCTATGCACCAGCTCTAGGGTGGGGAGGAACAGTTCTGTCCTGTGTCTGTCTGTCTCCTCCTCTCTTTCACTGCTTGGCTCACCGAGGCAACTTCTCAGCCTCGTCCTTAGTTTGCTGAAATGTATACCAGAGGTTTCATTTTGTTTTGGTCTGTGTTGTTGCCCAAACTCACAACACTGCTCTTATTGCAGGATGCCAGGGATCAATGATGTTGGAGATTCAGTGTAAGATAGAAGGGAAGAGCACAGGCTCTGGGATCAGACAGCCTGACTCTTCCACTTGTTAATTGCATACCCTGAGCAGGGGCCCCACTCACCTGGCAGAAGCAGCACGTGTGTGCATGGGCGCTGACAGTCCTACAAATACAGGTTTGTGACCTTATCCCAGACATGAGATACTAAAGTAAGCACTGCCTGCTCCTGCAAGACAATAAATCCCTAGATCTCCATGGATTGGCCTAGCAGAGTTTATTTCTCACTCACTAGAAGTTTCAGCGCTAATATGTGATATTTGCTTTTCTTTTTCTGATTTATTTCACTTTGTGTCATAGTTTCTAGGTCTGTTCACATCTCTATAAATGATCCAATTTTACTCCTTTTTATGACTGAGTAATATTCCATTGTGTATATGGATCTTCCTCATCCATTCCTCTGTTGATGGACATTTGTGCTGTTTCCATGTTCTGGCTAATACAAATAGCCTCAATGAACACTGGGACTCAAGTGCCATTTTGATTCATGTTTTTCTCTGGTATATGTCCAGTAGTGGGATTGCTGGGTCATATGGTAGCTCTGTTTTTAGTTTTTTAAGAACACTCCATATTGTTCTCCATAATGGCTGCATCAACTTACGTTCCTACCAACAGTGTAGGAGGGCTCCCTTTTTTCCACAACCTCTTCAACATTTAAGGTTTGTAAATTTTTTGATGATGGTCATTCTGAGTGGTGTAAGGATATTCACCTTGGTGATCATCTTTTTCTAAATTTAAAAATTTTTTATTTTTATTAAAAATATTTTTTTATACTGTAGTCAACAGGCTTCTCTCTTTCTATCATGCATCACTAAGTTCTAAAGTCTTAGAGTTCATCTCTTCACATCTCTAAGTTCATCTACTGCACCTTCAAGATGTGCCCTGGTCCAGTTATAACTCATCTTCATAACTAAAGCCAGAGTCTAGTCAACATTCATAGCTCTTCTGGCTTCCACTGAGCGCCCTGACAGAGAGTGTTTGTACAGCAGCTAGAGGAGATTTTAAAAGACTCTTGGTCCCCTGTTTAAAACCCTTTAGTGATTTTCTGTAACATTCAGATAAAATCCAAGGTTCTCACTTGCAGAATAGCTAAGTTGTCATTGTCCATGTGAACAATGATTGCTGCTGCTATGATGCTACCTAGGAGTTTCGTGGGTGCTTCTTCCCAAGTGGAGTCCTCCTCTTGGAGCTCCTCATAGCCATTCATCCCTACATCTCATTCATATGGGTATTCAAAATGTGAGCTGCTCACATAGCTTTCCTGCAACTTCTGTCTAAAAAACTTGCCCTCAGAGGACCTCTGTGCCCTCATGGATGGAGCTGCTCAGTCCACCAGGCCCCTAGTCTTACCCCAAATCCTGAGTTAGAATAGAACTATGGGGCTTCAGTTAATTTCAGTCTCTCAGTCCTGTCTGAATCTTTGAAACCTCATGGACTGCAGCATACCAGGCTTCTCTGCCCATCACCAACTCCCAGAGCTTGTTCAAACTCATATCCATTGACTTGGTGATGCCGTCCAACAATCTCATCCTCTGTCGTCCCCTTCTCCTCCCGCCTTCAATCTTTCCCAGCATCAGGGTCTTTTCCAATGAGTTAGTTCTTCAAATCAGGTGGCCAATGTATTGGAGCTTCAGCTTCAACATCAGTCCTTCCAATGCATATTCAGCACTGATTTCCTTTAGGATTGATTGATCTGATCTCCTTGCTGTCCAAGGGACTCACAAGAATCTTCAACAACAGAGTTCAAATGATCGATTCTTTGGCACTTAGCTTTCTTTATAGTCCAACTCTCACATCCATACAAGACTACTGGAAAATCTATAGCTTTGACTACCTGGACCTTTGTTGGCAAAGTAATGTCTCTGCTTTTTAATATGCTGTCAAGATTTGTCATAGCTTTACTTCTAAGGAGCAAGCGTCTTTTAATTTCATGGCTGGGTCACCATCCTCAGTGATTTTGGAGCCTAGGAAAATAAACTCTCATTGTATTCATCGTTTCCCATCTATTTGTCATGAAGTGATAGGACTGGATGCCATGAACTCGTTTCTGAATGTTGAGTTTTAAGCCAGCTTTTTCACTCTCCTCTTTCACTTTCATCAAGAGGCTTTTTAGTTCATCTTTGCTTTCTGCCACAAGGGTGGTATCATCTGCATATCTGAGGTTATTGATATTTCTCCCAGCAATCTTGATTCCAGCTTGTGCTTCATCCAGCCTGGCATTTCACATGATATACTCTGCATATAAGTTAAGTAAGCCAGGTGACAATATACAGCTTTGATGTACTCCTTTCCCAATTTGGAACCAGTCCGTTGTTCAATGTTAAGTTCGAACTGTTTCTTCTTGACTTGTATACAAATTTGTTAGGAAGCAGGTAAGGTGGTCTGGCATTCCCATCTCTTGCAGAATGTTCCACAGTTTGTTGTGATCCACACAGTCAAAGGCTTTGGCATAGTCAGTGAAGCAGAAGTATAATTTTTCTGGAATTCTCTTGCTTTTTCTATGATCCAGTGGATGTTGGTAATTTAATCTCTGATTTCTCTGCTTTTTCTAAATCCATCTTGAACATCTGAAAGTTCTTGGTTCATGTACTGTTGAAGCCTAGCTTGGAGAATTTTGAGCATTGCTTTGCTAGTGTGTGAGATGAGGGCCATTGTGCGGTAGTTTGAGCATTCTTTGGCATTGCCTTTCTTTGGGATTGGAATGAAAACGGATCTTTTCCAGTCCTGTGGCCATTAATGAGTTTTCCAAATTTGCTGGCATATTGCGTGCAGCACTTTCACAGCATCATCTTTCAGGATTTGAAATAGCTCAACTGGAATTTCATCTTCTCCACTAGCTTTGTTTGTAGTGATGCTTCGTAAGGCCCACTTGACTTCACACTCCAGGATGTCTGACTCTAGATGAGTGATCACACCATCGTGGTTATTTGGGTCATGAAGAACTTTTTTTGTATAGTTCTTCTATGTATTCTTGCCACCTCTTAATATCTTCTGCCTCTGTTAGGTCCATACCATTTCTGTCCTTTATTGTGCCCATCTTTGCATGAAATGTTCCCTTGGTGTCTCTAATTTTCCTGAAGAGATCTCTAGTCTTTCCCATTCTACTGTTTTCCTCTATTTCTTTGCATTGATCGCTGAGGAAGGCTTTCTTATCTCTTCTTGCTATTCTTTGGAACTCTACGTTCAGATGATTGTATTTTTCCTTTTCTCCTTTGTCTTTAGCTTCTCTTCTTTTCTCAGCTATTTGTAAGGCCTCCTCAGACAACCATTTTGCCTTTTTACATTTCTTTTTCTTGGGGATGGTCTTGATCTTTGCCTCATGTACAGTGTCATGAACCTCTGTCTGTAGTTCTTCAGGCACTCTGTCTATCAGATCTAATCCCTCAAATCTATTTGTCACTTCCACTGTATAAACATAAGGGATTTTATTTAGGTCATACCTGAACGGACTAGTGGTTTTCCCTACTTTCTTCAGTTTAAATCTGAATTTGGCAATAAGGAGTTCATGATCTGAGCCACAGGCAGCCCTGGTCTTGTTTTTGCTGACTGTATAGAGCTTCTCCGTCTCTGGCTGCAAAGAATATAATCAATCTGATTTTGGTGTTGACCATCCAATGATGTCCATGTGTAGCGCCATCTCTTATGTTTTTGGAAGAGGGTGTTTGCTATGACCGGTGTGTTCTCTTGGCAAAACTCTGTTGGCCTTTGCCCTGATTAATTTTGTACTCCGAGGCCAAACTTGCCTTTACTCCAGATGTCTCTTGACTTCCTACTTTTGCACTCCAGTACCCTATGATGAAAAGGACATCTTTTGGGGGTGTTAGTTCTAGAAGGTCTTGTAGGTCTTCATAGAACCATTCAACTTCAGCTTCTTCAGTATTAGTCATTGGGGCATAGACTTGGATTACTGTGATATTGAATTGCCTTGGCAATGAACAGCGATCATGCTGTCATTTTTTAGATTGCATCCGAGTACTGCATTTTGGGCTCTTTTGTTGACTAGCAGGGCTACTCCATTTCTTCTAAGGGTTTCTTGCCCACAGTAGTAGATATAATGGTCATCTGAATTAAATGTGCCCATCCCAGTCCATTTTATTTCACTGATTCCTAAAATGTCAATGTTCATTCTTGCCATCTCCTGTTTGGTCACTTCCAATTTGCCTTGATTCATGGACCTAACATTCCAGGTTCCTATGCAATATCTTTTTTTATGCCATCAGACTTTACTTCCGTCACCAGTCATATCTGGAACTGGGCATTGTTTTTGCTTTGGCTCCATCTCTTCATTCTTTCTGGAGTTATTTTTCCCTCTTCTCCAGTAGCACATTGGGCACCTACCAACCTGGGGCGTTCATCTTTCAGTGTCATATCTTTTTGCCTTTTCATCCTCTGCACTGTTACCCGTCAGTCTTCGGTGGCCCTGCATGGCATGGCTCGTAGTTTCATTGAGTTAGACAAGGCTGTGATCCATGTGATCAGTTTGGTTAGTTTTCTGTGATTGTGGTTTTCACTCTGTCTGCCCTCTGATGAATAAAAATAAGAGGCTTGTGTAAGCTTCCTGATGGGAGAGACTGACTGTAGGGGTCCTGGGTCTTGTTCTGATGGGCAGGGCTGTGGGCTTGCTGGGGTCTAACTAAGGTGGTTGTTGATGCAGGAAGTGAACCCCTTCCAGGTCCTGAAAGCAGGCTCTTGTCTAGCACTTGGAAATGAATTGTCTGAGGAGACACATGTGCTGACAAAGCAAGAGATTTTATTGGGACGGGGCACCCAGTTGAGAGCAGCAGGGTAAGGGAACCTAGGAGAACTGCTCTGCCGTGTGGCTTGCTGTCTCAGGTTTTATGTGATGGGATAAGTTTCTGGGTTGTCTGCAACCAATCACTCTGACTCAGGGTCCTTCCTAGTGGTACACACATTGCTCAGCTAAGATGGATGTCATCTAGGAGATGGTTGGACATGTGGTGTCACCTTTTGACCTTTCCAGAACTCTTCTGGTTCATGGTGGCTTATTAGTTCCCTGTTCCTTACCAGGACCTCCTGTCATAAAACAACTCATCAAATAGTTACTATGGTGGCTGGCCAGGATGGGCGTTTTCAGTTGGTGTGCTTCCCCTAACAGATGTGAAGTGCAACACAGCAGCAGCTATTGGCAAACCAACACTCCCACTTCCTGTGTGTATTCTAACAGATGCCTTGAATGAATGTTCTACCAATAGTTAACGTGGAGAGGTTTTCTTATTTCAATTCTCAAGGAGACTCTCCGCAGACTAAGTGCTGATCAGCTTGTCACAACGTGACATTTTGGTTTTATTGGTATTTACCATGATTACCAAGTTGACTTTTTCCAAGTATAGTCTTTGATTACTTCCTTCCTCAGAATGTAAGCACATACGTAAAACAGTAACTGAAATTCATAGACTGTAAAACAGCAGGATGGGCAGAATGGCTTGGGCAAGACCCATCTCTGAAGTGAGTCCCCATTACACCCTGAATTTCGAGAAGTCTTCCTGGCTGAAGGGGCTGGATTTTGAGGGAGAGGTCCCTGAGTCATAGGCTGAGTCACTGTGTATGCACAGTGGTGGGTATGGGATTAAGAACTGAGAGTGAATATATTTACTGATCTGCCCTGAAGAGATGTGAAAAACCAGTGCTTTTAAGGCAGCTCAGGAAGTCTGCAATCAGGAGTCTCAGCAAATGCAGTTCCTATTAGGGCCCAGGTGCTGTGAACAGTGGACCTTGTTGCAATGGACCTAGACGCTAAGTCATGTCCAACTGTTTGCAACACCATGGACTGCAGCACACCAGGCTCCCCTGTCCTTCACTGTCTCCTAGAGTTTGCTCACACTCATGCCCATTGTGTTGGTGATGCCACACATCTCATCTCTGCAGCCCCCTTCTCCGTTTGCCTTTAAACTTTCCCAGCATCAAGATCTTAGCCAGCAATCAAAGCAATCTCTGAATAATTTTAAAACTATGTAACTCCAGCTATATATAGAGAGAGATTGCTCAGAGTTCAAGTAGCTCACAGGATAGATAGAAAAGCTGAAGAATTAGGTGTCATTTCACTAACTAGGACAGATCAGGGACAGGGGAGAATTAATGGATCACCTTACCAGGTGCCACCTTTGGACTGAATGCATCACTTGGCTCATTTCAAAATTCCAGTTCTAAGCAGAAGCATCTGACTGTGCTAATTTGAGTCACATGCCTCCCATAAAGCAAGGTCATCTTGACAATGTCATGCAAGAGAGGAGAGGGCCACATGTACAGCTGTGTATGTTGCACCCTGCACAGCTCAGGGTTTCCCCACTTTCCTCTGCTGAAAGGGCTGATTCCCCAAATCAGAATAAATCCTGAGAGATACCAGGGTCATCACTTGTCAGAAAAGTTGCAGAGGGCAGCTTATATTGGAAGACTTTCAACTCTGACAGAGTCTTCTCAGAGTTAGGTTCTGTGGTCTTCTGTGTGTGCTGATCATGGCATGAGTTACAATCACAATAAACAAGCAAAGTACAAAAAATGTTTTTCAGTTCCTGCCAACGGATTTGATCCTTGACATTCAAAGGAAAGTTTGTTCCTTCAGACAAATGGGAACAGACACAAACATTGAAACACATTAAGTTATTTAAAACTATCTTCTTCAATTAAATTCTCATCTAAAGATCAAATGACTTTATTATATAATATTTTGCAAGGACTTGTCTTTTAGAGCACTTGCAGATTAGTTAGTGATTCTGTGGGTGTCTATTTCTTATCAATATGTTTAGATATTTTTCTCCTTCAGAAGAGTCTGCCTCTGAAAGAAGCATCTTCGGTGTTTTTAATGATCCTGGGACACTACTCTCCATAAGCTGACATAGGCAGAGCCCATGCAATGCCTATAAAACATCCCAGGTTCATTTTTAAGACCTTTGCCCAGTTATACAGATAAAGGAATTGCCAGGGAGCCAAAGTTTTGTCTCGAGACAAGCAAGATTTAAGCAAATTCACAGATCAAAGAGAGGACGAAGAAAGAAAACTGGCTGAGGTTCTGTTTAGAACTACCCACCTCTGAATAACACCAACTTCCTCCCTTGGAAACCACTGGCTTTCCGTGAAAGGATTTAAAAAAGATAATTAAAACTAAGTAGGCACTCTAGATTGCTGCACAGTGTGGTTTTCCCTTGGTCTTAGGTGTTATTCTAACTTTATGATTCTCAAAGACCCTCGTCCATGTTGAACTGGGTCCTTTAAAAATTTTTGGAAAAATCTAAAATCTTAAGATCCATCTGTATGTGTATATGTGCATATATACACACACAAACCTTGTATGTACAATATACTTATATATATCAGTGTGTGTATATAGTTATATATATAGAGAGACTATTAACAAACAAGAAAAGAAGTGATAATTACAAAATTCAGGACAATGGGGAGTCAGAGATTTGATAGAGAGCAGTACAATATTAGATGCAATGGTTCTTAAGATAAAGGTTTTTTTTCCAAGTTTTTATTTTATATTGGAGTATAGCCAATTAGCAATGTTGTAATAGTTTCAGGTGGACAGCAAAGGGACTCAGCCGTACATATACAAGTATTCATTCTCCCCCAACCTCCCCTCTCATCCAGGCCACATTGTATTGAACAGAATTCTGACAAAGGTTTTTGATTATTCATTTTATTGCAATGTTTTACAGTCTAACTATCTCTCTTTCCTTCTCCCACTCTCTCTCCAGATACATGTATTAACTATTACTTAAAACTTTTCAGAACAGAATAATAATTTATGACCAATTGTCATTTATCTGAGGAATGCATAAATGGTTCACTTCTAAGACACTCATTTATGCCAAAACCCACTATATTACTTAGTAAAGGATCAAAAAGATTAAAAATTTCAACAGTAAAAATAATTATCTCAATTGATGCTGAAATAGGAATTATCAATGTCAGCCATTTCTAATAAAATGCTTAGTAAGCTTAAAAGAAAGAAATTTCCTTACTTTTACGAAACTATCAGAAAACTGCACTACTAAAACTAAACCCTATTTAGTGGTGAAACACAAGAGTCATTCCTACCAGAGCCTGGAATAAGAAAAGCAGCCCACCTCCAGCATTTTAATGCTTTGTATATAAAAAAGAGAAATAAATAAGGAATAGTAATATTGGGGAAGATAAAAACTGGTATTGTCTGTAGACAAGATATGATCTATCTAGAAATTGGTAACAAAATTGTGATATCGTTCAGCAAGATGACTGATTAAAAAAAAAACAACCTACAAAACAATAGCTTTTTAATACCTTATTAATATCCAATTTAAAATATTACAGAAAACACATTTTTATCACAGAGAAGCATGGAAACCTACAAAAGTGAAAGTGAAGTCGCTCCATCGTGTCTGACTGTTTGTGACCCCGTGGGCTGTAATTTACCAGGCTCCTCTGTCCATGGGATTTTCCAAGCAATAGTCCTGGAATGGGTTGCCATTTCCTTTTCCAGGGGATCTTCCCAACCCAGGGCTCGAACCCGGTCTCCCGCATTATAGACAGATGCTTTACCGTCTGAGCCACCAGGGAAGCCTTAGAAACCTATATAAAAGCTTGAAAAATGTGTTGAAGGTGATTAAATTTAGAGATATAGTATGTTTCTAAATTGGAGAAGGAAATGGCAATCCACTCCAGTATTCTTGCCTGGAGAATTCCATGGACAGAGGAGCCTCGTGGGCTACAGTCCATGGGGTAGCAAAGAGTCGGACACAACTGAGAAACTATCACTCACTTAGTCACTCATGTTTCTAAATACAAATACTCAGTATTTATTCAACCAACATTTATTAGGCACCTATAGTATGCCTGACTTTTCTTCTACATACTAAAGATAACACAGGAAAAAAAATAATTATTGCAATGGGGGAGTGAAGGATATTAAACATAGAATTGAAGAGAAATAGTATTCTTTGGTGATAAGTATTATGGAAGAAATATAAAGCAGTAAAAGAGGATTAGGAAGGTGGGGGGCTGCTATTTAAATACAGCAGTCATCAAAGTCCTCATTGGAGAAGTTGTATTTTAGCAAAAATAGAGAATGCAGGCCAGGGAACAGCAAACACAAGAGCCCTGAGTGGACTCAAGCCTTGTCAGGTATGAGCTGGAGGGAATGAGCATTAGGATGGAAGAGATGAAGGACTGGGGCCAGGGCGTATGGAGCCAGGCAGACTGTTCTAAGAACTTGACGTTCACAGTGGGAGGGCTAAAGAAACTCTTGCCTTCTCTTTCTGATAGTTTGCTATTAATATATAGAAAAACAACATATTTCTGTATATTAACCTTGTATCTTGCAATTTTACTGAACTCATTTATTTGTTCTAATGGTTTATAATGGAGAGTTTAGACTTTTCTATATATATAATCTTTCCTTTTGCAGCTAGCAACAGTTTTATTTCTTCTTTTCCAGTTTAGATGCCTTTTCTTTCTTTTTCTTGTCTGATGATTGTGGCTGGAACTTCCGATATTATGTTTTTTTAAATGAAAATGCAAGTTAGAGAATTCTACTTTTTAAAATTTAAGATCTATATGAGTAATGTTAGAAATCCATTTAGTGATTTTAATTTATATAGTTTTGTACTTTAAAAATCTGCTTAATATTGCTTAAATTGCTAATTTGATGGCTATATTATTTTTGAATACTAGCATTGCTTTCTTAATAGCAATGTTTCATCTTCTTACTTGATACAAATTCTATCCTTTTGACAAATGTATAAAGTGTGCCAGTTATTCACACCTGTGGAATTCCTGAAATTCCATGTGACATTACTGGAAGCATCATGATACAGTGGGTGGAAGTGTCCTAAATTAGAATGCTCATGTTGGACTGCAAGGAGATCCAACCAGTCCATTCTGAAGGAGAGCAACCCTGGGATTTCTTTGGAAGGAATGATGCTAAAGCTGAAACTCCAGTACTTTGGCCCCTCATGAGAAGAGTTGACTCATTGGAAAAGACTTTGATGCTGGGAGGGATTGGGGGCAGGAGAAGAAGGGAACGACCGAGGATGAGATGGCTGGATGGCATCACTGACTGGATGGACGTGAGTCTGAGTGCACTCCGGGAGATGGTGATGGACAGGGAGGCCTGGTGTGCTGCGATTTATGAGGTCGAAAAGAGTCGGACACGACTGAGCGACTGAACTGAACTGAACTGAACGGAAGCATAAAATAAACAAGGCAATATAAGATTGGCCCTGCAAACCCAATGTCATGTGAAATCAGCTTAGGAAAACAAGAATGTGTGTAACAAATATCATGACATGAATGAAATTGGTTAAAGTTTAAAAAGACTGTTTGTGATTACAGCTCTAAGCTTCAGTTACCAGAATTTATCCCCTTTCCCTGAAAATTTGCTATGTTTTCATGCATTAGTTTTCCTTTATGGAAAAAGAGCAATATTAGAAGACAAAGCATCATATTCACCTTGGTAGAAGAACAATAAAAATTTTTTAATTTAGGAAATAAACTTGGTTGTATAGTTTCATAATAAATGAATAGGACTTCCCTGGTGGTCCAGCTATTAAGACTCTGAGCTTCCAAAGCAGAGGACTTGGGTTTGATCCCTGGTCAAGGAACTAAGAGCCTGTACGGTATGCAGTAATGTGGCAAAAAAAAAAAAAAAAAAAAAAGTGTGAATAGATTAACATTCATTAATGTTGTGTGTTCTCTGTACTGCTGGCACACATATGAGAAATATGTAAATGATGAAAGTCTCATTACAGTTTTAGTGTTTGAGAAGAAGACATGTTATTTTGGTATGTATCATACCTATTTGAAAGACAGGATCGCTGAAAATTGTGACTGCAGGAATAAATTTACGGTGCTGTGCATGCTTGAGTGCTAAGTTGTTTCAGTCAATTCCAACTCTTTGCGACTCTACGGACTGTAACCCGCCAGGCTCCTCTGTCCATGGGATTCTCCAGGCACAAATAGTGGAGTGGGTTGCCATTTCCTCCTCCAGGGGATCTTCCCAACCGAGGGATCGAACCCACATCTCTTATGTCTCCTGCAATGGCAGGCGGAATCTTTACCACCAGTGCCACCATTGTTTAAAGGAATATCTTTAGTTCCACCATTGTTTAAAGGAATATCTTTAGTTACCTTTCACAAAAGAAATATTTATCGCATACCTGCCATGTGCCCATAAATTCTGTGCATTCAAATGTATGCACTCCGAGGGGGAACTTTTAAAAGAAATGCTTTCTTTTTTTTTCAACAAGTTTGTGAAGTGAGCCCGAGGAAGGAGCTGGATCTATTGTTACCTTGTCTGCATTCTCAAGGGCTTTTCAAAGAAGGCTTCTCTCTGCGGTGAGTGTGCTTCCAGTGTCCACATCTGCATTTTCTGGATTCTAACAAGGCCCTTGAATGCAAATCAGTATGAATCACTCTAATGTTTACAGAAGTCCTGGAAGTGCTGGACTTGTTTAGACTCTGGGAGGTTACTCTCCAACATTTCCTCAGGAATTTTCATGCAAAATTTTGACTCTTGGCATTTTTACTGTGAATATTCACATTAGTGTGTATGCCTTTCCCATCTCGTGAGTCTAATCAGCATGATTGATCCACGTGACTACACTGAAATTTTATCTTCGGGATTGGAAAAGAAATAACTTGCCATTGTTAACAATAATGACCAGTTTTTAGTGAGGATTTATTATGTTCAGGGGCTTTCCAGGTGGCGCTATGCAGGTTCAATCCCTGGGCTGGGAAGATACCCTGGAGAAGGAAATGGTAACCCACTCTGGTACTCTTCCCTGGAGAATCCCATGGGCAGTGGAGTCTGGTGGGCTACAGTCTATGGGGTTGCAGAGTCGGACACCACCGAGCGATGGAGCACCACCACTTTGTGCGCCAGACACTGCTCTGAGATGTACATAAATTCATTTATTCAACCGTTTCAAGCAGATCATCATCAAAATATTCTTTCCGACTCAAGATATTTGAAACAAAGGATAAGAATAGACAGTTAAAGGAAAAATCGTAAAAGACACCAATTGAAAAATTTTCAAGTGACATGAGTTGAAAATTCACAGAAGAAAAGCAATATGGAATGGTTAATAAACACAAAAGTAGATCTTTCATAAATAATTAAAGGGATTCAAATTTGTATAACAACAAGTTACCATTTTTCTATCATAAAATGAGCACAATTAGAAAATCATTAACAGTACTGATAAAGGTACAGTTGACCCAAACACCAATGGTAGAGATGTAATTGTTTCAACAATATGTACACTGATATTTTGTTTTTAGCTGTTAAGCATTTAATTATACCCAATGAATTTATTTTAAAGTGACCTTGGTATTTAATAGAGGAAATATTAAAATCTTTGGAAATAGTATGAACTGTATAGTAATTGGTTTTCCAAATTGAAAAAAGTCTAGATCCTTTGAACCATATGTGTAAATAAACACATGGTGGATCAAGAGTTTAATTATTTTTTAAAATCTTTAAAGTTAGTAAGATGAATGACAGGGAAATACTTCAATGATATACACAATACAAATTATAAAGGTAAAAATTGATACTTTGACTATAAATTTTTGAAAACCTGTATAACAAAAAGCAGCACATGTAAAATTTGAAAGATAGACTGGAAAAAGCTATCTTTATCAGTCAAAGAACTGATCTATATTTAGAACTATAAATAAGTCATATACAGCTATTGATAGACACATCATTATAGGAAAAATAGAAAATTGAAGAAAAATGGTCCAAGGATATAAACAGGAAATTCACAGAAGAAAAATCTAGAAAGACAAAAATGTGAAAAGATGTTCAACATTAAGAGTAATCAGAATTCTTTCAGAATTTGACAGATTAAGAGAACAAAAGTTAAACAAGAATCCAGGAAATTAAAGCAACACTTTACTCAGACATTTAACATGCTGTATTCTAAGTAGGATATAAATGGTATAGCCTCTGGTTTCTTAGTTAAATACTGGACCATCAAGGACTCTTTAATGCAGAACAACAAGTGTACCACAAATGGTCCACAAATGTGCTGAGATGCGGTTCCTCCTAGTTATCCAGAAAACCAGGCAGGGCCTAGGCAGTCAGTGCCCCACTCACCCACCAGACAGTCTAACCCATTCATCCAGTGTGCTGTGCAACTGTTACCATTTCTATGTATCCCATCCATAATATATAAAAAATGTCAGGAAGTATCTATTTGATGATTTCCAAAAGGCTGAGATTTTGCACATTTTTTCTTGCCATAGAAACCAAAATCAACAGTAAACTTGTGTTAAAAATTTTTTAAATACCTTCCTTAAAAACAAAAGCAAACAAACAAAAACTCAATGATAATAACAAAACTTCTTGGAAATTCAGTAATATCCTTCCAAATAACCCCTATGTCAATGATGTAATAAGAACTGAACAGTCAAAAGACTTAAAGAAGAAATTACTTCATACACGTACTCAGGGGACTTCCCTGGTGGTCCAGGGCAGGGAGCATGGGTTGGATCCCTGGTCAGGGAACTAAGATCTCACATGGTGTGTGGTGTGGTTAAAAAAAATTTTTTTAACACTTAGAGAATATAGTCAATACTAAAATCAGGAAGAAATGCATAGTCTTGGAAGTTTTTATGAAGTAGAAGCCTCCTTCTTGATTATGAAGGGCTTGCTGCTAGTTAATCAATTTTATGACATCACACACCTTCTACAGAAGCAGGATCTGTTTTATATTTTCTGGTAGAGTTGTCTGCAAGAATTTATATTTTGAGATACAAGTTATTTTTATAATAAAAGATATAAGAGGTGGGCTGTAATCCTGCCTCTAACCCCAGGAATGCTTAAGAAAAATTTCATCCTCAATCAACCTTTTTACAATATCAACTCAAGGAGTATATCTATCCCAGAGAGGTCTCTAGACATGCCACTCCTGGTTGTCAAGATTGTGTGTTTTGTCATCTGTGATTTGCTGTCAGTTGCATGAACTGGGCACTTACCCACCCAAGTGTGACACAACTAGCAAGATGTTTATACTGATGAACCCCAGGTCTGGGTGTTACCTATGCTGATGGCCTTTGCATTCAAGTCGGTGGTCAGTCAGTGCTCAGTTCTCAAGTTCAATATGAATTTGTGTTTGGAGGTTGGAGGTCTTGTATGGGTGTCTAGTGAAGCTCTAGCTTCTCTCCTAAAGCCAGGAGTAGTTTGTGCTGGATAAGCCTACTGTGTAAATTGGAATGAGTCTAGCCTGAAATCCACAAATGCTGCCTTTCAGTTCAGTTCAGTTCAATTGCTCACTCATGTCCAATTTTTGAGACCCCATAGACTGTAGCATGCCAGGACTCCCTGTCTATCACCAACTCCTGGAATTTACTCAAGCTCATGTCCATTGCAGAGAAGGCAATGGCACCCCATTCTAATACTCTTGCTTGGAAATTCCCATGGATGGAGGAGCCTGGTGGGCTGCAGTCCATGGGGTCTCCAAGAGTCGGACAGGACTGAGCGACTTCACTTTCACTTTTCACTTTCATGCATTGGAGAAGGGAATGGCAACCCACTCCAGTGTTCTTGTCTGGAGAATCCCAGGGACAGGGGAGCCTGGTGGGCTGCCGTCTTTGGGGTCGCACAGAGTCGGACACGACTGAAACGACTTAGCAGCAGCAGTGGCAGCATGTCCACTGAGTTGGTGATTCCATCCAACTATCTTATCCTCTGTTGTCCCCTTCTTCTCCTGCACGAAATCTTTCTCAGCATCAGGGTCTTTTCAAATGAGTCAGCTCTTCGCATCAGATGGCCAGAGTATTGGAGTTTCAGCTTCAGCCTCATGTCCTTTCAATGAATATTCAAGACTGATTTCCTTTAGGATGGTTTGGTTGGACCTCCTTGCAGTCCAAGGGACTCTTAAGAGTCTTATCCAACACCACACTTCAAAAGCATCATTTCTTCGGTGCTCAGCTTTCTTTACAGTCCAACTTTCACATCCATATATGACTACTGGAAAAACCGTAGCTTTGACTAGATGGACCTTTGTTGGCAAAGTAATGTCTCTGCTTTTTAATATGCTGTATAGGTTGGTCATAACTTTTCTCCCAAGGAGTAAGTATCTTTTAATTTCATGGCTGCAGTCACCATCTGCAGTGATTTTGGAGCCCCCCAAAAGAAAGTCAGGGGGGCTGTTTTCACTGTTTCCCCATCTATTTGCCATGAAGTGGTGGGACTGGATGCCATGATCTTAGTTTTCTGAATGCTGAGCTTTAAGCCAGTTTTCTCTCTCCTCTTTCACTTTCACCAAGAGGCTCTTTAGTTCTTCTTCACTTTCTGCCACAAGGATGGTGTCACCTGCATGTATCTGAGGTTACTGATATTTCTCCCAGCAATCTTGATTCCAGCTTGTGCTTCCTTCAGCCCAGTATTTCTCATGATGTACTCTGCATATAAGGTATACTCTGCAGGGTGACAACATACAGTCTTGACGTACTCCTTTCCCTATTTGGAACCAGTCTGTTGTTCCATGTCCAGTTCTGTTGCTTCCTGACCTCCACACAGATTTCTCAAGAAGGAGTTCAGGTGGTCTGGTATTCCCGTCTCTTTCAGAATATTTCACAGTTTATTGTGATCCACACAGTCAAAGGCTTTGGCATAGTCAATAAAGCAGAAAGATGTTTTTCTGGAACTCTCTTGCTTTTTCAATGATCCAGTGGATGTTGGCAATTTGATCTCTGGTTCCTCTACCTTTTCTAAAACAGCTTGAACAACTGGAAGTTCACAGTTCATGTACTGCTGAAGCCTGGCTTGGAGAATTTTGAGCATTACTTTACCAGGGTGTGAGATGAGTGCAATTGTGCAGTAGTTTGAGCATTCTTTGGTATTGCCTTTCTTTGAAATTGGAATGAAAACTGACCTTTTCTAGTCCTGTGGCCACTGCTGAGTTTTCCAAACTTGCTGACATATTGAGTGCAGCACTTTCACAGCATCATCTTTTAGGATTTGAAATAGCTTGACTGGAATTCCATCACCTCCACTAGCTTTGTTCATGGTGATGCTTCCTAAGGCCCACTTGACTTCACATTCCAGGATGTCTGGCTCTAGGTAAGTGATCACACCATCATGATTATCTGGGTCATGAAGATCTTTTTTGTATAGTTCTTCTGTGTATTCTTGCCACCTCTTCTTAATATCTTCTGCTTCTGTTAGGTCTATATCATTTCTGTCTTTTGTGCCCATCTCTGGATGAACTAACTGTTCTTCTGATTTTATTGAAGATATCTCTAGTATTTCCCACTCTATTGTTTTCCTTTGTTTCTTTGCACTGATCACTTTAGGAAGATTTTAAACTCTCTGGACAGTACAGTGCACATAACAAATATTTGTCACAACAGAGAGAATTTGCTCTGCTGAAATGGGAACCACAGCTGTAAGTCCTTAGATATTAATTCTCTTCAGATCTGTTACATATTATATAAAATAATATATTCATTAAAGTGGATGCTTAGTCTGTAGACATAACAATATTTAGGGCTAATTCTAAGAATATTCTGTGATTAACCAATTATGCAGAAACTCTAAAACTCAACATCACACCTTTAGTTCACACATATAGACTACTCTTTAAGATGATAAAATTTCAAAAGGATAACAGAAATTTATCTGCTAGAAACAGGATTTTAATAGAAATACAGGGAAGTGTGGGCAAGGTGATGAGAGTAGAGTGCTGAGAATTTTCTGGGAACTTTCTCAATAGAAGTGATTCACATGGAAGGAGGGCTCCTTTTCCTATGCTTCCTTTCCCCACTTGGTAGTTGCTGATGTCAGGCAAGAGTATGTGATGCCTGGATCTCAGCAAGCACTTTGTGACCTTGAGGCTGGGTATAGTGTGCTAGAGAAAGCAGAACAGGAAGACAGATGCAGCCTAGGAGAATGAGGGAGTCACGCAGCTGCTCACTGGCCTTGAAGTGACAGTTCTGGATGTATTTTATGTGAGAAGAAGAAAAAAAAATCCTTCTTTGTTTGATTCTTGGTCAGGAAACTAACATCCCACATGCCACGTGGTGTGGCCAAAATGAAAAACAAACAAAAAGGATTTCTTCTTAAGAACGTCGCTTAAGTCTGCCTCCTCCTCTGACTCACAGTAATATCTTGTGGCATTGTCTTCACCAGTTACAATTCTGTGTTTCATCTTAAGATGCTCATTCACCTGAATCAATATTGTGTCATGGAGCAGGTGCTGGTTGGATGTTCTTTTCTCTGTGTTTCCCACCACCAACAGACTAGTGTCTTTGTCTGTCTTTGCGCTGCGCCCTTTGAGATGCATTTATTAGACATGCACACATGTGTATTTGTAGGTGCACATAGGCACACGCATATGGTCTGTCTCAGAACTAACTTGTTCCACCGGTCTATTCTGTTCCCTGTTCTCCTATGAGCTCTGTGCTGTTATCCTAACTTTTATTACCATGGTTTTAGAGACTGTCCTAATATCTAGAAAATCAGAGATCACTTATTTGATTTTCCTTTTCAAAACTGAATTAGCTATTTTGCATATGACTTTCAGGTGGGATTTTTGTTAAGATTGCAGGGATTTTCCAGATGAGTTTGGTGAATGCTGGCATCATGACATCCCACCTAAGAACATGGAATAGATTTTTCCTTTATGTCACTTAATAGAGTTTAAACTTTTACTCTATAAAGCCTTGGGTGTTGCCATTTAAAAATTTCATGCCTAGGGGTTTTATAGTTTTATGGCTTTTGCTGCTAAGATTTTATTTTAAATTATGTTTTCTACTTGGTTATTGTCCTTATAGAACAATGCTGTTGCAGTTTACAATGTAGTATTTTATTTGGCAACTAGCTCACATCTCTTATTTCTAGAAGTTTAATTTCATTCCGTTCCAGAAAGTGACAATTTTACCTCTTCTGTTCCTGTCTTTTTCCTTCTTATTTCTTTTTCTTTCCTTATGTTGTTGGTGAGGCCTGTTGATTTTAAACCTCAGTGGTAATGGTAAGATAAGATTTGACCTTAAAGGATATTAAGAGACAGAGACATGTGTGTCTAAAGTTTCTTTGTTAAGTATGATGATTAGTGTAGGTGTTGCTGTAAAATATTCATTTATGTAGGGACATTTTATCCTATTTCTATTTGGCAAGATTTCTAGTTTAAAGGTGCTGAATTTTTTCAAAGGTAGTCCACATGCTTCATGGACAATCTCTTTGCATCCCTAGCATGAAACGATGAAAAATTCCTCCTTCATGCCCCCCACTTCACCCACTTTCCTTCCAACTCGGTCATCTTTATATTCCTTTTGCATTATCAAAGTTTCTTATTTATATTATGTTTGGCAACTAAAATGAAATCTTTCGTATTTTTTATTTTCATACTTTTTGTGGGTCACAAAATTTAAAAAAGAATAACCCTTAGAGTGCTATGATTATAAAATAATCGTCATTCTAGAACCCAGTTTTATGACTTGTTCTAAGATAAAGGAACACAGTTTCATGTCACCCAGCTCATCTCCTCAGCAGGCCATTCTCGACACCTTTGAGGGATCCACCTCCAGGTTTGCTCAGGACTGAGGGGCTTCCTGGAGACTTTTCTACTAAACCTAGGGATGCCGCAGTCCCAGGTTGCTTTTTCTTTCTGATCTTGATCTCCAAACTATTATATTTTCCCTGCCTATATGCCTTCACTAGGATTATAAACCCTGTGAGACTAGGGTCCTTTGTTTCTTTTGTTTTCTTTATTATTGTTTCCCCAGAACTTAGAATAACACCTGATATAAACTATAGAACTTGGTTGCACGAATGATTCAAATAGGTCAAAAAATTATTTTTAAAATCCACCACTATAGGCAAGAAGGAACCATGAAATCCTGTGGGGATATGAGAGGTCAACTCTCTAAATGCGCTTTTGCCTTTAGGATGTTATAGATAAAACAAAACAAAACAAAACAAAACCCTTTTGTTCACTTGGTCACCCCTCTCATTCTGTGTCTCATTTACTTAAAATTTTTTAAAAAATTAAAAATTTTTGGATATGTGTGAAAGAGGTGACAACATAAAGAAGATTTAAGGATTTAAAAATGTGAAGAGAATGAAGAGCGGAAAAGTTCTCACGAGCTTTGTGCTTGCGTTCTCTCAGTCACTAAGTCACGTCCAACTCTTTGCAAGCCCTCGGACTGTAGCCCACCAGGTTCCTCTGTCCATGGAATTCTCCAGGCAAGAATACTGGAATGGGTTGCCACTTCCTCCTCCAGGGGATCTTTCCAACCCAAGGATCGCAACTCCATCTCCTGCATGGGCAGGAAGATTCTTTACCAGTGAGACACCAGGAAAGCTGTGTTAATGTTATATGTCACTGAATATGATTGCAAAGAATAGAATTTAGAAAGATGGTAATGATAACCCTGTATGCGAGACAGCAAAGGGGACACAGATGTATAGAACAGTCTTTTGGACTCTGTGGGAGAGGGAGAGGGTAGGATGATTTGGGAGAATGGCATTGAAACATGTACACTATCATATAAGAAACTAATCGCCAGTCCAGGTTCAATGCAGGATACAGGATGCTTGGGGCTGGTACACTGGGATGACCCAGAGGGATGGTATGGGGAGGGAGGTGGGAGGGGGGTTAGGATTGGGAACACGTGTACACCCGTGGCAAATTCATGTTGATGTATGGCAAAACCAATACAGTATTGTAATTAGCCTCCAATTAAAATAAATAAATTTAAATTAAATTAAAAAAAGAATAGAACCATGAGAAGGGAAAAATATCTCTTTACTCAAAGATCTGGTGAAGAACTTTCTCCTGTGCTGTTGACCTCTGACCCTTCGGGTGCTAAACTTGGCCCCCAAACTGGTTCTGCTGCCCCTGAGTTCTGAGCATTGTCAATACAAGTAAACTCAAAATCTCATCCCTTCAAACTGATTTGCTCTTCAAGTTAAAACTTGAACTTGCAACCTCTGAAAGGCCAGCACGATGTGAGCTGAAAGTCATATAAGTTTCCTCATGGAGCTTATTCAAAAAATCCAAAAAAACTGTCTAAGCAGAACTTTAAAATTTCTATCGCAGCTCGGGTGGTATCATCAGGACAGAGTTAACTGCGGCTGTTCAGGTTTGGCTCATTCAAGTTTTATCCCAGAAATGTTCTGGTTTTGAATAAAAATGGATGGATTTGGGCAAACAGAAAGTGGCTGGATTCCTTAGCTGTTATTAAAAAAGAAAAAAGAATAAAGGCAGAAACAAGTCTAGGGAGTTGCCCTCAACAGATCTCTGATAAAAAGCGATAATAAAAGAAAAAAGATATGAAACTTGGCATCTAGAGAAATAAACATCATAATCTCAACAGATCTGAGATAAGAAATAGGCATTTTTTTCCTGGACTTTGGGCAAAGTGAAGTTGCAAGGGGAAAGCTGTTCTGAAAACTGGTCTTTTGATCTTTTGCCCCTCTGTTTTCCTCTTTCCTCTTCCGTTCCGGGGTATTTTTTTCTCTGCCTTCCTCTTTCTTCTCCTTTCTAAAAAAGACTATTGCAATTTTGGAGCTCTCAGGTAAGTAGACAGCCAAGGAGAATTCATGAACTTTTTCCTAGCTCTACTCTGCCTAGTGGGGTCTGCACTGCTTGACAAGTTAGTTAGGGGATATTTCCTGAAGTAGATGAAATAGAACTGGCCCAGGCCAGGCCCGTGGTTCATCTCCTTACTGCTGAAGCTGCCTGGGATTCCTGCTTGGTGAACCTCTGGGGGCCTTTGTCATCCATCCTCTCTGCTTAGCTGTCCCAATTCTTACTTCTCTCCTCCAAACAAATGGTATGAAAAGTCAGTTCCTGGCAAAGTGATGCTGGTTTATGAGTGTGTTTAGACTTGAATCCTTGTAATTTTACATCTCCCTGGTTTTTTTTTTTTTTTTCTGCAGAAGTGGAGAACAGGGTGTACAAAATCTGGGGATTCCACTGCCATCTGACATCCCTCCTCAGAGGAGTGGGGGATGAGGGCCAGGAGATGTGATGTGGGCTGTGGGTGACCCAGTGACCCTGGGAGGCTGTTAGGCACCGGAGACCCTCTATGCGTGTGTGCTTAGTCATGTCTGACTCTTTGTGATCCCATGGACTGTAGCCCGCCAGGCTCCTCTGTCCATGGAATTCTCCAGGCAAGAGTACTGGAGTGGGGTGCCATGCCCTCTTCAAGGGGATCTTCCCAACCCAGGAATCAAACTTGTGTCTCCCACATTGCAGGCGGATTCTTTACTGACTGAGTCACCAGGAGTGGAAAGTAAATTGATTATGGAATAGCACTAAAGCACTCTTTTACTTTTATGAGCCAAGGCTGAAAAACTTAAAGCTAAAGAAGAGAGGGAACAAAAAAGGACTCAGAGAGAGTGTAGTAGATCTCAGGTAATGAAAAGAATATTTAAAAGTTCATTAAATTGTCCCCCTTCCACAAGAAAGGCTCTTATGAGTACTCAGAGCTGGAGGCTTTGAAGGGGGGCGCTAAGCCTGCTGTCAGGAGCCGAGTCTTTCTCTAGGGGGTTCCCACATCCACCTGCCATATGCTATTTTGAATTAAGACTCAGCAAGAGATATGCCTGGATCTCAAAATACAGGCATGTACAGTGATGAGCAGAAAGATTTAACTGCTACGGGGGAGAGAGCAAGCTGCTCTTTTAGTACCTTCCATCTGCAGATTTTCACGTTTCTTATTTCAGAAGAGGTCGGCAGCTAAATTTGACTTTTTGTGTAATTATTTTAGCTGAAGTCAAGGAGCCATTTTTGTTTCAGAAAAGTCTATCTGATTTTTCCCTCCAGAGAATGATTAAAAGAGTTTTATGAAATGTTGAGCCTTAGCATGTTGGATATTAAGATCATTTCTACATCAAGAAAATGTCTATTTTTCTGGCTGGCCAGTAAGCTGTAATTGTCACATAGATTTGGTGCAAACTGGAAAATTTCACGGAATTTCCTACAGGACTTTGCATCACCTCCTTCTGTTCTGTCAGCTGGTAGGTGAGTGCAACATCACTTCAGTTGTGTCTGACTCTGTGATCCAATATGTATGTAGCCTGCCAGTCTCCTCTGTCCTTGGGATTCTCAAGGCAAGAATACTGGAATGAGTTGCCATGGCTTCCTCCAGGGGAATTCCCAACCCAGGGATCAAAACTATGTGCCTGCTTTGGCAAGTGTGTTCTTTACCACTGGAGCCACCAGGAAAGCGCACTGTCAGCTGTAGTAGCTCTGATTCCCTACTTGTTCCAAGAGGAAAGCACTGTCTTAATTTTCTGGTTGCACTGGTGTTCTCCACTGAACTTTGGAATTAGTTGACTGTCAGCTGGTCTTTGAAATTCTTCTGAATACATATTTTTAAACAGCAATAGTTTTTTAAACATTAATTAAGTAATTTTGGGCTGTATTGAGTGTTTGGTGCTAAGCGTGGGCTTTCTCTAGTTGTGGTGTGTGGGCTTCTTATTGTCATGGATTGTGTTGTGGAGCACAGGCTCTAGGTGCGTGGGCTTCAGCAGTTGCAGTGCATGGGCTTAATTGTCCTGAGACATGTGGGACCTTCCTGGACCAAGGGTCAAACTCATGTCCCCTGCATTGGCAGGTGGATTCTTAACTACAGGACCACCAGGGAAATCTAGCAATTACTCTATTTTAAGATTTGACTTTTATTCAAGAGTGACTGTGACAACCAAGCAACCAAAAAAACTGCAAATGATAATCAGGCCGTCTGTATATGGTCTGTTGGGCCAGTGATGTCATGAGACATTATTCTTCTGTTTTTAGATGTTTAACTGTGAAGATCACAGGCTTTAGGGAGACACAGGCCTGGTTTAGAATCAAGTTCTGCCACATAAGAACAGGATCATCTTTGGCAGGGCAATTTGTTTCAGTTCCAAGTTCCTTGCTGTATTTGGTGGGGGAGTCCATGAGAGCGGGTGAGGGGTGCCTGCAGAGCTCGTGCTCTCCACGCCGTCCCCAGGTCATTGCCATCTAAGGCACATTTCCATCTGGCCTAAATCATCTATTCTTATACACACGCACTTATTCTTTGCCCTTGCAATATGGGGGAAATTTAAATTTATATATTTTTAAAAAATTGTATACTGTGAAATTGGCTTTTGTGTGTGTGTGCAGCTCTTTGAGTTTTAATGCATTGTGTCATTGCAATTCCATCCCCCAGCCAGCTCCCTTGTGCTGACATTCCACAGTCAGAACTTTCCATCCCATCCCTGAAACCACTGATGTGTGCTCCGTCCATCCCTTCAGTCTTATCCTTTTGTCTTTTGTCTTTCAGAAAGTTACATTTGCAGAATTACACAGGCTGTCATCTTTGGAGCCTGGCTTCCTCCTCTTTGCTTGGTTTTCTGGGAGCATTGATGTTATTGAGCATGTCACTAGCTTGTCCCTGTTTATTATCTGCTGCATAGAGAGGGTCAGAGTATGTTTGTCCTTTCACTGTTGAATGACACTTGGGTGCCACTGGCGTTTGTATTGTGCTTACTGGACTTGTCTTTTCCTTTTTCCTTTCTGGGCTTTGCTTACAGCATTCCAAAACCAGACTTCCTGTTCAGTCTCCGTGTCTTCCTTTTGCACAACTGTCTTCCATGAGCCTTGCACTTAGGTTCTCATAGTGAGAAAGAACACGAAGGTTCTGTTTCCAGGCCATAACCTCCACTGATCACTCTCTGAATCATCCCAGTGGAATCATTCTCTTTCTTTCTCCTTTGTTCATGACTCTGTTATGGGTCACATGTGGACGTGGTATATTTGCCTCCCTCTAACCCCCTTGAGGTACAGGTTTTATCCACCTTGATGTCCAGCATGGGTTCAGAATATTTCTTGTACAAATTAAGTTGAATTGAACATGATTGTGTAAAGGGTTGAAAAATCATGAATCAGTAGGAGGTCTTTTTTTTTTTTTTTTTTTGCTTTCTGATCTATTTGTACCGATTTCGCTGATTTTTCAAGCAGTATTTTGTGGTCCTGTGAACTCTCTTCTTCTCTACTATGTCTTCTTGTTGTTGTTTACTTGGTAAGTCATGTCTGACTGTTCTATCTCAGATCATTTGCACTGAATCACAAATGATGGGTGACTTTAAATATTTCCCCGGAGTATCAGAGTCCTCAGGTGTGGGGATGGACATATGAAGTTGGCATTTTCTAGGTTAATCTGAATGTGAGAGTAGGATATCTCTAAAGATACTGCTGCTTCCAGAACACACGGAACAGAGCTGAGGTCATTACCATCATTATTACTGACACACATCCCGGTTCCTCTCATCTCTGCCTGAGAAAGAGCTGAGAACTTGACCACAAACGCCAGCAGTTGCCACTGGTTGTGGTTGATGCACAATTACTCTTAACTTACCATGTTTTAGGTGGTGAACCTTCTCCTTCATTCATCAATCAGTAATAGCATTTACCGACTTCTGACTCAGAGTGAGTTGTTTTTATTTTCATAAGTCCTGAGTTAAGGAGTTCAGGCAGGTGTTGGAGGCAGAAATCTGCACCATCTCTCCGCACTGGCCTGATTGCTCCACCAGTGTGAGAACAGTGTGATGAGCATCATCCTTGCTGAGAGTGGTCCACGTCTGGTTTGTTTCATTCAGATGTGCTTCAGGTTACACCGGAGTAGGCGTTTCATCTTATCTGAGAAGAACAGAGTGGTTAATGATGGGGAAAGCCCAGAAAATGTGCAAGTGGGGAGGGTTTTTTTTGTTATTGTTGTTTTTTGGTTTGGTTTGCTTTTTAGTACATTTTTTAAAAATAGTCTTTTCCTCTATGGGTTATCACAGGATATTGACAATAGTTCCCTGTGCTATACAGTAAGACCTTGTTGTTTATCTATACTATAGATAATAGTTTGCTAATTCCAAACTCTCAGCCCATCCCTCCCTCTCCTCCCCTCCTCCTTGACAATGATAGGTCTGTCTTCTATGTCTGTGAGTCTGTTTTTATCTTGTAGATGTATTCATTTGTGTCATATTTTGAAGAAGATTATGAACTGGCCCCAGGAAGAGCAGTTTCAGGGAACCACTCAGAGGGTGGAGCCTGGATTTGGAGCCAGATTGACTGGAGTATATCCCAGGGTTGTCCCTGAAATTCGTCAAGCTGTCCACAGCTCAGAGTCTCAGTTTCCTCTCTGCCACATAGAGAATCACACCCACGCAACAGGCCTGATGTACAAATCACATGATACGTGGCATCTAAGGTGTTCTTGGCACAGGGAGAGGCTCAGTAACATGTATGTGCCACTGTGGGAAGCGGGGAGGGCTCATCATTGTGGGAACATCCCCAGGGAGGCTGGGAAGGCTGGCGATGAGATGAATAGAGGCGGGATTTGAAGAGACTGAGATTGGGCAAAAGGGCCAGTGAGGTCGAGGTGAGGAGTCTCCTTGGTGAGGGACCAAGGGCTGCAGTGGAGAATGGCACATCTTCACCAGCAAGAACAAGGAAGCCAGGAGCCTGGAGAATGTCATGTATTTTAACAGCCTTAATCTGAACCCAAACAAATACTATGCTTGGTAGAATGTGATCTTATTTATTTATTAAACAAACCCAGTAGGACTACCACTTGTCAGTATGATATCCTCTCTCCATTTAAAACCATAAAATTCAATTTCTTTTAAAATACTTGATAATTTGGTCTCCATGTTAATTTCTCTCAATTAGGTCTAATTAGCGTTTCTTCACTGTGCCATCTGTAATGTTTCCTTAGCTTGGCCAGGTGATAAATTGCTTCGGCTTACTATTTTTTCCCAAAGCTATTTGTAAAGGAAGAAACAAGGACCTGTCTAATGAATTAAGGTCCCCTAATAAGGGCAATGATCTAAACAAAGCATTAAATAGAAAAGAGAAATGTCAGTGCAGATATGATATCCCTAGTTTCTTGCAGTTAACAGATGTCGGCTGGCTTACAGTGTTTGCAATTTTAACCTACAAGCATGGATATGAATATCAGCGTATAGCATGTAAACACAAGTATGCACATATCCTACTTCTGTTATCCACAGGTGAGTGGTTATGGGGACCCCAAGGCCGGCTCAGGATGGGAAGTGGGAGTGGAGTGATGCAGAAATGAGTGAGCGACAGTCTCTGCCTGGAAGGGCCTCAGAGTCCAATAGTGACTTGGTCACACAAGTAACTCTGTCTACAGGCTGACCTTTAAGAGCACAGACCAAATGCACTGATGAGCTCCAGTGGTTTTCTGGTAGCAAACAGTGACAGTTTTACTTCATCTTTTGCAATTTGGATTCCTTTTATTTCTTTTTCTTTTCTGATTGCTATGGCTAGGACTTCCAAAACTATATTGAATAAAAGTGGATATTACTCACCCATTAAAAATAACAAAATACTACCATTTGTAACAACATGGATGGACCTGGAGATTATCATGCTAAGTGAAGTAAGTCAGACAGAGAAAGACAAATATCATATGATATCACTTATGTGTGGAATCCAATAAAAATGATACAAATGAACTTATTTATGAAACAGCCTCAGAGAACTTGAAATCAAAGTTATGGATACCAAAGGGGAAATGTATGGGGGAGGGGTAAATTCGGAGCTTAGGACTGACATATACACACTACTCTATATAAATAGATTACTAACAAGGACCTACCATATAGCACAGGGAACTGTATTCAATATTTTGCACTAACCTATATGGGAAAAGAATCTGAAAAAGTAAATCTGTGACTGATTTACCTTGCTGTGCACCTGAAACTAACACAGCATTGTAAATCAATTAAACTCCAATAAAGATAAGTTAAAATGTGCAGATCAAATGATAGGGGGTGTAAGGGAAGTGGGGTTAAATCCCAAACCCATGGATGGTGGGGTGAGAGATGGTGGAGGTGAAAGGTGGTGGTTAGGATCTGGAGAAGCTTCTTGAATTTGTCCGGAGAGGTTCGTAGGCTGGAATTCTCTAATGCGTTATTGAAGGAAAGTTTGGTTTTTACTGTTCTACTTTTTTCTTACTTACCTGGAGTTTACTATACCCATCTTTCTGATGAGATAAGTAGCAATATACCCTTAGAAAATTTAGAAAATACAGTATGAAGGAACAGAAAAAAATGACCTAGAGGCAAATAGAGATACTTCATAAATGTAAACTGATGAGATATGTGTATCTCCTAGACTGAGCTGGTTCTGGCTTCAAGAGCCCATCTCAAGCAATGAACATACATCAGGAAGTGTGAAAAACCACCTCTGATAACACTGATGGGTGACCTGCTATTTGTACACTTTTATAGTAATTGTATTAGATTCTGAGTGATTGCCCCACTTCTTGAAGTAAAGCATAGGATGACTTCAATGTGTTTAAATATTTCCAGATATTTCAGAATTCAGCAATCAGAGAAATCCAATGAAATGGTAAAGCAGGAGAGGCAAGCATCGTGAGTTCAAAAACAAACAGTCAAGCCAAGAATCATCTGTCACAACACTTAGCAGTGGAAGAGGCTCAGCAACA
Organism: Oryx dammah; assembly: GCF_014754425.2. Lineage (NCBI taxonomy): Eukaryota > Metazoa > Chordata > Mammalia > Artiodactyla > Bovidae > Oryx > Oryx dammah. The sequence continues at coordinate 44,680,777 of NW_024070209.1, read as the reverse complement.
TTCCCAATGCTGCTCTGGGCTGTAATTCTGCTCACAGCCCTTATCCAACCTTTCTGGTGCTTGAAATACTGTGGCAGAGATGGTAAGCTCTCAGTGTAGAGTTCAGACCTGATCCCATGAAGTGGAAAGGATGTTGGAGCCCAGGGGAAGGTGTGGGGTCAGGAAGCTTTTTTGTTGTATGTGTGTTATGCTTGTGAAGGCACCAATCATTCTCTTGATTTTTGAATCACTCAAGAGCAGCTCACAGGGGAAAAGATGGCAGGGTTTCTATAAATCCTTCTGCACATCTTTCTTATGGCTATGGAGAAGCTTTGCTGAAACATTTCATGCACGTAAGGAATGTTTTGGCCAACTATGAAACCCAGGACCAAGTAAACAGTGCTCAGGCATGCTAAGGTGGATGGTCTCATCACTGTTGGATGGTGATGGCTGGAAGGATGTTGGAGAATAAATTGCACTGTGATAGCACAGCCTTCAAAGTGTAAAATACAGATTCCTATGTGGCTTATGCATCAAAAGTGAAAATTTTTTTTTGCACAGCTAAAATGCCATTTGAAAAGTGTATGTATTTTTAAATTGGAAAAGAGACGAAAGAAAGTATATTAAAAAAAGGTAATACTTCATGCACATTGAAATGTGTGAATGTTAAATATATTTATATAGCAGCAACTTACGCTGAATTACTGCTTAATCAAACCATTGTGGTTGATGGCAAAGCAATAAAAAAAGTAAATTGCTTAATAATATTTAATGAGACATGCTTGTGAATTACCTAGAATTCATTCCATAACTTTCAAGGTATTAGAGTAATTAATTGTTGTCCATACTTTTAATCTTATTTTAGAAAAATTTCCCCTTGCTAGTCAACCTGCTTAAACAATCTAGGCCTATTATATCATTTTTAAAAGATTTTTTTTTAGTGCGAACCATTTTTAAAGTCTTTACTGAATCTGTTACAGTATTGCTTCTGTTTTATGTTTTGGATTTTTGGCCCTGAGGTATGTGGGATCTTAGCTCCCTGACCAGGGATTGAACCTGCATGCCCTGCATCAGAAGGCAAACTTCTAACTATTGAACCACCAGGGAAGTCCCTATTATACCATTGTTTTTGGAATCCAGAGTTTTCTTGGCAGTGGAATGAATTATTACATGGAAAACTGTATTTTTCATCATTTTGGGGTAGATCAGTGAATAAGTTTGAAATGTCAGAAAGCCAACTGTGGCTTTTGTCTACTTACTCCTTATGTCTTAGGCTGGGGATATATGTGTTTGGACATGCTATTCTTTGAAAAATTCTGATGGTTTATTTTAACTCACTTGAGTATATCTCACTAAATTGGAGCCATTACATTTAACAGACATGAGGTTGAGGACAGCCTGTGCTAAAGATGGGCCAATGAATATTGAATTCTCTTGAACTCTAAAAAGAAATGTTTGTGCTTTTATTCATTCAAGTGAAGAACAGTAACAGTGATTTCATATTTTTGATGTGGATTTAGAAGCTTCATGGCTTTCTTTATGTTTCTGGAGCCAAAAATAATTGTTGTTTTTGCACAAGACTTACAATCTCCTCAACATGACCTTGAAAAAGGTAGTATTTTTTTCCATTTACAGACAATTTTCAGAATGGTTTATTAACTTCCTAAAGATCTCAAGTTGAACTTTATATTCAAATGCCCTGAGACCAAATTTCATAAATGCTGCAATTTGTTCAACTGCAGTACATCTTTTGATAATACTGAGATAATTTTTGATACTTACAGCCACTTTCAGAAACTCCTAGCTTTTCCATCACATCAAACAAGATGAACCAGACTGTTGATACCATTACCTTAGCAGTGCACCCAAAATGAGCATGGGTACCTTTCTGTAAATGTCTGCAAATTTTCTTCATATTTCCTCTGTGCAGATTTATAGATCTCTTTTAAAGAAAAATAATTTTATAATGGAGTGTAATTGATTTACAATGTTATGTTAGTTTCAGGTGTACAGCAAATTGAATCAGTTATACATGTGTGTGTATCCTCTCTTTTTCAGATTCTTTTCCCATTTAGGTTATTACAGAGTATTGAGTAGAGTTTCCTGTGCTATACAGTAGGTCCTTATTAGCTGCCTATTTTATATGTAGCAGTGTAAACTCCTAAGCTATCCCACCCCTCTATTTTTCCCCTTTGGTAACCATAAGATTGTTTTTCATGTCTGTGAGTCTGTTTCTGTTTTGTGCTGTGCTTAGTCACTCACTCGTGTCCGACACTTTGTGACCCCATGGACTGTAGCCCACCAGGCTCCTCTGTCCATGGGATTCTCTAGGCAAGAATACTGGAATGGGTTGCCATTTCCTTTTCCAGGGGATCTTCCCAACCCAGGGATCAAACCCATGTCTCCTGTGTTGCCCCCCCCCCCAACATGGAGGTGGATTCTTTACCTACTGAGCCATCAGGCAAGCCCTATTTTATAAATACAATGATTTGTATCATTTTTTTAAGATTCACATTTAAGTGATATTATAGGACATTTTAGATTAAGAGATTTGCACCAAACTTCCAACTGAGAGCACTTAGAAATATTGGTCAAAATGTGTAAAACTCTCAGTTAAAGGTATCAGAAAGCCAAGGACGCATCACAGAGCCAAGGTCCAGGCGAGGATGAGAGAACAGGGCCCTGACTTCATTCCCGTCAGTGTGATGCCAGGTCTGAGTGACTAAAGTGTTCTCAGCTCTCTGAGCTGAGGAAGCTGGTCTCCCAGCACCTGTGGTCCAGGCCCACAAAGGAGGAAACGCTAGGTACCCACTCAGCTTACTGGAGGAATGAAATATTTAAAGGAATTTAAGATGCTTTAAAAATTAAAAGTCTTTCTCATCCGCAGGACTGCTCTGCTATCCAAGGAGATTTATCCATGTTCCTGCTGCTGCTGCTGCTAAGTTGCTTCAGTTGTGTCCGACTCTGTGTGACCCCATAGATGGCATCCCACCAGGCTCCCCCGGAGCTTCTAATCTTGAATTGGTATAGATGCTGCATTGAAAGAATCAATCATATATGATATTACACATGTTAGAAAATGAATTGCCAGTCCAGGTTCGATGCATGATACTGGATGCTTGGGGCTGGTGCACTGGGATGACCCAGAGGGATGGTACAGGGAGGGAGGAGGGAGGGGGTGTTCAGGATGGGGAACACGCGTATACCTGTGATGGATTCATGTTGATGTATGGCAAAACCAATACAATATTGTAAAGTAATTAACCTCCAATTAAAATAAATAAATTTATATTAAAAAAAGATAAAAAAAGAGAAAGAATCAATCAATGTTATTCACCGAGAAACTTGATTTAGAACAAGCGACGGACAGAGCTTTCGAGGTCTCTAAGGCACTAAACATTCCATGAACATATTTCACAGGGAAGAAATATGAAGCAAGCTTGTCTTTGGTGAGAAGGGGACATTTTCCTGACGGGCTTTCCCTGAACTACTCTCTTAGAGGTGCTGCAAAGTAAGGGCTTAGCCATGTCTGGATGGAGAGTGGAAGGGGGAGGTGCTGAGACCAGTTAATGACATCAAGGTGACCCCCTTACTTGCAGCTGCAGTCTGATGCTCTGTTAGATCCATTTCAGAGCTATGAACTTTATCTTACACTATTATTATTTTCAAAAAAGATTATTTTTTAATAAGAAATTAAAAATAATTTTGTTTATTTTTGGCAGTACTGGGCTTTTCTTCTTTGCTATGTGAGGGCTTTCCTCTAGTTTCTCTAGTTGCGGCAAGCAGGGACCACTCTAGTTTCGATGAGTGAGACACCCCCACACACAGGTGCTTTAATAACATGGCTTAAAGAGAGGGTTTTTACTGTACAGCACAGGGAACTCTACTCAGTGGTCTGTGGTGACCTAAATGGGAAGGAAATCCGATAAAGGGGGGTTATATAAAAACACATAGCTGATTCACTTTGTTGCACAACAGAAACTAACACAAGGTTGTAAAGTAACTATCCTCCAATAAAAATTAATTAAAAAAAAAAAAGAGGGCTTTCCTTGCCAGAAGTTTGGTGCAAATGCTCAGGGAAGCATTGTGACAGTGGGTGATAGCAGGGTTTTGTTTTCTTAGAGAGAGAGGATGTCAGATATCAAACTGGCCTGCTGGGTGGTGGCTGGGGGCAGGCCAGCTGCCGGCATCCATCCCACTTGTTTTAGTAGCAGAATTAGGACGTGTCCCTCCCCCTGGCCCTCTGAGGTCTAGATTTGCCCTCCCGGATGCCCTCTGGCCTCAATCTGTTGTGTGGTCTCTGAACAAGGGTCCAGCTGAGTGAGGCCAATGCTTCTTTGCAAAGAACCAGCACTTTCTCCACTCCCTTGGGAAAGTAAGAATGGACATGGATATGGGACTGTGTCATGGGAGGTCAGCCCACTACGGGGACACCCAGACTTGCACAAAGGATAAAAATTCCCTTTAAACACTCAGTTCTTCTTTTTTCAAAAAGATATATTTTATTTATTTTTAATTTTGTTCAAGATTCTGGCTTTATGTTTGTTTATTTAGGGCTGCACTGGGTCTTCGTTTCTTCACTAGGGCTTTCCTCTAGTTGTGGTGAGTGGGGGCTACTCTCTAGTTGCAGTGTGCAGGCTTCTCTTGTTGTTGAGCACAGGCTCTAGGTACCTGGGCTTCAGTAGCTGTGGAGCTCTAGAATGTAGGCTCAGTAGTTGTGGCACACGGGCTTAGTTGCTGCGCGGCAGGTGAACTCTTCCAAGAGCAGGGTCGAACCCATGGTCCCTGCATTGTCAGGCAGATGCTTAACCACTGGAGAAGGCCTCAGTTCTTCTTATATCCTTTAAATGAGATTGAATTTGCATACACAGTCACACACAGGCACACCCACAAAAGTTAGTCCGTCACTTGTCAGGAAGCCAGCTGTTTAAGGAACATTAGATGAGAGATGATTACATTTGAACCTGACTTTGTGGGGCCCGTGCACGTCCTATCTGCCTTCTCTGCTTTTTCTTCCTTTTCTAGCTGTTATATATTTATGAAAATACGTCCAGTGGGAATACTCCTGTTTGTTTGGAACTATTTGAGATGCTATGTGACAAAATAAAAGAAGAAGCCTGGTCCCTGCCTTTGGGAGCCTTGAACTTGGAGACAGACAAGCAAGTGATAAGGCAGCCAGCCCTCCAGTGTTGGAGGTGGGAAAGCTCTCTACCTTGTGAGCTAATCTGCAAATTAGCTCATTCTTCTTGTGATTTTCTGTTTGAGAGGGTTTTCTTAAGCTCACTTGATGAGCTCAGTCTACTTCTTTTCTGTGGGTTTGTTTGTGAAATTCATTAATGCTGGTTTGCTTCATTTGGAGCTTCCCTGATGGCTCAGATGGTAAAGAATCTGCCTGCAATGCAGGAGATGTGGGTTTGATCCCGGGGTCAGGAAGATCCCCTGGAGGAGGGCCTGGCAACCCACTCCAGTATTCTTGACTGGAGAATCCCATGGACAGAGGATCCTGGCAGGCTACAGTCCACGGGGTCACAGAGAGTCGGACATGACTGAGCAGCTAACACACTTGCTTCATTTGAGGAAATAGACCTATTCCCTCAGGCACAGTCTAGACTCTGTGTTGCTACTGAGCTGTGTGTTGCAACTGAGGCCAGGGAGCTCCGTGGATGGCCAAGGGGACACATCACAGGTGCAGGGAAGGATCCTCTGCTCTGAGCTCTAGGCTGGGTGCTGCCATACAGACACAGGCTCTGACTTCAATGAGTTTAACATGTTCTAGAGAGGACCCTCACCCTAACCTTATCCCTGACACGCACAAAGCAGAAAGGAACTGTTTCTGGTGAGAGACAATGAGCGAGGTTTTATGAAGTGGTTAGCAGATCAATTCTGTGCTGAGCAACACACAGAAGGTTCTGAGGGGCTTAGGGGGTGAACAGATCCACAGATGGAGCTGAAGGGGTTGGGGAGCTTGGTTTGTCAGTTTCTGTTGACCTTGGTGTGAACCTGGGCCATGTGTTTATACTTTCCCACTGAATCTGCAGTTCTCTTGCAAGAAAGGTATTTAGAAAATTCTATTTCCAGAAGCCTATTTGGAGACACAAGTTTGGCAGCTGGCAAGATAATGAACCCATTTCAATAGAATAAATCCCATTACTATTAATATTAAGCAGCCACAGAATGATTCATGAAGCTCCTTTCAAAATTCAGAAAATATTTAATCAAAAGGAGGGGGAGGAGAGAGAATAAATAGAAATCATGTCAGAAGTTGATTATCCTTGGCTTTCTTTTAAGAACCAGTTCAGCTGTATCTCAGGCTGACTGGTGCTGAGATCAAGTGAATGGATTTATTTTACTACTTAAAACTTTGCATTGGGCTGATAGAACTCTGACAAAAGGTTCTAAACGTCCAGGGAGCTGATGATTTTTTGCTGGTCAAGTGACTGCCCTAAGGTTTGTAAGTTCTGTGTTTGGGTTTTTTTGATCTGTGGATTTTACTTCTCTCTCTCTCTCCTTCCATCATGTTCCTCATTTCTTCCACCTTCTGTTTCCAACATGGAAATAGATATTCCGTGTGCTCTAGGAGAGATGCTCTTAAGGGCACAGGTTAGTCCCTTGACATCTTTCAACCACTGACACTCTCTTTTAGTCTTTTTTGGTACCAAAAAAATAAAGACTTCCCACATCACCTTCACAAAGCTGGAGTCTCTTTTAAGGAATTCTTGGTCCAGCATCACCAATAAGAGTCTTTCTTTGGCCATCTGCTGACTTCCCTGTATCTCTCAATCTTTCTCCTCAGGGGGTGCATTCGTGCTGTCTCTCCTGTCCTGGGATCATGCATGGCCTGTTGAGACCATTCTCGGCCTACTGCATTTTACATCAGCTCCCATTGCTATTTTTGACATTCTCTTGCGGTCTTGCATACCCTCCACGGGCATGTGATCCAAGAAGTTCATTCCTATATTTAATTGGAGTCTCCATCCATACCAGTTTGATTGCCCTAGTTTTCAGTAATGGCTCTTAGAAGACCCTGTGTCTTGTTATGCCTTTCTGCATCTGGGAAGGACCTCTCACTTTCCTTCCCCAAGAACATGCCCTTCATTCCCTTTCCTCCTCCCCACCCACCTCACACGTCGCTCCTTGACCACCTGCTTTCCTGCTGCTCCTCTGTCTCTGTTGACTTTATTCAGAAATCCATCCATATGAATCCTTTGTCACCAGACTCCTTGATAGTGTTTTCAGTTCTTTAGCACAAAAGGTCAAAGGAACTTTTCTGGCAAAGATAGAACTCTCTCTAAAGGGGAAGGACTTCAGGGGCCCAAGGTGTTCAGTGTGCATTCTCAGTTGTGTCCTACTTTTTTGCAACCCCATGGACTGTAGCCCGCCAGGCTTCTCTGTCCATGGGATTCTCCAGGAAAGAATACTGGAATGGGTTGCCATTTCCTTCTCCAGGGGATCTTTCTGAACCGGCGATCAAACCCCTGTCTCTTGGCAGGTGAGTTCTTTACCACTGGGCCACCTGGGAAGCCCAAGGATAGATTACCAGCAGGAAAGTGCATATTTTTCAGCTTATGTGGTGATCAGACTCGAAGTCCTAGAGACCATGTCTTCGTGGAAAGGGTTACCCATCCTTATCCACACAGAGCTGGAAGAAGACAGCACCTTCCAAGCTTCCTTATATATTTCATAGCAATTTGAGTTTTCCATCTTGGCACATCTTTTCAGTCAGTAGGGCTTGAAAAGGGAAATGGAGTGAGTTTGTGTGTGTGAGAGAGACATAGAGATTCAGCAGCAGAAGCCAGGCCAGATGGCGTCTGTCTTGCAGGAGCACCTCCTCTGTCACCCTCAACAGCACAGGGAGATGCCAATCTTCCAGCCACTGGTCAGCTCCCTCACTCTCAGAATCAATTCAGAAGTAATAAGACAAGAATTTTCATGTCTCTCATGAAGAAAAATAAAGGCTCATTTTCCTCTCAAATCCTGAGACCTTTTCTTTCCTGAATCTAGTTTTATGAGAAGAGTGTGGGGCTGTGTTGTGGCTGAGAGAGACGCCTCCACAAAAGGAGGCTGACGCAATGCCTCATCACAAGTCATATGAGCTGATGCCTCAGAGGAATCTGCTTTGCCTTCTGGAGGGACTGATAACCAGCATCAAGCTTGTTGGCAAGGAGGGGCCTGGGTCCTCAGCACACACAGGCTTCAGGCTGGGGGGGATCAGGTAACTGCTGTTATCAGCCATGTCACCAAAGGTGACTGCCCGTGGCCCTTGGGCACTCTTGGCTACCAGCAAGACCATGAGAACCTGGTGAGATGGCTGTGCATGGCAGTCCTCCTCTGGAAATGTTATAACTATAATGTGTGGGCAAACAAGTATCTCCATCAGCTATGTGAGTGCCAGGTGGTGGCATCTCTGATGCTTAGAAATAAAAGATTGAATTTCCTCTTCAGGAGAAGAGACTTCAGGCTAATTGCTCACTGCTCCTGCCTCTGAGCTTTGTCCCTTTGCAGCTCTCACACAGCAGTGGTATAATACAGCCACTTCCCCAAATGCACACACTCAGTTAATAATGATTTACACTTCCTGTTCTGGCTGCCGTCAGAGCAACAGTGACAAATCTCCTTGCTTAAATCTGGTGGGATGCAACTTCTTATGGTTTGCTAAATACCCTTCCAAGCTGGCAGTAACTTGCACAAGGTGACAAGCCCAAGCTCATCTGATGGAAATTTTTTCTGATGGTGTTGACACCACATTGTCTAAACCCGTGCAATTTTCCAAAGGTGCTTTGGAGCTTATTGCTGTTGTTCAGTCGTGTCTGACTCTTTGAGACCCCATGGACTGCAGCATGCCAGGCTTCCCTGTCCTTCACTATCTTGCAGAATTTGTTCAAACTTGTGTCCATTGAGTCTGTGATGCCATCCAACCATCTCATCCTCTGTTTTCCCCTTCTCCTTCTGCTCTTAATCTTTCCTAGCATCAGGGACTTTTCCAGTGATTCAGCTCTTCACATCAGGTGGCCAAAGTACTGGAACTTTAGCTTCAGCAACTTCAGTCCTTCCATTAAGTATTCAACATTGATTTCCTTTATGATTGTCTGGTTGATCTCCTTGCTGTCCAAGGGACTCTCAAGAGTCTTCTCGTTCAGTCATGTCCGACTCTTTGTGATCCCATGGACTGTAGCCTACTAGGCTTCTCTGTCCATAGGATCCTCCAGTCAAGAATACTGCAGTGGGTAGCCATTTCCTTCTCCAGGGGATTTTCCCAACCCAGTGATCAAACCCGGATCTCCTGCATTGCAGGTGAGTTCTTCACCGACTGAGCCACCAGGGAAGTGTTTTCTCTGGTGCAAGGATCAGAAAGTCATATGAACAAAATTAAGTCTAGGAAAGAATCTTATTATAAAGGTACTTGTTCCCCAGAGAAGATGGAGGTGGAGGGGCTTCATTCTAGAATCATCTGGAGGAAGGTGACAGTGACCATCTATGCTGCTGCTGCTGCTAAGTCGCTTCAGTCGTGTCCGACTCTATGGAACCCCATAGATGGCAGCCCATCAGGCTCCCCCGTCCCTGGGATTCTCCAGGCAAGAACACTGGAGTGGGTTGCCATTTCCTTCTCCAATGCAGGAAAGTGAAAAGTGAAAGTGAAGTAGCTCAGTCATATCTGACTCTTAGTGACCCCATGGACTGTAGCCCATCAGGCTCCTCCATCCATGGGATTTTCCAGGCAAGAGTACTGGAGTGGGGTGCCATTGCCTTCTGTGGACCATCTATGAAGCCTCACTCATTTACACTTGGTTTGGTATGGAGCCCCCAGTCTTAGGTCAACTCAACCTGATACAATAGTTCTGGCCTTCAGCATCAAACACTTAAAGCATCTTAGTTCCAGATTAGAATGGTTATGTCCATTAAACCATGTGGCCACCCATAGGGTCAGTCATGCAAAGCTGGGAAGGCTATTGGTTTTGGCCAAGTGATGTATGTGGCTGATTTTTCCAGGGTCTATGGGTTCAGTTCAGTTCAGTTCAGTTCAGTAGCTCAGTCATGTCCGACTCTTAGCAACCCCATGAATTGCAGCACGCCAGGCCTCCCTGTCCATCACCAACTCCCGGAGTTCACTCAAACTCACGTCCATTGAGTTGGTGATGCCATCCAGCCATCTCATCCTCTGTCATCCCCTTTTCCTCCTGCCCCCAATCCCTCCCAGCATCAGAGTCTTTTCCAATAAATCAACTCTTCACATGAGGTGGCCAAAGTACTGGAGTTTCAGCTTTAGCATTAGTCCTTCCAATGAACACCCAGGACTAATCTTCTTTAGAATGGACTGGTTGGATCTCCTTGCAGTCCAAGGGACTCTCAAGAGTCTTCTCCAACACCACAGTTCAAAAGCATCAATTCTTTGGCACTCAGCTTTCTTCACAGTCCAATTCTCACATCCATACATGACCACAGGAAAAACCATAGCCTTGACTAGACAGACCTTTGTTGGTAAAGTAATGTCTCTGCTTTTGAATATGGTGTCTAGGTTGGTAATAATTTTCTTTCCAAGGAGTAAGTGTCTTTTAATTTCATGGCTGTAATCACCATCTGCAGTGATTTTGGAGCCCCCCAAAATAAAGTCTGACCCTGTTTCCACTGTTTCCCATCTATTTGCCAGGAAGTGATGGGACCAGATGCCATGATCTTCGTTTTCTGAATGTTGAGCTTTAAGCCAACTTTTTCACTCTCCTCTTTCACTTTCATCAACAGGCTTTTACCCCTATCTGAGGCCAAGGGCGGCAGCTGGGAGGAGCTACCCCACACCCGAGGTCAGGGGCGGCGGCAAAGTGGAGCAACCCCACGTCCAAGGAGCAGTGGTTGCGCGGGCACAGGAGGGCCGAGAGGAGCTACTCCACGTTAAAGGTCAGGAGGGGTGGCTGTGAGGAGATACCCCTTGTCCAAGGTAAGGAGCAGCGGCTGCACTTTGCTGGAGCAGCTGTGAAGAGATACCCCACACCCAAGGTAAGAGAAACCCAAGTAAGATGGTAAGTGTGGTGAGAGGGCATCAGAGGGCAGACACACTGAAACCATAATCACAGAAAACTAGCCAATCTAATCACACGGACCACAGCCTTGTCTAACTCAATGAAACTAAGCCATGCCCTGTGGGGCCACCCAAGACGGGTGGGTCATGGTGGAGAGGTCTGACAGAATGTGGTCCACTGGAGAAGGGAATGGCAAACCACTTCAGTAGTCTTGCCTTGAGAACCCCATGAACAGTATGAAAAGGCAAAATGATAGGATACTGAGAGAGAAACTCCCCAGGTTGATAGGTGCCCAATATGCTACTGGAGATCAGTGGAGAAATAACTCCAGAAAGAATGAAGGAATGGAGCCAAAGCAAAAACAATACCCAGTTGTGAATGTGACTGGTGACAGAAGCAAGGTCCGATGCTGGAAAGAGCAATATTACATAGAAACCTGGAATGTCAGGTCCATGAATCAAGGCAAATTGGAAGTGGTCAAACAAGAGATGGCAAGGGTGAATGTCGACATTCTAGGAATCAGCGAACTAAGATGGACTGAAGTGGGTGAATTTAACTTAGATGACCATTATATCTACTACTGTGGGCAGGAATCCCTCAGTAGAAATGAAGTAGCCATCATGGTCAGCAAAAGAGTCCGAAATGCAGTACTTGGATGCAATCTCAAAAATGACAGAATGATCTCTGTTCGTTTCCAAGGCAAACCATTCAGTATTACAGTAATCCAAGTCTATGCCCCAACCAGTAATGCTGAAGAAGCTGAAGTTGAACGGTTCTATGAAGACCTACAAGACCTTTTAGAACTAACACCCAAAAAAGATGTCCTTTTCATTATAGGGGACTGGAATGCAAAAAAGTAGGAAGTCAAGAAACACCTGGAGTAACAGGCAAATTTGGCCTTAGAATACAGGTCTATGGGTAAGACAGGTTAAATTAAAAGGAAAAGTTACACATAGAGAGTAAGTAATCCATGTGGAATATGCCAAGTTACTTTCCCTCATGAAAAACAAACAAAAAAAAAAGGTTTTTCGCTACTTTTCTCTGTAGATTAATATATAACAGAACTACATGAGATTCTATTTAAGGCCGAATTATAGATTCAGTGATCTCTCCCAGGCCCTGATGAATATAATTCTCTTCCCCCAAACAAGCTATTTTATTATCAGCAGTAGGAGAGCATTAACCCAACTAGACACATGGATGTTAGTGATGTGCTCTTATGGGACAGGTCAAATATAGAAAGAAAAGTAGACTTTGGAATCACCCTCCATAATCAGTATGAAATGGAACGGCATTTTCAAACTTGAGTAATGTTTAATCTTTTTTAAAATTTTAGTAAATTTTTTATTGTGATAAAACATTGCATAAAATTTAATGTTTTAACCATTTTGAAGTGTAAAATTCAGACATCAATTATATTCACAATTTTGTACAACCACCATCACTATCTGTTTATAAAATCCCAAATGGAAACTCAGAAATCATTGGGCAATAACTCCCCCTATTCCTCCCTCCAACCAGTTCCTAGTGATCTGTAACCTCTATGAATATGCCTGTTCTAGATATTTCATAGAAGTAGAATATACAGAATTAGTCCCTTGCGTCTGTCTTGTTTCACTTAGATAAGATTTTCAAGGTTTATTCACGCTGCAGCCGTGTCAGAAAGTCATTCCTTTTATGACTAAACAATATTCCATTCTATGTGTGAACTACGTTTTGCTTCACTTGTCAGTGAACATTTGGGTTATTTTTATATTTGAGCTATTGCAAATAATGCTGCTATAAACACTGGTGTAAAATATATATTTCATTCCCTGTTTTTAATTCTTTAAAACACATACCTAGGACTGAAGCTTCTGGGTCATGTAGTAATTCTCTATTTAACCCTTTGATGAACTGTCAACTTGTTTTCCACAGCAGCTGCCTTGTTTTACATTTTCACCATCATTTCTAGGGTTCCAATTTCTTCCAACTTTGCCAATACTTGTCACTTTCCACTTTTTAAGATTATAACTATCCCAGGAGGTATGAAGTGGCATCTTACATCCTGTGATTTTGATTTGCATTTACTTAGTGACTACAGATACTGAGTAGTTTTTCATGTGCTTATAAGATATTTATATATCTTTGGGAAAACGTCTATTTCAATCTTTTGTCCTCTTTGGTAAATTTTCAATTTCAGTTATTATATTTTGAGCTCCAGATTTTTTGCTTGCTCTTCTCTATAGTTTCTCTTTGTTGACATTTTCATTTTGTTCATAGATTGCTTTCCATTTTCTAAGTGTTTATATGATCATGTTTTCTGGAGACATTTGGGCTAAAGATAGTTCTTTAATTTTTTTAAATATAAATTTATTTATTTTAATTGGAGGTTAATTACTTTACAATGTTGTATTGGTTTTGCCATACATCAACATGACCTGTGGCAGATAGTTCTTTTAAAATCTTTGTCTAGTAAGTCCAATGATTGGACTTCCTCAGGGATGGTTCACTTCAGTTCAGTTCAGTTGCGCAGTCATGTCCGATTCTTTGTGACTCCATGGACTGCAGCAAGCCAGTCCATCATTGGTAACCATCTCATACTCTGTTATCCCCTTCTCCTCCTGCCTTCAATCTTTCCCAGCATCAGGGTCTTTCAGTTTTTTGCATCAAGTGGCCAAAGTATTGGAGCTTCAGTTTCAGCATCAGTCCTTCCAGTGAATATTCAGGACTGATTTCCTTTAGGATTGACTGGTTTGATCTCCTGACAGTCCAAAGAACTCTTGAGTCTTCAACACACAGTTCTAAAGCATCAATTCTTGGATGCTCAGGTTTCTTTATGGTCCAACTGTCATATACATACATGACTACTGGAAAAAGCATACCTTTGACTAGATGGAACTTTGTTGGCAAAGTAATGTCTCTGCTTTTTAATACATTGTCTAGGTTGGTCAATGCTTTTCTTTCAAGGAGCAAGTGTCTTTTAATTTCATGGCTGCAGTCACCATCTGTCTGGGATGATTGCTGTACATTTATTATGTTATTTTGTGTGGGTGATACATTCTTGTTTCTTTGTATGCCTTGAATTTTTTGTTGATATTTGGAATTTTGAGTATTATAATGTGGGTCTTCTCCTTCCCCAAGGTTTGCCCATTTGTGATTGTTGAAAGTTGACTAGATAATTCATTTAGTGACTTTTCCAAAGTGTTTAGGAAAGATGTATTCCTTGCTTGTGGTCACTGAAGTCTGTCCCTTTGGGTTGTGTTAAGCTGATCTGTTGACAGAGGTTTCTTTGGATGCCAAGGATTAAAACCAATAACAACACCCCTTCCAGTCTTGGAATATTGTTCCTTGCTGAATTATTCCTTCAAATGCTGGCCAGTTTTGCCCTGAGCTTAGACATCTGTGAGAGGTAAAAATTAGGGTTCTCTCAGTGTTTCCTGAGCACGTGCCTTGTTTTGCCTATGCACGTGGCTTCCTAAATTCCCCTGAGTACACCGGTGTTTTTGAATTTCTTAAATCCTTAATGCACTTCTCCCAGCTTTTCTTCTTGAGGACATAAGCAGTCATTCTTTGCCCTCACCATTTTATCCCTGGTCATTGTGTGTTGTTGATCACTTTCCACTACTTTTCTATCTCAGATGGCTTCCACATTAGACACAACAGAGTTGAATACCTTGCTTTAGTCCTTCGGGCAGCCTCAAGCAGACATAGAAGATCTGTAAGAGAGATCATCTGGGAAGAGAGATCATCACCTTTAAAAATCATCTGTGATTCAGGGGAAGCCTAAGATGGGAGAAAATGCTATAAAAATTTCCTATGACTTTCAACTTGCCTTTTTCCTGATTCAGCATCCTCTTGATGGCTATAAAACTTTGACTGTTCTCCACAGTTCTGACAGTTTCTGCTTTTAAAAAAAAATATATTTCTAAGGCCCCAACTCAGTCAGGAACTTGAAACTGCCTCTTCTTCCATTTTTCTGATATCTCTTTAATAGTGGTTTACTTTTTTCCCCAAGAAGAGGCACTGGGCTAGCTTTTAATGCAGGACTTGAAAAACTATAGCCTGTGTAGCAACTATCAGCCTGATGCCTGCTTTAATAAATGAGGTTTTATTGGAATGGTTATGTTCATTTGCTTAGGTATTATCTTTAGTATCTTTCCTGCAGCTAAGATGCTGTTGCTGCTGCTGCTAAGTCGCTTCAGTCGTGTCCGACTCTGTGCTACCCCAAAGATGGCAGCCCACCAGGCTCTGCCATCCCCGGGATTCTCCAAGCAAGAATACTGGAGTGGGTTGCCCTTGCCTTCTCCAAAGTTGTATAACTTCAACTGGGAATGTGTGGCTCATAAAACCTAATATTTACTATCTGAACATTTACAGAAAAGGTTTGCAGACCCTATTTTAAAGTAAATGCTGTTTGTGGACATTTTACTGTTTAATTGAAATGGTTTCCTTTTAATTATGCAATAATTTAATAATTATTTTAAATTTTAATTAAATAATAAATAAAAATTATAATTCCATTTAATTATGTTACTTAAATATATATTAACAAAGTTGCATATACTTTTTTGTACTTATAACATTCATAAATGCATGAAGCAAATTTATAAAGGAGATAAAAACCTAAAAAAATTGATGCATTAAAATTAACAAGTTGATTTAATGTAAGGTTCTTTTGATGAGATAAAATTGGTGATGCTGGGTTTGAGTTGAGAAATTATTTACCTCTTTTTAGTCCTTTATGACTTTATTTTTGATTGTGAAAATGATTTCATTATATCATGATTATTACCATTTTCATTTTTCCCATTTAACAATGATCTTTCTAGGTAAGCTAGCAAACATCCTTTACTCTGAAAAGCCAATCATCTCAATCATGCATCTTTTCTCAATTTCAGGTCTCTAGGGTCAGCACTCAGATGAAGTTTTCCATAAAAGGGATTTATGTAGGAAAGGTTCTCAGGAGAACTGAAAAAGAGAGTAGTGTACACCAGCTAGGGAAAGGAAAGAAATCAAGCAGGTGTCTGATTTCCGTGGATTCCAGTCTCAGACTGCAGGGTTTTTTTAATTAACTTTGAGCATCTGTGCTACTGTAAGTCATAGGGAGACTTGGTTCTTGCACATTTTTGTATTCAAATGACCATGCAGTTTTATCAGTGCAGTGTTGCCTGTTGGCCACTTGGCTCCCTCTTGGAGAAGATGCATCCCTTGTCATCAAGTCTCTCTGTTCTTTTCTTATCAGTCCTTGGTGGTCAAGTTACACATTTCTCAGACACACTATGTGATTTCTGGTGTCAGTATTTCCTGAATGCTTTCCTAGTCACTCCCTGATAGCTCAGCTGGTAAAGAATCCTCCTGCAATGCAGGAGACCCTCGTTCAATTCCTGGGTTGGGAAGATCCGCTGGAGGAGGGATAGGCTACTCACCCCAGTATTCTTGGGCTTCCCTTGTAGCTCAGTTGGTAAAGAATCCGCCTGCAATGTGGGAGACCTGGGTTTGATTCCTGGGTTGGGAATATCTCTAGAAAAGGGAAAGGCTATCCACTCCAGTATTCTGGCCTGGGAGAATTCCATGGACCGTATAGTCCATGGGATCACAAAGAGTCAGACACGACTGAGCAACTTTCACTCCCTAGTTGCTCAGCTCATAAAGAACCTGCCTGCACATGAGTTTGGGTAGGCTCTGGGAGTTGGTGATGGACAGGGAGGCCTGGCGTGCGGCAGCTCATGGGGTCACAGAGAGTCAGACACGAGAGCGACTGAACTGAAATGAACTGCCAGTGCAGGAGATGCAAGAGACATGGATTCGGTCCCTGGATCGGGAAGATCCCTTGGAGGAGGAAATGGCAACCCACTCCAATATTCTTGCCTGGAAAATTCCATGGATAGAGGACCCCTACAGTCCATGGGGTCACAAGAGTTGGACATGACTGAGGGCACACACACACAATAATTCATGAAATAATTTAAGGAATTTATGTCTTACTCTGTGGTCGTGTCTTTAATTATGAATGATCTCTACTGTTTCTGTTTCTGTTACACATGGTAGAATAAGTTAATGAGTTCAACAGTCAATGGAGCATGACTCTGTCTTTTGGACATGTGGCAGGGGAGGTCCAGGGCAGTGTGACACACTCCTCACCATGTATAAAATGGAGACTAGTGAGAACCTGCTTTAGAGCACAGGGAACTCAGCTCAGTGCTCCATGGTAACCTGAATGGGAAGGAAATCCAGAAAAGAGGGGATGTCTTAATACATATGGGGCTTCCCAGGTGGTGCTGGTGGTAAAGAAACCACCTACCAATGAAGGAGATGCAAGAGATGTGGGTTCAATCCCTGGGTCAGGAAGATCCCCTGGAGGAGGCCATGGCAACCTTCTCTGGCATTCTTGCCTGGAAAATCCCACGGACAGAGAGCCTGGCAGGCTATAGTCCATAGGGTCACACAGCATTGGACACAACTGAAATGGCAGCATGCAAGCATGCATGTATGCATACAGCTAATTCACTTTGCTGTACAGCAGAAACGAACACAACATTGTAAAGCAACTATACTCCAATAAAAATTAAAAAAAATAATTATTGCCCTAGATGATGATATGGTTCTAGTACATCTGTAAACACAAATTAAAACATAAGCTCTAGGGAAAATATTTGATGGAAATGCATTATTTAAAATATTATCTCAAAATAAATAAATGAATTAAAAATATGATCAAGGACATTAAGACTCCTGACTACATGCTGGTAGGTTGCTTAGGGTCTGTGGACAAGATTTGGAAGGCTAAGTGATGTTAGACTTGTAAATAAGTATGTGATTGGTATTTAGGTTTTAATTGTCTCATGAGGCAGAATAACTGTGTCACACGTGTATGGCAGAGCCTCACTGAACAAGGTACAGGAGAGGTGCTGTCCTAAAAACTCTGGAACTGAGCCGAGATTGTTCAAGACAAAAGGAATTGTACACAAGCACTTTTACTAAAGGGTTTCCCTCATGGCTCAGTGGTAAAGAATCCCCCTGCCAATGCAGAAGCACAGGTTTGATCCCTGGGTAGGGAAGATACCCTGAAGAAAGAAATGGCAACCCACTCCAGTATTTTTGTCTGGAGAATCCCATGGACAGAGGAGCCTGGCAGGTTACAGTCCTTGGGTCACAAAGAGCTGGATATGACTGAAGTGACTTAGCACCCACACACACATACAAAATGGCACTGGGCCATCTTGTAGTGCCAACAAGTAAAGAAGTGCTCAAAGACACACAAACACACACACACACACACACACACACACATGATGATATTTCACAGGGACCCAGAAGGGAACTGAAAGAGTCCTTCGTAGCCAGAGCTTGAACCATTTAAGCAAGCATGTGAAAAACTGGATTTTACTGGATTATAACTCAGTATAAAATAAATAGCCAGAAGTCCACACTGATATAAAAATGAATGAATAAATAAATGGGAAAAACTCTACAAATATCCTGTACAGAAGAATTTCAAATAATTTAAGAGTGACCTCCTTTTTATAAAAAAACAAACATTGATTTTTGCAGTAGGTAGAACTTGACTCACACTAGCTTTTCCTTGTGATCAAACTTAGCTCCATCAGTGTTAAGTCTTATTGACAGTATATACCCTTGATACGAGGTGATGAAAATGACATTTTCCCTGCTGTGGTTTTCCTCCCCAGTCTAATCATGAGGAAACACAATCAGATAAAACTCAAACTGAAGGATAGTCTACAAAATACCTGACTTGTACTCTTCAAAACTGTCAAAGCTGTCAGAAGAACCGTCAGTATGGAGATGGGTCTAAGAAGACATAACAGCTAAAGGTGTTATGGTTCCGTGGATGGAATACAGGAACAGAAAAAGGACAGGAAGTAAAAAATAGGAATTGTTATAAAGTATGGCGTTTAAGCTAATAATGCTGTCTCACTGTTGGTTCCTTAGTTGTGACACATGTTCCGTGGTCATGTACGTGTGTTAATGTACGGTATAATGTGCCACATACACAGAAATGTGTGATGTTAGTTACTGGGGACACTGAGTGTAGGGGATACAGGGATCATACATGTGGAGAGATGATATGCGAATAATACATATTACTTACAGTTGAGATTTTGAGGAGGGAGTCAATACATAAGACCCCTTTCCTTTTTTAAAAAAACTTTCTATTTTGCATTGAAGTACATACGATTAACAATATTGTGATAGTTTCAGGTGGACAGCAGAGTGACTCTGCCATGCATATACATGTATCCATTCTCCCCCAAACTCCCCTCCTATCCAGGCTGCCACATGACATTGAGCAGAGGAATTTAGTTCAGAAGTAACCAAAAAATAGGCAGGAATGGGACAAACAGGGCCCCAAATACCAGCTTTATTACTGGTGCCCTCAGGATTGGAAAATGTGGCTTGTGTGCAGTTGCAGCGGGCTTTCTGCTACTTTGTCCCAGAATTCACTTAACCTTCACAGTTACAGGCTTCACTGTGAGCTCCTGTACCTGGTGGGGATCAGCCAGAGCCAATTGCCCTGCAGGTAGGCAGGTAAGACAGGAATGTCCACAGGAGCTGAGCCACACACACCTGCTTCATTTGCCCAAAGTGCGAGTTAAATATCCTACCCCTTCTTATGAGGAGAGGGAGAAGGAATGCAGGCGAGGAGCCTGCTCTAGGTCAAGTCCTTCCCAGTACACCAGGGAAGCCAGGGAAAGGGAAGGCTCTGTCTCACAATTACCACTGACACCCAGGAAGGTGCAGCTGGCAACTTCCCTGGTGGTCCAACGGTTAAGAGTCCATCTTGCAATACTGGGGACACAAGTTTGATCCCTGGTCAGGGAACTAAGATCCCACATTAGATGGAGCAACTAAACCCTCGTGCCACAGCTAAGACCAGACGCAGCCACATAAATAAAAAATTTAAAAAAGAAGATGCAGATGGATAAGACAAATCAACTGCACAGGGTACCTCCTAGTTTCCTGCTGCTCCTGCACTTTGCCATACATCACAGGTTTATGCACTAAGCAGTTAATTGCGAAAGAGTTTCATGGATCAGTTGTGAAATTGTTTTGAGTTCCTGTGATTGTTTTAATTCTTTTACACTGATTTTGTAAAGTGATATAATTAGACTTTTGGAAAGTCACTGAAACCATGCTGTGTTCTAGTTCTTCTGTCAGACCTTGTAGGGGAGTATGTAACATCCCCCAGGCCCGGCTGAGTGGAGGTGACTAGTTGTAGAAGCGAAGGCAAGAGATGTAGAAGGTTCTGCACATTATTATGAAAAGCCAATATCCAGCAAAAGTTTTTCTCAGGGGCAAATTTTGAGAAAATTTGCTTTCAGCCTAAAAACTAGAGATTATTCTATAAAATTTTAAGTGATTTTTAACCAGAACATATAAGCAAATAAGAAATATATTTTATTCATCTTCACAAAGAATCTTTCTGAGCTTTGCCTTGAGTTCTGCTTTTAAAAATTGTGACAAGTTTAAACACCTGAAATTTGGATAGACTGGGCTTCCCTGGTGTCTTAGCAGTAAAGAATTTGCTGGTCAACGCAGGAGATTTGATTCCTGGGTTGAAAAGATCCCCTGGAGAGGGAAACGGCAACCCACCCCAGGATTCCTGTTTGGGAAATCCCATGGATAGAGGAGCCTGGCAGGGCTGCAGTCCATGGGGTCCATGGAGTTGCAAAGACTCGGACATGAGTGGGTGACTAAACAACAATAACAATTCAGATAAACAATAAAAATTTAATGATAATTTTGCAAGAAGGGATTTAAAAGAAAATAACTTTGGACAATTCTACATAGATAAATAACAGGGAGATGGGTTATTCCACCACTTGAAAATGTATATAGTAATTTAGAGGAAGAAGTGTTGAACCTGGAAATACGATGTGCATAGCAATTTTTTCGTCAGTATAATAGTAAATAATTTTAGATTTACAGGAGATCTACAAAGATAAAAAGAGCTGCAATATATATTTTTCACTCAGCTTCTCCTATTGTGTTTTTCCCAATTTGCTGGGATACAATTGACATGTAACACTGTGTTAGTATAGAGTGTATAATGTGATGATTCGATACATGTATATGTTGCAAAATATTTACCACAATAAGGCCAGTTAACACATTCTTCACTTCACATAACCACCATTTAATTGCTGTCATGGTGAGAACATTAAAGCAGTATACACCCACAGCAACTTCAAGTATACAGAACAGTATCGTTGACTAACATCACTATGCTCTGCATTAGATCCCTGGAAATCATTCACCTTGTAAGGGCAAGTTTGGGCCCTTGAACACACCTCTCAATCACCTACAATCATTGGGAACCACCACTCTGCTCTTTGTTTCCATGATTCAATGTTTTTACATTCCACCTATGAGTGATATATGTATTTGTGTTTGCCTGACTTATTTCACATTGCATAATACCCTCAAGGCCCATCCATGTTGTTGCAAATGGCAGAATTTCCTTCCTTTATATGGCTATATATATACATATGACACATATATATACATACATATATAATATAATATAATATATGTACTATATCTTATTTATCCTTTTGTCTGTTGATGGACCATCTGGGTTGTTTACATGTCTTGACTAATGTCTTGGCTACTGTGACTAAAGCCACATGAATATTGAAGTACAGATACGGCATATATATATTTATCTCTTCAAATATCTATGCAGAAATGAAATTACTGCATCACAGACTAGTTCTATTCTTAATTTTTTTGAGGAATCTCTATATTGTTCTCCACAGTGGCTATACCAAGTATATTCTCACCAACAGTGCACCAGGTTCCCTGGTCTCCACATCCTCACTGGCATTTGCTATCTCCTGCACTATAAGGCCTAGATACTTGGGTTTTGAAGGTATGTATTTACTTAACCATTAAATTCTCTGTGAGTGGTTACTTAAAAGATCCCGTACTCCCATTTGGTCCTTTCAGGGATGTATGGGATCAGTGCTAACTTCCTGTTGGCTGCATCTAATTTTTGTCTCCCATTTGCTTGCTAAATGTTCACTTTATCTTTCATTAGGCATATATCACTTCCTGAGATAGCTGTTCTTTTCTCTTGCTTTGGAGACTGCTTAGAGCTGCATCCTGATGATATTAAGCACTTACCTCTGCCACATGTTGTTAACCTGTTCTTTAATGGTCAACTCAAAATCAAACCTTTCCATCCTATTTAGATGATCATGGTGCCATTTTACATCTTGGAAACACTTTCATAAATACACAATGGGACTAAATGTCAAGGTGCCTGAGAGCACGGAGCTTGAATTTAGATTCCTTAGATTCTTCTGCTGTTAAATGGAGCTGGAAGCCCAGGGATTGATCTCTCATTCTTTGGGTCATCTGCTTGTAGCTGGCACAGTTTCTACCCATCAAGTGTGGACGTTTGTTCTTGCATCGATGCCACTAACAATTTCATATTTGATATTTGTGTTACGTGTTCTGCTTCCGGCTTAACCGCTTGCTGAAAGCCTTGGCCCAAAGCTTTTGGTGTTCCAAGCTGAGAAGGCACAAGGAAACCTGATAGAGACAATTTTTTTTCTGCTGCTTTCACCATCTTCAGCCCAGTAACAGTCAATATGTAGTATAAATGTCAGACATTCTCCAATAAGGATCTTGGCTGTATTGATCCCATCCTAATCTCACAGGTTTCTGATTTCAATTCTCTGTGAAACTCAATAGCGAGTGACCTGGTGAACTGTTGAGCCAAGTTTCTCATGGGTGATATCTTCCTCTACAATGCTTATTTACATTCCTAGGCTGAGTCCTTCATTACTCTGAGCATCTATTTCCCGGGTGTAGAGAGAAGATGGTGATGATGTCACCGAGCTGTCGTATGGATGGCATTGATGGCGTGTGTACAGCAGCCAGCATGGCTCATGGTCAACGGGCTAGGGCCCTGAATGCAGGGCAATCTTCACACGGTAGGAAGATCCACCTCCAGGCATGAGCTCCCCAATAAGGAGTTATATTCCTTGAGCCTTATCCTGTGTGCTCTTATCCTGTATCATCCACAAGGGATGGGACATTCAGTCGCTCATCAAAGCTGCTCAGTTCCTGTTTAAATTTCACCAGATCATAAACTCCAAGAGGGCAAGAACTGTATCCCTGGGGTTTACCTCTGTATCATTGGAGCCAGCCCAGTGTCAGACACAGTTTAGATATTTAATTCCCTTCTCCCATCACCCTTGCTTTAGGAACCCCACCTTGAATTGGACCTAAAACTGCCCTGAAAAAGCAAACAGCTCCAGAGATCGAGTCTCCTGACTCTCGAAGTCTGTGCTAGGAGTGGGTCTAACTCCTGAGCTGGGGTGGATACCAGAGTAGAGGGAGAGGGAAAGCAAGCAGGGGCTCCCACGTCCAGGAGAGCAACAGGGGAACCGACATATGTACATCATCCTCCAGGTGTTAGGCTCATGATAGATTCAAATTGCCTGGAAATTTATACAGCGACAGCAGCTGTTATTTGACTTCAAAGTGGCTCAAGGTACAGGTAAGCATCCCAAAACTACTTTATCATTCTAGCAATAAAATTGTCCAAACCTGCTTTGCCACTCTCCGATCTCTGGATAATTGTTGCGTTCAAAATTTACTCGATTGTTCAGTTTTTTTTTCCCTTTAAGTTGAGGATCCTTTTGACAATCAAACACAAGCTATAAATTCTCCTTCCAGAAACTTGAAGACACACATGCATATATAATTTTTATTCAGATGCTAAGTCCTGCCCAGCTGTTTGCAACCCCATGAACTGCAGCATACCAGGCTTCCTTGTCCCTCACCATCTCCGAGTTTGCCCAAGTTCATGTCCACTGAATTGGTGATGCCATCCAATCATCTCATCCTCTGTTGCCCTCTTCTCCTGCCTTAAATCTTTCCTCACGTCAGGTCTTTTCCAATGAGTCAGCTGTTTGCATTAGGTGGCAAAAGTATTGTAGCTTCAGTTTTAGCATCAGTCCTTCCAGTGAATATTCAGGGTTGATTTTGTTTAGGATTGACTGGTTTGATCTCCTTGCAGTTCAAGGGGCTCTCAAGAGTCTTCTCCAACACCACAGTTCAAAAGCATCAATTCTTTGGCACTCAGCTTTCTTCAGAGACCAACTCTTGCATCCAAGAACTGCATGAACATACACAATGGACATGTGATTTCTTTTTTTTTTTTTTTCTCTTTTTTTGCTGTTTAGAATACTGATGCCTTTTTAATTAAAGAACTAATAGATCTTCTAAAAACAACTTTGGATCCCCATTTCCAAAGACCCCACTTCCATGGACTAGTTTGAAAACCAAGTTTAGAGCACTTCATACATTTAGTTAAGGATAAACATATATAATAGGTCTATTGCAAGATGCTAGAGCTACAGAGCTATCTCTGAAAATGTATGTCATGTTAAGTTCATTTTATAAATAACTCAGCTGTGAACGCTCTTACATTTGTCTCTAGGGAACATATGTGTGCATCTCTGCTGGAGATACTGCTAGGAATGGAATTGCTAGTTCATAAATTATGTATGTTTTTGACAGGCGTTATAAGTATCCAAAGTGATCATACCAGCTTACATGCACAGAAATAATGGAAAAGAATTCAGGTTGCTTCTCATCCTCAGCACTGTTTGGTATCATCAGTTTTGTTTCCTAGTCACCAATTGCCTGTGCTTGAAGTGGTATCTCATTGTGGTTTTTATTTGCATTTCAATGATTCCTAATGAGATTGAACACATTTTCATGTGAATTGGCACCTTGATGTCCGCCTTTAAGAAATGTCTGCTAGCACGGGGGATGATCCAGAGAGATGATATGGGGTGGGAGGTGGGAGGGGGGTTCAGGATTGGGAACTCATGTACACCTGTGGCGGATTCATGTCAATGTATGGCAAAACCAATACAGTACTGTAAAGCAAAATAAAGTAAAAACAAAAATTTTAAAAAAAGAGAGAAATGTCTGCTCAAGTTCTTTACTCATTAAAAAAATTAGGTAGATTGTCTTTTTCTTATTGATTTTCTTTATATATTCTAAGATTTTTGATGTTATGTATGTAGAGCAAATTCTGCTTCCCATTCTGACCTACTTTTTCATGTTCTTAATGCTGCTGCTGCTGCTAAGTCGCTTCAATCATGTCCGACTCTGTGCTACTCCATAGGTAGCAGCCCAGCAGTCTCCTCTGTCCCTGGGATTCTCCAGGCAAGAATATTGGAGTGGGTTGCCATTTCCTTTTCCAATGCATGCATGCATGCATGCTAAGTCGCTTCAGTCATGTCTGACTCTGGTTCTTAATGGAAATGTTCTTTTTATAAAAAAATGTATAATTTATAATTTTTATAAGATTCTGATTTGTTAAGTGTCTCCATGACCTTTGTGTTTCTTTAAAATTTTATTTAAGAAATCTTTGCTAATACCAAGGTCATGAATATATCCTAGATTATGAAGTAAATAACTGTTTATTGTCTGATTTATTGTTTCTGTAAAGGAGCTTAAGAATCCAGTATCAAGTGAGTGTTTGCAGCCATAAGTGATGAAGGGCTCAATATGATAATAATGTTTAGGAATTTAAAGACAGCATCAGAGTGCCCTTAACTTCCAGCTTCCTAGGATCAAGGACTGAAATTCAAAGTCCAGGTTAGAAATATATTGGGGATTTTCCCTTTGGAGGATGGTAAACTACAGAATTCAAGGCAGATTTTCCCACCAGTTTCCAGTGAATTCCTTACACTGTGAAATAAGGGTCATTTGTGAGCTTATCATCTATGTGTCATAAGAGTCAGACAGAACTGAGCAACTGAACTGAAAATCTATATATCTTATATGTTTCATGTTTTCATTGTTTCTGTGATGAGGATAAGCTTGCACAGATGGAAATTTACGTTTTAAAATATTTTTTATATCAGCTTCCACCTGACATTTACATTTGGATTCTGTCTGCCATTAGGTGGGAGGTACAGAGACATGGCCTCTGACCCCAAGAATTATCGTCATCGTCCCAGCAGATTTTTCCCTCATGTGACTGACCTCAGTGATCAGATACTCCCCAAGAGGAGGGGGCTCTGCTTGGTGTGTGTCTGCGTTTGGTTTCTCTAAAGCTTTTGCATCTCTTTTTGCAAGCATTAGCCATTGCCTGAATTTTAATGATGATTTATCTAAATATGAGTTCTACTCTGTTTCTGCAGCTCCATGAATTTTAATCTGTTGGTGCTGTCAGTTCCAGTCACTCCACTTTACATAAGCTGTTTCACTAATGGCTGCACATGTTGGCACTGCCAGCAGAAAGCCCTGAATAGCCCACAGTCGTCATGGACAGTAAGGGCCCCCAGGCCAGTTTGAAGAGAAGGAGCATCTTTGAAACAAAGGCCTGACTCATCTGCTCTACCTGGAGAGGATGAATCGATTCACCTCTGGCCTCACATGGTCACAGGGAATGGGCAGAATTGATTCACGGGTTGCTAGGTCACCAGGGAAAACAGATGTAGGAGGGGAGGTTTACCATGCAGGTAAAGCCACGGCCATAGACATCTTATGGACATTTCAGAGAAGTCCTAGAATTTCTTCAAACATCCAAAAAATTCAAAGATAGATTGGCAGAGACCCAGGAGAAAGTCACAAAGTCCTGTAAACAGAAGAACATGTCCTAGAAAGTGTTATTTGGACGTCATCATTATCCTGAACTTGTGAGGTATGACCAACTTGGAAGATATTTGTTTTCTGTATTAAAACACGATGCTGGGGACTTTGCTGGTGGTCCAGTGGTTAAGACTTTGCCTTCCAATGCAGGAAGTACAGGTTCAATCCCTGGCTGGGAGCTAAGATTCCATAGGTTTCGCGGCCAAAACACAAAATAATAGAACAGAAGCAGTATTGTAGCAAATTCAATAAAGACTTTAAAAATAGTCCACATAAAAAATCTAAAAACAACAACAATACACCCACAATGCTGAGGCGACTAAGGGAGCTGTTGAACTTTAGATGCAGGTATAGGTGTAGGTACAGATATAGATATGCAGGCAGGTAGGTAGGTAGGTATATAGATAACAATTAGCACAGCATAGATTACAGCCTGTGGTAACCTCTCTCTGTATATTTACACATATATAAACACACATACGGAGAAGGCAATGGCACCCCACTCCAGCACTCTTGCCTGGAATATCCCATGGACAGGGGAGCCTGGTGGGCCGCAGTTCATGGGGTCGCGAAGAGTCGGACATGACTGAGCGACTTCACTTTGACTTTCACTTTTATGCATTGGAGAAGGAAACGGCAACCCACTCCAGTGTTCTTGCCTGGAGAATCCCAGGGACAGGGGAGCCTTATGGGCTGCCGTCTGTGGGGTCGCACAGAGTTGGACACGACTGAAGTGACTTAGCAGCAGCAGCAAATACACATACACATAAAATACATGTGTAGATACACACATGTGCATATGTATGTGCATATATAATGTGTGTGTGTGTGTGTGCACGTGTGCTCAGTCGTGTTCCGACTCTTTGCGACACCATGGACTATAGCCCACCAGGCTCCTCTGTCCATGGTATTTCCAGGGAAGAATACTGGACTGGGTTGTCATGCCCTCTTCCAGGGGATCTTCTCAATCCAGGGCTCTAACCCACGTTTCTCATGTCTCCTGCATTGACAGGGTTCTTTACTCTTAGGGCCACTATTTGCAGCTATTTCTATTGCATCATGATGATGGTATTTAGCAAATGATTCATTGTTTTAATGTATTCAGTGAGTATTTCCAAATACTTGATGAAGGTATCATGAAGATGGATACATGGACCTAGGAGATGATCATCTGAGAAGGAATATAAACCTTAAGCATAAGTAATTTTTAAATTCCATAATACATGGGTTTGCCCCATTTTTCCTCAGTACACTGTGACATACAGCAGGGGCACCATAGCTCATCAGTGATGGTATGTTGACTAATGAATTGGTTTCTGCAGTGAGAGATAGAAGCAAACGTGTCTAGAGAATGTGGTCATTCAGTTCAGTTCAGTTCAGTTCACTCAGTCGTGTCTGACTCTTTGCGACCCCATGAATCGCAGTACACCAGGCCTGCCTGTCCATCACCAACTCCCGGAGTTCACTTAGACTAGCGTCCATCGAGTCAGTGACGTCATCCAGCCATCTCATCCTCTGTCGTCCCCTTCTCCTCCTGCCCCCAATCCGTCCCAGCATCACAGTCTTTTCCAATGAGTCAACTCATCGCATGAGGTGGCCAAAGTATTGGAGTTTCAGCGTCAGCATCAGTCCTTCCAAAGAAATTCCAGGGCTGATCTCCTTCAGAATGGACTGGTTGGATCTTCTTGCAGTCCAAGGGACTCTCAAGAGTCTTCTCCAACACCACAGTTCAAACGCATCAATTCTTCGGCGCTCAGCCTTCTTCACAGTCCAACTCTCACATCCATACATGACCACAGGAAAAACCATAGCCTTGACTAGACGGACCTCAGTCGGCAAAGTAATGTCTCTGCTTTTGAATATGCTCTCTAGGTTGGTCCTAACTTTTCTTCCAAGGAGTAAGCGTCTTCCAATTTCATGGCTGCAATCACCATTTGCAGCGATTTTCATTACTGTGCTTCTTTTACAAGAAAAGAAACTCGGGCTGAGTGGGCTTATTGGTTTATCATGTCAAATAACCTTTATGTCAGGCCAACATATTGGACTCAGATCTTCTAATTTCAAATTCTAAATACTACTTCACATTGCCATCAGAGAACTTCAGGCAAAGTCACTTGCAAAAGTAAAAACAGGAAATTATCTGCATGCTCCACAAAAGGGACAATGAGTGCGTAAATCACAATACTGTTTGAGGGCAGAAACAATGTGCCCACTAAATACGCTGTTACAAAGAATGATCCTTCCAGACAGTTCTTTTGCCACTATACTGTGTGTATGGGGGGAGAGGAGGGTGTGGGTTTAGGAGAGAAGGGAGTGGGCGTGGAAGGAGACAGCAGTGCAGACAAGTACATGTTTTGCACAACTAAAACTCTATTCCAATATAAATTGAACAAGCAAAGAAGACAATCTTCCCAAATGCATTTTAGCATGGCATTTCTCTTTTTCTTCTTTTTTTAAATCTCCTTACAGTGTTCTTCTACTCCACTTCATCTTCTTTTGCCTTTTTCTTTCTTTTTGTTCTTTTTGTTTTAAATAAGTTTCCAAATTTTGTATAATATGAGAATATTGCACTTATAAAGAGGAAAAGAATTCTAAGGAGAAAAATGACTTCCAAGTGAAATGATCCCAGTGTGGGAAGGCTGTATGTGAGCATTAAGGCATCTGAAAGATGAGTGAGGAGATTTAGAATAAGGGGATGTGTATGGAAAATAGACAGTTCCCCAGGAGGATGCGTGGAGACCCCAGCCAGGGCAGCTTAGCTTGTTGAAGCAAAGGCTGTTGAGTGGAAAAGAACAGAAAGAGCTTGGTAAGGTAGGTGGGGGCCCAGCGAAGAGTTTGGAAGGGGCTGATTGTCAGGTTTCAGGACTGTGACTTGGCTTTATGTAATTGAAAAAGAGCCTCATATTTTTAGCACAATCTTTAAGAACAAACTGGCTAAGTCTGTTCTGTCTGAATGCGCAGAAGGCAGAAACCTCTTCGTTTTCTCCAAACCAATAAAATCGTGAGAAATAGTTATGTTCACAAGTAGATGTTAAATCTAGGCCACATAGTTGCCAAAAAACACAGGACATTTGGCAAGCTTGAGCTGCAGCTATTAAACATTAGGGCCTATTACTGAATATTTATTGTCTGCACCATTCCTGAAGTGGGTAATCTGAGCATCCTCCACAGTTTATAGAGGTATTTCTGCCCCAGTCATGAACACGCTGGTGAGTTTTGGCAGCTTGGGAGTCAGCACTAGTTCTGTGCTGATGTGTTTTCGTGGCCCAGTGGTAGATTTTGTACGCATTTCAAATAAGTATAATATAGTACAGATGCTTCGAATCTACTGTGTTTCAGCTTCACAAAGTTTTACCTGGAATTTCCCCCCTCTTTTTAAGAATGTCCTACTTCTATTTTTATTAGTTAAGAAAACACTTAGTTCTAAATTGTAGCAATGCATTCCCACCATGGAGTCTGCTGGGCCACCCTTGGCCCTGATGAGTCTCATTGTTTACCTTTGACTCTATTTGGTGGTGTCTTAACCAGATGACCTTAATATAAAGGTGCACTACTTACTTATTTAAACCTATTTCTTTCTTGGGTTTTGATGACAGAATTAAGTCCTCAAACTTATGAATTTCTTGACTTTGGACAAGTTACTTAAAACCTCATGCCTCTGTATCCTCATGTAAGAATAGAAGTAACAATACTTTGCTTGTGAAATTTTAAAAATGAATTTATTTTATTAAATATTATTATTATTATTATTTTAGCTCTTTGTATTGGGTCTTCATTGCCGCGTGGGTTTTTCTCTAGTTGCAGTGAACGGGTGCTGCTCTTTTCTGCAATGCACAGGCTTCTCACTGTGGTGGCTTCTCTTGTTTCAGAGCACAGGCTCTGGGGCTCTCAGGCTTGAGTAGCTGCAGCACCCAGGCTCCGTAGGTACAGCTCCTGGGCTCCAGAGCACAGGCTCAATAGTTGCGGCACATGGGCTTGCTCAGTTGCTCTGAGGCATAGGGAATCTTCCCAGACCAGGGATCAAACCTGTGTAGCCTGTATTGGCAAATGGTTCTTTACCACTGAGCCATTAGGGAAGCCCTACTCGTAAGATTTACGGCAGCAGTGCTGGAAACAACAGACTGGTGCTGAGTATGGCCTTCTGGACCCGGGATGATGGCCCCACCCAAGGATAGTTTGGCATCCACTTTCATTCTGTCATCCGTCACTCTGAATTAAACTTCAAATCCAGTAGCATTAATAGATGGCAAAGTTAAATTTCATAACGATTTGTGAACTTTCATGCTGCTAAGGTGGTTTAAATGCCAGTATAAAAATGATGTTTGTAAATCATTTGTAAATTTCTTTTGTGCCAATTGCTTTTTCCAAAGACAAGGAATGGCATGTTGGAGAGCATCCCCTAGCATGTTTAAAGGCAGAAATGGACTGATAGAAAATCCATGGCATAGAGAGATGTCTGCCCCATTCTGTAACATTGAGAACCACCTAGATCTAATGCCAAATGACCTGAGGTGGAGCTTATGAAATAATAATAGAAATAAAGTGCACAGTAAGTGTAATGCACTTGAATCATCCAGGAACCATCGCCCCTGCCCCATCTGCCCTTATTGTTGTTTAGTTGCTCAGTCATGTCCGACTATTTGTGACCCCACGAACTGCAGCACGCCAGTCTTACTTGTCCTTCACCATCTCCAAGAGCTTGCTCAAATTCATATCCACTGAGTCAGTGATGCCATCCAAGCATCTCATCCTCTGTCATCACCTTCTCCTCCTGCCTTCAATCTTGCCCAGCATCAAGGTATTTTCTAATGAGCTCTTTGCATCATGTGGCCAAAGTATTGGAGCTTCAGGTTCAGCATCAGTCCTTCCAGTGAATATTCAGAGTCGATTTCCTTTAGAATTGGCTGGATTGATCTCTTTGCAGTCCAAAGGGCTCTCAAGAGTCTTCTCCAACACTACAGTTCAAAAGCATCAATTCTTCAGCCTTCTTTATGGTCCAGCTCTCACATCCATACATGCCCTGGTCCATGGAAAAATTGTCTTCCATGAAACTCATCGCTGGTGCCAAAAAGGTTGGGGACCCCTGGTCTAGATGGTAAACCTGTCAAATGCCAGGATATCACCATCTGCCCTTTCAGACTTAAGTAACTTTGATGCCAAGAACTAATCCATTTATTTGGCTCTGGCTCCAAAAGCTAATTAAACCTGAAAATTAGATATGAAGCAAATATATTTCAAGTCCCTGCCAAATTTTCAGCAAAAATTGCCCAAATCTTGGTGCAGATTCAGGAGCAATTAACTTGTTGCCACTTACTACTTGGCTTCTTATAGATTTTGTATCTTCAAAGAGAGCAGTAGCGTATTATATAATGTGGCAGGACTTATTGTATCAGAACTTGGGAACTCATGGGATACTTGTTGACAATACAATTTAACATCAATTTCTCAAGCGTCTTATACGCAGACACGGAAGTGAGTACAATATGTCCTGAGCCAGTTTCAAAATGTAGGGTTAATAGGGTATGATTGATGATGGGATTAATGTTCTCTGTTTAAGAGCCTGGAGCATCCTATGGCTTCAGTAGTGGAGGTTTTGGTGCCTCCATCATCCCAGAGTCCCGTGAAGCTGGTGAGCAGTGATGCCCAAGTAGGGGAGGGTGATGAAGGTGAGTTTCAGGGGCACAGATTCAGGACACTAACAGGGAGGGGTAAAGAGGCCTCTCAGCAGATTGAAAATTAGCAAAAAATAGACCAAGCTTGGTTATACTCTCCGCAGGTCCACGTTCTTCCTTCTTGCCTCACATCATGACACCCACTTCCACCTCCCACTATACACACACACACAAGGAGCAGCCTGTAAGGTGGAGTTTGTCGCCCTTTATAAGGGCTCATCAAGGAATAGTGGGGCTTCAGAAACTTGTATTTGGCAGAGAAGAGGAGCAAGAGATCTAGAAGCTCTGATACTGCTTTTCTAGTGGGAGCTGCGAGTGGGGAGTAAAGGGACACAGGAGCTTTGGTTTTAGCTGAGCTGAGGCTAACATCCCACTGGGTTATAGCTTCAGATTGGAGCAGAGCAAGAAAGTCTTTTGACACTGAATAGCCTTGATTCTGGGGCGTCCATTCTTCTGCCATCCCTTGGGTCATCCAAGGTCAAGGTTGAGCTCCAAAAACTTGACAAAGACCCAGCACCTTAGCTGTTAAAATATATTTTAGTGGTGCACTCTTATCTAAGTAAAAAACTGGCTACTTCCTCAATATATGCTCATTGATTTTTATTTAAATAATATACATATTCTACTCTACATCTAAAATAAAACATCATCATAAAAAAGCACAAAGACTGAACATATTTTTTAAAAACTAAATTTTGAAATAGAATAAATAGAAGTTGTTGCGGTTTCCTCTAGTGCTTCAAAGGACCTCTCTGGAACATGTGATGCAGACAAGTGTTCTAGGGTTCAGGGAGAGCATGGTCTCTGTGGGGAGATGAGATTGCCTTTCGGAAGCTGAGGTTTAAACTGAGCATATTGACATGAATTAACCACAGGTGTACATGCGTTCCCAAACATGAACCCCCCCTCCCACCCCCCTCCCCACAACATCTCTCTGGGTCATCCCCGCGCGTCAGCCCCAAGCGTGTCATATCCTGCATCAGACATAGACTGGCATTTCGATTCTTACATGTCAATCTATGCCAAAACCAAAAATAAATAAATAAATAAATAAACTGAGCATATTGACTGGGAAAGCACAACAGGGGTAAGCGGGTGCTTCAGTTTGGGAAGGAAACCTGGACTCATCCCCTTGGAACTGCATTTATGACAGCAAAACTGATCCTATTGACTCCAAATGATCAGAACTGGTATCTAAACACACTCCTCTCCTCCGTAAAGATTGCTCTAGAGTCAAGCTGCATGTGTAGATAGAAGGCAAAAGTGATGCAAGGTGGGGACTTCCCTGGTGGTGCAATGGTTAAGAATCCATCTGCCAATGCAGAAGACATGGTTTCGATCCCTGGTCTGGGATGGTCCCACTTGTTGTGAAACAACTAAGCTTGTGCCTAGATCCTGGGCTCCACAACAAAGAGTAGCCCTCCCTCTCTGCAACTAGAGAAAGTTGATGTGCACCAACAAAGACCCATAGCAACCAAAAGTAAATAAATAAATAAATTTTAAAAAGTATTCGAGGTGAACCCTCCTTATTTTTAGAATATAAACCAGTAGGATACCCTCATATTTTCATGGACTCTGAGATTGAAAAAGTCTTTGAGGAAGAATAGTTCTATCCCCTTTCTCTCATCATTGTAGGCTGTAGGAGGTGACTGGAAACTCAGGAATTCACGAGAAAGAAATGCTCAAGCCCTGAATTTAAGAAATCTTTCTGGAATCCAGATGAGGAATTTTGAGGTGGCCTGAGAATCAACAGAAAGATCAGTTCAAAGGGGGGGACAAGGTACCATGAACACAATTTCTTTCTCAGCCAGAGAAGCAATGTGGATTTCTGAGAAAACATATGCTTCTGTGTGCAATGCCAAACAAGACTGCTCTGCTGGTGAGGCGCGTGACTCAGGCGTCTCCAGAGAAAACGAACAGTAGGAGATTTATTGCAGGAATCAACTTGTGCGGTTCTGGAGGCTGGCAAGTCTCATCTGCCATCTGCAAGCTTCAGACCCTAGAGCCCACAGGCATGGTTCAGTCTGAATCCAAAGTCGAAGAACCCAGACAGCCAATGGTGTAAATCCCTTTCTGGGCAGGAGAAGATGAACTGTGATGCCCTCACTTAAGCCCTGAGGCAGGAAGGAGGGTGACTCCTTCCTTCATCCTTCCTCCCTCTGCCTTGTCCTGTTCAGCGGGCTGGAGGCTGATCACCCGCATTCAGAAGGACCATCTGTGGATTCCACTGATGCAAATGCTAATTTCATTGCAGAGCTCACACCCACACCCAGAAACAGTGCTTCATCTGGGCTTCCTGGGGTTCAAATTGACATGGAAAATCAATCATCAGGGAAGTCATAAGGAATGTCAACAAATTTGAGACACAAGTCAGAAGGGCTTGAAGAGGGAAGGACAGATGGTGAAACTTTCCACTTGAGTATTAAGTGAAATGAGTCTCAACAGCCACCTCAGTGAGATTTTGAGGTAGAAGATTTAGTGAATGAGAGATGGTGATACATTTAATTTTATGGGTCCAGTGCCGTAATTTTCAGGTGTGCAAAATGCTAACAACTAGTCTTTATGCAGCTGGTATGATGATATTAATAAGCGTCAAACTATATTTAAAGATCTTTGTAGTTTCTCTCCTACTTTAAAATACTTCAACATTAACAGGGTCCCTCAAATAACTATCAGGGGCTTCCCTGATACCTCAGTTGGTAAAGGAGCTGCCTGCAATGCAGGAGATCCCAGTTCAATTCCTGGGTCAGGAAGATCCCCTGGAGAAGGGAAAGGCTACATACTCCAGTATTCTGACCTGGAGAATTTCATGGACTGTATAGTCCATGGGATTGCAAAGAGTTAGACCCAACTGGACGACTTTCACTTCACTTCAGTTCCAGATAATTTGAAAGAATCCACCTGCAGTTCAGCTTATCCAGTATTCATCTGCTGAAACTGCCTCCATATAGCATTTGCTTTTAAATTAGCTGTCAAGACGGTTTTGTTAGAAATGAGCTCCTTTGTTTATAGAACTTGGCCAAAATAAATGAGGAGCGAGCGAGGGCCTTGCCAAAGGGATGGAAAAAGCACGAATTTTGTTCTGCTGGCCTTTGACACAGTTATTTTCCCAGCTATGTTGTCACCAATCCTCTGGAGGAGAAGAGAACAGAGGATATGTCAAGCTCTGTAACTTTTATCAGATAAATAGCCACCCATCCATCTCCCCATTGAAGAGGAACTGCCAGCGAATACTAATGGCTGTGGGATCCGCCTCATTGATCTTCATCAGTCTGGTGTATTAGCCTTGGTGTTGCCTGTGAGCTGGGACCCGCCATTCTGCAACCTGCCACGTCCTCCTCCTCCCCTGGCAACTTTCCTTTTAACCTTGGAGTCATTCATCCAGGCAGTGTCCTTGACACTGAGAGTCTAATGGTGGGTGATGGGATGGGCTCGGAAGGTACTCAGCTCAGGGCAGGAGCCTGAGCACCACTGCTTGATGACTTGAGTGGCAGAGCCAGGGAAGACCATGCACTGCCAACCCTTCACTCCTGCCTGGTGTCTCAGCTTCACCTTTTCCTCAAGGGACAGGGTTTAGAAAGTATCAGCTCAGGGTGTCTCGTGTTTTCCTTTTGCTAAGATATTGTGGTTATAGCAGCTGCAGATGAATTTTACATAAAATTCTGAAATGACTCCCCTTTCCTTATTTCTCATAGCAGATTTATTCTCTAGAAAATTAATGGGTTATGGCTGCCATGGGAAGGGTGGGGAGAAGGATAGTTAGGGACTTTGGGATGGACATGTACACACTGCTGTATTTAAAATGGATAATCAACAAGGACCTACTGTGCAGCACAGGGAATTCTTGCTCAATGTTATGTGGCAGCCTGGATGGGAGGGGAGTTTTTGGGAAAATGGATACATGTACATGTATGGCTGAATTCCCTCGCTGTTCACCTGAAACTATCACAACATTGTTAATTGGTTATACCCCAATAGAAAATTAAAAGTTTAGAAAAAAGAACTGACTCAAATGTGTTCCTTTTTTATAGCAGAGTAATATTCCACTGTGTATATGTACTACAACTTCCTTCTCCATCCTTCTGCGGATGGACATCTAGTTTTCTTCCCTATCCTGGCTATTGTAAACAGTGCTGCAGTGAACACTGGGGTAACTGTGTCTCTTTCAATTCTGATTTCCTTAGGGTATATGCCTAGGTGTGGGATTGCTGGATTGTATGGTACTTTTATTTCTAGTTTTTTTAAGGAATCTCCCTACTCTTCTCTATAGTAGTTGTATCAGTTTGCATTCCCACCAACAGTGTAAGAGGATTCCATTTCCTCCACATCCTCTCCAGCATTTATGGTTTGTAGCCTCTCTGATGATGGTCATCCCTCAGTCTTTCCTAGCATCAGGGTCTTCTCCAATGAGTCAGCTCTTTGAGCCAGGTGACTGAAGGAATGGAGCTTCAGCATCAGTCTTTCCAATGAATTATTCAGGGTTGATTTCCTTTAGAATTGACTGGTTTAATCTCCCTGCAGTCCAAGGGACTCTCAAGAGTCTTTTCTTTGGTGTTCAGCCTTCTTTATGATCAAACTCACATGTGTATATGACTACTGGGAAAAAAAACATAGCTTTCACTAGACAGACCTTTGTCTCAGTCCTCTAGCTCCATAATTTGTGCTCAGAAGGACAAAGTAAAATGTGAAAACTAATTTATCGGTATGGGTCAGTTTCTCCAAAACACAAGGAGTCTCCTTCTTGCTGCATTAACAACTTGTTAGCAGTCAGAAGAAACAGAGGTGCTAATGAGGCACTAATCACCCCCCCAACACACACCCTTTTAAGCAACTAATTATGACTAACAGCTATGCATCCCTATCAGCTTTAAAACCTAATGAATTCAACCTTCTGAAGAAAAATGATTAATGAGCATGGTCTGTATAGAACTTACTAAGAAAAGGTGAGGGAGGCTATTGAGAGTAAAATGTTGAAAATGTTGCAGGTTGCAGAATGGCTTTATTCCAATCTGTTATTTGAATTATTTAAAAAAAAGGAGAGATGTCTTCATTGCTTGTTTTTATAAGCCATCTGGAGTTTCAGCCAGCATTCAAGTCCCAGGGCCAAGAGAAATTGAAAACGTAAGCCTCTCTCCTTGAAACAGCCAAGGAGTGCTTTCTCTCTACAGCACTAGTACCTCATTTGCAAGTTTTAAGAGAGATTTGCAAGCTTGAGGGTTTTGGGGCTCTGAGGCAGGAGTGAACTGTCCTCGTGTTTGTCCCTGTTGGTTCGTCATCTGGATTTTGTGCTGCTTAATGTCCTTTTCAATGACTGAGTGCATAACTGCCCTATGGCTACATATTAACTATTTTGGGACTTTACAATTTCTCCTGGTTTCCACTGCATGCTCATCATTAAGTTTGTACAGTGTTCTTGAATGATAACATAGAAGCCAAACACAAACATTAATAGGAAGCTATCTTTTAGAAAAGAATTGAATGAACGAGGTTTTTATTTTAAGCTTTGGATTGTGTAAGAGCTTTCCCATCAACCTGGTCTTGAAAGCAAATTCATGCCAGTCACGTGCATGCCTGCCCAGGGCTCACAGTTTCGCTCCTGGTTCCTCACCCTAGTCTGGAGCTGCCCAAATTCCACTCAGTCTGACCTCCAGCTTTCACTGTGCATCTTCATCCACCAAGTTGTCATTGTTTAGTCTCTCAGTCATGTCCGACCTTTGCAACCTCATGGACTGCAGTCCACCTGGTTCCTCTGTTCATAGATTCTCCAGGCAAGAATACCAGAGTTGGTTGCCATGCCCTCCCTCAGGGAATCTTCCCAACACATGTATTCAACCTGTATCTTCTGCACTGGCAGGTGGATTCTTTATAGCTGAGCCTCCAGGGCAGCCTTCATCCCCCAAGCACGCTGTCCCAAGGGAGAGCTGTGAGTTCTTTCACAAGCCTGATCCTCCTGGACCTTGTGTTCTTCTGGGGGGCCACCGCCCTGCCAGGCTGGCACCTCTCAGTGCTGACACAGTAGGTCTGTCTGCCTCTGAGTTCTGCCCTCTGAGTTCTATCCTTTGAAGGACAGCAAAGCCAGGTTTCTTGTGTCCCAATGTTATAAAATCTTCCAACTTTCTCAGTTTCAACTTACATCCTTCTCTCTTACAAGGTTCTAAAGATATAATCCTGGCCCTAGATTGGGAAGGACGGAATGGTAGCTGATAGGAGCCATCGCCTCCTGGTGGTGACACTACTGCTGTTCATGCCTGATCTCCCTGAGTTACAAAGTGTGATTGTTGCCTTTGCCTGGAGCTCAACAGATGTGCTCAACTCTCAGACCAGTTTTTGGACAACCAAGCCAATAAGCTTTCATTAAAACATTCCCTTCACAATCTTGAGTTTACTACTCAGTCTTCCCAGATCCGGGAGGCGGGGGCGGGGGAGGGGGAGGGGGGGTACCATGTTTAGAAGAAGTGCTTCACTTCTCTAAAATTTAGGGGCTCTGCTGCTATTTTCCTCCTTTTCCACTTTAACCTGGAGGATTTTGGTGAAAATTTAGTTGTGAGTGTTTGCTACTTGGTCTTCACTCAGTCATGTGATGACCAGCTTTTATATAAATGTGGTCTTTAGAGCAGTTAAACATAAAACATGCGGATCTGTTTTAGGGTGTGTGTATCTATATACCCATATGTAAATGCAACACAGCATGTTTACCAAAGTGTAATAACCTTACCTTTCACCCCGAGGGTTAATATTTAAGTAAGAGCAGACTGCTAAATTCTTAAGAGTGGATACAGTGCTTAACCCTCTACTTCTTCCTGGGGCACCACCTCTGTGTTAGCATTAGAGATCATTGTATAAAAGATGTCAAGTGAATCCTTTGACTATTTATCAAGTTAATGACTCCAGACAGAATTTCACTGTTGCTTATACAACAGTGTGTAAGAGCTTGGATTAGAGGCCAGGATCGTAGGTGTGAATCTGGGTTCTGTCCCATATTAACTCTGTAACTTGGAGCAAGCTACAGTGCATGGTCTTTGCCTTCATTTTATCGTTCACAAAACTGGGATAGTAATAGTACAAAGGACTTCCTCAGCAGTCTGGTAGTTAAAAGTCTGCTTTCCAAAGGAGGACACATGGGTTTGATCCCTGGTCAAGGAACTAAGATCCCACAAATACAGAACCACAAATGGCACTGCTGCTGCTGCTGCTGCTAAGTCACTTCAGTCGTGTCCGACTCTGTGTGACCCCATGGATGGCAGCCCACCAGGCTTCCCTATCCCTGGGATTCTCCAGGCAAGAACACTGGAGTGGGTTGCCATTTCCTTCTCCAATGCATGAAAGTGAAAAGTGAAAGTGAAGTCGCTCAGTCGTGTCTGACTCTTCGTGACCCCATGGACTGCAGCCTACCAGGCTCCTCCATCCATGGGATTTTCCAGGCAAGAGTACTGGAGGGGGTGCCATCGCCTTCTCTGCAAATGGCACTAGAAAATGTGATTTCTATGCAAGAACAGCGGACCTTATCTTGTACCATACACAAAGATTAATTCAAAATGGATGATAGACTTAAATACAAAAGAAAAAGTATAATAGTACATATATATAAACTTGCAAAGGTTAATAACTTGTATAGCATTTAATACATTGCATAGCATTTAATACATTGCCTGTAGAGAATGGGGCTTTTCCAGTGGCACTAAGGGTAAAGAACCCACCTTTCAGGGCAAGAGATCCAAGAGACATGGGTTTGATCCCTGGATCAGGAAGATGCCCTGGAAGAGGCCATGGTAACCCACTCTGGTATTTTTGCCTGGGAAATCCCATGGACAGAGGAGCCTGGTGGGCTACTGTCTATGAGGTGGCAAAGAGTCAGACATAACTGAAGCAACTTAGCACACACGCACACACTGTACAGAATAAGAGCATAAACTGTTAGCTCTTGGCTTATTACTTCTCACATCATTAAACTGCTGGCTTTAAGATGACAGTTATTTGTTTGTTGATTTTTGGAAATTAAAACTGAGTACCCCACAAAAAAAGAAAGAAAAGTAAAATGAGACACTGAATAGAGAATGGAGAAGCAAAGAGAGAATCGAAAACCAGGACCTGGATCATAAATTGAGTGCTACAGTCAGGACCTACAACATCAGTTGAACTAAGGGCTTTTCCAAGAGAGTCTTGATTTCAAACATTCTGTGCAGTCATTCCTATAACAAATTTTATTCGAAACAATGCTTCCTACAGTCATATCCATAGAAAATTTTAAACCCAAATGATAGCTCTGATCAGGGCCAGGAAATTCCTCTTGAACAAACTGTAAGGAGGATCCTAAACCAGGTCCATGAAGCTTGAAGGAGTTTAACGGCCCCGAATCAACAGGGCAGTACAGGTAGGTTGAGGTCAACCCTGCAAAGTCTATCTTTCTCCTTCTCAAGTCCATGGTGACACCAATCATTAGCTGGGGAAAAGAGTGTTGTTCACAGGTCAGGCTCACATTACTAGTCAAAAGCTGGGCATTCATGAGCTAAACAGACCCTGATGGGCAGACTCTGATTGCGTCTTAATCTTCTGTTACCTACTGGAAATTATCTCACTGCCTCTCAGCCAATCTTAACAAGTGTCCTGAAGAAAACAGTTCAACATTTTAAAAATAAAAATATGAGTCTTTCACTAGCTTGTACTTTGCCAGGCAGGGAATGGCTATTTTCTTCTTTTATAATATGTTCTCTGCTTCAAAGCCTCTAAAACTTCCTGAAAGTCTGAAAAATCCATCCCTATACAACAAGCCTAAAAGAACTTCTTTTAAGGCAAAATCAGTGGCATGCAGTCTAATGCATATTTCGTATCTGGTTTAATCCATCTACTACTGTAAACCTTTAATCCCCAATCTCCCCTCTCGTTTAGGAAGTGCTGGGAGAAAGTGGTCAAAATTGGGATTATATGGCTTAATACTAAAAGCAGATGATGCTTACGCTTTCAAAGCATTGCATAGTCGAGGAATCAGGTTGCTTAGGCAGTCAGTAAGCGATGGATCCTGGTGAGGCAGGTGGCCTGTTACTGGGTGGTGAAGTAGGAGGTTGGCTCTCATTTTTTTTGGAGGTTCCACTTGCAGCTGTTTTTAAAAGCCTTCTCTTCTGAATAGTCACATATGTAGAAAACAAACTTATGGCTACTGGGGGGGGGAAAGAGGGGAGAGATAAATTGGAAGACTGGGATCAACATATACACACTACTAGATATAACATAGAAAATAGATAACTAATAAGGACCTACTATATAGCACAAGAAACTCTATTCAGTGCTCAGTAATGATCTATATGGGAAAATAATCTAATAAAATGGGGATATATGTGTACATATAGTTGACTCTCTGTGCTGTACACCTGAAACTAACACAGCATTGTAAATCAACTAGACTCCAATGATTATTTTTGAAAAGGGTTTCCCTCCTGAGGATTAAGTGTGAACGTTTGTAATATTTCAGTGTCTGACATTTCATCTTTCTAGATAAAAGTGGATTGTTAGCAAAGGCTCACAGGCATGCTCTGTATCAAAAGGTGGATGGATGTACCTGTAGAGACTCAACTCAACACCTTCTCATTTCCCACTGCTAAAGAGAGCTAATTTCCCATCTCTAACTCGAAGTGCTTTTGGCTCTTTTGTTGGAATAATTCATCATGGAACATCTGGCCAACTCATAAAGCTTTGCAACTTCAAATAAAAAGCCTAAGTTGTTCTGGGTATATCAGCATTCCTTTTGATTATTAATATGAAGAACAAGTTTAGTGTCGTTGGACATCAACTCGAAGGAAATGTGACGAGTGAAACTTGTTCTTGGTTCATCTAATGTTGCATAAGTGTGGAATTCTCTTCTCCTGAGAGCTCTGTCTCCCCTTTTGGTGAACTTGGCAACGTAAACATTTTGATTTTGATTACACCATCTGGGTGAAATTACCTAGTTCTGCACTGAGCTTTTTGAGGCTTTCCTTTAAAGCCTTTCTCATTTGGATGTTAGTTCCTGTATATTTTTATTGTTATTATTATTGTGCAACCATAAAACTGACTTTGTGGTTGAATTCAGTTCAGTAGAAACATGGTAGATGCTAAATGCACCAATTTTGATATAATTTGATAAGCAAATCAATCTTCCATGAAAAAATGAGCTCTGTGGTTTGAGGATGGGTGTATATCAGAAAATAACCCACAGAGCTTATAAAAATATGCCTGGTGTGGAATTTCCAAATGTTAAAAAATTTACTTTGTACGTTACATATTTGCCCAAAACCCTCAAAACATCGGGTTTGTTTAAAGGAATGTAAAATCAGAACACTAATATTGGAACATAATTCAAGAAACCAAGTAAAGTAATGAAGAAAACAAAGCATTTTAATTTTAGTTACTAAATAACAGCTATATGCAAGCAAAACACTTTAGGTCTTAAGCTCTCTTTCAGTCAAGATAAGTAAGGAAATGTGTCCAGTTAAGTAACTAAGAATGAGAAAAGAGGAAACATGGTTTCCCTTTGAGAGAGAGACAAACATCTCTTACTCAAGTGGTTCTTCTATGGAGCCATTGAGAATTTAAATCTTGCCAAACACATACACTTGCATGAATATACATATTTAATAGATTGATTTATCTCTCAAACAGCTATTCCCTCAATTGCAAGTAGCAATTGAGAACCCAAGATGTATGAGAAGGAGGTAATTAACACAAGAAGGCAGAGTTTCTAGGTATGGTCTTGAGAGTAAATGCATATGATATTTTGTTTCTGATCTCCT
This sequence comes from Oryx dammah, assembly GCF_014754425.2. NCBI lineage: Eukaryota > Metazoa > Chordata > Mammalia > Artiodactyla > Bovidae > Oryx > Oryx dammah. The sequence continues at coordinate 44,637,724 of NW_024070209.1, read as the reverse complement.
CTGTGAATTAAGTGGTATGGGTTGTCAGCTACAATATCATCATCTAATTATGGCACATGTTGTATCATTGCTAATAAATATATAAATATAATGGCAGTTGCAGCTGTAATCTCCTGTCGTGAATGTGGTTCTGAATTTGTAGAGGGTGCCTAGAATAGTTCATGGTAAAGTATCTTGTTCAGATTGTCTCCATCTTTGGAGACAATCACTAAGGAACCTGGGCTATGGTTTTAATCTGTTTAATTGCTCCTGTGTACTAAGTCACTTCACCTGAGTCTGACTCTTTCTAACCTTATGGATCATAGCCTGTGAAGTCCCTCTGTCCATGGGATTTGCCAGGCAAGAATACTGGAGTGGGTTGCTGTGCCTTCATGCAGGGGACCTTCCCAACCGAGGAATCAAATCCGCGTCTCTTATGTCTCCAGCCTCTTGTGGATTTAGAGTAACAGCCCTAGTCTTTTGTAAAAGAATTGCCACCAAATCAGGATTTCTTCCCCTCTGGGTCCTTTCTCATCTGCTGAATGAAACAGGAAGCTGACCTGTGTGACGGGTTTGGCCAGTAGGGAGCATGGTCAAGGGGTCAGAGCCAGGGGGCAGGGTTTGAGAGTTTGGAGAAGTTATTCCTTTGGACCCTTCCCTCCAGTTGGGTGATGTGACCTGCTGTGGCCACGACTCCTACCGTGCAGCCCTCCCCACTTACTGGCTGCCTGGCCACCCTTCCTACCTGCTGCCCCCTTGATCCTTTGGAGCAGTGGTTCTCTGATACTGCCAGCTCCAGGTGGTACATAGCCATTTCTGTAGACAATCCTTGTTAAATTCTCCTCAAATGATCCAATTTGAGTTAGCTATCTGTGACTTGCCTAGACACCTATAAGGATCTAGGCAATCATAAATACCTAATTCAAATTGGATAATTTATATATGGGGCTTCCCTGGTGGCTCAGATGGTGAAGAATCTGCCTGCAATGTGGGAGATTGGGGTTTGATCCCTAGATTGGGAAGACTCCTGGTGAAGGAAATGGCAACCCACTCTAGTATTCTTGCCTGGAAATCCCATGGACAGAGGAGCCTGGCTGGGCTACAGCCCACCGGGTTGCAAAGAGCAACATGGCTGAGCAACTAACACTTTCACTTTCACTTCATATATATTATATATATAATATAAAATATATGACATGAATTGGGGCTTTAAACTCAATATTGAAAATGATCTCTTTGAAAGTTTGGCTTTCTTAAAAATGCAAGATTCCTCAATCTTAATTATCTTATAATGACTCAAATAATTTTAAAAATCAAGGAAATCATAATAAAAAACAACACTCTGTTAAGCATTTATACTCTTCCTTTCGCTTAAATCTCACCCAAATCCTTTGTAGTGTATATGATCTCCATTTACACAAGAAGAAACAGCTTAAGAGAGTCTATAGGACAAGGATGGCAGGGAGAAAGGTCCAGATTAACACCTGTGTTTGAATTCTCCCCTCGGGCTTCAATAGGATGAATAGGTGATTCAGACACAGAGAAGGAGCTGGAAAGAAGGGTCAGCTGAGAAAGACCCCCATAAGGAGAAGAAAAGAAAGGTGAAAGCAAAGATGAATAAGAGAGTAATCCAGGGACTTCTCCAGTGGTCCAGTGGTTAGGACTCCACCTTCCAATGCAGGGGGTGCAGGTTCAGTCACTGGTCAGGGAGTTAAGATCCCACATGGCGCACAGTGCTGAACCACAAATGGCACTAAAAAACTTGCATCAGTTCAGTCGCTCAGTCGTGTCTGACTCTTTGCGACCCCATGAATCGCAGCACGCCAGGCCTCCCTGTCCATCACCAACTCCCGGAGTTCACTCAGACTCATGTCCATTGAGTCGGTGATGCCATCCAACTATCTCATCCTCTGTCTTCCCCTTCTCCTCCTGTCTTCAATCTTTCCCAGCATCAGGGTCTTTCCAAATGAGTCAGCGCTTTGCATCAGGTGGCCAAAGTATTGGAGTTTCAGCTTCAACATCAGTCCTTCCAATGAATATTCAGGACTGATTTCCTTTAGGATGGACTGGTTAGATCTCCTTGCAGCCCAAGGGACTCTCAAGAGTCTTCTCCAACACCACAGTACAAAAGCATCAGTTCTTCAGTGCTCAGCTTTGTTTATAGTCCAACTCTCACATCCATACATGACTACTGGAAAAACCATAGCCTTGACTAGATGGACATTTGTTGGCAAAGTATTGTCTCTGCTTTTTAATATGCTGTCTTAGGTTGGTCATAAGTTTTCTTCCAAGGAGTAAGCATCTATGCAAGAAAACTTGCATACCTCTATGCAAAAAAAATAGCAACAACAACTGATCACACCTCACACCATATACAAAGATTAACTCAAAGTGTATCATAGACCTAAAACGCAAAACCTAAAAAGAATTTTAAAAAATATTTTTAATTAAAAAAAAAGAGACTAATCCAACAAAGAAGTCAAACTGAATGGTTGAAAGAAAGCGCTGAGCAAAAAAGCAAAATGGGAAACACAGGGAAGATATGAGCTTAGAGAGAGTGAGGGAAATTGGGAAGGTCTTGGAAATGGCACCTTACATAATATGGCCTTGCATCTCTTACCTCCCAGGACTCAAACTTGAAGGAAAGGGAAGGAAATAGAAGAGGGGAAGGGAAAGAGGGTCAGAGTTGGGCCATAGGAAGAGGTAGGTAAGAGACAAATGATCCATCAGGGCCATTTTTGTAAAAGACAAAATGCCAATGGTTTATTATTATTATCTAGTCAAACCTACTATCAAGTCTTAAACTTTGTGGAATTTTTTTTAACTAATTCATTTATCTTCTAGTTTTTATTTTTTAAGCCAGACTGTGTGGCATGTGGGATCTTAGTTCCCCAACCAGGGATGGAACTCACTACCCCTACATTGGAGGCAGGGAGTCTTAACCAACAGGGAAGTCCCTTAGTGAAATTTTAAAAGAGAGAATATTCTGGAGGCAGGAAGCATCTTTTCAAATGAAATAGACTATATCCTGAGCAACTGAACACTCGCTTCCTATTCAGAATAATGCTACCGGGACAGTCAGGGTGAACACATCAAGGTTAGGACTGCATGTTGACCAGTTTTGAACCTGATTGTCCAGTGTTTTCACTTCCTACCAAGTAAAACTTTTGAAAATACTTGACAGGTGATGCTTGACCTTTCAAGTTAAGCAAGTTTGTACTGTTATATTCTAACATGACTCAAACATTAATTTTATCACTCACTCTCTTGTCTTTCACCATTTGCTGTTATGACAATTTGCTTCTTAAGTAAAACTGGCACATAATGAACCTTTACACACGTGACAGGTATTTTCATTAAAACCATCTGGCGGCCCGAGTGCACATTGCATTTGGACCTGAGCCAGTTACTGAGGGTGGGAGGAGGTGCAGCCACTCCACTAATCTACTTGGGTTTTTGTTTCTTTGTGTGTGTTTTTTGTTCTTGTTGTTTTTGCTCCTTTCTTGATCATTTCCACTCATTTCTCTGTCTCCCTTTATAGCAGACACCCTCTGGATCATTTCCCGAAGGTCACGCCCTCCTCTGCCTTCTCATTGGACATATACTACTCAAGTCTTTGTCCCCAACACCCACTGACACTGTCCTTATCAAGGTGACCTGTAATTTGCATTCTGTCCCATCAGGGGTCACTTCCCAGCCCTCATCTTATCCTAACAGCCATCTGTCACATGGGACCATGCCCGATGTGGGACAATTTTCTCCTGTGGCTCCCAAGACACCCCATGTTCATTTACCCACCTGTCTGGCGGCTCCTCCTCCTTGCCCTAAACTCCAAATGGTGCCTCAGACCTTGGTTCTTGAGATTGTCCTTACCACCCCATCCCACATCTTCAAATGCCATGACTAGTCTGAAAGTGTTAGTTGCTCAGTCATGCCTGACTTGCAATCCCATGGACTGTACCAGGCTCCTCTGTTCTTGGGATACTACAGGCTATAATATTGGAGTGGATTGTGAGTCCCTTCTCCAGGGATCTTCCTGACCTGGTTATTAAACCCACATCACCTGCATTGGCAGGGGGATTTGTTACCAATAATCCCCCAGGGACATCTTCATTGTGCTTCCTCTCAAAATCCCAAATTACAAGGAGACAGGGAGCAGCTCTCACTGGTGCTTGAAGGGCTCAGTATGAGCTACAGCTTCCAGGCAACAACGGGTCTGCATTGTCTGCCACCCATTATCTGGGAGGATTTAAAGGGATGATAATTTTCTCCTTTCTTCCTTCTCTGAAATTCAAAGATCACAGTCCTCCACCCAGAAAAACACATTAAGCGTTTTTTAAAAATGTGGAACCCAAAATAACTTGGAGTGACCAAACAAAGAAAACAAGGATTTTAAGAACTCTTCTTTTTTCTCTCTACACAAGTGCAATTTTTAAAAGGGGAAAAAAGAAAATTTGGCAGCTTTTTCATGACTAATTAAAAAGCTATTTTAATGGCACAGCAGAATATTTAGGAAAAGTTAAAGAACCGAGGAACATGACAGAACTGAATGAATGTCATTACAATGTAATCTAAACCTCACGTGACTATTTTTAAAAAGCATTTAGTGGATGGAACTCCCAACTGACCTTATCGGCACTTAAACATACATTGAAATCATAGTAAAGTGAAATTCCCAAAATATAGTTTGGTCTCCTTGTGAATACCTTGGTAAACATAATCTGCTTTATTTCATTTTTATCTTTTGTTTCCTCTTATATGGTGATAATCATTGTAAAAACTTTAGTGCACTTAGTATAAGCATGATCTAGACCCCACTCCAGTACTCTTGCCTGGAAAATCCCACGGGCGGAGGAGCCTGGTAGGCTGCAGTCCATGGGGTTGCGAAAAGTCGAACACGACTGAGAGACTTCACTTTCACTTTTCACTTTTCATGCACTGGAGAAGGAAATGGCAACCCACTCCCGTGTTCTTGCCTGGAGAATCCCAGGGACAGAGGAACCTGATGGGCTGCTATCTATCAGTTCAGTTCAGTTCACTTTAGTCGCTCAGTCGTGTCCGACTCCTTGCTACCTCATGAATTGCAGCATGCCAGGCCTCCCTGTCCATCATCAACTCCAGAGTTCACTCAGACTCACGTCCATCAAGTCAGTGATGCCATCCAGCCATCTCATCCTCTGTCGTCCCCTTCTCCTCCTGCCCCCAATCCCTTCCAGCATCAGGGTCTTTTCCAATGAGTCAACTCTTCGCATAAGGTGGCCAAAGTACTGGAGCTTCAGCTTTAGCATCATTCCATCCAAAGAAATCCCAGGGCTGATCTCCTTCAAAATGGACTGGTTGGATTTCCTTGAAGTCCAAGGGACTCTCAGGAGTCTTCTCCAACACCACAGTTCAAAAGCATCAATTCTTCGGCACTCAGCCTTCTTCACAGTCCAACTCTCACATCCATACATGACCACTGGAAAAACCAGAGCCTTGACTAGACGGACCTTAGTCGGCAAAGTAATATCTCTGCTTTTGAATATGCTATCTAGGTTGGTCATAATTTTTCTTCCAAGGAGTAAGTATCTTTTAATTTCATGGCTGCAGTCACCATTTGCAGTGATTTTAGAGCCCAAAAATATAAAGTTTGGCACTGTTTCCACTGTTTCCCCATCTATTTCCATGAAATGATGGGATCGAATGCCATGATCTTCGTTTTCTGAATGTTGAGCTTTAAGCTAACTTTTTCACTCTCCTCTTTCACTTTCATCAAGAGGCTTTTTAGTTCCTCTTCACTTTTTGCCATAAGGGTGGTGTCATCTGCGTATCTGAGGTTATTGATATTTCTCCCGGCAATCTTGATTCCAGCTTGTGATTCTTCCAGCCCAGCGTTTCTCATGATGTACTCTGCATAGAAGTTAAGTAAGCAGGGTGACAATATACAGCCTTGACGTACTCCTTTTCCTATTTTGAACCAGTCTGTTGTTCCATGTCCAGTTCTAACTGATGCTTCCTGACCTGCATACAGATTTCTCAAGAGGCAGGTCAGGTGATCTGGTATCTATGGGGTCGCACAAAGTCAGACACAACTGAAGCAACTTAGCAGTAGTGACCTGAATATTCATTGGAAGGACTGAGGTGAAGCTGAAGCTCCCAAACTTAGGCCACCTGATGTGAAGAACTGACTCATTGGAAAGACCCTGGGAAAGACTGAAGGTAGGGGGAGAAGCAGGCAACAGAGGATGAGATGGTTAGAAGGTATCACTGACTCAATGGACATGAGTTTGAGCAAACTCTGGAAGATAGTGAAGGACAGGGAAGCCTGGTGTGCTGCAGTCAATGGGATCTCAAAGAGTCACATGATTGAGGGACTGACTGAACAATAATTAGTGACCATGAATTGATTCTGTGATGGTTTGGGATCTTGTAATGCTCTGGGGTTATGGCTGCCAGCATTCTCTGTGTAGTCATTATTCCTGAGTATGTGATTACGGAAGATGACATAAAACCAAATGGCTAATAAACCTAGGACAACTCGAGGACAGCAGTTCCTCAGAGGGACTGGCTTTCTTGACATTTACCTGTTTATTCAGGTGAGTCAGACAATTAAATCATTTTTGCTGAAACTCTGCTTTCTGTTCTTGTGGGTGGTTTACACACTGGTCCTACTCATCCTGCCCTGTTTTGAAGCACTGGGCATCTGCTCGTTACAAACACCTTCACAACCTGGTGTAGTTCAACTCATTTATCCTCACAATGTGAGAGACTCAGCAAAATGGAAAGCACATCTACCTCCTGCATCTCTGGCTTCAAGAGCAATTTCGTACTACCTGGAAATCAATTCCCTCTGATTACAAAAGAAATCTCGATTTAATTCCACATGTTGGGAATGGCAAACGACTCCAGTGTTCTCGCCTAGAGAGTCCCATGGACAGAGGAGCCTGGTGGGCTACAGTCCATGGGGTGGCAAAGAGTCGGACATGACTGAGCGACCATTACTTAGCTGTTATGTAATGAGATGTCAAATCTCACCAGAAAAACAAACACATTGTTTTTCGAGTTCCTCTTGGCTATGAGTTATTAATGAATCAACATTCATATTCTTCATCTGTGGTGTAGATTCATAAATAAAGCCACAACTCTGCTGTCTTAAGGTTCAAAGTCCCTTTCAGGGAAGGCTGCTCTGCCTGTGAATGTCCAAGGATGCAAACAGCCAAGGCAGGTAGAGCCCAGTGCACTCTGCTTGCATGTCAGCCACTCTGCAACGGTAAGGTTTGGTTTTGCTGTTCAGTTTCATGAGGCTATCGGACCTTCTGGTGAAATGGGGGTTCCTGTGTATTAACATCATCATGGGTTCTGCTACCACTGCTGAATTTCATCCTTGAGAAACAATGTCCTCTTGGTCTGCAGTGATGTCCCCGACACAGTGCTTATGTGATATGTCAGGGTTTAGATTGGCCACCCAGGCTCAGGGGCCTGTGGATTGTGGTTTAGGTGTAATATCCAAATGTCATCACCAAGACCAATGTCAAGCAGCTTCCCCCAGGAATACGGCTAGACCATTTATTCTATATTGTCATAACCACTGACTGGATGCTTTCTGTACTGCAGAAGTACACTTATTGGTTTTTGAAAGTATTTTATATATTAGAAGTTTGCAAAGAATGGTAGGGAATTTTCTTATTTCAGACTATCATTATCAAATAGAACTTGCAGTGTGACAAATCTCTGCCTTACTATAGCAATACAAATGCTCCTGAATTTCCCTAAGACTGGGTCCAGCTTCAGTCTCTGAACCAAAAAGTAGCCAGATTCAGTACAACTATCTCTTTAGATGCTTCTGGAAAGACCAAGTGTTCCGGGTGTGGAGTCATCATTGTGTATATACAAGTCCAATTTGGCAGTGTAACCATGAGAGGTGAAGCCCTGGAGAAGTGACTCCCCCAACCAAACGAACAAGAAGTTGATGAATAAGATCAGGAATTAAAGTTCAATTTCATGATTAGCAAAGTTGTCTCTGTGGTTGTCTCATTCCCGCACAGTAGTAGGTCACAGCAGGAGGACCACGATACTTAGGGTGCCTGGTGGGCTGCTCTGGGCAACGTTCTGAGGAGTTCCTGCCACTTGCCTTTGCCATTTCTAGGCTTCTGATAATTTCTCTCTCTGTGTTTCCAAAATCATCTAAGAGAACTTCATTTAATCAGTCACTACCTGTCATATTTGTCACATATGTTTCCTTTTGTAGAAATTAGAACAATTCTTTCATTTGAGCATTTTAAACATTTTTGCTTAGAATCCTTGGAGTGTCTGATAAAAGCACATGAGCAGCATCCACACACCTGGTGTCCTGGTCCCTTTGTGGGAGGTTCTGGTACCCAGCTTTCTTTGCAGACCCATCTTGGCTCTTTCAATAGGCTCTGGCAAAGCACTGTTTATCACTGGTAAATAATCCATAAAGTAAATCACTCACATATTAAAACTTTAATAATTTATCAGCTTAAGCCGAGATTCATTGTCTTTTTTCAAGATGAATAGAGCTAACAAGATATATTTGAACAGTAATGCCTCATATTTAATATTGGCAATTTATCGTTGATAATACAGCTATTAATGTGGTTCATTTATGTGTAAAAACAATATGGCTGATTTTAATATTTCTATTTTTTAGATGTATCTCTCCAGTTTGTCTGCTCTGACACCAGAGGCATGCTTAGGAAGCAGGAAGTCAGAATTTAACTTTGGCATGCAGGACAATTAGCCCTTGTTTAATTAGTCTTGAACTTGTCCCAAGCCCATGCTTTAATAGTGTCCACGCCTTATTTCATTCTAATCTAACAATAATCCAGTGAGTAGGTACTACAAATACACGGCCCCACCATGCAGCTGTCTGATCCATGTGTGCTGAATAAATGACTCATCCCAGTGAAAAGGAGGCTTAGAGAGTTTGAAGTAACTTATTCAAAGGAGAAGGGGTGGCAGAGGATGAGATGGTTGGATGGCGTCACCGACTCAATGAACATGAATCTAAGCAAACTCTGGGAGAGAGTGAAGGACAGAAGAGCCTAGCATGCTGCAGTCCCATGGGGTCACAAAGAGCTGGACACAATTGAGAGACTGAACAACAACAACATACTAAAAGCCAACCAGCTTCTAACTGCTAGAACTAAATCTGAATCCAGATGCAAGCCTGAGCTCCTGGCCATGCTTGTCTCTCAACTAGAACAGAAGTTAGAACTGGAAGACAGACAGCTGAGGGACAGATGATCTTGCTGCAAATAGGAACTTGACTGAGTGAAGCCACATCTGAGGCCACATGGTTCATCTACACCATCTGCAGAGGTCCCAACCCCTCGACCCTCAGGTGTCTTTGGTGGGTTCTCTTCAATTTACCGAGACTGTGCAAAATTCATTCTGCCCATCAGCATCTCCTGCTTGTTTTGATGCTGTTGGTTTTAACCCTCTTGCCCTTTGTGATTCCAGATCCCAGCAGATGTCTCAAGGGGAATCAGTCTAAGTGTAGGATCACACCCCTGCACCCTCTTCATCACCTGGACTTGATGCCCATTTTGCTTCATGTGGCAGTCTCACACTGTTAGATCTCAAACATGTCTGTCCTGCATTGTGAGATGACCGAAAGTTCTACTGGTTTCTTTTTTCCCCGCCACTGGCCTTGTGCCAGCCTGTTGCCTGCCCTCAGCCTCCCATCCTCCCCCTGAAAGTTGGCAATGCCCCAAGGAAAACAAGAACCGCTGCAGGATTTAGGCTCACCTCTCTGAAGTCCCTTCTCACAAAGACCTTTGTCACTTGGCCCCAATAGTCACCTCGGCTAACCATCAACACCTTCAAACAGATTTTCTTCTTTCTTTTAATGATGTGACCAGTTTTTCTCATTGTTCTTGGAGGCAGTGTTGGTCTGCTGCACCTAGTTCATTACAGCAGAAATGGACTCTGAAGTGAATTCATTTAAGCTACAGTATTTCCCATCAGGGTGTGCTGTATTTATAAGTTACTTTCTAAAGAGTGTCCTACTTGGTTTTATAGACTGAAGTTCCCTCTTCATAAATCTGTAGTGGATGGCTGCTAAGAAACTGGATGAATAATAAAAAATAAGTCGATCTTTATGCCGTATTATATTTTATATTAATCAGCAAGTCTTTGTACTGGCACACCAGGCTGAGTTCCCCAGAAGTTGCAGAGACAAGCCAAGCAAATAAGGCTACTAAAATTCTGTCTGTGTACCTAAATCTACAGACAGAAGCATATTCATGTCTAGCAAAAGTTTATAGCAAGCACACATACATTCATACCAGCATATGTAGAGCTTTGGGAATATAATTCAAATAGTACCAAATTGTGGTATGGGTATAATTATTGGAATTCAACATTAAAATTAATCAAATTAGATAGCAGTCTAATTATTCAGTCTAAGTCTCTGCCCATTACATTAGCATTAAGGAAGCAATATCTGATTTTGAGGCGATAAAATTCACAAGGCCTGGATTACTGTCTTTGTTATTTGACCCTAAGCAGTAGAATTTTCCCTAGGTCCATTTTATCCTCTAAAAGGGACTAGTATTTTTTATATTATTCTTGTCATGTGGCTGTTTAGAGAAGAAAATTAGGTCATAGACATAAAAATGCTGTGGAAAGTTCAACGCGTCTCAAATTATGCGTTATTATTAGCTTTAAAAAGTTTCAAGGAATTAGCAATACATGAATAGAGAAATTCAGCAACTTCACACCTGGGCGTCTGACTCAGGAAATGGCTTTTTAGAAAAAGCAGGCTGGAGGGCGCAGAGCAGAGTGAGGTAACAGGAGCTTAGTGTCAAGGTAGGTAGGCGGCCAGGCACCATCATGATTTCAGAGAAGCCAGGCAGCTTCTGCATCTCCATGCATGGTCCCCTTCCTCTCCTTTTACAGCTCCCAAACACTTCCAAGTGCACACATGCTCACACACATAGGCACGCACACACAGACACACATGCACGTATTCAGGGCTTGTCCTACTCTAGAGTCAAAACTAAAGCTGCATTGTGAGGTCACTAACTCTATAGGAACAAGCCTCTCAAGATAGCACTCTCAAGCCATTTCTGTCATGTGTCTTCTTTTTTAAAAAAAATAAAATTTATTTATGAGCAAGGCTTGTGTTCCTGCTCAAGAATGACATTTGTGACTGGAGGACCCAAAGTGCCAGAGAACTCTGGGTTACAGGAAAGACATGCCAAAGCTGGGTGTGAGAGGAAAGAGGCAAGTAGAATCCACAGGAAACATGGAAATAACCTCAGCTCTGGGCTCTCACACACCACAGCTGAGAACTTGTGTTGCTGCTGTGTGGCTTTCCAAGGTCTCTGTGTCAAGTGAGGGTCTAAGGTGGTGAAAGAGGGAACGGTAACTTTCAAGGCAAACGAACTATTTGCCTTTCCCCGATTTAAGAGTGTTGCCCAGAGAAACAGAACCAATGGGGTATATATCAATAAAGAATTGCTCTCTCTCTAGGGCTTGCCTGGTGGTTCAGCGACAAAGAAGCTGCCTGCCAATGCAAGAGACACAGATTTGCTTCCTGGGTCAGGGAGACCCTCTGGAGAAGGGCATGGCAACCCACTCCAGTATTCTTGCCTGGGAAATCCCATGGACAAAGGAGCCTGGCAGACTGCAGTTCATGATGTAGCAAAGAGTCAAACACAACTGAACAACTGAGCATGCACGCACATCTCTCTACATATACACATACTGATTGACTAACCGTTTTGCACATATATATGAAGAGATCACACAGGCAAAGGTATTAATATATGAGATCTGTTCTTCATAAGGAATTGGCTCCTGCATCCATGGGATCTGGGAGCCCCCACCTGCAGGCTGCAGACCCTGGAGAGATGACGGTGCAGGAGCCCAATGGCCGCCAGCTGGAGGATTCCATTTTGCTGGGGGAGGCAGGACTTTTGTTCTTTTTAGGCCTTCTGCTGCCTGGGTGAGGCCCACTCACAGATGAAATTCATATGCTTTACCCAAAGTTCCCCAGTTTAAATGTTGACCTCACCCCTCCACATCCTCCAGGTTGGTGATTAAGTTCACCACTTCCCTTGAGGCATGTGAGCTCTCTCCTTGAAACAGAAAAACATTAGGAAAAAGTGATGCTCCTTATAAATTCTGAGCAAATAGACCCTGTTTCAGTAGCATTACTGCACCTGTAATTCCTGCTGATCAGAAGACCCTACAAAGGTCTAGGTCAGCAACGGCCACACGACCCTGTGTCTGTGAAGGAAAAAGTGTTTTTCAAAGAAATGAGCACCTTCTCCATCATGGCAGGTTCTCTAAATATCCATCAACAGATGAACAGATAAAAAAGTTGTGCTACATGTATACAATGGAACATTACTCAGATATAAAAAAAGCATGAAGTAATGCCATCTACAGCAACATGGATGCAACTAGAGATTAGCATAGAGTGAGGTGAGTCAGGAAGAGAAAGACAAATACCACCGTGATATCACTTATATGTGGAATCTAAAATAAGACACAAATGAACTCATGTGCAAGACAGGAACAGACTCACAGACATAGAGAAAAGAGAGGTGGTTGCCAAGGGGGAGGAGGGGTGGGGGAGGAATGGACTGGGAGATTGGGGTTAGGGGTGCAAGCTATTATGCATAAAATGGGTGAACCATAAGATTCTACTGTAAAGCACAAGAAACTATATTCAATATCCTGTGATAAGCCATAATGGAAAAGAATATGAAAAAGATTATATATATATATATGCATGTATGTATGTATGTATAACTGACTCACTTTGTTGTACAGCAGAAATTAACACAACATTGTAAATCAGCTATACTTTAAAACCAATGAGAAACAAAAACTAAAGTGAACAACTTTCTGTTGTGTCTAAGCGGCTGTGCTTTCTGTTTTTAAGGGGATAATTAACTGAACAAGATATGTAGCGGCATCCAGACTTACCCGCTTCACGAGGTGAAGCTTTATTGCAATGACAACTTTATAACATTTCCACCTCATCCTGAGATGACTTCCTGGGGATGAGGGCTGGTACCCTCCGCCCACCAGCTGCTGTGTGCTTGCACACACCAGCAATAATCAAGGTCTGCTCTGAGACTGCAGGTGACCCAGTCTGCATATGACATACCAGAGGACAGAGGAGAACATTACCCAGATTTCCCTGCTATGTGGGTGAGGCTGACAACCTGGCTTGCTCAGAGGCAGAGTGGGCTCCGGGGGTCAAGTTCATGGTTTCTGAAAGAAGGAGCTTATCAATGTCTCCACATGTCCTTCCTAGATGGAGCCAGAAGCAGGCTGAGCTCAAAGCCGGAGCTGCAATCAGAATCTCCCGGGCCTTTGTCAGCTTCCAGGAGAACAGCATGACTTAGAATTAACAATTGGCTTTATTATTATTTTAGTTTTATATTAATAACATTTCCAAGTGTGCATGATTTCTATCGCAGGAGAAGAGCTTTGCTGGCTGAATGGTCACCAGTTTAAACTGAGGATTGCATAACTTGGCCTCAGGCAGGAGACATTTATCATCCTTATCTTCAGACCCTCTCCCTCCTACTTGAGTTCAGAAATACATTTCAGCAAAGAGCTGTCCAGGTAAATAGATGATGTCTCTCTGTGTTAAATTTATGGCTCAATTACAATCAATCTTATGCTATCAGCTTTCAGTTGTCTGTACATAATTAATATAAACAAAGTAGGGAACCATCGTTTCTTATGCCACTTTGTTCCAAGCTGGAAAAAATGAAATCAGCGCCTGCCTTAGAAGTAATTGGCTCCAGCATATGATCTTAGAATGTCTAGATAGGCAAAATGGGAAAAAGAAAATCCCTTTGAGTATGATTTATTCCAGTTTTGTAGATTTGTAGCCATTCCCTTCTCCAGGGGATCCTCCCAATCCAGAGATCGAACCTGGGTCTCCTGCATTGCAGACAGATTCTTTACCATCTGAGCCACCGGGGAAGCCACAAGTGATATTCACCTTACTGAAATTAACAGCTCAGATTGTTGTTTTTCCTCCACCCCACTGTTTCCGGCCTGTTACCTGGGTTGGGGGAAATGAAACTGCTCAGGTCACAAGCTTCTAGGCATGGAAGGTGTGGCGACCAGGCGAGCTATGTGTTCTGCACCAAAGTGGCTCCCTGATGTATAATTGCATGACCCTCCTGGGCTGTTTGGCTTGACTGCTAAGTTTTGCTACATGTCTATTGTGACAAATGACTGAAGCCAATCCAATCCCTGTAAATGATCTGCCTTTTAAAACCAAAGAATACCTAGAATTAAACCAGCTGAACCCATCTCTTGTCTTATAACAAGGCCATTCAATGAAAACAAAATGGCTTGCGTGGAATGACTTGCAGGCATTACAATCAGATCCTTCATGTGGCAGACCCATATGTACAGCTGTTTATCAGTTTTGGTCTGAGGCATTAGGTGTGCTACAGATATTGGACCCTAATTTCTCCACTGAAAACTTTATTAAGCATCCTTCAGTTTGGCCAGATAGACATCTGTGGTTCTAGATTAATGTATTAGGCATTTTTAAATCCTAGAGACACACAGAGCTGCTTTGCAGAAATTTCAATATGTGCCCAAAGGATTATCATGGATCCATAGAGGGTACGTTTATGTATATTCACTGCTTGCCCTGCAAAAGACTGAGCCTTTCAGCAAATCTTCACACACACAAAAGCAGCAGAGCTTCTGTATTTCGGCATCACTGTGGATTGTTTGATAATAGGTGTCACCTTGGCACTTCATTCCAAGGGTTCTTGAAATGTATTTCCTCCTGAATTTCAATGGCTCGAGTATGTGCAGTGTGACTGTATTTATGCAGCTTTGAAGAACGGCAGAATATTTAATGGCACACACAAACAATTTAGGGTTAACTCAAATACAGAAAAATGATAGTCAAATGAAAAACCAGCATCCAGTTCTGACTTGTAACATAACTTCCCTAATATGCAAAGCATGTATGTGAATTAAGAAAATAATGCATGCCCTCATTAGGGTTGGGTACAGCTTGAACAAAATAATTTATTCCAAAATAAATGCAGGTTCGCAGGAGGCTTGCATCATAGCCACCTTGTTAGAAACTGGAAAAAGCTGATGAATAAGTGAGCACCAAGTGTTTCCCTGAAAGATTCAAAGATGAGCAGGCAAGTGAGACCACGGGAAGACACATCCCCATCAGTGCCATTGGAAGGTGGTGCCCAGAACCTCAGCAGCAGCAGGTCAGTAATGCAGTAGCGCTACCTTAGCCAGCAGTCCGTTGATCCAGCAGTTAAACCAGACCGAACAAAGACATATACGTGTCTGTGTGTGTTTCTATCACAGTGATTTTGAGAGAGGGAGTAAATGAAAAGAAAATCTAAATCTCTAATGATAGGATATTGGTGAGAAAATTACAGTACAGTCATACACTAGGGTAATAGGCAGCTACTGAAATAAACTTATCGAAATCTATTTATGGACATGAAAAGATGTTGATTGCACATTTTACTGGGAAAAAATTAAGCTATAGCTCTGTAGCACAAACTATTTTTAAATGAATTCTAACATCAAGATATTAAAACGTTGACAAGGTGCATGCCATGTCAACAGCAGCTCTACATGGATTTTTCCCCCCATTTGGCTTATCTGGATCCTTTCACTTTCCTTTTCTCTCTTTCTTTAGTAAACGAATATAAATTTTGCAGTAAAAAATAAAAGTTACATGTTTTAAAAATAGAACGCATGCATCTAGAAGAGTATTCTCTCTCGCTGTCACCTTGGGGAACTATAAAAACCTAATGATTTGGTATAAAACTATTTCTGTGCCTCTTCACCAGAATCATTTTCTAGACTGAAAAAGGATCCATCTTCATCCATCTTGCTAAGATGGCATCTTTGGCAGTTCTTAGTTCCTGTATTATCTTTCAAGAAGAATTCAACCCCTGAAGTAACCTGTCCTTAAGGCTGAGAACTGAAAACCTCCTTGTAACCTGATTAAGAATGATAAGTTGCAGTGGTGAAACCATCTGTAAGATTCCTTTGATGATATCTAAATACATATATTTTCATAGTTGTATATTTTTTCATAAAAATATGTACAACTGTCAGGGTTTTCCCAATGCACAGTGGTAAACAATCTGCTTGCCAAAGCAGGAGACTTGGGTTTGATACCTGGGTCAGGAAGATCCTCTGAATGAGGAAATGGCAACCTACTCCAGTACTCTTGCTGGGAGAATCCCATGGACAGAGGAGCCTGGTGGGATACAGTCCTTGGGGTCACAAAGAGTTAGATATGACTGAGCCACTAAAGAACAATAAAATTCTAGGCTGAATTCATTATTATATAGCCATGACTATGATATACATTTTTATCTTTAGATTTCAAAACAAATTAAAATAAAAAGATTTTGTGGCCCCTAAAAGTCCAGTTGGCCCTGGACACAGTGCCTCCATGCCTGACTGGGCAGATGGGGCTGTTGGCCTGGAGCACAGCGTTTCACCCCTGGTTGCCAATGTAGGTAATGACACAGCCTGAACACTCAGAGCTGTGTGGCCACATCCTACTTTGGCACTCTATTTCCTGGGGTCACGAGCTTAGTTCAGACCGGGTCTATAGTGTGGCCCTCTATGTGCCCAGAACATAGCAGGAGCGCTCCAGGAGGGCCCGAGTGTCCTCCCTGCACGAGGCTGTTCTCCCAGGTTTTCCAATGGACAGAGGCTCCCACTGCCAGCTTGGCAAGTTGTGGCCTGGTGGGTCCTGACCTTCCTGGCACACTCCTCTGCTTCTGATCGCAGCAGCTGACCCCAGGAACACAGTTATCTACCTGCCCACCATTCAGGCCTTTATCATTTATTCACAGCCACATTTCTTTTCTTTATTTTTGGAGCTGAAACATTTGGTGAACATTGTAGGAGGTAGCACAGGACAGAGATAGGAACTTGGACTTCAGAATAAACAGCTCTGACCTGAATGTTGGTTGGGTCACTAAGCTGTATAACCTTAAGGAAATTACTTGCTTTCTCTGAGTGTCAGAGAGTGTCTCTGTTTTTCCTTTCAATGTAGGTAATGACACTTTGCTTATTGGAACAGTGTGAGGAATAGAAGAAGCAGGGGAGGCAGAAGCCTGACTTTCTTCACCAAAGAAGCTCATTAAATATCCACTTTTTCTCCTTCTCACCCTCCATCCACTCCAGGCAGCAGTCCAAACAAATATTGGTTATGGACAAATATTAAACCCATTTTCAAAGGATGGAGAGCAAGGGAAAAATGTAAGGAAAGAGGCTGCCTGTTTCTAAAGACAATTTTCAAAGAGGCAACAGATGGGGAGCCCTGCCCAGGCCGGGCCAGGTCCCTCCAACTGGGAGGGGCATCCACTCTCTTTGGGCAGCAGGTGGACTCCCAGTGTCAGACTTGGGCCTGTGGGCTGCTTTTTGGGATGTCCAGGCTGTCTGAGCTAAGCTACTTCCTGTGCCCACACTGCTCTCTCTTTCCCTACAGCCCCTGCCTTGCCCACAGGATCACATCTACAATGGAATCCCCCTCTACCTCCTCCAGGAAGACCTCCATGCTCAGTACAGCTGCAGGATGCCTGACAGCTTTGCCCATTCTCCTTGTTGGTTGCATCTCACATTCCTTTCTCCATTCTGGTCTAAGGTATTCTTAGTCTACTCTGGGGTGTTTGGTTCCTTCATCTCCTAACATATCTCTCCCTGTCAACCCAGAGAATCTCCCACTAGAAAAACTGCAGCAGAACCAAAGAACATAAGAGGCCATCAATGTCAGCTCCTGTAGCTTCATCCGCTCTCGGGGGAGATGTCTTGCTGGTGTGAGACATGGCCACCTGTCTGGGACTCTCACTGTGAGGTGCAGATCAGTAGCAGGGGATGGAGAGAGGAGGATTTAGGGGGGCCAAACTGTAGGACTAGAGTGGTAGACTGGGGTCCAGCAAGTAGGGAGAGGCTGGGATAGTGGCGACCAGTACACTCCCAGGTGTGAGGCAGCCAACCCACATTTCAGATGGAGGCACCTGCAATGACACACCATTTCTATGAGTAACACTTTTTCGGAACTCCTCACGAGTGTTAACCACACTAGACATGCTTTGGGCGAATGGGTTCTCTGGGGGGAATACTACCTATAAAACCTAGGCTCTTTTAAGAGAGTAGACATCCAGGAGTTTGCAAAAACTAAATGAGAGGATTAGGATTTCTATAAGGCTGGTTACTGGTGGTACAGGTTGGATGGGTGAGCAAAGCCAACTAAATATAGATTTCCCAGGAATATCAGGGATCTTAGCTCACAGCTCAAGCCCACACACATTTTGTTTCACCAAGTACTCAGGGATCTTGACTCCCTTGAGGCTTCAGTAATTTTCACTGAGAGGTAGAGTTTTTTTTTACATTTTAATTAGAGGGTTTTTTTTTACATTTTAATTTAATTACTTTACAATATTGTAGTGGTTTTGACATACATTGACATAAATCAGCTATGGGTGTACGTGTGCCCCCCATCCTGAAACCTCTCCCACATCCCTCCCCATCCCATCCTTCAGGGTTGTCCCAGTGCACCGGCCCTGAGCACCGTCTCATGCATTGAACCTGGACTGGTGATCTATTTCACATATGGGAATATACATGTTCCAATGCTATTCTCTCAAATCATCCCACCCTCACCTTCTCCCACAGAGTCCAAAAGTCTGTTCTTTACATTTGTGTCTCTTTTGCTATCTCCCATATAGGGTCATCATTACCATCTTTCTAAATTCCATATATATGCATTAGTATTGGTGTTTTTCTTTCTGACTTACTTCACTCTGTATAATATGCTCCAGTTTCATCCACTTCATTAGAACTGATTCAAATGCATTCTTTTTAATAGCTGAGTAATATTCCATTATGTATATGCACCACAGCTTTCTTATCCATTTGTCTGCCCATGGACATCTAGGTTGCTTCCATGTGTTAACTATTGTAAACAGTGTTGCAATGAACATTGAGGTACACATGTCTCTTTCAGTTCTGGTTTCCTCGGTGTGTATGCCCAGCAGTGGGATTGCTGGGTCTTAATGGCAGTTTTATTTCCATTTTTTTTTTTAAGGAATCTCCACACTGTTCTCCATAGTGGTTGTACTAGTTTGCATTCCCACCAACAGTGTAAAAGGGTTGGTTCCCGCTTCTTTGCACCCTCTCCAGCATTTATTGTTTGTAGACTTTTTGATTGCAGCCATTCTGATCAGCATGAGATGGTACCTCATTGTGGTTTTGATTTTCCTTTCTCTGATAATGAGTGATGTTGAGCATCTTTTCATGTATTTGTTAACCATCTGTATGTCTTGTTTGGAGCAATGTCTGTTTAGTTCTTTGGCCCATTTTTTGATTGGCTTGCTATTTTTCTGGTATTGAGCTGCATGAGCTTCTTGTATATTTTTGAGACTAAATCTTTGTCAGTTGCTTCATTTGCTATTATTTTCTCCCATTCTGAAGGCTGTTTTTTCACCTTGCTTATAGTTTTCTTTGTTGTACAAAAGCTTTTAAGTTTAATTAGGTCCCATTTGTTTATTTTTGCTTTTATTTCCATTACTCTGGGAGGTGGGTCATAGATCCTGCTGTGATTTATGTCAGAGAGTGTTTTGTCTATGTTTTCTTCTAAGAGTTTTATAGTTTCTGGTCTTACATTTAGATCTTGAATCCATTTTGAGTTTATTTTTGTGTATGGTGTTAGAAAGTGTTCTAGTTTCATTCCTTTACAAGTGGTTGATCAGTTTTCCAAGCACCACTTGATAAAGAGATTGTCTTTTCTCCATTGTATATTCTTGCCTCCTTTGTCAAAGATAAGGTGTCCATAGGTGCATGGATTTATCTCTGGGCTTTCTTTTTTACTCCACTGATCTATATTTCTGTCTTTGTGCCAGTACCATGCTATCTTGATGACTGTAGCTTTATAGTATAGTCTGAAGTCTGGCAGGTTGATTCTTCCAGTTCCATTCTTTCTCAAGATTGCTTTGGCTATTTGAGGTTTTTTGGTGGCTCAGATGGTAAAGCATCTGTCTAAATGTGGGAGACCCAGGTTCTTTCCCTGGGTTGGGAAGATCCCCTGGAGAAGGAAATGGCAACCCACTCCGGGACTATTGCCTGGAAAATCCCATGGACAGAGGAGCCTGGTAAGCTACAGTCCATGGGGTTGCAAAGAGTCAGACACGACTGAGGGACTTCACGTCACTTCATACAAATTGTGAAATTATTTGTTCTAGTTCTCTTAAAAATAACATTGGTAGCTTGATAGGGATTGCATTGAATCTATAGTTTGCTTTTGATAGTATATTCATTTTCACTATATTGATTCTTCTGATCCATGAACAATGTATATTTCTCCATCTATTCGTGTCATCTTTGATTTCTTTCATCAGTGTTTTATAGTTTTCTATAGGTAGATTTATTCCTAAGTATTTTGTTCTTTTCATTGCAATGGTGAATGGAATTGTTTCCTTAAAATCTCTTTCTGTTTTCTCATTGTTAGTGTATAGGAATGCAAAGGATTTCTGTGTGTTGATTTTATATCCTGCAGCTTTACTATATTCATTGATTAGCTCTAGTAATTTTCTGGGGGTGTCTTTAGGATTTTCTGTATAGGGGATCATGTTATCTGCAAACAGTGAGAGTTTTACTTCTTTTCCAATCTGGATTCTTTTTCTTCTCTGATTGCTGTGGCTAAAAGTTCCAAAACTATGTTGAATGATAGTGGTGAGAGTGGGCATCCTTGTCTTGTTTCTGACTTTAGGGAAAATGCATTCAATTTTTCACCAATGAGGATAATGTTTGCTGTGGGTTTACCATATATGGCTTTTATTATGTTGAGGTATGTTCCTTCTATGCCTGCTTTCTGGCGGGTTTTTATCATAAATGGATGTTGAATTTTGTCAAAGGCTTTCTGTGCATCTATTGAGATAATCATATGGTTTTTATCATTCAATTTTTTACTGTGGTGTATCACATTGATTGGTTTGTAAATACTGAAGAATCCTTGCATCCCTGAGATAAGCCCACTTGGTCATAATGTATGATCTTTTTAATATGTTGTTGGATTCTGTTTGATAGAGTTTTGTTGAGGATTTTTGCTTCTAAGTTCATCAGTGATATTGGACTTTAGTTTTCTTTTTTGTGTGTGTGTGTGTGGCATCTTTGTCTGGTTTTGGTATTAGGGTGATGGTGGCCTCATAAAATGAGTTTGGAAGTTTACCTTCCTCTGCAATTTTCTGGAAGAGTTTGAGCAGGATAGGTGTTATCTCTTCTCTAAATTTTTGGTAGAATTCACCTGTTAAGCCATCTGGTTCTGGGCTTTTGTTTGTTGGAAGATTTTTGATTACAGTTTAGATGTCCATGCTTTTGATGGGTCTGTTAAGATTTTCTGTTTCTTCCTGGTTCAGTGTTGGAAGGTTATACTTTTCTAAGAATTTGTCCATTTGTTCCAAGTTGTCCATTTTATTGGCATATAGTTGCTCATAGTAGTCTCTTATGATCCTTTGTATTTCTGTGTTGTCTGTTGTGATTTCTCCATTTTCATTTCTAATTTTGTTGATTGGATTCTTCTTCCTTTTTTTCTTGATGAGTCTGGCTAATGGTTTGTCTATTTTATTTATCTTCTCAAAAAACCAGCTTTTAGTTTTGTTGATTTATGTTATAGTCTCCTTTGTTTCTTTTTCATTTATTTCTGCCCTAATTTTTATGATTTCTTTCCTTCTACTAACCCTGAGATTATTCATTTCTTCTTTTTCTAGTTGCTTAGGTGTAAAGTTAGGTTGTTTATTTGATTTTTCTGTTTTTTCTTGAGATAAGCTTGTATTGATTGGTATGAACCTTCCCCTTAGCACTGCTTGTACTGAATCCCATATGTTTTGGGTTGTTGTGTTTCCATTTTCATTTGTTTCTATGCATATTTTTATTTCTTTTTTGATTTCTTCTGTGATTTGTTGGTTATTCAGAAGTGTGTTGTTTAGCCTCCATATGTTCATATTTTTAATTGATTTTTTCCCCTGTAGTTGACATCTAATCTTACTGCACTGTGATCAGAAAAGATGCTTGAAATAATTTCGATTTTTTGAATTTACCTAGGCTAGAAGGAAATGGCAGCCCACTTCAGTGTTCTTGCCTGGAGAATCCCAGGGACAAGGGAGCCTGGTGGGCTGCCGTCTACGGGGTCGCAAAGAGTCAGACACGACTGAAGCGACTTAGCAGCAGCAGCAGCAGGCTAGATTTCAGAGAAGGCAATGGCACCCCATTCCAGTACTCTTGCCTGGAAAATCCCATGGATGGAGGAGCCTGGTAGGCTGCAGTCCATGGGGTCGCTAAGAGTCGGATACCACTGAGCAACTTCACTTTCACTTTTCACTTTCATGCATTGGAGAAGGAAATGGAACCCACTCCAGTGTTCTTGCCTGGAGAATCCCAGGGACGGGGGAGCCTGGTGGGCCATCTACAGGGTTGCACAGAGTTGGACATGACTGAAGTGACTTAGCAGCAGCAGTAGCAGCAGGCTAGACTTATGGACCAGGATGTGATCTACACTGGAGAAGGTTCTGTGTGCACTTTAGAAAAAGGTGAAATGCATTGTTTTGGGGTGAAATGTCCTATACATATCTATTAGGTCTAACTGGTCCATTCTATCATTTAAAGTTTGTGTTTTCTTGCTAATTTTCTGTTTGGTTGAACTAACCATAGGTGTGAGTGGGGTATTAAAGTCTCCCACTGTTATTGTGTTACTGTTCATTTCCCCTTTCATACTTGTTAGCATTTGCCTTACATATTATGGTGCTCCTATGTTGGGGGCATATATATTTATAATTATTATATCTTCTTCTTGGATTGATCCTTTGATTATTATGTAGTGTCCTTCCTTGTCTCTTTTCATGGCCTTTATTTCAAAGTCTATTTTATCTGATATGAGTATCACTACTCCTACTTTCTTTTGGTCTCCATTTGCATGAAATATCTTTTCCAGTCCTTCACTTTCATTCTGTATGTGTCTGTTGTTTTGCGGTGGGTCTCTTGTAGACAGCATATACAGGGGTCTTGTTTTTGTATCCATTCAGCCAGTCTTTATCTTTTGGTTGGGGCATTCAACCCATTTATATTTAAGGTAATTATTGATAAGCATGATCCTGTTGAAATTTACTTAGTTGTTTTGGGTTCTAGTTTATAAACCTTTTCTGTGTTTCCTGCCTAGAGAAGATACTTGAGCATTTGTTGGAAAGCTGGTTTGATGGTGCTGAATTCCCTTAGCTTTTGCTTGTCTGTAAAGCTTTTGATTTCTCCTTCATATTTGAATGAGATCCTTGCTGTGCATAGTAATCTGGGTTGTAGGTTTTTCTCTGTCATCACTTTAAGTATGTTCTGCCATTCCCTTCTGGCCTGAAGAGTTTCTATTGAAAGATCTGCAGTTATCCTTATGGGAATCCCCTTGTGTGTTATTTGTTGCTTTTCCTTGCTGCTTTTAATATTTGTTCTTTGTATTTGACCTTCATTAATTTGATTAATATGTGTCTTGGGGTGTTTTGCCTTGGGTATATCCTGTTTGAGACTCTCTGGGTTTCTTGGACTTGGGTGATTATTTCCTTCCCAATTTTAGGGAAGTTTTCAACTATTATCTCCTCAAGTATTTTCTCATGGTCTTTCTTTTTTTCTTCTTCTTCTGGGAGTCCTATGATTTGAATGCTGGGGTGTTTAACATTGTTGCAGACGTCTCTGAGGTTGTCCTCATTTCTTTTAATTCTTTTTTCTTTTTTCCTGTCTGCTTCATTTATTTCCACCATTCTATCTTCTACCTTACTTATCCTATCTTCTGCCTCAGTTGCTCTACTGTTGGCTCCCTCCAGAGTGCTTTTGATCTCAGTTATTGCATTATTCATTATTTTTTTTTCATTCAAATTTCAGTTTAATATTTTAAGTAGTATTTCATTCATTGATTTTATTTTTTATTTTTTTAATTTATTTATTTATTTATTTTTAATTTTTACTTTACAACTGACTCTTTTTTATTCTTCTAGGTCCTTGTTAAACATTTCTTGCATTTTCACAATCTTGTCTCTAGTCTATTTATCTGTAACTCCATTTTGTTTTCAAGATTTTGGATCGTCTTTACTATCATTATTCTGAATTCTTTTTCAAGTAAACTCCCTATCTCCTCCTCTTTTTCTTGGTTTAGTGGGCATTTATCATGCTCTTTACCTGCTGAGTATTTCTCTGCCTTTTCATTTTGTTTAGATTGCTGTGTTTGGGCTGGCCTTTCTATAGGCTGGAAGTTTTTGGTTCCTCTTTATTGTGGAGTTTGCTTCCTGTGGATGGGGTTGGACAAGTGGTTTGTCAAGGTTTCCTGGTTAGGGAAGCTTGCATCTGTGTTCTGGTGGGTGGAGCTGGAGCTTTTCTCTGGAGTGCAATGAAGTGCCCAGTAGTGAGTTTTGGGGTGTTTATGGATTTGGTATGACTTTTGGCAGCCTGTATTTTAATGTTCAGGGTTGTGTTCCCAAGTTGCTGGAGAATTAGCATGTTATGTCTTGCTCTGAAACTTGTTGGCTCTTGGGTGGAGCTTGGTTTCAGTGTAGGTATGGAGGCTTTTAGATGAGCTCTTGTCAATTAATGTTCCCTGGAGTCTGGAGTTTTCTGGTGTTCTCAATTTTTGGATTTAAGTCTCCTGCCTCTGGCTTTTAGTCTTATTCTTATAGTAGCCTCAAGACTTCTCCATCCATACAGCACAGATGATAAAACATCTAGGTTAATGGTGAAAAGATTTTCCACAGTGAGGGACACCCAGAGAGTTTCACAGAGTTACATGGAGAAGAGAAAAGGGAGGAGGGAGATAGAGGTGACCAGGAGGAGAATAGGGGGAATCAAAAGAAGAGAGAGCAATCTAGCAGTCATCAATTCCCTATGTACTCTCCACAGTCTGGAACACCCAGAGAGGTTCATGGAGTTACATGGAGAAAAGACGTGAGAGGAGGGAGATAGAGATGACCAGGAGGAGAAGAGGTGGAGTCAAAAGGGGAGAGACAAATCTAGCCATAATCAGTTCCCTGAGTGTTCTCCACAGCCCAGAACACCCAGAGAGATTCACAGAGTTAAGTAGAGAAGATGAAGAGGGAGAGAGGAGATAGAGGTAACCTGGGGGAGAAAAGTGAGAGTCAAAAGGGGAGAGAGAAATCAAGCCAGTAATCACACCCCTAAGTAAAAATGGGTACTGAAGATTAGATTCTGAAAGGTACAAAATTGATAACAAATACCAAAAAGCAAAGATTAAAAATCTAGAGCAGATGGTAGACTCTCAAAAATACAATATTAAAAATACAAAACAAAATCAATCACAAAAATTATAAAATATATTTATATGAAATTTGCTTTTAAAATAGGGTCTTTTTTTTGCAAGGTAATAGTAGGTTATAAAAATGAAAATTAAAGGAGTAATAAAGAACTTAAAAATAAAAAAATAAAAAAATGATAAAAGCAAAAATATATCTGGGACTTTCTCTGGAGCTGTTGAGGGCAGGGTGGGTCAGTTCAGTTTCAGATAGTTTCTTGTTCCAGTTTATACTTCTTCGAAAGGTCTATAGGCCCCTTCCAGTGCTTAGTCAAATTTTAACTACAGGGTTTTAATCTGTTGCAGCTGTCAATTCCAGAGCAGTTCCCTCTTCCTTGTTTATTTTGACTTCCTCTGTTTGCAAGTCTCTTAGTGTCTAACTTCTGCCCTGACACAAGGGGGCGAAGGTGTTCACTTATTTAGGCTCACTTGTTCAGTTGTGTTGTGGGGAGGGAAGAACACTGCAAACAATTATCACTGAGTGTGTGGGGAGTGATCACGGTGTATGGACCACACTGGGTTTGCCCCAGCTCACAGTGATGTGTGCTTTCCTGGTCTACACTGCTCAGGCTCCAAGTTGCTTTGCAGGGGTGCTGTCCAAAGCGGGCTCTCCGTTTTGTGCACTTTTCAGGTCTAAGCTGCTCAGGTTCAGGTTCTCTGGTACTCCACAAAGGCACAGACTCGGTTGGGTGTGCGTTTTGTGCCCTTCCCAGGTCTGAGCAGCTCCGGCGACCAGGTGCTTGGTGAACACAGTGTCCCAGGTGGACTGTGCGTCTTAATCACCTCCCAGTCCTGGCGGCTTGGTTTCCCGGGTGTGCTGTGAGAGTGCCATCTCAGTTGTGCCGTGTTTCTCCTCTGGGGAGCTATCTCAGGCTGTAATCCTCCTGGCAGATAGCAACCATCCAGGATCCCAGCAAGACTTGATTAGCAACTGGGAGCCTGCTCACAGTTTGGTGGAAGATGCTGTCTCTGGGGCTGAGATTGCTCCTTGCCTTCCAGCTCTGACTGTCGCACACCTGACTCTCTGCCTCTGGCTGGGGGAGGGTCTGGTCCTTATCCTGCTAGCTCCTTTGGTATTCGCTCAATCCTTTGTTCTGTGAGCAGGCCAGGCTGTGCCTTAGGTTAGGGCCTTTCTCAAGAAACTTCTCTCTCTCTCTTTTTATCTTTCTCTGGCTATACAGTTTGGGTTGCTATCTCACATTAGCTTCCTCAGGTTGTCCTCAGGGCATTCAGGCCCAGTCCTTACCCTAAGCATGTAACCCAAGCCTCCCTGTCCAGCCCCCGCTCACTGGTGGCAGACGCGAGTGTCTGGGCTACTTCTCCACTGGGAGTTGTGGTTACTGGTGGCAGACGCGAGTGTCTGGGCTACTTCTCCACTGGGAGTTGTGGTTAGGGATGTATTCTGTGGGGTTTTTTTCCTCCTGGTTATGTTGCCCTCTGAGATTCTAAAACTCCCCACAGACCCACTGGTGAGAGGGTTTCTTGCTGTTTAGAACCTCCACTGCTTTCTCCCCAAGACGGATCTCCATCCCTAACTCTTCTGTCTCTCTTCATCTTTTATATTTTGCCCTACCTCCTTTCAAAGAGAATGGGCTGCCTTTCTGGGTGCCTGGTGTCCTCCACCAGCATTCAGAAGTTGTTCTGTGGAAGTTGCTCAGCATTCAAATGATCTTTTGATGAATTTGTGGGGGAGAAAGTAGTCTCCCCATCCTATTCCTCTGCCATCTTAGGACCGCCCCCGAGGTAGAGTTTTACATGTCATTTTCTTTATGCTAAAATTGACATCAGGGTTTGGGATTTGAGAAAACATTGGGGTCCCTCAATGTTGAACATCTATTATTGGCTGGAAGCAAAAGTGTTGATCACTCAGTCTTGTCTGCAAGCCCATGGACTGTAGCCCACCAGGCCCCTCTGTCCATGGGATTTCTCAGGCAAGAATTTTAAAGTGGGTTGCCATTTTCTTCTCCAGGAGATCTTTCTGACCAAGGGATTGAACCCTGGCCTCCTGCATTGGCAGGTGGATTCTTTACACTGAGCCACAAGGGAAGTCCCAGTGAAAGTGTTAGAATATATATTGTCATTCAGCTCATGGGCCTGGATTTGTCCTAAACTGGCATAAAAGATCAACACACATTAAATACTGAACTTGAAGTACACAATGCCCATGGCATTTTTGCAAACTACCCATTTAGAAATCCTGTTGAAATAAAGATAGCATGACACGCCTAGTTCTGGTTCTTCTAGATATTTTCTCCTTTCCTACATACTCATAACATGTCCTGGATAAAAGCTAGGCTGGTTAGAGTGTGTGTCCACCCATTTCTCCACTTTCAAAGGCAGAGCCACATCTGTCTGTCAGCCGCTGTTATTCTGTATCTTTGCATCCTTCACCCTTCACTAGAGATCATGATAGAGACCTGGTGATTTTATTCACAATTTCCGAACTGACTGGCGCATAACTCATTTGGGGACAGGCATCAATTCCTTCACTGTCACCAGATGCAATTATACACACACTCTCTCACACACACACGCATACATTTTCCATGTAACTCATCCTTCTATTCTCATCTGTAAGTGATGGTTTCCCTGTCTTTGACCCCAGAGAAAGCTATTTCCTCAACATCCAAGCTAGCAACAAAGCAGTAAGATTCAGGTTTCTCCTGGCATCAGTCAGCCTGCTTCTAACAGCGGGGGACAGCCCTGCCTTTGTTATCTGTGTTCCAAATACAATTTTTTTTAAGTGCATTTTGAGTCTTTGGTTTGGAGGGTCGGTTCAGATGGGCTCTCGCTGCCTTGGTCCTCAGTGCCACACTGCCTTTTCCTCTCATCCTTTCTCTCTTTCTCTGTATATTCTTCCTAAGCAACAGTAAAGCCCCCCTCCCATTTTTGTCCAAGTCTTTCTTCAAGGTTTTGATCCCCTTTGTAACCGTCTCCCTCAGACCAACCACGAGGTCCTGACCCTAATCCTTGTCCACCGGTGTGCACACACACTCACTCATCACCTGGACACTGTAATCTGAGGACTCAGTCACCTGTTCTTTGCAAACTTGTGCGACTCAGCTGGATCATTGTTTTTTATGATGTCGTGTGAATCCCTGTTCTGTAAACTCTTTAGCTGCACATGGTTTTCCCTGTCATGGGAAGTTCTAAAATAAAGTAGGATCACTTGCCCACAATTCAGGTGACACTGTTCTTCACAAGTGCATGCTGCTCCGTCATGTCTGACTCCTTGTGACCCCATGGACTGCAGCCGGCCAGGCTCCTCCGTCCATGGGATTTCCCAAGCAAGAATACTGAAGTGGGTTGCTGTTTCCTCTTCCAAAGGATTTCCTGACCCAGGGATCAAACCCACGTCTCCAGTATTGGCAGGAGGGTTCTTTTACCACTGAGCCACCAGGGAAGCCCTGTTCTTCACAAGTCAGCACAGATAATGAGGCAAAATGAACATGACTGGTAACCCTTTCACTCTCACCACACTTGTTATATTTAGACTAGTCTTTTCTGTCCATGTCAGAACTGAATGAGAGTTGGGAACACAACAAAGAATAACTACTGAGAGATTAATTAGAGTCACGTTTGTTTTCCGTCAATTTTATTTGAACTGAACTCTCCTAAATTTAATGACATTCTTAAATTTTCTTAAGAAGAATTGGTATGCATTAATTTTTGACTATGTGTGAGCATAGGAAGCTTGCATTTCTAACAGAAGATTCAATTCATTAACTAAGTAAAGCACTTAGAAAAATCTCATAATGATAAGTGTTCAATAAATTCAAGCTTTTATAATAATTTTTGTTATTTCACCAGCATTTTTACATTATGAGAGATAGTCACAAGGCTTCATTTAATGAAGCATATGGCTATTTTAAAGTAGAATAGGAGCCCACACAGTGAATTGGCAGATGGACACACTCTGGTTCTATCTTATGTTACTTATGATTCTTAATATAGCATTTTCATGATCTACACCAGAGTTGAATATGTTTTAAAATGCCAGTTGTTAAAGATATATCCTTGTATAGGAAGCCTTATGTTCTGACTCCAAGAATAGAAAATTCATAACTCACACCAGAGAAGAATGATTAACAAAGGAAACTTACCTTTGGTTCTTCTGAGCGACCATTTCTATCTGGGGGTAGAAAAGGGAAGGGAAGAGGAGAAGGGAAAAGCAGCAGGGAAGCCTTGACATCTTTGGTCCTGGTTGACAGGGGCTCCCTTCAGAAGTGCCATCAACACGTTGCTCTTGGAGGGAGAACCGCAATCAACACCCTGTTTCCTCCATCAGGGAAGCCTCACCACTAAAAGCACCTCTAATGAGGCGGGCGCTGTACATTCTGGCCTCATCTCAGCATGAGCCAGTCGGCAGTGGCAGACGGTTCAAGACTTGGCGTGGTCCACAGGATGCACTTCTGTGAGATCTTGCATGAGAATATTTGAAATAAGTTGATCAAAAAAGCCTGCTTCTTAGATAATTCAACCTGTGAGTAAAATGTAGCTGAGAGGCAGTGAATAATTTGTATAGTGATTAAGCAATAAAATGAAGTTATTTTTTTCTTTCTTTGTTCAAGCAGCATTAGACTATGAATTTTATGGCTGCAATTCCAGGTTTACTTATGGGTTGTCAATTACAGCAAATAAAAATGCAGAGCACCCAGTTAAATTTGAATTTCAGATAACAATTTTGAGAATACTTTTTGAGTACAAGTTTGTTTCATGTAATATTAGGGACATAATATTAAAATAAATTAAAATAAATTAGTAAATATTGTTTATCTGAAAAGCAAATTTAACTGGATGACCTGTATTTTATCTGGCAAGCCTGTATATACAACTATGAGCTAACTCTTTGAAATTACCTGATTGCAATACTTAAGCAGTCAATCACAAAAAAAGTACCTCCTCCCCTCCCTCCCTCAGAATCCTCTGACTTTAATTTCCTGGATTGACAAGAAAGGTTAATTAGTTGATGTTGAGAGTTAAGAATGATGGGTAAATTTTAAAAACTTCCTCGAGAAGGGATTTTCTTGCTTATCATTCATTAATATTGATATGGCAGGTAACCAGTAAGATTCCTTTCTAATACTGTTCAAGTGTGAAATGACAAAACTGGCAGATGCTTGAAGCAAATATAATTTTTGACTGCACAGTGAGTTTTGCATAGGTATAGTGAGTGCCTATATACCTATAGTGAGTGCATAGGTATGTTACTAATGACCATTTTGCCTACGTTAATTACAAGAGTATTACTTCTTCTGCTGGGTTTTCAGAATAGATAATATGCTTTAAGATTTTCTTTCAATGAAAACATTCAGTTGCTGAAATAGGGAACACAGAAGTTTGAGCATCATTTAAACTAGCTGTGTCAGTAATCACAGTTAAATGTAAATACAAACATTGCTGTATTGTTCTTCAGTCTCTAAGTCGTGGGATTTGAGAGAACACTGAATCCTTTAATGCTGAACACCTATTATCGGCTGAAATTGAATGTGTTAGTTGCTTAGTCTTGTCTGACTCTTTGGGACCCCATGGATCATAGCATGCCAGGCCCCTCTGTCCTCCACTACCTCCCAGAGTTTGTTTAAATTCATGTCCACAGAGTTGGTGATGCTATCTAATCATCTCATCATCTGCCGTGAGAACTGCATGAACAATAGGGAAAGGCAGAAAATATAAATGAGATGAGATCATTTTAACAGATTTAGTGATATTTATTTTTAAAAATCTGTGTGTTGCTAGATAGTTTCACATGTATTTGTTTAAACGTATACTAATGCACAGGTATTTGGATAATACGTGGACCTGGATCTGGGGGAGCCTGGTTCAGAACCCGTACTTGGAAACATGCTGCTGCTTCACATCTTTTCTGGGAGTGAGAACAGCACCTGGTTTTGTGTTGCTAATGGCAACAGCCAAGGTCTTCAGGTCCCACCTCACTCCCCTAGAAGCATCCCATCACGTCCCTTAACATATTCTATGTTCATGTTTGCTTTCCATATTTCAATGACTCTTAAGATTACTTACTTAAAATTAGCCTTTGAGTCTTGAAAAATAAATCAAAATCTCATAGCAAGCTTATTGTAGAATGATGAGGTAAATGAGCTAAGTTGCTGAAAGAAAAAATATGGCATAATCAAATTGGAACAATTCTTGACTTTTTCATTTCAATGTGTATCTGAGGGTTAATGTGTACCAAAAAAGTCCTTAATGGTATTATGATTAAAATGACATGACTCTATAGATTAATTTGGAACACAAAAATTTTATAATATTTAGTTTTCCAATCTATGAACATAGATTTTCTCTCCACTTATTTAGTTTTCAAAAAATAATGTTTTATAATTTTCTTTGTAGAACAATTCTTTTATTTTTGAAATATATTTATATTTGATTAACTTTAATATATTTAATTAAATATATTTATATTTGATTAATTTTAATATATTTAATTAAATATATTTATATTTGATTCTGCTTTGTTAAAAATATAGTCACTATTTGTAATTGACCTCATATCCAGCACTCTTGTTTAATACATGTGTTAATTCTAATCATTTATAAATGAATTATTTTAGAATTACTGTATATGTACAAACATTTGTTCTGTAAAAACTGATGGTTATATCTTTTTCTTTATAACTCTTCTTGCTTTTTGTTATTTTATTACAATGGCCATGGCTGCCAGTGCATAGCTAAAGAGTTGCTATACATCGGGTAATCTTAATTTACTCCTTAGCTTGGGAGGAAACATTCCAATAGTTCACCATTAGGTATAGGCCTGACTCATTTTATTATGCTTCACAGATATTGCAGTTTTTTACAAATTGAAGGTTTGTGGCAACCCTGGGTCAATCAAGTCTATTGGCACCATTTTTCCAAAGGCATTTGCCCTGTTCATGTGTCTGTATCACATTTTGGTAATTCCCATGATATTTCAAATTTTTTCATCATTGTTAGACTTGTTATGATGGTCTCTGATCAGCTGTCTTATCTTTGCTATTTCCTCCCTTCTACTATCTTTGATTTTAATGTGTGGTATTTTCGTTTGTTTCTTTTTCCTTTTTCCTTGCTGGCTTCTTGAGCTATAAGTTGGCCTTTCTTGAACTATAAGATGGCCTTTCTTGAGCTATAAGATGGCCTTTCTCCTTTCCAGTGTGTTCATTTAAGGTCAAACATTTCTCCCAAAACACAGCATTATCCACATCCACCAATGTTTGATGTATTATTTTCATTATCCTCTAAATACTTCCCAACATTTTCCAACTTGTATTGTTATATAACTTTGTTGTTATTGTTTAGTCACCAAGTCATGATTCTTTGTGACCCCATAGGCTGTAGCCCACCAGGCCCCTCTGTCCATCGGATTTCCCAGGCAAGAATACTGGAGTGGGTTGCTATCTCTTCCTGCAGGGGATCTTCCTGACCCAGGGATGGGTTATTTAAAGCTGCTATACTTCATTTTGCAAAGCATGAAGATTTTGTCAAGTTTTTGTTGTTCATTTGTATTATACATTTGGTTATTTTCACCCTGGTCAGAGATTTTATTCTGTATGAGACAATCCTTTAAAATTTGATGATGCTTGCTTTATGGCTCAGTATAGGTCAATCTCCAGTAAATGTTTCATGCACAGTGAAAAAATGTGTGTTGTGTATTCCTGGCACATGGCCCTCTCTTTTTGTCAATTACAATGGGAAATTGTAAGGTCAGGCTGGTTAATGGTGCACAGATCTTTTATATGCTTATTGATTTTTTTCTCTGCCTCTATTACATATTAAGAGATATGTGTTAAAACTTCCCACTTTAACTGTGGATTTGTCTATTTCCTTTAATTCTGTGAATAGTTGCTGAATGTTTCTTGAAGCTACTAAATGCTTACCAATTTAGAACATTTTTGTCTTCCTGTGATGTGAATATTTTATCATTATTAAATTTCCTCCTTTTTCTCTGGTTAATACTTGGTGCTTTAGTGTTTACATTGTTTTCAGGGAATTATAGTTGAACCAAATTTCTTTGTTTCTCCTTCATTTTATTTTCAATCATTCCATATCCTAATGTTTTCTTAAGTAGCCTATGGTTGTGTGTGTGTGTGTGTGTTTAATTTTTGAATCTGGTCCATCTTTTACTACTTTCATATTTTATTGAGGAATAACTTATGCACAAGTTAAGTGTTCATATTATAAGTACAGCTTTGTGAACTTTCATAAATGAAACATAACTACTTGGATGAAGATGCAAAATATAACCCAAACTTCAGCAGTCCCTCTGTGCCCCTTTGAACCATTACCACCAGAGGCACCTAGTGTCAAGGAAGCCACAAGTGGTCATGTGGATTCACCATTCTCATTGGGGGCTTTCGACTCTCACTGACCCTTGCCCATGGAAGGTCTTTGTGTCCTCAGCACTGGGAAACTTCCTCTTGTCCAGAAAGTTCCACTCCTCCTCTCTAAGGCCAAGTTGAGATGCTCAGCCTCTAGTCCTGTAAATCAGTAAATGCAGCCAATGAATGGGCATCTGAAGACCCTCACTCTGAGAAAAGAGAAACTGAAAATTAGAACTTTCTCCAGACATGAAGAGTGGGATTGCTGGATCATATAACAACTCTATATTTAGCTTTTTAAGTATGTGATTTCTATTTGTTCTATCAGTTCAGTATTCTCTCTCTCTTTACCTTCTTTTAGATGATTTAAGATTTAACCATATTTGATCATTCTGTTTTTCTCCTTTCTACATCTATTGCTTATTAGTCATATATGATTTTATTATTCTTTGGGCTGTTACCCTAAGGATTGCCACTTGTATTTTACTATTACTATATTTTGAACAAAACAAGGACCTTAGGAAGCATAACCATATTCACTCTCCTTTATCAATGTATTAATACTCTGTCTGTGCTTTTAATTCTTTTGTAAGTTCTACAACCTTATTATTGTTGTATTTACTGGTACACATACAGATTTTATATTTTTTTCATTTTCTATTTCTTTTTGTTGCATCTCTGAGCTGCCATCTGGGAACATTTTCCTTCTGTCTGAATTTCATCAATAATATATCCGTTAGTACAGGTCTGCTGGTGATAAATTATCTTATGCTTTATTTTTCTGAAAATGTTCTTATTTCATTTTCAGTTTGAAGAGATATTTTTTCTGGATGTGAGATCTAGGTTGTCAGATTTTTTTTTCAATAGTTTAGAGATACTTTATTGTTTTATGGATTCCTGCTTTTCTGTTGAAAAGTTAGAAATCAATCTGATCATTCCTATCTTGAAGGATAAGGTTTTTAATTGGGTGCTTTTATTTTTCCCTTTGTCTTGGTTTTTAGCAATTTTACCAGAATATGCCCAAGCATACCAGGATATGCTCAGTCACTAAGTTGTGTCTGACTCTTTGCAAACCTGTGGACTGTAGCCAGCCAGGCTCCTTTGTCCATGGGATTTCCCAGATGAGAATACTGGAGGGGTTTGGCATTTCCTTCTCCGGGGGAATCGTCCTGACCCAGGGACTGAATCCATGTCTTCTGCATTGCAGGCAGTTTTTTTAACCACTGAGCCACTAGGAAAGCCCATGCCCAAGTATAGCTTATTTTTATTTTTAATATTTTGTTGTTGTTGTTGTTGTGTGTATTTATCTTGTTTGGGGCTAGTTTTTTTAACTTTTTGAGCTTATTACCAGAAATCTTGATATCAGCTTTGGAAAATTCTCAGCCTTGAACTTTTTAAGCATTGCTTTAATCCATTATTTCTTTCCTTTCCAATCCCAACAAAAGACATCACAGAACTTTTATTGTTGAAGTATATCTAATCTTATTAACCTCACTCAATTAATTCTTATTTCCAGAGCTTTAATTAATGTAATTTTTTAGTTCTGGGATTTAATTCATTTTTGACATATTAGCTTATTTATATACTTATTTTATGCTCTTCTCTGGTAATCATTATCCAAATTTTAAAAAAAGTTTTTTTCTATTGTGTGGTTTTCCTTGATTTCTGTCATCCCATTTTCTTGTTATTTCTAAGTCTTATCATTTTTGATTGAATGTCAGACTTGTATATGATAATTCTAGGGACAATCTGAGCCAGACCTGTGTATGAAAATTCTAGAGACAATCCGAGCTTCCAAATGATCTTGTTTCCTTCAGAAGGTTTTGATCTTGCTCCCAGTGGGCATTTAGACTCTAAGCCTAGAAAACCCAAATCATCTCAATCCGGTTAAGGTCTGGGCTGAATGAGGTGGGCTCTGGACCCCAGAAGACCCAACTTATTGCTGTTCTTTCACTCCTAGAACACAGTCTTCCATTTTCCTGCAAGACTGGAAAATTGACAGGGTCATGCTTCTTTAGCACATCGTGATTTCCACCTCTTACCTTTTAGCCGGAAACTCAGCTTAGCTGCTCAGGCTGTTAAAGTTCCTTTTAGAATCAGCAAAGACTCTAGAGAGAAAAGCAGTACAAGGCGTTGCTTTCTAGTCTTAGTCCTGTAGCTTCTTTCTGCTATAAAAACTCCTTTTATTTTTTCCTTTTCTTTTCATGATCTAATTAGTCTAGTTTTTCTCTTTATGGATGGTTGGTTGAGTTAAGGCCAGCCTGGTCCATTGCGCCGGAAGTATAACCCCACTTGATAGAATATTTATGTGGCAAACATCAGAGGTCCTAATTATGTGAAGCAAACATTGACAGAATTGAAAGGAGAAATAGATAGCAACACAATAAGAGTAGGAGACTTTAACACCCAACTCTCAGCAATGGATGGACAATCAGCCAGTAGATCAATAAGGAAACAGAGCACTTAAACAACATTATGTACCCACTGGAACTAACAGACATCTTCAGAACCCTGTAGCCAAGAACAACAGAATAAGCGTTCTTCTCAAGCACACAAGGACCATCCTCCAGGATACAACACATGTTAGACAACAAAATAAGTCTTATCTAACTAAAAAAGATTAGTTAAAGTATCTTTTCTGATTACAATAAAATGAAACTAGAAATCAATAGCAGAAGAAAAACTGGAAATACACAATACATGGAAATTAAACTGTAAACTCTTAAAAAACTAGAGTCAAAGTAAGAAGCACAAGGAAAATTAGAAAATCTCTTGTAACAGATGAAAGCAAAACCACAACATGTTTTTCACAGGATGAAGTGAAGGGGTACAAAGAGGGAATTTTGGTGTGGTAAACGCTTACATTAAAAATGAAAAAAGATTTCAAACTGACAACCCAATTTTACATCTTAGTTCATTCAGTCACTCAGTCATGTCTGACTGTTTGCAGCCCCATGAATTGCAGCATGCCAGGCCTCCCTGTCCATCACCAACTCCCGGAGTTCACTTAAACTCAGGTCCATCGAGTCAGTGATGCCATCCAGCCATCTCATCCTCTGTCGTCCCCTTCTCCTCCTGCCCCCAATCCCTCCCAGCATCAGAGTCTTTTCCAATGACTCAACTCTTCGCATGAGGTGTCCAAAGTACTGGAGTTTCAGCTTTAGCATCATTCCTTCCAAGGAAATCCAGGACTTTAGAATGGGTGACTTTAAAATGATCTCCTTTAGAATGGACTGGTTGGATCTCCTTGCAGTTCAAGGGACTCTCAAGAGTCTTTTTCAACACCACAGTTCAAAAGCATCAATTCTTCGGCGCTCAGCTTTCTTCACAGTCCAACTCTCACATCCATACATGACTACTGGAAAAACCATAGCCTTGACTAGACGGACCTTTGTTGGCAAAGTAATGCCTCTGCTTTTGAATATGCTATCTAGGTTGGTCATAACTTTCCTTCCAAGGAGTAAGTGTCTTTTAATTCCATGGCTGCAATTACCATCTGCAGTGATTTTGGAGCCAAGAAAAATAAAGTCTGACACTATTGCCACTGTTTCCCATCTATTTCCCATGAAGTGATGGGACCGGATGCCATGATCTTCATTTTCTGAATGTTGAGCTTTAAGCCAACTTTTTCACTCTCCTCTTTCACTTTCATCAGGAGGCTCTTTAGTTCTTCTTCACTTTCTGCCATAAGGGTGGTGTCATCTGCATATCTGAGGTTATTAATATTTCTCTCAGCAATCTTGATTCCAGCTTGTGCTTCTTCCAGCCCAGTGTTTCTCATGATATATTCTGCATATAAGTTAAACAAGCCGGGTGACAATATGCAGCCTTGATGTACTCCTTTTCCTATTTGGAACCAGTCTGTTGTTCCAGGTCTAGTTCTAACTGTTGTTTCCTGACCTGCATATAGGTTTCTCAAGAGGCAGGTCAAGTGGTCTGGTATTCCCATCTCTTTCAGAATTTTCCACAGTTTATTGTGATCCACACAGTCAAAGGCTTTGGCATAGTCAATAAAGCAGAAATAGATGTTTTTCTGGAACTCTCTTGCTTTTTCCATGATCTAGCGGATGTTGACAATTTGATCTCTGGTTCCTCTGCCTTTTCTAAAACCAGCTTGAACATCTGGAAGTGCACGGTTCACGTATTGCTGAAGCCTGGCTTGGAGAATTTTGAACATTCCTTTACTAGCATGTGAGATGAGTGTAATTGTGCGGTAGTTTGAGCATTCTTTGGCATTGCCTTTCTTTGGAATTGGAATGAAAACTGACCTTTTCCAGGCGTGTGGCCACTGCTGAGTTTTCCACATTTGCTGGCATATTGAGTGCAGCACTTGTACAGCATCATCTTTCAGGATTTGAAACAGCTCAACTGGAATTCCATCACCTCTACTAGCTTTGTTCATAGTGATGCTTTCTAAGGCCCACTTGACTTCACATTCCAGGATGTCTCACTCTAGGTTTACATCTTAAGAATCAAGAAATGGAACAAACAACATCTAAATCTAGAAGAAGGAAACAAATAATAAAGATTAGAGCAGAAGCAGGCAAAATAGAGAGCAGGAAAACAACAGAAAATATCAATGAAACTGAGCCATTTATTTTGAAAAGATCAACAAAATGGACAAACCCTTAGCTAGATTAACTAAGACAAAAGAAAAAAAATACTAAAGTCAGAAAAGGAAGAGAGGTTTTACATCTGATGACATGGACATAAAAAATGTTATAAGAGAATACTATGAACAATGAAATAAAACTTAAAATAAATGGATAAATACTAGAAACACACAGCCATCCAAGAATGAGTCATGGAGAAACAGAATATCTGAACAGAGCTACACTGAATAAGAAGACTGAATTAGTCCCATCCCAATAAAGAGAAGCCAGGACCACATGGGCTTCACAGGTGAATTCTCCCAGATGTTTAAAGAATTCGCATCATTCTCTGCCAGCTCTCCCCCAAAACTGAAGAGATGGGAGAACGTGTAGACTTATCCTGTGAGGTCAGCATTGCTGTAATACCAAAGCTGGGCAGAGAGAGTGGGTGGACACTGGGTGAGTACAGGACTTTTTTCCTTGTGTGTTGCGTTAAAGAACCAAAACCCTATGAAATACGTGAGTCTACTGTTCCCACTGACAAGAGGACACCAGCAACAGTGTTGTTAATATGACCAAATCATATTTCTGTAAACAATGTCTTTTTTGTTTCTATTTTTTTAAAACTTTGGTATTGAATTAGATCATTCTGCAAAACTGACTGAAATTCAGATATCAGAGACCAAAGGCGAGCTTACTATAAAATGAGAAAACACACTGTAAACCAACTATACTTCAACAACAAAAGTAAAGTAAAATAAGAAACACAATTTCAATGACCTCAGTGATAATCCACTTTATGATCAAAAAGCAAAAGAATCTTGTTGACAATCTGTGAAATAGAAATCACACAGCTCATCTTCTATCGCAATCAACACTTGGTTTTGCTTGAACAGAGAAACACCACCTTAGATATTTTAAAGGGAGATTTTAATTGTATTGGTTGTCTCATTTTGTTTATATGGAACTTGTAAATTAGTTTCATATTTATAGCTGCAAGAGATGAATACATTCAACTTTTTACATCTAGTTCCTTTTTTATATTTGAGTCATAACACCATAAGTTGACAATGGTATTTGCAAGAATATTTTCCCCTGAAAGGGAGAATAGTTCTCAATTTGAGACGCATGGCTGTCAGAACCAAAGTTAGAACAAGAGCTCTGCTGTGTGTATTCAAACCTGCATCTGTCTCTGAGTTTCTCTGAGTTTCCACTTTCCCATAAAATAAGGAAAATGCTCTAAAGGAATACTGGGAAGCTTATATAAAGTAATGTCTCAGACAGGGCCTGCCACGGGGCAGCCACCCACTCCTGTCCTCCTCCTCCTATGTGCACCATCTGCTGCTATGCGCCCATCGCCCCTCATCCATCCCCCACTTGCACCCCCCGACCTGTGCTGCCTGACACTGTCCATCCAGATCGCTAGTGTGGGAGCTGAGTTAAATGTCGGGCACCCAGCTGGTGTGGGGGAGCTTCTGGATGTGTGGAATCCCCACCCTACTTGCTTCCAATCATTCACTTTGGTAAATTATCACATGATGCTGGCTGATAATGAACACAGAACATGTGATATATGTTGACTGTCTGATTTCGGTGACTTTAGAGAAATTCCACACCTTGGTACCTGCCCAGGAAAACACACATCCCTTCTCTTTATGTTCCGTGCCCTGCTGAATACCTGACTTCTGACGCCAGGCAAGTCGGGTGGGGATTCCACACATCCAGAAGCTCCCCCACACCTGCTGGGTGCCCTACATTTAACTCAGCTTAGAGAAGATCCACTCCCACTCTGGATAAATCACATTTGCAGTGAACTCTCCAAGGCGTCTTTAGTGATTAAGGATACGACATTAGTTTTCTTTTTCCAATCCTGTAATGAGCAAGCTTTGTGCTTCAGGTTTATAAAAATCTTGAAAAGCAAAGTATATATGGGCAAGAACCTAGAGGTCAGAGAGGGAGAAGCTGGCCTTGCCTTCGCCGGGATTGCATTTCTATGAAGCACAGTGAATCCCATTTCTTTAGGCAGCCTGTAAGCACGTGTTTGAAAGTAAAAAGGCCTTTGTGACTTTAAGAAGCAGCCAGTACAGAGATGACCAACCCCACACAGGTCAGTCTTCAAACCTGCAACTTCTACCCTCCTACATTTCGGTAACTACAGTCTGTTTTAAAACATGCCAAACATAATTCTCCTGGGGTGGCAGAGCATCTCCGAGTAGATTTGTTAGGTCAGGCTCTGAGTGAATAGAAAAGTTTGTGATGGGCTTGCTGACACCCTCTTAGCTCCAGAGCGGAGAGCACTGAACTGTGATGATTAGTCTGTGGTCATTCTGTTCTCTTAGGTATCATTTTGATGGTTGATATCACCAAGCTGGCTGCTTTTCTCCTTTGATCATAAAAAGATGAATTTTTAGTGATTATAATGTTTAAGTTTTTTTTCCCCCTCTGATGACAGAGTAGAGGAGGTCAGAGCCTTAAGAGGAGACCGAGCCCCTCCTGGAAGGTGGAAGGTGGTCACTGGGAGGCGGCCGCTCCAGTTTCTGGTGTCTAACAAGTCCCTTGGACAGCAAGGATATCAAAACAGTCAATCCTAAAGGAAATCAACCCTGAATATTCATTGGAAGGACTGATGCTGAAGCTGAAACTCCAATACTTTGTCCACTCCTTGAGAAGAGCTGACTCATTGGAAAAGCACTCTCTGATGCTGGGAAAGATTGAAGGCAGGAGGAGAAGGGGGTGACAGAGGATAAGATGGTTAGATGGCATCACTGACTCAATGGACATGAGTCTGAGCAAACTCTGGGAGATAGTGAAGGAGAGGGAAGCCTGGTGTGCTGCAGTCCATGGGGTCACAAAGAGTCAGACACGACTGAGCAACTGAACAACAACAACAGGCATACTTTTCTGAAAAAATGATTCAGTTATCTGTGACTTAGTCTCACCCTCTCGTTTTAGCATCTGTGGCTGTCCCCACTGCCTTCCCTGGGTTCAAAAGCAGGATGTAAACTTCCTTCCCTCCCTGTAACGTTACTTTCTTATATCCCCTCTTCCTTCCCACTGACTCTTGTAGTTTATCAGCACTGTTCTTCCTGGGCATCTTTTCTGTTCTGTTGCCTGCAGTTCTTCTGCACTGTGTCTCTCACTGGCCTGTATGGATTTCGTCTGGACACTGGACAGCCCTTACTCTCCCTGCCATCAGTTCACAAACTCAGAGGGTCCAGTATCTGCAGACACTGCTTGGAATCACCTGGGACTCTGTGTTTGTGTGCTAATTCCCTTTAAAAGAATTTTTGGTTTCCAAAACCAGACAGGTGACACTTGACAGGCTGAGTAGCAGTTGGGCGTTTTTCTGTAATCTGGCACGTTGCACACTTGCTTTGAGGAGTTTTGTATTTTCAAAACTCTCCAGCTGTTCAAAACTGATACCCACAGTTCCTACACATGGTGGAGGTTGTTTGTGCCTCCACTGATTAGAGCAAGACATGAAACGACAATCCTGGAATTTTTGTGGTTGCATCTGTCTCAATGTCCTGTTGTGTCAGTCAGACACAGTTCAAATCTGGAGCAGAGACATGGGAAAATAAATAAAAGAAATTTTATTATTTTAAATTTTTTAAAAAATATTTTTTTCATGTGGACCATTTTTAAAGTCTTTATTGAATTTGTTACAATCTTGCTTTTGTTTAATGTTTTGGCCTCCAGGCATGTGGGATCTTAGCTCCCTGACTAGGGATCAAATCTGCACTCCCTGCATTGGAAGGTGAGGTCTTAACCACTGGATCCCCCCAAGGGAAGGCCCCACATTTTTAAATTAATGCAATCAGGAAGGGTACTTATAACTCCACATCTTAATAATATATTTAAATACAATTCTGAGTTTTGTGCCAACTTTTCCTAGTTAAGCTCGTTTTTATTCATATATATATGTGTGTGTGTATGAAAGTCACTCAGTCGTGTCTGACTCTTTGCAACCCTATGGACCATACAGTCCATGGAATTCTCTAGGTCAGAATACTGGAATGGGTAGCCTTTCCCTTCTTCAGATCTTCCCAACCCAGGGACTGAACCCAGGTCTCCCGCATTTCGGGCGGATTCTTTACCAACTGAGCCACGAGGGAAGCCTATATACATGCAAAACTCATCTTGGTGCTTACAATAGTTCTTTTTTCCCTTGCTAATCTCTCTGGTCTAAAACCTTTCTAACATGCTGCGACAATTATCTGCCTCAGGAAAAACACTAAAGCTATTTGTAATTAGTAGATTCTATTGTGAAATGGAAACAGCATCCATGAGGCATTTTAGGGATGTGGGAGATTTGAAAATTGTTTATAAGCTCTAAAGAAGGAGTTGGGGAGAAAATGTCTTGACATTATGAGTCTATTTCCAGACTGGTTTTTCTAAAAAGGGAAATTCAATACTGCGTAACCATACATTCATTCCCTAAATCTGTGAATCTCTGTCAGCTTTGTAAATTCATTTGTACCATTTTTATCACTCCTGCATTTCCCCCAGATTAGTTCACTTTAAAAGAAAATGTTAGCATGAATGGTTGCATCCTGATAATCCAGAAGGTGTTTTGAAGACGTTATTCTGTCCCGTTAGCCTTTTCATCATCTTACAGTGCGGGCAGCAAGTGTGGGCTGGTGTGCAGGAAGCAGAGAGCTCTGTTATCATAAGATTAAACACAAATGGTGGCCAGTGATAGTCTATCTTAGTTTCCCCGGCCCCTTGCATCCACGTAATAATACCTCCTTTACAGTGCCTACATGCCAGCATGTCTGGATGAAACCCAGCAGAGTGAGACATGAGTGGTCTCTGGTGCTACTGAAGAAAGCGTCCATCTGTGATTTTGCACTAGCCGTGTGTGAGCCAGTAAGTGTGCCAGATGTGGTCTTGAGAGCTGAGAAGTTATTCACCAGAGTTCCTGACCCACAGTTATTTAAAGTGAATGTGTACTTGAAGAATGAAAATGAAATAAAATCACATGAAGGAAAAACAAAATCTGAAAAGTCCTTGTGTAGAGAAAAAACATAGTCATTCACCTGAAAATGCTCATGAGAAGAAAACAAGAATTCATGGAAGTCCACTTTCCACTGTCAGGACCTCATAGCATCACCATCTCTCTGAAGCTGACCTGTTGGCCAGCCTGACCTGGGCCCCTCTGTCCCACCCTCATCCTCAGCATGTGTGTGCCACCTAGCTCTAGACTTACAGAGTTGCATTCCTCAAGACCTAGACCTAATAGTCTGCTTATTCCCTGTGTTCCATTCCTGGCTTGTCTGGGGCTTCCAGCAGTGCTTTCATACATGGAGCCAGTAATCCACAGCCAGCTGTTGTACTGAGACACAACAATCCTCAATGTGATACACAGGTCTTAACAATTAAGAAGAGAATCTCAGACTAGACTTGATCTCCAGACTCTGCTAATGTATTGACTGTCATTTGCAGAACTGAGGTCTTCATACCTGGCTTCCGAAGAGCTGTCTCATTCTTTCTCTAACACATGTCTTATTGCTGAAGGACTCAGATGGTTGCTGATTTAATTCAACTGTGAAGCAAGGGGGAAAAAGTCTGATCTACTCATATCTGAAACAAAGACATCTCTGTTCAGGAAGCAAGTTCAGTTTGGTTCAGTCATTCAGTCCAACTCTTTGCGACCCCACGGACTGCAGCACGGCAGGCCTCCCCATCACCAACTGCCAGAGTTTACCCAAACTCACGTCCATTGAGTTGGTGATGCCATCCAACTATCTCATCCTCTTCTCCTTCTCCTTTCAATCTTTCCCAGCATCCGGGTCTTTTCAAATGAGTCAGCTTTCTGCATTAGGTGGCCAAAGCATTGGAGTTTCAACTTCAACATCAGTCCTTCCAATGAACACTCAGGACTGATCTCCTTTAGGGTGAACTGGCTGAATCTCCTTGCAGTCCAAGGGACTCTCAAAA
The DNA here is from genome assembly GCF_014754425.2 of Oryx dammah. Lineage (NCBI taxonomy): Eukaryota > Metazoa > Chordata > Mammalia > Artiodactyla > Bovidae > Oryx > Oryx dammah. Next base: position 44,593,565 of record NW_024070209.1, on the reverse strand, counting down.
GTCTTCTTCAACACCACAGTTCAAAAGCATCAATTCTTCAGCGCTCAGCTTTCTTTATAGTCCAAATCTCACATCTATACATGACTACTACAAAAACCATAGCCTGCACTAGATGGACCTTTGTTGACAAAGTAATGTCTCTGCTTTTTAATATGTTGTCTATGTTGGTCATAAGTTTCCTTCCAAGGAGTAAGTGTCTTTTAATTTCAAGGCTGCAATCACCATCTGCAGTGATTTTGGAAGCCCCCAAAATAAAGTCTGTCACTGATTCCCCATCTATTTCCCATGAAGTGATGGGACCAGATGCCATGATCTTAGTTTTCTGAATGTTGAGCTTTAAGCCAACTTTTTATTCTCCTCTTTCACTTTCATCAAGAAGCTTTTTAGTTCTTCTTCACTTTCTGCCATAAGGGTGGTGTCATCTGCATATCTGAGGTTATTGATATTTTTCCCAGCAATCTTGATTCCAGTTTGTGTTTCTTCCAGTCCAGTGTTTCTCTTGATGTACTCTGCATATAAGTTAAATAAACAGGGTGACAATACACAGTCTTGACGTAATATTTTTCCTATTTGGAACCAGTCTGTTGTTCCGTGTTCAGTTCTAACTGTTGCCTCCTGACCTGCATACAGATTTTTTAAGAGGCAGGGCAGGTGGTCTGGTATTCCCATCTCTTTCAGAATTTTCCACAGTTTATTGTGATCCACACAGTCGAAGTCTTTGGCATAGTCAATAAAGCAGAAATAGATGTTTTTCTGGAACTCCCTAGCTTTTTTGATGATCCAGCAGATGTTGGCAATCTGATTTCTGATTCCTCTACCTTTTCTAAAACCAACTTGAACATCTGGAATTTCACGGTTCATGTATTATTGAAGCCTGGCTTGGAGAATTTTGAGCATTACTTTACTAGCATGTGAGATGAATGCAATTGTGCAGTAGTTTGAGCATTCTTTTGCATTGCCTTTCTTTGGGATTGGAATGAAAACTGACCTTTTCCAGTCTTGTGGCCACTGCTGAGTTTTCAACATTTGCTGGCATATTGAGTGCAGCACTTGTACAGCATCATCTTTTAGGATTTGAAATAGCTCAATTGGAATTCCATCACCTCCACTAGTTTTGTTCACAGTGTTGCTTCCTAAGGCCCACTTGACTTCACATTCCAGGATGTCTGGCTCTAGGTGAATGATCACACCATCGTGGTTATCTGGGTCATGAAGATCTTTTTTTGTACAGTTCTTCTGTGTATTCAAGCTAAACCTGCTTAAAATATTGCAAACATTTTGGTGAGTTGGATGGGACCAGTGCATCTTGAAATCACTGAGGAAGAGGGCATATGGCTGCTGTGGGCCATTGGAGGCAGTCACTTCATATGTGGGGGGTGCTTTTGTGCAAGGTGTGGGCCATCAGCCTTTGTTTGGAGTGAGGGTTTCTGGGGGCTGCTGTGGGTTTCCTTCTCTAGCTGAGATGAGGACTGGGAGAGATGATGTCCACAAACTCTTCTCATCCTAAAATGTGGATGTCACTTGTATGTGGAATCTAAATACATGATACACAAGAACTTATTTACAAAACTGAAATAGACTTACAGACATAGAAAATAAACTTATAGTTACCAAAGGGGAAAGGAGAAGGTAGGAATAAACAGGAGTTTGGGATTAACTATATATCTGGAGAAGGAAATGGCTACCCACTAAAGTATTCTTGCTTGGAGAATCCGTTGGCCGGAGGAGCCTGGAAGACTATAAACCATGGGGGTCTCAAAGAATCAAGACACGACTGAGTAAGCACAAGGACCTACTGTATAGCACAGGGAAGTATATTCAATATCTTGTAATCACCTATAATAGAAAATAATCTTAAAAAGATTATGAATGTGTATAACTGAATCACTTTGCTGTATACCTGAAACTAACACAATATTATAAATCATCTATATTTCAACTAGAATTTTTTAAAAAGAAAAACACTGTGGCTTTAATGCTCTAGTCATTCAATTAATAATACACACTAGTGTATCACATTCATATCTTTAAACCACATTTTTTCATACATGTAGGAGTTTCCCTTCTGAAGTGAGGAACTTCAGTGCAGCTACTTAGCAATAACCTTGATTATTAAAATCACTCACTCTCTCCTGCACACACACACATCAACATTGTACAAGCCAGAGGAGTATGCATTGGGAGGGAAAAACGACAGTCCTAAAGGGGAAATGTGACATCATTTCAATGAATTATTTGGCATGAAAACTTATTCTTCAGAATTCAGAGCATGAGAGTTATTGAAAAGGTCAAGTGAGAAATGACAGCATAAAAAAATATTGATTTAAATTTTCAAAATTGATTACCAGTTTGGGGCCACGAGAGCAACTTGTGTGGTGTTTTCGCTGTACGAGTTGCTAAAATTGATTAGCACTTTTTGAGGAAGGTAGAGCAAATTGCTCTGCTAATCAAGGTAAACCAAATCAAGGAGTGACTTGATTACCACACTCTTTGTGCTCTCAACTCTTCAGCAAAACCAGTTTGGAAAACAGTCTTCCATTGGAGCAGCAGATAAACTTTACTAGTCTCCACTCTTTCCTTTTGATTTTGGAATTTGAAGTAGAGAAGAGAAGCCATTCATGCTTCATGTATTTATTTATTTGGGGCCATGCTAGGCAGTATGTGGGATCTTAGTTCCCTGACCAGATATCCAACCCATTCCCCCTGTAGTGGAAGCATGAAATCTTAATAACTGGATCACCAGGGGAGTCCCAAACTATTCACGCTTTTCACCTTTACGATATCTCAGTCTTTCAGAAGATATGTTATCACTTGAGAAGGTGCAAGTATATATACTACCCTATATTGTGAAACAATTGATGTTTCCATTTTACCATTTTGGTATTTTGAAAAGGCAAAGGAACCAGAGATCAAATTGCCAACATCCATTGGATCATCAAAAAGCAAGAGAGTTCCAGAAAAACATCTACTTCTGCTTCATTGACTAAAGTCTTTGATTGTGTGGATCACAATAAACTGTGGAAAATTCTGAAAGAGATGGGAATACCAGACCACCCGCCCTGCCTCTTGAGAAACCTGTATGTAGGTCAGGAAGCATCAGTTAGAACTGGACACGGAACAAAGGACAGGTTGAAAATTGGGAAAGGAGTACGTCAAGGCTGTATATTGTCATCCTGCTTATTTAACTTCTATGCAGAGTACATCATGTGAAATGCCAGGTGGGATTAATCACAAGCTGGAATCAAGATTGCTGAGAGAAATATCAATAACCTTAGATATGCAGATGACACCACCCTTATGGCAGAAAGTGAAGAAGAACTAAAGAGCCTCCTGATGAAGATAAAAGAGGAGAGTGAAATAGCTGGCTTAAAACCTGACTTTCAAAAAATGAAGTTCATGGCATCCAGTTCCTTTATTTCATGGCAAGTAGATGGGGAAACAATGGAAACAGTGAGAAACTTTTTTTCTTGGGCTCCAAAATCATTGCAGATGGTGATTGCAGCCATGAAATTAAAAGATGCTTGCTCCTTGTAAGAAAAGCTATGATAAACCTAGACATCATATTAAAAAGCAGAGACATTACTTTGCTGACAAGGGTCCATCTAGTCAAAGCTATGGGTTTTCCAGTAGTCATGTATGGATGTGAGAGTTGGACCATAAAGAAAGCTGAGCACCAAAGAATTGATGCTTTTGAGCAGTGGTTTTGGAAAAGACACTTGAGAGTCTTGGACTGTAAGGAGATCAAACCAGTCAATCCTAAAGGAAATCAATCCTAAATATTCATTGGAAGGACTAAATCTGAAGCTGAAGCCCCAATACTTTGGCCACTTAATATGAAGAGTCGACTCACTGGAAAAACATTCCCTGATGCCGGCAAAAATTGAAGGCAGGAGGCGAAGGGAATGACAGGATGAGATGGTTGGGTGGCTTCACTGACTCGATGGATGGACATGAGTTTGAGTAAGCTCTGGGAGTTGGTGATGGACAGGGGAGCCTGGCATGCTGCAGTCCATGGGGTTGCAAAGAGTCAGACACAATTTAGCAACTGAACAACAACAAATGCAACTGTAACAGTGCTGGGTCTAGTTCTGCTAATGATTCAGATCAAGTCAATTAAAAAACCAGCGCATTCGGGCTTGAGTTTGGGATGCCCCCAACTCTTGCATTTTCAGTATTTTCTAATCACTTGTGAGGTCTGAGGCTCTTCAGTCTCAGCTTCCCTCTCACTCCTGGAGAATCTGGGTTCATGAGAATCTGGGTTCATGAGGATCTGGGTGGAGATCCAGAATCTCTACTACCAAGAAACTCTGTTCATTCAACTGACTTGCAATCAGTGTTGACAATGTGTGACTTTGTCCAATGTCCACTTTTAGCAGGTAAAAACCTCATGTCCAAAGAAATAAAGCACAGAGCACAGGGAAGATGGATGGTAGCAGAGCATTATGAAAAGCCCCAGATGTAGAGAAAATCATCTCAGAAGCCTTTGTGGAGAAGGTGAGATTTAAAGCCAGGCCTTGAAAGTTGAATGGAATCTTCTGAGATATCTGCAAACTCAAAGAACTTTGGGGAGAGGTGGATACCCAATGCCCATGGCTCAGCTGAGAAGGGCATGAAAGGGCTTGTCATTCTCAGTGAATGCAGTTCATGGAGTGAGGACTTCCTGGTAGACTCAAGAGCAATTTCAGGACTAGCAGTGGTTCCCAACCTCTGGGATATAATGCCTGACGATCTGAGGTGGAGCTGATGTAATAATAATAATAGAAATAAAGTGCACAGTAGATCATTCCAAAACCATCCCCGTGCTGTCCATGGAAAAGTTGTCTTCCACAAAACTGGTCCTTGGTGCCAAAAATTTGGAGACCACTGCTTCAGAGGACATGGCCGTTTGAAGTGGGTTATGTGGACAGAGTCATGCCAGAAGGTGATGGTGATGTTGAAAGAGAAGAAAGAGGAATGGGTCTCAGTCTCTCCATCCAGAGCTGCCTCTTCTGGGTCTTCCATCTGTGCGAATGAGTGAAGGGTGAACTGTAGAGTGGTCCATGACCACTATCAGAGACCCTCCAACCACAACAAGGTCTTAGACTCAGGGTCAGCCCCAAACCTCAAAACAGCAAGAGGTTTGCTGGGGCCTCACTGGGAGATCTGCTTGCTGTGGGTGGAGTGTCTGCTGACTGAGTGATCACGGACTGCCCCACAACTGTGTGTGTTGCACGAGCTGCAGTAACTCCCAATACTCCCACTGCATCCCTTCCATGCTAGCAGACACTAGCTACTTCTCAAAACTGAGCTGGAAATATTCAGCCAATTAAGTCTTTCATAGAAGCAGTGGTTTATAATGTAGTTTTTCAAAATTGCTGAGCTCCTGTTTCTGTTTATCCCCTCGGGAATTCTTTAATCAGCTCTCAAGCTCAAGTCCAAGTAAAAGCTGAATCTCCAGCCACCGCAGATTCCTATTTTTATTCTGACAACTTGACCAATTAGTGGTTTTCCTGAAAATAAAAGACACCTCAACTTCAAATGACTCAGTCTTAATGAGCAAAATAAACTAGAGGTTGATTGTTTGCATAGAAAAAGAATTTTTTGCTCAATACTGGGGTCCCCTTGAGCATTCTTTAGTTCTTTAAATATTGAGTGTTTACCTTGTCCTAGGTCCTCTTCTGGTCTTTGGGGACACAGTGGTGAACAAAACTGACAATGTTTGTGTCTTCCTGGAGTTTACATCCAGTGGAGAAAACACCAGAGGTCAAAGAAACATGCACACACTATGTTTTCAAGTCATGAAAAGTGTTTTGAGGAAAAGTAAAGCAGGGTAAAGGGTTATCAAGTTATGGATTATGAGGAATTGTCATAATTTGAATGGGAAAGTCTCTCTGAGGCTGTGACCTTCGAGCAGAGAAATGAATGGAGTCGGGTATCGGCGTCCACACCAAGATCTGGAGCCAGAGCCATCCTCCAGGTCGGGGGTGGGCCTAATAGAAGGCCACAGAGGGCCAAGGAGGACCAGACCATGTCTTAGAAGGTGCTGCCCAATAAACATCAACAGGAGTGAAAACAGTCACTGGAAAAATAAGTAACAAAGACATTACTAGACTAGAAAATACTTGCTCCAGGCTCCTGGCCAGGTGAGCTGGTTACCCTTCCACAGTGTGAATTGAGTGTGTGTCCTGAAACAGATCATCATGGTTGCTTTCAAGGAATTAGAACTAAATTCTATTCAATCTTTGCCTGATGTGGCGGGTCCTTGCTAAACTCAATTCCTTGTGTTGCGTCGATGTATAAGCTAAATTCCCGCAACTGCACCCAAGTGACAAGTTGGCAAAGCAGCAGTATTGGCTGAGAGGGTGATTTAAGACAGTGGGACCGGCTGCACTGTCACATGGTAATCATCCTCTACTCTTTGCTGTGGGCTGAACACCTGCAAATCCTTCACAGTCTCGTCATAAAAGAGCTCGGAGGAGCCCACAGGAGATCTTCCGAGTTGTCTAAGAAAACACATGTGATTATTTAACAACTATTTCTAGAAGACTGTTGCCCTGAATTTGATTTCGAAAGAAAACTATAAAGAAAATTCTGGGGAAGTCAGCAGATCTGGAGCTCAGTGGGTAAGAAAGACTGGATGTGGAGGCAGCTGAAGGTTAAGATTTCATGTCTTCAGGTTTCTGGCCAACCTGAGGCCAGAAAGTGGCTTTCTTGTGCTTTCCCACCCAAAACATGCCCAATAAAAATGAGCATCACTCGAACGTTTCTTGCTGAAAGAGAACTCAGAATCATCTCCTCCCAGGCATCATGGGCTTCTCCCTCTCCCCTCCTCCTCCTTGCCCCGTGGTCTTTGAGACCATCCCCATGTCACTGAGTACACAGAATCCATCAGTGTAACAGGCACCTGCTAGGTCCCAAACACACATGGGGCCTCGTCAGTCAGAGGCTTCCACAAGAAAGAAAGGTTAGTCAGTGTCCAACTAAGCCCATTGGTAATAAAGCTAGAAGTTGTGTTCCAGGTAAGACCTTAGCCACAGCCTGTGTCTTAGTTGCTCAGTTTGTACAACTCTTTGTGACCCCATGGACTGTAGCCTGCAAGGCTCCTCTGTCCGTAGGATTCTCCAAGCACTGGAGTGGGGAGCCATTCCCTTCTCCAGGGGATCTTTCCAATCCAGAGATCAAACCCAGGTCTCCTGCATTGCAGGCAAATTCTTTACCGTCTGAGCCACCAGGTTTCCTCTCTTGAAAAATATACAAACTGAGAAAAATACGTGCCAACTAGTTCTGGTTTTGAGTTTGCATCTCCTGTGTCCCAGTGCCATCCCCCCTTTTCTCTGTTGGATATCTGTCTTCAGCTCATCCTTAATGACAAGCTCCAAAGCCTGCTCTCGGTCCCACCAGTTAGGATGAGTCCCTGTTCTGTGGCGTCACCCACGTCTGTCCTGGTACCACCCAGTCTCTCCTCTGGGTCAGGAACTTCCTGGAGTCAGAAGCCATTTCTGACTCTCCCTGCCATCCCCCACACAACCTAACACAGTTGTCAAAGGTGGATGTTTGAGGAAAAAAATCAGTCCAACTAACTATCCAAGACAGGTCCTTGCAATTACAACTTCTCAGGCAAAAAGTTAAAATGTACTTTTTTCCCCCATACAGACTTGGTGATCAGTAGGGTCTGCCTCCAGCCCAGCAGTGGTTCATGAGAGAACTCTTTAAATGTTCGTGAATTTATGAGCCTGGCATGAAACACAGACATTAATAAAAACTGAATTACATAAACTTACACTTAAATGCATTTTATTAAAAACAAAAGCAATGGACTAAAATAGTATATGGTCTTTAATTACTTTTACTTTTACTCCTATCTGTGCTGTTGAGAATATTTGCATATGTCACGTAAACTTGGTGGACAGGCTACACAGATGCGCTCCTGCGTTTTTCTCCCCGCCTGCATATATGGATGCTGGGCCAAGTGCTTGTAACTTGCCAAGATGGGAGCCTTTGCTTCTTGGAAATCACAAAGCTCCAAATCAGAGGGCCTCCCACCCCAGGGCAGAGTGCATGGCTGACTTGTTCTGAAATCATTGCCTCCATATCCAGATTGAGCACTCTCATTTCTCACCATTTCTAATTAACTGAAATAAAGTAGAATTCTCCTTACACACAGACTGATAACATTCAAAGATTTAGAATTTAAGGTAAAGAATTTAGAACATAGAACACTGCATTTTAGAACTAAAAAGGCAATAAATACTATTATACTCTTGAGCTAATTTAGAAGCCAGCATAGCGCTTCTGTGGTATCACAGGGTCACAATCATGAGCTCAGTTTTTATTATATGATCTGGAAAATAATCTCCGTCACTTGAACTCTCATTTTCCAAAGTTGAGAAAGACGGGGTCCTCTTTATAATTTTTCATCAGAATATAAAATGAATAAAATAGAGTACATGCTCCCATCAGTTGAATCACCATAACATTAATACATAATTTTAAAGAGAAAACGCTTTTTAAGAATTTAGTGATTTAACATAAAATCAGGATGAAGCAGTAAAAAGCCCCTGTGTGATTTCATGGGAGGGCTTCGTGGCTCAGTGGTAAAGAATCTACCTGAAATGTAGGAGACCCACGTTTGATCTCTTGGTCGGGAAGATCCTCTGGAGAACAGAATGGCAACCCACTCCAGTATTCCTGTCTGGGAAATCCCATGGACAGAGGAGCCTAGCAGGCTACAGTCTATGGGGTCACAAAGAGTGGACACAACTGAGCACTCCCTCATGGGATTATTTCTGTATCTGGTTTATTCTCCATTGCTTTTCCCCCACGCTCATGCTTTCTTTTCTCTCCCTGTTTCAGAAAGTCTCTCTCTGAAGTTTTAAACTTTGAGTCATAAAGCAGATGGGTTTTAAGAGAAGCAATGATACACTGGCAGATTACCTGTTGTAATGCACTTGACATGCTTGTGTGGGGTTATTTGGGGTGAAGTGAGGTTTGGGTCACTTCGTGTGCAGTCAGTGCTGCTTTTGAATGGGAAGTTGGTATTTTCATCAAAAAAACAAAGTGGCAACACAAGGGAAGTCCATCCTTCCAAAAGTTGAGAGAAATGCAAGATTTCATTTTGAGTAATTTATTCCTTTTTCTCCTAATTAACTCCCATTTTGGCCCCATATTCTCTTCAATAATAACTCTTTCCTTCTTAAAATCTGCTTCAGTTCAGTTCAGTTCAGTCGCTCAGTTGTGTCCGACTCTTTGTGACCCCATGAATCACAGCACGCCAGGCCTCCCTGTCCATCACCATCTCCCGGAGTTCACTCAAACTCACGTCCATTGAGTCGGTGATGCCATCCAGCCATCTCATCCTCTGTCGTCCCCCTCTCCTCCTGCCCCCAATCCCTCCCAGCATCAGAGTCTTTTCCAATGACTCAACTCTTCATATGAGGTGGCCAAAGTACTGGAGTTTCAGCTTTAGCATCATTCCTCACAAAGAACACCCAGGACTGATCTCCTTTAGAATGGACTGGTTGGATCTCCTTGCAGTCCAAGGGACTTTCAAGAGTCTTCTCCAACACCACAGTTCAAAGGCATCAATTCTTCAGTGCTCAGCCTTCTTCATAGTCCAACTCTCACATCCATACATGACCACAGGAAAAACCATAGCCTTGACTAGACAGACCTTTGTTGGCCAAATAATGTCTCTGCTTTTGAATATGCTATCTAGGTTGGTCATAACTTTCCTTCCAAGGAGTAAGTGTCTTTTAATTTCATGGCTGCAATCACCATCTGCAGTGATTTGGGAGCCCCCCAGAATACAGTCTGACACTGTTTCCACTCTTTCCCTATCTATCTGGCATGAAGTGATAGGACCAGATGCCATGATCTTAGTTTTCTGAATGTTGAGCTTTAAACCAACTTTTTCACTCTCCTCTTTCACTTTCATCAAGAGGTTTTTTAGCTCCTCTTCACTTTCTGCCATAAGGGTGGTGTCATCTGCATATCTGAGGTTATTGATATTTTCCTGGCAATCTTGATTTCAGCTTGTGCTTCTTCCAGCCCACTGTTTCTCATGATGTAATCTGCATATAAGTTAAATAAGCAAGGTGACAACACAGCCTTGATGTACTCTTCTTATTTGGAACCAGTCTGTTGTTCCATGTCCAGTTTTAACTGTTGCTTCCTGACCAGTAGGGAGGGACTAGATCTGATAGATAGAGTGCCTGATGAATTATGGACTGAGGTTTGTGACATTGTACAGGAGACAGGGATCAAGACCATCCCCATGGAAAAGAAATGCAAAAAAGCAAAATGGCTGTCTGGGGAGGCCTTACAAATAGCTGTGAAAAGAAAAGAAGCAAAAAGCAAAGGAGAAAAGGAAAGATATAAGCATCTAAATGCAGAGTTCCAAAGAATAGCAGGAAGAGATAAGAAAGCCTTCCTCAGTGATCAATGCAAAGAAATAGAGGAAAAGAACAAAATGGGACAGCCTAGAGATCTCTTCAAGAAAATTAGAGATACCAAGGGAACATTTCATGAAAAGATGGGCTCAATAAAGGACAGAAATGGTATGGACCTAACAGAAGCAGAAGATATCAAGAAGAGGTGGCAGGAATACACATAAGAACTGTACAAAAAAGATCTTCATGATGCAGATAATCACGAGGGTGTGATCACTAATCTAGAGCCAGACATCCTGGAATGTGAAGTCAAGTGGGCCTTAGAAAGCATCACTACGAACAAAGCTAGTGGAGGTGACAGAATTCCAGCTGAGCTATTTCAAATTCTAAAAGATAATGCTGTGAAAGTGCTGCACTCAATATGTCAGTAAATTTGGAAAACTCAGCAGTGGCCACAGGACTGGAAAAGGTCAGTTTTCATTCCAATCCCAAAGAAAGGCAATGCCAAAGAATGCTCAAACTACTGCACAATTGCACTCATCTCACATGCTAGTAAAGGAATGCTCAAAATTCTCCAAACCAGGCTTCAGCAATACGTGAACCATGAAATTCCAGATGTTAAGCTGGTTTTAGAAAAGGCAGAGGAAACAGATATCAAATTGCCAACATCTGCTGGATCATTGAAAAAGCTAGAGAGTTCCAGAAAAACATCTATTTCTGCTTTATTGGCTATGCCAAAACTTTTGACTGTGAAGATCACAATAAACTGTGGAAAATCTGCTTACCTAAGTGGAAAGTGAAAGTGTTAGTTGCTTAGTCTTGTCTGACTCTTTGCAACCCCATGGACTGTAGCCCGCCAGGCTCCTCTTTCCATGGGATTCTCCAGGCAAGAATATTGGAGTAAGTTGCCATGTCCTCCTCCAGGGGAATATTCCCAACCCAGGGATCGAGCCCAGGCCTCCTGCATTGCAGACAGATTCCTTATTGTCTGAGCTACCAGGGAAGCTCTAATTGGGATGTGACCCAATCTGGAATGGTGATCTGGATGGGAATTTTACATCTATTACTGTAAAGAAAAAAGCATAGGGAAAAGTATGATTTATACAACTGGCTTTTAAAAATGAAGATCAGGTCATTCTCTCAAAGATATGAGTGCTCAACTGACCTAGAACTTGTTAATTAAAAAAAAAAATCATTGATCAAATGCCTTTCTTCATAGTGGAGCAGTGAAGGAAACTCTAATAAACACAGTGGTTTTATTTTTCCATCTCTACCCTCCTTTTTCCTGCATAACATCCACTCATGTTGTCTTCTATCAAATAGTTTACCATTCAAAGCTGTTACATCTTGCAGAAGGGTCCTTGGAGCAAGTTTTTGAAGGACATGCTGTGTATCTGTCCAACCCAAAGTGTTGTTTATTTATGGGCTTTAAGAAAAGGTTAAAGCGCGGTCGGCTGCATGCGGCCAAGAGGAGTTACCCCACGTCCGAGGTCAGTGGCAGCCGGAGAAGACACCCCACGTCCGAGGTCAGGGGCGGCTCGGAGAAGCCACCTCGTCCCTGAGGCCAGGGGCAGCGGCCGGGAGGAGCAACCCCAGGAGCCCTGGCTGCAAGGGCGTAGGAGGGCCGAGAGGACCTATCCAACGTTGAAGGTCAGGAAGGACGGCAGTAAGGAGATACCCCTCGTCCAAGGTAAGGAGCAATGGCTGTGCTTTGCTGGAGCAGCCGTGAAGAGATACCCCATGCCCAAGGTAAGAGAAACTCAAGTAAGATGGTAGGTGTTGCAAGAGGGCATTAGAGGGCAGACACATTGAAACCATACTCACAGAAAACTAGTCAATCTAATCACACTAGGACCACAGCCTTGTCTAATTCAATGAAACCAAGCCATGCACACGGGGCAACTCAGGACGGGTGGGTCATGGTGGAGAGGTCTGACAGAACGTGGTCCACTGGAGAAGGGAATGGCAAACCACTTCAGTATTCTTGCCTTGAGAACCCCATGAACAGTATGAAAAGGCAAAATGATAGGATACTGAAAGAGAAACTCCCCAGGTTGATAGGTGCCCAATATGCTACTGGAGATCAGTGGAGAAATAACTCCAGAAAGAATGAAGGGATGAAGCCAAAGCAAAAACAATACCCAGCTGTGGATGTGACTGGTGATAGAAGCAAGGTCTGATGCTGTAAGAGCAATATTGCATAGGAACCTGGAATGTCAGGTCCATGAATCAAGGCAAAATGAAAGTGGTCAAACAAGAGATGGTAAGAGTGAATGTCGACATTCTAGGAATCAGCAAACTAAAATGGACTGGAATGGGTGAATTTAATTCAGATGATCATTATATCTACCACTGTGGGCAGGAACCCCTCAGAAGAAATGGAGTAGCTATCATGGTCAATGAAAGAGTCCAAAATGCAGTTCAGTTCAGTTCAGTTCAGTCGCTCAGTCATGTCCGACTCTTTGCGACCCCATGAATCGCGGCACGCCAGGCCTCCCTGTCTATCACCATCGCCCGGAGTTCGCTCAGACTCACGTCCATCGAGTCCGTGATGCCATCCAGCCATCTCATCCTCTGTCGTCCCTTTCTCCTCCTGCTCCCAATCCCTCCCAGCATCAGAGTCTTTTCCAATGACTCAGCTCTTCATATGAGGTGGCCAAAGTACCGGAGCTTCAGCTTTAGCATCATTCCTTCCAAAGAAATCCCAGGGTTGATCTCCTTTAGAATGGACTGGTTGGATCCCTTGCAGTCCAAGGGACCCTCAAGAGTCTTCTCCAACACCACAGTTCAAAGGCATCAATTCTTCAGCGCTCAGCCTTCTTCACAGTCCAACTCTCACATCCATACATGACTACTGGAAAAACCATAGCCTTGACTAGACGGACCTTAGTCGGCAAAGTAATGTCTCTGCTTTTGAATATACTATCTAGGTTGCTCATAACTTTTCTTCCAAGGAGTAAATGTCTTTTAATTTCATGGCTGCAGTCACCATCTGCTGTGATTTTGGAGCCCACCAAAATAAAGTCTGACACTGTTTCCCCTGTTTCCCCATCTATTTCCCATGAAGTGATGGGACCAGATGCCATGATCTTCATTTTCTGAATGTTGAGTTTTAAGCCAACTTTTTCACTCTCCTCTTTCACTTTCATCAAGAGGCTTTTTAGTTCCTCTTCACTTTCTGCCATAAGGGTGGTGTCATCTGCATATCTCAGGTTATTGATATTTCTCCCGCAAACTTGATTCCAGCTTGTGTTTCTTCCAGTCCAGCATTTCTCATGATGTACTCTGCATAGAAGTTAAATAAGCAGGGTGACAATATACAGCCTTGACATACTCCTTTTCCTATTTGGAACCAGTCTGTTGTTCCTTGGATGCAATCTCAAAAACAACAGAATGATCTCTGTTCATCTCCAAGGCAAACCATTCAGTATCACAGTTATCCAAGTCTATGCCCCAACCAGTAATACTGAAGAAGCTGAAGTTGAACGGTTTTATGAAGACCTACAAGACCTTTTAGAACTAATGCCCTAAAAAAGATGTTCTTTTCATGATAGGGGACTGGAATGCAAAAGTAGGAAATCAAGAAACACCTGGAGTAACAGGCAAATTTGGCCTTGGAATGTGGAATGAAGCAGGGCAAAGATTAACAGAGTTTTGCCAAGAAAATGCACTGGTCATAGCAAACACCCTCTCCCAACAACACAAGAGAAGACCCTACACATGGACATCACCAGATGGTCAACACCGAAATCAGATTGATTATATTCTTTGCAGCCAAAGATGGAGAAGCTTTATACAGTAAACAAAAACAAGACCAGGAGCTGACTGTGGCTCAGATCATGAACTCCTTATTACCAAATTCAGACTCAAATTGAAGAAAGTAGAGAAAACTGCTAGACCATTCAGGTATGACCTAAATCAAATTCCTTATGATTATACAGTGGAAGTGAGAAATAGATTTAAGGGCCTAGATCGGATAGATAGGGTGCCTGATGAACCATGGAATGAGGTTCATGACATTGTACAGGAGACAGGGATCAAGACCATCCCCATGGAAAAGAAATGCAAAAAAGCAAAATGGCTGTCTGGGGAGGCCTTATAAGTAGCTGTGAAAAGAAGAGAGGTGAAAAGCAAAGGAGAAAAAGAAAGATATAAGCATCTGAATGCAGAGTTCCAAAGAATAGCAAGAAGAGATAAGAAAGGCTTCTTCAGTGATCATTGCAAAGAAATAGAGGAAAAGAACAGAATGGGAAAGCCTAGAGATCTCTTCAAGAAAATTAGAGAAACCAAGGGAACATTTCATGAAAAGATGGGCTCAATAAAGGACAGAAATGGTATGGACCTAACAGAAGCAGAAGATATTAAGAAGAGGTGGCAAGAATACACAGAAGAACTGTACAAAAAAGATCTTCATGACCCAGATAATCATGATGGTGTGATCACTAATCTAGAGCCAGACATCCTGGAATGTGAAGTCAAGTGGGCCTTAGAAAGCATCACTATGAACAAAGCTAGTGGAGGTGATGGAATTCCAGTTGAACTGTTTCAAATCCTAAAAGATGATGCTGTACAAGTGCTGCACTCAATATGCCAGCAAATGTTGAAAACTCAGCAGTGCCCACAGGACTGGAAAAGGTCAGTTTTCATTCCAATTCCAAAGGAAGGCAATGCCAAAGAATGCTCAAACTACCACACAATTGCACTCATCTCACATGCTAGTAAAGGAATGCTCAAAATTCTCCAAGCCAGGCTTCAGCAGTACGTGAACCGTGCCCTTCCTGATGTTCAAGCTGGTTTTAGAAAAGGCAGAGGAACCAGAGATCAAATTGCCAACATCCGCTGAATCATTGAAAGAGCAAGAGAGTTCCAGAAAACATCTATTTCTGTTTATTGACTATGCCAAAGCCTTTGACTGTGTGGATCACAAGAAACTGTGGAAAATTCCTCAAGAGATGGGAATACCAGCCCACCTGACCTGCCTCTTGAGAAATCTGTATGCAGGTCAGGAGGCAACAGTTAGAACTGGACATGGAACAACAGACTGGTTCCAAATAGGAAAAGGAGTACGTCAAGGCTGTATATTGTCACCCTGCTTATTTAACTTCTATGCAGAGTACATCATGAGAAACGCTGGACTGGAAGAAACACAAGCTGGAATCAAGTTTGCCGGGAGAAATATCAATAACCTCAGATACGCAGATGACACCACCCTTATGGCAGAAAGTGAAGAGGAGCTAAAAAAAAAAAAAAAAAAGCCTCTTGATGAAAGTGGAAGTGGAGAGTGAAAAAGTTGGCCTAAAGCTCAACATTCAGAAAACGAAGATCATGGCATCTGGTCCCATCACTTCATGGGAAATAATGAGGAAACAGGGGAAACAGTGTCAGACTTTATTTTTGGGGGCTCCAAAATCACTGCAGATGGTGACTGCAGCCATGAAATTAAAAGACACTTACTCCTTGGAAGAAAAGTTATGACCAACCTAGATAGCATATTCAAAAGCAGAGACATTACTTTGCCGACTAAGGTCCGTCTAGTCAAGGCTATGGTTTTTCCAGTAGTCATGTATGGATGTGAGAGTTGGACTGTGAAGAAGGCTGAGCGCCGAAGAATTGATGCTTTTGAACTGTGGTGTTGGAGAAGAGTCTTGAGAGTCCCTTGGACTGCAAGGAGATCCAACCAGTCCATTCTAAAGAAGATTAGCCCTGGGATTTCCTTGGAAGGAATGATGCTAAAGCTGAAGCTCCAGTAGTTTGGCCACCTCATGTGAAGAGTTGAGTCATTGGAAAAGACTCTGATGCTGGGAGGGATTGGGGGCAGGAGGAGAAGGGGACGACAGAGGATGAGATGGCTGGATGGCATCACGGACTCGATGGACGTGCGTCTGAGCGAACTCCAGGAGATGGTGACGGACAGGGAGGCCTGGCGTGCTGTGATTCATGGGGTCGCAAGGAGTTGGACATGACTGAGCAACTGAACTGAACTGAACTGAAGAAAAGGTTTGAAGGGTGTCACAGAGGGAAGAGTTGGCTCTGGGAGGTCTGCACCAAGACAAGTTGGTGGGCCTCCTTTTTGCATGATATGCAGACCCAGGCCCCAGCCTGCAGTAGAAGGCCCAGGGCCGGTCCTGGTTCAGGGAAGAACTGCTGATGGGCCCCAGTCATCTCCACTTGAAGCTGTTTTCTATTGGCCTGAATCACTGAGCAGACAGGGGATGAGCTGTGACTGTGGGCAAAGGACTCTCAAGCAGAGGGAGGAAGAAGCCAGCATAACTGCTCTTCCGTGAACCTTCCATGCCTCTGAATGTGTTGGCATTCTGAATAGACAACAGACAGATAGACAGCAAGAGCAAGATGGTCCAGATGAAGCAGGCAAGCTTTACTTCCAGCAGGGTGTCTCCTGGCACATGGAACATGGATATGTTGGAAACAGCACCCAAGTACAGCCCCTTGTCTGCACTGAGGGCACCAGCTCTTCCATATGACCTTCAACAGACCACATACTTGCCTGCCGCCTCAGTTTCAGCATCTGTGAAATGGGCACAGAGGCTCTATTTCCTGTACCAGGAGCCTGTTGAGAAGTATCTGGAACTTCTCTCAAATCACAAGGTATTATCAATAGTTTAGAATCCATCTTCTAGAGGCATATTACTAGGAAAAAAGACGACACTGACTGTCCAGGGTCTGGAGAAAGCCTGCATTTCTGCCATGCCTTCTCCCATAGGACCAGGTAGGCTGCCCTTGGAAGTACCAATTTAAAAAAAAATTAGACCAGGGACTCCCCTGGTGTCCAGTGGTTAGGACTTTGAGCTTCCACTGCAGGGGGCACGTGTTTGATCCCTGGTCAGGGAACTAAGATCTTACATGCTGTGTGATGCAGCCAAAAAGAAAAAAAGAAATAAAGAAATGAAAAAAGAAGTAGACCACCTGGAAACTCTGTGAGAGCTTCTTAAGCCCTGCAGCCTCTGAAATCAGCTCCTGTCTGCAGAGAATCCATCCAACCTAAAATTAACATGTTGTGGTACGCATGAAGTGGGGACCCATGGCAGGTGTCTTCTGGGTCCATGTGGTGAGCTGGACAGTGGAGAGGGTCTTGCAGGGCAGCATGTGATCTGCATGGTCTACAAGGTGGACAGGTGTGCCCACCATCCTGTGCTCACCTGCAAGGAGAGCCCACCTCTCCCACCATAGGAATAGCCAGCCCCCAGCCTCCGACAGGGGCAGAGCCTACAGGCTTCTCTCCCTAATACTGGGTTCCAGCTGCCTTGCCCCAAATGGGACCTTTGGAAAGTGAGAGGTGAATGCTTTCATATCCATGTTGAGTGGATTTTTATTATCCCTTTCTCAGTTGACAGGAGGAAAAAAAAAGAAGAGAAAGACATTTGCTGGACAAAATAAGATGCACTCGCTCCCAGGTGCCAAATGCTTTGTGACAGGGAGTTATTTAGGTGGAAAACTACCAGTGCAGTACCTAGAGGGGGGAGGGAGAGGACAGAGCAGCCTCCGGCCTGAGCAATGTGAGCTGAGTGTCTGGAGGGCAGTGCCAGGGAGTGAGCCCCACCAGCAAGCCCCCCAGGCAGCAGGGCTGTGAAGTCTGGGGAGAAGTACCATCCATGCAGGCCTGGTCTTCTTGCTGGGACAACTCCCCAGGGCAGCTGCTAACCAGCCCAGGACATTCTGTGTCCATGTGATGGCCCAGGATGCTGGGAACTTCAACTGTCCCTGTTTCATTTTTAAAATCCCACCACCTGCATTCTTGCTGTGAAACTGGGTTCAATCAAGGGCTGACATGGATGGTGTTCTGACCGACCTGGCCTCAGTGAACCTGAGCAATCTGCCCTGCACTTGTAAACAGGAGGCCTCGGAGGAGGGCATCTGCTCACAATGTCTCCAAAATGTCACCGCCCCAGCGCTCACCCGGCCCAGCCTGTCATCTCAGCTAGAGGAGGAGGAAAGGGAGATACTTTGATCCAGTGTGTTCACAGACAGATTATGACATGCACACATGTGAATGCACATGCAAGTGTGTGCACACACACATTTAAATAGGTACACATACTTGAGCACACATGACATGCATACATGTGCACACTCAAGTATGTGCACACACACACACACTCATGCTCACCCTTTAAACACAATTCCCCGAATCTCAGTGTGACCCTGCTAATGCAGGGAGGGTGTGTAGCATTTGGGTAGCAGGTCCTGTGATATTTAGATCAATTCACTTTTTATATGACAGTGATTCTGAATTCTTGCCAGCAGTTCATTTTCTCTATTTTTTACATTATAACGTCTCAGTTTTCTGCCCAAGCTAAAGGCAGGCTGTCAGTCTAAGGTGACAAACCTGCCGCTCACTCCAGGCTTTCTCTGTGACGCTATACTTCCGTCACGTGTCCTTCACTGACCTTCCAAACTGGAACAGACATGCCAGGACCATAGAGGGAGGAGGGCCAGCATGGCTCGCCCCCTTCCTTCTGTTCTTCCTTCCTGATCTGATACCTAAATTATAGCCACATCTCATTCTAAGTGAGTTTTGCAGAAATCAGATCCTAATCATGTCAGTGCCACTGCATTCTTAACCTTTTATTGAAGAGCATTGTGTGGAGACAAAACTGCACAGATAATAAAGACATTTTCATGCATATAATGCTGCTCCATAGACAACTCCTGGATGGAGACACAGAAGGTGACCAGCAATTCCAGGAGTCCTCCTGCCCAGTCCACTTACTGCCTCCCACCGAGCGGACCTCGATTCTGGCTCCTAACAGCTTGGATTCACTGGTCTCACTGACCACAGTGTTTGTGATGCCCATCTGTTTGTACTGTTTCGGCACACGTGGCGGTATAACATTCCATCGTGTGAGGACACTGACATTGCTTCATCCCAGGCACTGGTGGGTGTTTACTAAGTTCCAATTTCTGGTTATTATAAGTAGTTACATTATGAGCATCCTTGTACCTGTCCTTTGATGAGAACATGTACACAACTCTGCGGGTATTAACCTAAGCGTGGGATTGTTAAGTCATGTAATAGGGAAGTGAATGGCCTTAGTCAATACTGACACAGGTCTCACTGCAGTCAGCAATGTGTGTGTGTTGGGGGATGTGTGCTTAGTCACTGAGCTGTGTCTGACTCTCTGCGACCCCATGGACTGTAGCCCATCAGACTTCTCTGTCCGTGGGATTTCCCAGGCAAGAATACTGGAATGGGTTGTCATTTCCTTCTCCACAGGATCTTGCTGACTCAGAGATCAAACCCACATCTCTCGTGTTGGCAGATAGATTCTTTACCATTGAGCCAACTGAAGTTTATAAAATGTGCAAGCACCAAATAAACAAATAAATAAAAAATGACTTTTCCCACTCTAAAAATAATAATACTCTCCATATAAACTTAGGGAATGATGATAAAATAACAAAATCACTGTAATTCCATTATCTAGAAGTTTTTGCTAGTTTACTATATTTCTTTTAGTGCATTTTTTCCTTCATGTACAAATGTGTTTTTCCACAATTGGGATCATTTGGGCCACAGAATTTTGATGACTTTTGCTTCACTTTCTATTTTACCAGGAGCATTTTGCATGCTGTTTGATATATTTTAAAGACTATTTTCAATGGCTGTAAAATGTTTATTTGTGTGAATGATTATGATGTACTATGCACTTCTTACTGCATATTCTAGCTGGTTTTTTTCCCCTACTATATAAATATCAGGCTCTTCCCTGGTGGCTCAGATGATAAAGCGTCTGCCTGCAATGTGGGGGACCTGCGTTCGATCCCTGAGTTGGGAAGATCTCCTGGAGAAGGAAATGGCAACCTACTACAGTACTCTTGCCTGGAAAATCCTATGGACAAAGGAGCCTGGTAGGCTACTGTCCATGGGGTCACAAAGAGTCGGACATGACTGAGTCACTTCACTATATAAATATCGAGGATATGTAAGTTCTCTTGCATACCTTTAATCACGTTTCTGATTCTTTCCTGATGATACGTTCCTAGGAGTGTCCTGAGTCCAAGTGTCCAACTGTTTTTGGGCTCTTGCGGTGCTGTGTCAAGGACACAGTCATCACAGCAATGAGGTGACAGCCTATGTCTCCTGTGAGCCTGCCTTAACTTATACTGTCCATCCAGCCCCCAACATACAACTTAACATCAGAACATGCATATGGGGAAGATGTAACATAGGCTTTAAAAAAAAGATGGGTTTTGGAGAATCAAGGAGAGTCTTTAGTTAATGAAACAAAGGGGAAAAAATACTTTTTTTAAGCTGCTGAAAGATAAAGCAAAGTTTGCATCCCTGATTAACAAGTTTTTGTGTGTTTTTTTTTTTTAACATCATAGGCAAGAAAGTTTCTATCTTCCCAGAAAATAAAGCTTAGAACTAGGACTCCTGAAGAGTTATTTTCTGGCTTTGTAGCTGAGGAGGTAATATGTGCGATCTTTCATGAAGGATAACGGCTGTGCCTCCCATGCATAACATTTTTAATTAACTTTTTATTTTGGAACAAGAAAGCACAGATTAGAGCTTGCATCCTGGTGGTATGAGACAGAGAATTCATCTCACAACTGATTATATGTAAAGAGGGATTATAAACACCAAGTCAGTAAATCTTTTCAGAATATCTAGTGGTTTTTTCTACTTCTCAAACAGAAAAGCCATGCATGAGGGTTTGTATTAATGCCAACAGCAGAATGTAAGTGAGGGTTCTTGAGGCTTGCTTGAGCATTAGAATGTTTTCATCACTTTGGCTGCTTTCCGCACAAGGGCTTGCAGAATTACACACTGCATTTTTATACACACACAGTCAGAGCGGACTGATATTCTGACACGACTTCAGTGTGGGGTATATCCTCCTTCCTCAGGCCAGCTGTCCTTTCACACCCAGATGCTATGATCGGTCTCCTTGCCTTTGCTTTGTTATCTCTGCCTTAAAAAAAAAATTTATTGGACTAGAGTTGATTTACAATGTTGTGTCAGTTTCAAGTGGATAGTAAAGTCAATCAGTTATACACATACATATATCCACTCTTTTTTAGATTCTTTTCCCACATAGGTCATTTCAGAGTATTGAGTAGAATTTCCTGTGCTACACAGCAGGTCCTTGTTGGTTATCTATTTTATGTACTGCTGCTAAGTCGCTTCAGTCGTGTCCTACTCTGTGCGACCCCATAGATGCCAACCCACCAGGCTCCCCCATCCCTGGGATTCTCCAGGCAAGAACACTGGAGTGGGTTGCCATTTCCTTCTTCAATGCATGAAAGTGAAAAGTGAAAGGGAAGTCGCTCAGTCATGTCTGACTCTTAGCGACCCCGTGGACTGCAGCCCACCAGGCTCCTCTGTCCATGGGATTCTCCAGGCAAGTACTGGAGTGGGGTGCCATTGCCTTCTCCAGTAGTGTGTATATCTCAATCCCCAGCTCCTAATTTATCCCTGCTCCCTTCTCCTTTCTGGTTACTCAGCTTATAAAGAATCTGCCTGCAATGCAGGAGACCCCAATTCGATTCCTGGGTCGGGAAGATTCCCTGGAGAAGGGATAGGCTACCTACTCCAGTATTTTTGGACTTCCTTTGTGGCTTATCTGGTAAAGAATCCACCTGCAATGTGGGAGACCTGGGTTAAATCCCCAGGTTGGGAAGATCCCCTAGAGAAGGAAGCAGCTACCCACCCTAGTATTCTGGCCTGGAGAATTCCATGGACTGCATAGTCCATGGGATTGCAAAGAGTTGGACATGACTGAGTGACTTTCACTTCATTTCTTTGTTTCCCCTTTGGTAACCATAAGTTTATTTTCTATGTCTGTTTTGTAAGTTCCTTTGTATCTTTTCTCAGATTCCACATAAAAGCAGTCTCATATGTTATTTGTTTTTCCCTGTCTGACCTACTTCACTTAGCATCTTGATCTCTACCTCCACTCATGTTGCTGCAAATGGCATCGTCTTGTTCTTTTTAATGGTTGAGTAATATTCCATTGTATATATGTGCCACACCTTCTTTATTCATTCCTCTGTTGATGGGCACTGCAGGACTCCTCTGAAAGCTCTTTGCTCATCAGGCTGATGTTCTGTGGGGCAGAGATCTGGAGTCAGACAGGCACCTGTCCTCATGGAGGTCCCCTTTGATAGGGCAGTTGGTGGGGCCTGGACTTGGACCTGGACGTGGAACAAACAGTCTTTGGGTTTATTTTTGATTCCCACCAGAATTCTGGGGCATACTGGAAAAAGGAGCAGAAAGTCCTCACTTTTTACCATGGGCAGGTGGCTTGCTGGCTCAAGGGAGGGGACCTCCATCTGAAGGAATGCATGTCTAAACCCATACCTCGGTCTAACGATGGAGGAGGCTCCCCATACAGCTCAGTCTTCGGTTACCAGGCAGATTTGGAGTGTACAGATTTGAGACAGTGTGTGGCTGAGGTGTAAGCAGTGCCTGGAATGTACTTTGCTATGTTTTCACCCTGAGAGAAGGACACGAGTGTGTGGGCTGTAATCACCCGTAAATTCAACCTCCACTGATAAAGTCGGCAGGTCAGATCAATCATCAGGTCTAACACATAATGTGAAGCCAATATGTGTTAGAAGTTAACAGTTTCAAAACTGCTTGAAATTTGTTCCCACAGTTGCCTAACTCTAACAAATAATTTAAGAATTGTCTCACCAACCCTAAAATGCCATACAGTAAAATGCTTTCAGATATAGGCCGGTAACAAGGGTTATTATAAAAGATGAGGACAGAGAATGAAAACGTTCATTTCTGTTTTCTTGTTATTACAGGTTTGGCACTATAATGGGTATTTTACATAGGGTTTAAAAAGTAGAAATGCAGTTAAAAAGTGGTTGCAGTGGTTGGTATATTATTTTCTAAGTGATCTGAGTTTTCACAAGGGTCAAAATGACCAGCTTCAGAAGGACAAGTGTGTGTCGACCGTCACCAGGGAGGGGCCAGAAAATGTTCCATCTCAGGTGGACTCGGTGGGGTTTCAGAGGAGGTTGGGTACCAATCATGGAACTGTAAGCTATTCCATCATGAATCTCTGCGTTTCAGAGATTTATTCAGTTTTGTTGCAGAAAATGCAAAACAAGTCAGGAGAGTGTTTCATCTCAAGTCAGTAAACAACAAATACATTGACTTTGTCAATGTTTGGCATTTAACTGGCTTCCCCCTTCTTTCATCCTATTTTGTGAGTTCACCTACTAACTGCAGTTTTAGCAAAGGAACCTGGGCAGGGAGGGTCTGGATGGGGGTGGGGGACCTGGGGGCAGTGTCTGGAAAGGAAGAAGGGCCTTGTTGGGGGAGGGTCTGGAAGAGGGTGAGGAACCTCAGGAGGAAGTTTCAAAAGGGGAGGGGGGACCTGCAGGGGAAGGTCTGGATAGGGAGCAGAGCCAGTGGGCACACTGAGACTGGCCAGGCAGCAGCTGAGAGAGGCAAACCTGTGACTGTGACCACTCTGACTGTGCAAGTAGTTCAGCAGCTTCTCTGCTCTCCACATGCCCCCTACCATCCTCCAACACACACTCAGACTCACAAATAGATAGCCAGTGGGAATTTGCTGTATGATGCAGGGGGTTCAAACTGGTACTCTGTGTCAACCTAGAAGGTTGGGATGGGGTGGGAGGTGGGTACGAGAGGAAGAGGACATGTGTATACCTGTGGCTGATTCACGTTGATGTTTGGCAGAAACCAATACAATGTTGAAAAACAATTATCCTCCAATTAAAAATAAACTTTAAAAAAAAAACTGAATACATAAGTTAAAAAACAAAAAGACAGCTGGTGTGAGTTTCTAGTAATAGATCCAACTCATCCTTGGAAGCTGAGTGTCACAAATGAGCACACAGGCCACAGGTCCAGCTGGATGGATGTCAGCTTAACTAACATGAGAAGGAGTCATCCTCATTGAAGAGAGAGTTCTGTCGGGACATTCACAGGAACAGGTATATTTAGAGAGCCAGGCAGGTGCTCTGGGAGAAGGAGAGGTGTCAATACCAATGACCCCCAGGCCCTGGGCAGTTCCAGACGTGGGACCTTAAGACAGAGGTGTGAGGGTAAAGTGGGCAGGATGGTTGGGGGATGGACAGCTAAGGTTCCAAATAGATGGATGTTCCTGATGCTGAGACGAGCTTTGCCCCCAGAATCAAGTCTGGTTATCAGACCTCAGCTGTAAAATGCAGACAGAATCTGAGGAGTGAGATGGAAATCAGGTTATTAGGCTTGAAATCTGAAGTCAGAGTGGGCTTGATCGCATTACCCTCTCCCCAAAGTATTAGATGAGGGCTGGCCTCCTGGAGAGAAAGCCAGTGCTTGGATGTGGAAAGGGAAGAGAGTAAGGGGTGACTGATGTATTTACCTACTTGTGCCATGGCAGGTGCAGCCCTGAGTTACTGATTTCTTTCCTCGTTAAATCCTCATAACCATTCTGTGAAGTGCTATTGTCCCCCCGTTTCATCCACTGAGACCCTAGTTCCAAGACTTGCAGAAACACTAGTATGAATGGCTGTCTTCAGATTTCTTGCTGAGCAAAGAAGGATCTAGCTTTCCCAAGAAAACTTTCTTCTGGCACTTTCTTGTACCCATCTCTGCTGAAAAGAAGCCATTTCTTTTATTATGACAGAGGACTAGGGAGTACAGGGTCCTTTCCTGAACATCCTAAACAAAAGTGCCTACATTCAAAGGTTTTCTGCCACTCACTACAGGGTGATTTACCAGTACTGCAGTAAGGAGATAATGAGGCTCAGAAGTAACCTGATGGAGTGACTATTTCCAGGGAGGAACTTGCAGTGTTCAGGATGGGTCAGGGGCCTGCCTGACACCCAGGATCTCAGTGTCCATAAATATTGAACAGAGTTGGTTTATTTTTGTAACTTAAAGCCCGGGAACCACCATGTGAGTGGCTTTAAATTCAGCTCATAAAATAACCTTCCAAATCAGTCCATTTGGTTCTTGAGGTCTCCAGACCATGTTTCAACTTTACAACCACCTCTGACACAGAATGATGGTTCCCCGCCCCCCAGATCTGGATACCTTTGCACCTTACCAACCTTGCAAAACAGGAAGAAAAGTGGAAAGGGAATTGTTCATTAAAATATCTGCTTGAAGTTTCATTAGCTCAAAGTAACCCACCTAACCTTTCTGGCCCCCCTGTGGTTGATAAATAATTGGAATAAACACAGCACTCACAGTGACAATAATGGCAACAAGGATGGTTCACTCTTAGAGAGGAGCAGTCTTCTAAGCTCTTTCACATTAATCAAGATAGATTGTTTTTTAAAAGACCTCTAATTACTTTCCTGTTAATTATTTATATTCACCAAGAGTTTTACGCTTCCTTGCTAGTTAGTAGCCTCATGAGGTACAGTGGGTATTAAATATTGATTTATGCCTGGCAATTGTGAACAGAGCTGGCTTGCCCGGCCGCATCCTTGGCTAAAGTCACTCGTTCTCAGTCTTCTTCAGCAGCAGCTTATCACCAACCACATGCCCAAAACCAAACAAGAACACCTCGTGTGTCCAGCTAACCCTCTTGTTTTCATCATAGAAACATGGAACTTATATACCCGAGAGATCTCTTCTTACAGTCCCATCAGGAGCCACATAAATGATGCCCTTAGCATCACTAGGTTGATAAGTGGATTTCAGGGTATCCTTGTTTCCACCTCACACTCAAAGCAGACGCCACTAATCCACATTGGGCTGGTCCAACTGGTCCCCAACCCAATTATAATGCTTCTTTACACAGCTCTCTGAGCAATTTCCTCCAATCGATTGGTTTTTATCTCCAGTGCCAGTTCATATTTGTCATCTGTTCTCTGCTCATGAAAAACCTTACCAAGAGTGAGCTTATTACTGCCCAGGACAGCTTGCTCCTCTATTAAGTCTGGCTGCAGGAGCAGCTCTTTATAAATAATCTCCAACAAGATGACCTAAGTGACATTCTAAAATTTCTGTTCTTACTTCTTTATCTTTCTCTTATCCACTCTATTTTTTTTAACCTCTATTTATCCCTTTGCTTGAAAGTATACATTTCAGTCATGGTGGAAAGAAAATATACAATTGCTCATATTTTTTAGGTTTTGTTTTATTTAAAATCTATCCATGTTTGCAAATCCAACTCAATGGATGTGAATTTGAGCAAATTCCAGGAGACAGTGAAGGACAGGGAAGCCAGCCATGTTGCAATTCATGGGGTCACAGAGTGTTGGACATGACTTAGCGACTGAACAATAACAATCCATGGTTTAAAATAAACAATCTCTGTAAAATTTTGTGGATACAGAGGACCATCCAGGCAAGAAAATAAAGGCTCTCAGAACTGCTTTTAAAAACTGTGATAGAGGTTTTCCATGAGAGCACCGATGGTGGGGAATTAGGAGAAAACTCAGAATTGAGAGCCGAACCAAATTTTGAGGGGTCAAGAAGAGTTTTGCCAGACAGTTAGTGGGGAAAGTACAGCCTAAGGAGAGAAGCTGGACGGGGATGTGTGTGCCCATAAAAGGTGTGCTAGGTTAGTGATTCTGGGACTTGGGCTGGAGAGCTTATGAGAAGACAGCTCAAAAGTCTCCTCTCTCTGTGTGTCTGATTCCAAGGACCCGGGATGGAGTCCGAAAACTTGCATTTCTAGCAATTTTGATGCCGATGTTCAGGGCCCCCACTTCGCGGCCCCTTGCTTTCAGCCTGAGCAGGCTATGCGTTCCTGCCCCCAGTCCCATGAGGGTGGGTTTTCTTTTCCATCTGTCCTGCTTTTTGAACGGTGAGCATGGAAAAGAATGATAAATGTTCAAGCAAAATGTGAAGGCTTGTCTGTCAAGGTGACCTTTGTTTGCTTGGGCAATGTGAGCTCAAGGTGGGACAAATTGGTTATTGTCGGGAGTGAGTCTGTGGCCGCAGAGAGAGAAAGCCCACCAGTGATGGGAGCAGGACTCGAGGAGTTGGCACTGGGCGGGGGGTCCCCTCCAAAGTTCCACAGGAGGGTCCACTGTGTTGTCAGGAGTGCCTGAGACTCAGGCTCTGGGTCTTTAAGGCGTGGATCATGTGATGGTTTCCTCCAAGTCATCTGCCACTCTCACCATGGGGGAGTCACCGCTCCTTCCTGCTGTCCTTTCCCTGAAGGACTGGACTTGCCTCCACTTATGGAACTGTCCCCTCAGTTCACTTCAGTTGAGTTCAGTCACTCAGTTGTGTTTGACTCTTTGTGACCCCATGAACCGCAGCACGCCAGGCCTTCCTGTCCATCACCAACTCCCGGAGTTTACTCAAACTCATGTCCATTGAGTCGGTGATGTCATCCAACCATCTCATCCTCTGTCATCCCCTTCTCCTCCTGCCCTCAATCTTTCCCAGCATCAGGGTCTTTTCAAATTAGTCAGCTATTCACATCATGTGGCCAAAGTATTGGAGTTTCAGCTTCAACATCAGTCCTTCCAATGAACACTCAGGACTGATATCCTTTAGGATGGACTGGTTGGCTCTCCTTGTAGCCCAAGGGACTCTCAAGAGTCTTCTCCAAGATCACAGTTCAAAAGCATCAATTCTTTGGCACTCAGCTTTCTTTATAGTTCAACTCTCACGCCCATACATGACTACTGGAAAAACCATAGCCTTGACTAGGCGGACCTTTGTTGGCAAAGTAATGTCTCTGCTTTTCAATATGCTGTCTAGGTTGGTTATAACTTTCCTTCCAAGGAGTAAGCGTCTTTTAATTTCATGGCTGCAATCACCATCTGCAGTGATTTTGGAGCCCAGAAAAATAAAGTCAGCCATTGTTTCCACTGTTTCCCCATCTACTTGCCATGAAGTGATGGGACTGGATGCCATGATCTTCGTTTTCTGAATGTTGAGCTTTAAGCCAACATTTTCACTCTCCTCTTTCACTTTCATCAAATCTCTTTAGTTCTTCTTCACTTTCTGCCATAAGGGTGGTATCATCTGCATATCTGAGGTTATTGATATTTCTCCTGGCAATCTTGATTCCAGCTTGTGTTTCTTCCAGTCCAGCATTTCTCATGATGTATTCTGCATATAAGTTAAATAAGCAGGGTGACAATACACAGCCTTGATGTACTTCTTTTCCTATTTGGAACCAGTCTGTTGTTCCAGGTCCAGTTCTAACTGTTGCTTCCTGACCTGCATACAGGTTTCTCAGGAGGCAAGTCAAGTGGTCTGGTATTCCCATCTCTTTCAGAATTTTTCACAGTTAATTGTGATCCACACAGTCAAAGATGTTGGCATAGTCAATAAAGCAGAAATAGATGTTTTTCTGGAACTCTCTTGTTTTTTCAATGATCCAGCAGATTTTTGCAATTTGATCTCTGGTTCCTCTGCCTTTTCTAAAACAGCTTGAACATCTGGAAGTTCACCGTTCATGTACTGCTGAAGCTTGACTTGGAGAATTTTGAGCATTTCTTTGCTAGCGTGTGAGATGAGTGCAATTGCGTGGTAGTTTGAGCATTCTTTGGTATTGCCTTTCTTTGGAATCGGAATGAAAATTGACCTTTTCCAGTCCTGTGGCCACTGCTGAGTTTTCCACATTTGCTGGCATATTGAGTGCAGCATTTTCACAGCATCATCTTTTAGGATTTGAAGTAACTCAACTGGAATTCCATCACCTCCACTAGCTTTGTTCATAGTGATGCTTTCTAAGGCCCACTTGACTTCACATTCCAGGATGTCTGGCTCTAGGTGAGTGATCACATCATCATGATTATCTTGGTTGTGAAGATCTTTTATGTACAGTTCTTCTGTGTATTCTTGCCACCTCTTTTTACTATCTTCTGCTTCTGTTAGGTCCATACCATTTCTGTCCTTCATTGAGCCCATCTTTGCATGAAATGTTCCCTTGGTATCTGTAATTTTCTTGAAAAGATGTCTAGTTTTTCCCATTCTATTGTTTTCCTCTGTTTCTTTGCATTGATCACTGAGGAAGGCTTTCTTATATCTCCTTGCTATTCTTTGGAGCTCCGCATTCAAATGGGTATATCTTTCCTTTTCTCCTTTGCTTTTCACTTCTCTTCTTTTCACAGCTATTTGTAAGGCCTCCTCAGATAGCCATCTTGGTTTTTTTTTTTTTTTTTTTTTTGCATTTCTTTTTCTTGGGAATGATCTTGATCTCTGTCTCCTGTACAATGTCACAAACCTCCATCCATAGTTAATCAGGCACTCTATCCAATCTAGTACCTTAAATCTATTTCTCACTTCCACTGTACAATCATAAAGGATTTGATTTAGGTCATACCTGAATGGTCTAGTGGTTTCCCCCACTTTTGTCAATTTAAGTCTGAATTTGGCCACAGTGAGCTCCTTGTCTTGTGTTTCCTGACTGTATAGAGCTTCTCCATCTTTGGCTGCAAAGAATATAATCAATCTGATTTCGGTGTTGACCACTTGGTGATGCCCATGTGTAGAGTCTTCTCTTGTGTTGTTGGAAGAGGGTGTTTGCTCTGACCAGTGCGTTCTCTTGGCAAAACTCTATTAGCCTTTGCCCTGTTTCATTCTGTACTCCAAGGCCAAATTTGCCTGTTACTCCAGGTGTTTCTTGACTTCCTACTTTTGCATTCCAGTCTCCTATAATGAAAAGGACATCTTTTCTGGGTGTTAGTTCTAAAAGGTCTTGTAGGTCTTCATAGAACTGCTCAACTTCAGCTTTTTTAGCATTACTGGTTGGGGCATAGACTTGGATTACCATGATATTGAATGGTTTGCCTTGGATACAAACAGAGATCATTCTGTCATTTTTGAGATTACATCCAAGTACTGCATTTCAGATTCTTGTTGACTGTGATGGCTACTCCCTTTCTTCTAAGGGATTCCTGCCCACAGTAATAGATATAATGGTCATCTGAGTTAAATTCACCCATTCCAGTCCACCTTAGTTCACTGATTCCTAGAATGTCATCATTCACTCTTGCCATCTCCTGTTTGACCACTTCCAGTTTGCCTTGATTCATGGACCTACCATTCCAGGTTCCTATGCAATATTGCTCTTTACAGCATCAGACCTTGCTTCTATCACCAGTCACATCCACAACTACGTGTTGTTTTTGCTTTGGCTCCATCCCTTCATTCTTTCTGGAGTTATTTCTCTACTGAAAATGGTGGCTGCACCGTGCAGGAGCAGCTGAGAGGAGCTACCCCTTGTCCAAGGTCAGGAGTGGCAGCCGTAAGGAGATACCCTAAGTCCAAGGTAAGGAGCAGAGGCTGCACATTGCTGGAGCATCCCTGAAGAGATACCCCATGTCCAAGGTAAGAGAAACGCAAGTAAGACGGTAGGTGCTGAGAGAGGGCATCAGAAGGCAGACAGATTGAAACCACAGTCACAGAAAACTAGCCAATCTGATCACACAGACCACAGGCTTGTCTAACTCAATGAAACTAAGCCATGCCCGCGGGGCAACCTGAGACGGACAGGTCATGGTGGAGAGGTCTGACCGAATGTGGTCCACTGGAGAAGGGAATGGCAAACCACTTCAGTATTCTTGCCTTGAGAATCCCATGAACAATATGAAAAGGCAAAAAGATAGGACACTGAAAAATGAACTCTCCAGGTCAGTAGGTGCCCAACATGCTACTGGAGATGGGTGGAGAAATAACTCCGGAAAGAATGTCCCCTCAACATCCTTTCAAAGAACACTCCACTGTGTTTCACCCTCTAATGGAACAGATCCTATATTTTTCTCCCTGACCCCATGCCCTTACTAGAGTGACTTCTGAACTCTCAATACCACCCCCAACCCAAGTGAGTCTGGGACTATCCCAGCATCTACCACTTCCTATGAGATCTTGTTGTTACTTGCTGATTCCACCAGACCTTCTCTTCTCCCTGCAAGTAGTAAAGTGATTGTGCCTGCTCAGTCACTTCAGTCATGTCTGACTCTTTGCGACTTTATGGACCATAGCCCATCAGGCTCCTTTGTCCACAGGAATCTCCAGGCAAGAATACTGGAATGGGTTGTCATGCCCTCCTCCAGGGGACCTTCTGACCCAGGGATCAAACCCATGTCTCCTGAGTCTTCTACATTGTAGGCATATTCTTTATGGCTGAACCATTGGGGAAGCCCAGTAAAGTAATTACTAGGTAAATATTTTTCTTTAAAATCACAGTGGATTTTCATGATTTTTCTCTCAGCACTTACAGCATCCCTAAGTGACCTGGAATGCTCTAGGTTAACCCCACTTCCCAGTCGGGGATGTTCATCAGTGTGGTACATTTTCTGAAGCTCTCTTTTCATCCCCATTGCCAGGCTAAGTACAAATTGGTCCTAAAAACAGGGAAGGCTGAAGACATTAGGGGGGACCCAGGAGGGGAAACTCTCACAAGAGGCCTCTGTGTCATCTCCTCCCTGAGTCACTGGGCCTTTGTCGGGGGACAGCTGCGGCCCAGGAAACAGGATACCCTGGGCCTCGGGGGACATGCCAGCTGGATCCTCTCATCCCGTTGTTTAAAATCCAAATGGCTAATCTTCTCTGCAAGTCCCCAGGGGAATGAGAAGGTGCTGATGGCCGAGGAGTGCCTCATCTTGTGAAGGTCCTGCCTGCCCCCATCCCCAGCAGCCCCCACGCTGAGCGGGCCCAGCACAGACCTGGCTCCAGGTCAGCTCTTCTCTGAGTGTTTAAAGTCTTGGCATTTCTATCTCCGTTTTGGCTGAGGGAGAGAACATTTTTCAATAGCACTACTGAAATGCTGCTTTCTACTTCAGTGCTTTTTCTCGCAAAAGGCTTTGCTGGGACAAGACACAAAGAAAAGGGGGAAATGGCCCCAAGAAACCAGATGCCAGCACCTCCACTCACAGTTCCACCGCTCCCGGCTCCTCTTCCCAAATCTCACTCCTTCCCCGGAGAGGGTTAACTCCCACCTGAGGACAATTGTCCTATCCCATGCCCTTGACTGTGCCATCCTCCTACAGCAGACATTAGAGACTGTGACAACCCTTGGGTCCAGTGAACAGCCCACTCAGTGAACAGCCCAGACAGTGCCGGGTCCAACCTGGATCCCTTTAGACATCAGAAGCCAAGGGCTGTGGGTACCATGACCTGAAGCAACAAGTGCACCCCATCTGTTTCTGTAACAAAACCCATCTTCAAAACATGTACAAACCTGCTGCCAGCACAAAGAAACATAAAGTGCAATAGTGTATATGCCCAAACCCAGACTCTCAGTTGGTTTCACTTTCTACTTGGTAAATCCAAGAAATTTTCTTTTTTCCAAAGAAAATTTTTAACGAAAGGGGTTGTTGCTATTCAGTTGCTAAGACGTGTCCAAGTGTTTGTGACCCCATGGACTGCAGCATGCCTGGCTCCCCTGTCCTCCACTATCTCCTAGAGTTTGCTCAAATTCATGTCCATTGAGTCAGTGATGCCATCCAACCATTTCATCCTCTGTTGCCTCCTTTTCCTCCTGTCCTCAATCTTTCCCAGCATCAGGGTCTTTTCCAATGAGTCAGCTCTTCGCATTATGTGGCCAAAATACTGGAGCATCAGCTTCAGCATCTGTCCTTCCCATAAATATTCAGGGTTGATTTCCTTAAAGATTGACTGGTTTGGTTTCTTGCCAGAATATGAGAGTCCAAGGACCTCTTATCTTCTTTAACACCACAGTTCAAAAGCATCAGTTCTTAGGTGCTCAGCCTTCTCTATAATCCACTCTCACATCTGTACATGATTACTGGAAAAAACCATAGCTTGGACTATATGGATTTTTGTTGGCAAAGTGATGTCACTGTTTTTTAATACACTATCTAGGTTTGGCATAGCTTTCTTTCCAAGGAGCAAGAAAAGAACTATGGATAGAGATCAAATATTACCTTGAAGAAAATTTTGGCAAATTGTTTTTCCAGTGCCTTCAATATTTTGGACATGCATTAGCCATAGAATTTATCACATTATGCTGCAGTGTTTATATTCTTCATTAAACTGTGGCCAACCTTGAACATTAAAATCTTTTCTTATTAACCTCTGCGAGCCCACTGACTGCACATTGTACGGGCTTAAATACCTCTCACTGAGGGTAGAGAGGGAGGAGAAATGTTATCATGAAAGGCTTTGGGCCAGTGAAGTGTGTTGCACACAACCACCAAAAATCTATGAAATAACTGAATTCACAATTCACCATCCCTTAATGCTTAATTGATTCCTTAATGTAAAAGCTATTTTAAAAATTGAACAGGAGAGCTAAGACAGATAATTTTGAATACAAGACCATCTACTGTGGAATTTCGCCAGGTAAAGCTGATTTTTAAAGTTGTTCTGAAAGGTGAGATGTGACTGCTGATTCATGACTGTGTAAGTTAAGATGTGAGCATCTAAAACCATCACAGTGATGTAAGTATCTGAACCAATATGAAGTAGCTGGCAGCATAGACAGTGAACACTTAATAAACAAAAACCTTATGTTTTATTCATATTTTTGGCAAGAAAGTTAACAATGGGGATGAAGATTGATTGAAAGACCTAAGCCCTTCAGCATCTCACTCAAAATAATTAGAAAATAGGTGGATTTAAAGACATGAGAAAATCAAGTGTCATTTCATAATCTTCCCTGCATATTTATCAGGAGAGAAATGGATTAATTCTTAATTTAAGGCACAAGATGAAATTAATCAAATCCCATGTCTGCTGTCACTTTTTTACTCTGTTACTTTCAGTAATGGTCTAAAACATAAAATGAGCTCTATTAAAAACAGTGAACAAAATTTAAATATTACAATTTTCCCATTATGGTTATTTTGACTGCTTGAATTAACAAACAGCATGGGTTGATATTTGCATATCTGTACAACATTAACAGTTATGTAGACAGAGTAGAGCTGCTAAGGTTCAGGGGCAGATAAATCCTAAGAGACTAGAAGCTCAGATGGATTTTGTGGTGAGTTCTCAGCATTTTTTATGACCTTAGGAAGCCGTTTCTCTCTGAAGGAAAGCCATTTCCAGTTCTTACATTACAAAAATTTCACTTCAGTTACAAAATAATAATAGGCAATATATTAATAGTATACCTTACTATTAATACACTCAAATTCAGAAATACAGGAAACATAAGTAAACAGATGATTTCCTGCATTCTAAAACAATTTGATCATATTCATTACTAAAGTACCTAGAAAGTGTGGCTTGACTTGTTATAAAAAGCATGTACAATTTCTCAGGAACACATTTATTGCACAAAAACCATCTACATTTATGATTTGATCCATCAAGATACAATTACTCAAATTCCACAACTGTTAAGTGTTGTGATTCATGATCTTTTCACAAAATAACTGCATTTTAAATTTCATTTTAAACTAGGACTTTGAGAACTTACTCAAAACACAGAAATACCTTCACAGACAAGGCTGTAACTGAGAATCACGGAGCTTAGACTCCTAGCGGTCTGGATGGGGATGTGAAGTAATAAAGACCATTCCGATTCCAGGCCAGATCTGTGATTCTCCTCTCTGCTTGGTGAGGATGGGGAAGACAAAGTATGTTTTCCTGTCCAGGGAGAATCATTTTTCTATGGGAGGTGGAGAAGTAAATATTATTTGCAAGACTTTTATTCATCCACCTTTCCATTTTTAACCCAAATAACTTTGTAGTTGTCGTTGTTCAATCGTTAAGTGATGTCTGACTCTTTGTGACCCCATGGACAACAGCCCACTAGGCTCCTCTGTCCATAGGATTCTCTAGGCAAGAATACTGGAGTGGGTTGCCATTCCCTCCTCTAGGGGATCTTCCCGACCCAAGGATTGAACCCATGTCTCCTGAGTTTCCTGCATTGGCAAGAGGATTCCTTAATTCTGAGCCACCAGCAAAGCCCCCAAATAGCTTTAGCATTACAAAAAAACCAAACTTGAGTTTTAAAAGGGTTTGGTAAGTCTATTTTTCAGAGACTAGAAGAGATGTTGAAAACATTCCGAAGTTCTCGACATATGGATACCCAGTCCTGTAGGCATGTCTACAGTCCAAATTGAGAAGCAGGCAGACTGCAGTGGGGAACAGAGAGCATCTTATTCTTAGTCAATGGTCCACACTTTGGCCAGAAAAAATAGCTTGTAATTTGACAAAGCCTCAGATCTCAAAAGATATTTTTTGTTTTCTTTCCACTGAGCATAGGTGGTCACCTAGCCTCCCATGTGCAGGGAGCCTTGGTGAGCATCTCATATGTGTGTACACCAGCCAGGGCCCCGGGGGTGCAGAAGGACATCTTCACCTGTAGATGAGACTTACAAAGTGGGGAAAGGGCTTAACGCAGAAAATCCTACTTGTTTTGCCAGACTCTTGGAAGAATTTTCAAAGAAATGTGCTTCTTTACTCTCCTGATATGTACTGAGGGACACATCACATCCTTAACTTTTTTTTTTTTTGAAGCCAGGATGTGGCTGAAATCCTGTTGTCTAAGTAATATACAGGCTTCCCAGGTGGCTCAGTGGTAAAGAACCTGCCTGCTAATGCAGGAGACGCAGGTTTGATCCCTGAGTCCAGAAGATCCCCTGGAGAAGGAAATGGCAAATAACTCCACTATTCTTGCCTGGAGAATCCCATGGACAGAGAAGCCTGGTGGGCTACAATCCATGTGGTCACAGTCGGACATGACTTAGCAACTAAACCACTACGAAGTGATGTCCTAGGAGAAGAAGCAAAGTTTTTTTTTAAGAAAGTAGTTATATAAGCATTAGATATTAATGTCCTATTAAGCAGTGTGGAATCGTGAAGCCTTATGTGTCCAGTCTCCAAAGCCTCTCTCATCAATCAGGGACCCATTCACATGCCTTCCTGTGACCTCTAGCCCCCGAGGCCCCACATGGAGCTTTGGCTGAAATAAACTGACAAGAGGCACACATTAACATGTACATACGCATATACCACCCTTTGCTACTCTCAGCATAGAAATAAAAAACAACTAGACACTAACACAGTGAGTGTAGACTCTGATACAAGACGTTGAATAGCATGTATCCACGATGACTACAGGGTTGGCAGTCTCTACTGGGGAACTAGTCAGGGTACCTTTTATTACAAGAAAGGGAAACCAAGTTGAGTGATTTTAGAGAAAGGGGAGGATAATACAAACAAAAGCTGCTCACATTTGCTGTGCTTCCACATTCATCCATTCACTCCCCATGGCAACCTCACCGAGCTGGTGCTTGGATGACACTTGTCTTAGAGGTGAAACCGCTGAAGTGTGATCAGATTAAGCACCTGATCGAGGCGACAAAGCCAGCAACTGAAACCCGTTGGTCTGAGGGGCTCAGAGTCTCATAGGAATTAAAGGGTGCAAAATAAATTGCAACCAACCTTCACAGTATTTGAAAGGGATTGGACCAGGGCTGGGAGCTTCCGTGGTGGCTCAGATGGTGAAGAATCTGCCTCCAATGCAGGAGACATAGGTTCAATTCCTGGGTCAGGAAGATACCCTGGAGAAGGGAATGGCAAGCCACTCCAGTATTCTTGCCTGGAGAATCCCATGGAGGGAGGGGTCTGGTGGGCTATAGTCCTTGGGGTTGCAAAGAGACACGACTGAGTGACTGAAGAACAACAACAAGACCAGGGCTGAAACAGAGCAGGATCCTATATGGTCCTTGCCTCCCCCGCCCCCCGACCATGTCCTCCACCTGCCTTTTGTTTGTGGAAAAACTTTAGCCAAAGAATAAGTTTAATCAGAAAAGTGAGAAAATTCAGTAGCAAAGAAAATCAGTCAAACAGGACAAAACAATGATAGTTTAGTCAGTAAGCAAAGTCAAGGACCTTTAGCTCCTATTCAAGAGCTATAGATAATATTCTGAGTCACGCCCTGTGAGCTGTCTTGTAGCTACTGAAACCTCCACCAGGTGGAGAAGTTAACTACCTGATGATCAGAGTGTAGATGGGACATAGGCTGCCACAGTTCAGAGCATTGGCCTCAAGGAAATGTGAGAAAACTGACCCTGGAACTGATGATTAACTCTGCCTGAAACAATCGAGATGATGCTAGTCAGACCACTGATGATCAAATTTCAAGATGACTGTTAGAACTGACTGTGCTGTTTCTGCATGGAGCCCCCTCCCTCTGTTCCCTCTGTCTATAAAAGCTCTTGGCCCCTATTGTCAGTTAGGAGAAGTCAACCTTTGGACAGATGTCTGCCCTCCCCTGACCACCAGTTGTTGGCATTCAAAATAAAGCAAACTTTCCTTTCCACCAACTTGATCTCTTTATTGGTTTTTGTGCAGTGAGCCGCTGGACTCCACTTTCAGCAACAGAATGATCTGCCATGTCGTTCAACTTGTGTAGGCACATTTCACTAGAATGTGAAATCGAATAAAAACATAGAACCACAGTATCCCATTTTAATTTTCTTTTAAGTCCTGTGTTTATGATGATAAATGCAATGGCTTATTGCAGAAAATCCAGAAATTATGGGGAAGCCATCAAAATCATGCACATAGGCACATGGGCACTGTGGAAACTCATTTTAATGGAAGCAAAATCTGGGAAAGTATATATAATTGTCATCAAGCTGGCTTCCTCTCTGCCATCTCAGAAAAAGTTTTTAAAAATTATTTAAGATAATGATTGTTGCTCCATTTGGTTTGGCTTAATAAATCCCCCTTGACTCCACTGATGCCCTGTAATGTAGGTCATTCTGCAGGTTATTCTAATTTAATGAATAGCTAAGTTTATAGCACATTTATATTACACACAGTGAATGGGATTTGACTGCATTGTCCTTTCTGAAACAGTTGTCAACTTGGCATGCTACTTTTTGCTAGAATCATCTCAATATACTCCGTGGCTTCCCCTTATCTCTGCCTGGCAATGTTATAGGTTTTTTTGTTTTTGTTTTTCCTAAATAATCTAGTAGTGAAATTCCATGTGTGCAATTTCTAATTCCATGTCTGTTATATAGCACACGCTCAAAAAATGCTAGTTAGTATTCACACTATTGACCACAATGTAAGATTTTAATTTAGTAGCACTTCTGCAAATGAGTGATAGAGAAATAAATAAAACAGACATGACTTGGCTAGTAGGACCATCATTTATTAGGTATGGAAACTTGTGCAAGCAACTACAACTTTATGAACCCCAGATTTCTTATATATAAAGAAAGAATCACAGTTTCTTCTAAATCTCAGAGTGATGTTACTGGAGTAAAATATATGAAAATGCCTAAAGCAATACTTAGCACAGTCTGTATCACTTAGTATGTTCTGTTCCTTCTTTTCTTTATTTGTCCATCCTTTCTCCCCAGCAGGGTGTCTGCTGAGTTTTATAAAAGTGGAAGAATTTAACTCTAAGCATCAAAACAATTGAGACTTGTTTTTTCTGTGTGTGCTAAGTCACTTTAGTCATGTCCAACACTTTGCAACCCTATAAACTGTAGCCCAGCAGGTTCCTCTGTCCATGGAATTTTTCAGGCAAGAATACTGGAGTGGGTTGCCATTTCCTTCTTCAGTGGATCTTCCCGACCCAGGGATCAAACCTGCATCTCTTATGTCTCCTGAATTGGCAGGCAGGTCCTTTACTACCCAGGAAGCCCTGTAGATACAGGAAAAAGTCAGGTAAATGGATAGATGAATGCCGGAATGAATGAAAGACTCATGAGCTGGCTGCTTTTATTCCAGATCTGTCCTAGAAATAGATGGGGCAGGCAGGTGAGTGATGTACCTGCGTATATCAATTATGTATTGCACATGACCAATTAACCCACAATCAGCAGCTTTATGGCTTCCTGGAGGCTCAGTTGGTAAAGGATCTGCCTACAATGCAAGAGACCCAGGTTCCATCTGTAGGTCGGGAAGATTGCCTGGAGAAGGAAATGGCAACCCAAACCCAGTAGTCTTGCCTGGAGAATTCCATGGACAGATGGGCTTAACGTGCTAAAGTCTGGGAGGGGGATCAAAAGAGTCAGACACAACTTAACAACTAAACCACCACTGCAGTTTTAAACAAGAGTTATTATTGCACAATTTCTATGGGTCAGTATGCGGGTGTGCCTTAGCGGGTTACCTCTGGTTTGGTATTTCTCGTGAGCTTGTGGTCAAGCTATTGGTTTGGGTTGTGGTTGCATCTGAAGGCTCTAATGTGACAGGTGCACCTGCTGTTGAGCATCTCATGTGGCTTTGACCAGCTTGTCCCCTGCTGTGGGAAACTTTGAAGAAGACTACTCATGACTGACTTTATATGGGAAGTGGTCCAAGAGAATAAGAATATACTGAATAGCTTAAAATAAAGGAAATTCATTCTGTCATGGTTTCAGGGGCCAGAGATCCAACATCAAGGGGTTGGTGAGTCAAACTTTCACTAAATGCTCTGGGGAAGACTCCTTCCTGGCTTCTTTAGGTCCTCCTTCCTAGAAATTCTGTGCATCCCTTGGCTTGTAAATGCCTCCCTCCAAAGTCTCTCTCTGTCTTTACATGGCCTTCTTCCTGTGTCTCTGTGTCTGAAAGATCCTCTCCTTAGAAAGACACTAGTTGTTGGATTAGGACCACCCTAATCCAATAAGTTCCCATTGGTTACATTGGTTACATTGACCAGGATCCATTTCCAGGCTTCAGGGCTGCTGTCTTCAGTATGTATCCTGGAGAGACACAGCATAACCCATAAGAGGAGTAATAGAGGCACTCAGGTGCATGGAAGCTTCCAGGGGCTTTCCCAGAATCACTTACAGGTGTCAAATTGTGACAGAAGCTTCCATGACTATTAATGTGATTATTTATTCTTCTTGAGTCTGCCTCCTATGACAGAGACCAAAGGAGGAAGTAGAGATGACAATAGATCAGACAACAGGGTTCAGAAGAGGACAATGTCTTGCCAGGGTGCTTCCCTTCTGTGTCAGTCACTTGGGAAAGGAAAGGGGCCAGGGTCTCCTACACCTCATTTGGATCTACAGGGATCAACCAACCAATCTGTGACACACTCTTAGCTCTCCTTTGATAATAAAGCAATATATTCATGTGCGTGTGTGTGAAGCTGCTCAGTCGTGTCTGACTCTCTGCTATCCTAAGGGCCATAGCCCGCGTGGCTCTGTCCATGGATATTCTCAAGGCAAGAATACTGGAGTGGGTTGTCATGCCCTCCTGCAGGGGATCTTCTCAACCCAGGGACTGAACCTGCATCTCTTATGTCTTCTGCATTGGCAGGTGGGTTCTTTACCACTAGCACCACTAGGAAGCCCACAGACACTCATACATCACCATAATAAGGGAAAGTAAATAGGAAAAAAAAAATCATGATACAGGTGAGGAAACATGATTCAAAGTACGAGGATCCTATGAAAACTCATAGTAAGAAATTTCCTGAAATAGATTTGATCTAAGAAACAGGGGAAAGTTTAGAAAATTGCTATTTAGTCCTCCCACCAAGAAAATTAAGGAGCACTCATAATAAGGGTGGCAAAATCTAAGATCAGAGGAATTCAGATACAAATTTTAAAAACAGGAATTCTGCACTAAAAGTATTAGAAAAATACTTTTTTGAGGAATAATGCTGAGGATTTAAAGGGCTGGAAGGAACTTAAAGGAAAGTTTAATAAAAAAAAAAGTGAGACAGAAAATGAGAGAAAAGATGAAGGCAGTCCTATAAATGCAGTTTAATGTTTATAGCACTCTTAAATTAATAAAGGAAACCTTTTTCAAGTAAAATGCAGGGCACCAAAGCTTGCAA
The DNA here is from genome assembly GCF_014754425.2 of Oryx dammah. Taxonomy (NCBI): domain Eukaryota; kingdom Metazoa; phylum Chordata; class Mammalia; order Artiodactyla; family Bovidae; genus Oryx; species Oryx dammah. The sequence continues at coordinate 44,552,587 of NW_024070209.1, read as the reverse complement.
AGTACTGATAAGTTAGTAATAATTTCCAATCTGAGAATTTTAACAATATGGACCAAGATGATAGTGATGAAATAAAAATCTCTTCTGAAGAGACCAAAAATAAACCAGAACCATTTATTGAGCCATAGGCCATTTATTAGTAGATGTCCATCCATTTCAGAACTGCCACAGACCCACCAGTCCACAAACAATCACACATACTAGAAACAACATCACAGAACTGAAAGGAAACAACATACCATCTGTTCTTCCATCCGAGGCACCCCAGTTTTTGCTAGTATGTTTCCTTCTCAGATTTCTCTGCAGTTCATATCTCTGGTCCAGCTCAGAGCCCCTGAAAAGTGAAAGATTAATTTTCATAAATTCAGATTAACCTTCAGCACGGTGGGAAAAATGACCTCTGGCTAGGTGACCTGTGTAAATGGGAAGAAAATTTTGAACTATATCAAGCAATTAAAAAATCCATTCCTAAAACCCCCACAGTGTAAAATCTAGGAGTCAAGCAAATGGAATCCAATGTCTGAAAACCAGTTAGCAGGTATTAAATGGAAATTTGAGCAGAAAACCATCTATGTCTGGATAAAATTACACTTAAATCTTCTCTAAGTAACTCAGAACTTTCAAGTATGTAGGAGATTTCATAATACTCTAGTGTCTGAAAGTGTTCATGTCAAAAGTTGAAAAGTTTTTATGCTGCATCTTAAAATATGACTATTTAGTCTATTATCAGGGGAAGCAAAGAATGGCTAACTGTTATCTTTGGAGTCAGACATCACTTCTAAAAGAATTTGATTATTATTTTTATCCTTCAGTCACCAGTAGGATAGAGCCTTACAGCCACCTTTCTTTGATTTAGGATTTATGGATGATAATACCTTCTTTAGGACAAATAGAAAATATTTTTGAAATATTTTGAAAATATTGGTATTAAGTCTTTATTTAAAACATTGATTTATTCTTTTCTGTCTTCTTCAGCCTCTGTAGATAAGTCTGGATGGTGGACTAGGAGACAAGGTGGAAAGACAGTCTTCAGAGCTGAGTCCATGGGAACACAGGAGGTGTGTGAAATTGGAAATCTGAGCCAAGAAGTGTGTATCTTTGCAGTGGACTCAGAGGAAATCTTTTATTTCTGTTCTTATTGGGAATTGAGAGCTGGGATGCCCCTGGGGTCTGAAACTAACTTAACTTAGCAGGAGCTTGAAAAAATGAGAGCTTTGAAAAAAAAATATGGGGATTGAAACTGTTAGTGAGAGTTAAATTACAACAGTCACCATCTTAGGATGCCACCTTGACTGGAAGAAAAGAAAACTGAAGTTGCAGCTTAAGAATATTAAAGAGAAGCTAAGATGCACCTATAGGAAAGCTGCAGGGGAGAGAGCCGGTCAAGGTCAAGACAAGTGAGGTCTTCAAGAAGGAAGATCCACTTAGACTTGTTATTCAGTCACTAAGCCATGTCCAACTCTGTAACCCCATGAACTGCTGCATACCAGGCTTCCTTGTCCATCACTACCTAATGCCCAGGATATATTTGTTGTTTTGTTATTACTGAATTATGACTCAATTCCAACCCAATTCATTTGCATAAGCATATTTCTCTTTTTTTCCCATAAACATTTTTTTCTCTCAAATGTATCCATGAGATCGAAGAAAGAAGAAGAAAGTCGCTCAGTCGTGTCCGACTCTTTGCAACCCCATGGACTGTAGCCTACCAAGCTCTTCCATCCACGGGATTTTCCAGGCAAGAATACTGCAGTGGGTTGCCATTTCCTTCTCCAGGAGATCTTCCCGACCCAGGGATTGAACCCGGGTCTCCCGCATTGTAGGCAGACGCTTTACCATCTGAGCCACCACAGCAAAGGTTTGAGACTCTGTCACAACATGGATTAGGAGCATAAAAAGGGCCCTGCACCACATAGTTCTCCTGGACCTCCCTTCCAAAACTGGGAGCAATTTCATTGTTTCTTTGGGAAAATATTATAGCAGTTTTATCGAAGGACAAAAGCCCATTTTTCTAAGAGTGAAGTTTCTACTCGAGTAAATCGGGGTTTCCACGAAGCTACTTTTGAAATATATTCATGTGAGCATATGATTGTGAGCCCGCTGAGCCCCGCAAAACAGAAAGAGAGACACAAACACTGAATTCTTGCCTTGTCAGCAGTTAACGACTATCAGCAGCAAACCCCACGGCCGCAATTGGTTGAGCCTTTCTTGGTTTTCCAGAAGTTGCTACTTGGAGCCAGGAGCAGAATGCCTCAAAGGCAGACAGAAGCCTGTTTCCCAGGTGATCAGAGCCATTATCTGCAGAGCAGTTTGACAGCAGCTGCAGCAGTAGCAGCTGGAACCCGAGGGCCAGGCTGGTGCAGAGACAGCAGCAGAAGCAGCTGGAACCAGAAGCAAACCCTAGGGTGTCTCCCCTTCATGACAGCATCCAGCACAAAGCAAAGCCAAGCCAACTGGCTGAACCAAGGTCCAAAGTTACTCTTCATAAAAAAGACGAGAATTGTCCCATGCAGTGCTTTGAAGACACAGCCAACATCCTGCAAGATACTTAGAAATACAGTCCCTAAATGCCTTTGGTAATTGTGGATTGTGAAATATTAAGAGAAAGTTATAAACAGGGAAAGGGCTTCCCTGGTGGCTCAATGGTAAAGAATCCACCTGCAGGACAGGAGATGTGGGTTTGATCACTGGGTCAGGAAGATCCCCTAGAGAAGGGAATGGCACCCCACTCTAGTATTCTTGCCTGGAGAATTCCATGGACAGAGGAACCTGGCAGGCTACAGTCCATGAGGTCACAAAGAGTCAGGCACACTTAGCAACTGCACACACACACACACACACACACACACACACACACACACACACACATACACATACACATAATAGGGGAAGGATATCAACTTGATAGCCTTGCAGATAGAGCAAGAGATAAAGACAAACACATCAGTCTTCTTCCCGTCTGACCCAAGCTCAGAAATGCTTCCTGGCTGTAATTTCTAGCTGCTAATCCAGAGCTGAAACCTACTTCTAACTCAGCTGCTGCCCCCAGTCTTCCAGGGGACATTGTACAAAGGACTCTCTGGCCCCCAGTTCACACCATCCCCCCCAACACTGTGAACTGCCTGTCCATGAGAGATTTGGGGGACCACAGTGGTCAGTGTGAGGAACACAGATACTAAGATGATGAGAAAGTCATGTGACAGGAGTCCAGAGGGGACCAGGAGGCCCAGCACAGGGCGATGCTGCTGACGAGGAACATTATCCTTGGTTTTAATTTCCTTTTTCATGGCGTTATTTTCTTGTACCTTGATGGGTGTCTGTCCACCTTTACCTTTTCAATGTTTGAGTCCTGATTTAAAAAGTGAGTTAACATTTTTACCTTCCTGGTGATAGCCAACAGCATGTCTCTAAGACCCAAATCCCTCCCGCTTCCCCAAGAGTTGTCCAAAGAAGCTCTGTATGGATGGAGAGGTTGAGAGGACAAAAGGATGGAGAAAGGACCTTACACTGACCCCCAGGGCACAGGATTTGGGATAAAAGAAGAGGCTGCCCTTGGGTGGTGGTTTCCTGGGAATAATAAATGATTTAAGAAACAAGTGCAAATTTGAGTTTTTTCTTCAAACACTTGATTATGAAGACCCATTTCCATTTATCACCTTATTTTTAAAGCTTGTTGAGACAAGGCAAAAAAGCAGAGAACTCAGTTAATAATCGTGCTCTTTAAAACTGCCACCATGCAGCCTGGATGGGAGGGGAGTTTAGGGGAGAATGGATATATGTATACGTATTGCTGAGTTCCCTCACTGTTCACCTGAAACTATCACAACATTGTTAATCGGCTATACCCCAATGCAAAATAAAGTTAGAAATATAAAATAAAATCTCCATGGTTGATTGACTTCTGTAGTCACAATAAACAATTATTTTTGGTGCTTTTATGGATTTCTTTCAACAAAGTGGTTGTCACTTTTAACTTTCCCAGTTGTTCAATTGCTAAGTTGTGTCTGACTCTTTGCAACCCCCTGGACTACAGCACACCAGGCTTCCCTTTCCTTCACTATCTCCAGACTTTACTCAGATTCACATCCATTGAGTCAATGATGCCATCCAACAATGCCATATCAGTCAATATCGCCCCCTTCTCCTCCTCCTGCCCTCAATCTTTCCCAGAATCAGGGTCTTCTCCAGTGAATCAGCTCTTCTGCATGAGATGGCCAAAGTATTGGAGTTTCAGCTTCAGCATCACTCCTTCCAGTGAATATTCAAGGTTGATTTCCTTGAGGATTGACTGGTTTGATCTCCTTGCAGTGCAAGGGACTCTCAAGAGTCTTTTCCAGCACCACAATTCGAAAGCATCAATTCTTCAGCTCTCAGCCTTCTTTATAAGTATTTCAGTAAAAGAAGTGAATTAAGCTAATTAATTCCATTTGAATTTAACCAGTTTACACTCCTAGGTTCACCCCCACAAGTGTTCATCTAACTTGTTTTATGTTTCTTCCTCCAGATGGAATGGTCAGCTCAGCTGTCCTTCACCTCCGCTTGTATTTACCTCACTCCATGTCTAACCATGCTTTTCCCAAGACTTGAATTCTCTTCCCTGTTTATGTAAATTATACTCATAACTGTTCTAGCCTGAAGCAAACACTGTTCTCTTTTAAGTTTGCCAAATTTATTATCTATAGTCAATATTATCTTGTTGGCATTTAATCATATTTTCATTCATTATAGCTCTTGCAATGTTATTTAACTTTTTTACATCCTGTGAACTCTGACTGCAGAAATCATATGTTCTATTTCTTTGCTTTCCCCCAAAGGCTACAGAGCAGCATGGAGAGCATACAGAATATATATTGTTCAATGACTGCTCACTGTCTTGCCTCTGCAAATTATATTTCAGTGCTGGAAGAGTGGAAGCATTTAAGCAGACTATTAATCTTAGGGAATCAATATAATTGTATAAAATAGAAAAAATATAAGCAGACTCTTGAATATCTCTAGAAATTTGAAATGTTAAGTTTCTTCAGAAGCCTTGAACATGATGCTTTTCTCCAGTATGTTTACATATTTGGTTATCATGAATGTATTCAGTACAAGATTTGTCCACAGGAAAAAGATTCTTTCCTCTATAGGATAGCAACTGTCTTATAAAAATAAATAAAAAATTAAAATATCCTCTCCTGAAGGGAAGCCACTGTCTGACTTAGAGCTTGGTTGGTCTCAATCCCACAGCAAAGGGAGGTTGTTTTTAGTGATTTTCACACCTACCTCACATTATTCTTTTCTTTCACTGTCCCTTCTCCCTTACAGATTGTCTCTTTTCTCAAATTTCCTGTAGTTGTTCCCGGCTTTGATAATCATTTTACTCAAAATCCCTGTGAAGCCTCTGTTTATGTAGCCTCTGCTAATAACACTTGGAGCTGTTTTAGATTTCCTCTGCTTTTATTTAGAATTTTAACCAAACAAATTCACCAAGTGTTTGAAATTTTTTTTTAATGAAAAACTATGTCTCAAAAAGAGGAAAGAGGACATTTGCACTGCATCATGTGGCTGCCACCTGGAGACATTCGAGCACCAGGTTCTATGCCCACCTGCGTCTGAAAGAGAAGCACCATGTGTTATATCTGGCAACGCCAACTCTACAAGTTTGCTCTAAAGAAACGGTTTGAAAATGAGGCAAGTATTCACATATTTGAATGCTTATTTAAAAATAGTGTATATTAAGGGGCTTCCCTGGTGTTCCAGTGGCTAAGACTCCATGCTTCTAATGCTGGGGGCCTGGGTTCAATTCCTGGTGAGGGAACTAAGATTCTACATGACACAACTAAAGATCCCTCATGCTGCAACTAAGACCTGGTGCAGCCAAACAAATAAATATTTTATAAAGCAAATGCATAACAATAGCTTATATTAGTAAACAAAAGAGGAAACAAATACTACAGTAGGGCCTTAGTCAAATTCATGCCAATCTATTCATTCAGTGAATCAAGTGGAGTGTTGTATAGTCTTCAACACTGACATTGCAGAAACATGTATGAAACCATAGACAATTGCTCTTGAGAAGGGGTTAAATACAGAAAGGCAGCTGGATGGGAGGGGTTTGGGGGAGAATGGGTACATGTCTATGTATGGCTGAGTTCCTTTGCTGTTCACCTGAAACTACCACATTTTTGATTGGCTATACTCCAATATCGGAGAAGGCAATGGCACCCCACTCCAGTACTCTTGCCTGGAAAATCCCATGGGCGGAGGAGCCTGGTGGGCTGCAGTCCATGGGGTCGCTAAGAGTCGGACATGACTGAGCGACTTCACTTTCACTTTTCACTTTCATGCATTGGAGAAGGAAATGGCAACCCACTCCAGTGTTCTTGCCTAGAGAATCCCAGGGACGGAGGAGCCTGGTGGGCTGCAGTCTATGGGGTTGCACAGAGTCGGACATGACTGAAGTGACTTAGCAGCAGCAGCAGCAGCATACTCCAATATGAAGCAAAAAATTTAAGAAAAAAAAAGATGATCAAAACCTCTACCCTGATACTAATATTTAAAAATAAGTGTAAAGAATTGGAAGAAAATCAACCAAATTATTAGGTGTCGTAATCTTTGGGTGGTTAGTTATAGGTTAATTTGATATTCAATTTTTACATTGTATGCATTGATTTTATTTTTTATAATAAGCATGTATTACATTTATGAGCTTCCCAGGTGGCTCTAGTGGTAAAGAACCGACCTGCTAAGGCGGCAGATGTAAGAGATGCTGGTTTGATCCCTGGGTCAAGTAGAAGTCCTTGAGAAGGGCATGGCAACCCACTTGAGTATTCTTGACTGGAAAATCTCATGGACAGAGGAGCCTGGTGGGTTAGTCCATGGGGTCACAAAGAGTTGGGACCAACTGAAACGATTTAGCACACAAGCATACATTACATTTATAGTCAAAGGAAAAAAAATATTTAGGAGAGAAGATGATGAGTCAAGTTCCAGTGCTTCCCTGATGAGTCATTGTTAAAAGGTATAGCTTCTCTGTGTCCCCATCTCGTGCTGAGGGAGGGGCATGGGACCTCTGTGTCTACAGCTGCTCATCTTTCACAAAGAAGAGACTCACTTCCCGGGAAAGAACAGCCTTTCCCAGGTGCAGACTTGCCTTTTACAACTTTTCTAAAAGCTCTCTCAAGCAGCAGAAATAACCTCTAACTGCTGATGAACTACAAGGGTCTGTACTTAAAAGTTCAGTTCAGTTCAGTCGTGTATGACTCTTTGCGACCCCATGAATTGCAGCACACCAGGCTTCCCTGTCCATCACCAACTCCCAGAGTTCACTCAAACTCATGTCCATCGAGTCGGTGATGCCATCCAGCCATCTCATCCTCTGTTGTCCCCTTTTCCTCCTGCCCCCAAACCCTCCCAGCATCACAGTCTTTTCCAATGAGTCAACTCTTCACATGAGGTGGCCAAAGTACTGGAGTTTCAGCTTTAGCATCATTCCTTCCAAAGAACACCCAACACTGATCTCCTTTAGAATGGATTGGTTGGATCTCCTTGCAGTTCAAGGGACTCTCAAGAGTCTTTTCCAACACGACAGTTCAAAAGCATCAGTTCTTCAGTGCTCAGCTTTCTTCACAGTCCAACTCTCACATCCATACATGACTACTGGAAAAACCATAGCCTTGACTAGATGGACCTTTGTTGGCAAAGTAATGTCTGTGCTTTTCAATATGCTATCTAGGTTGATCATAACTTTTCTTCCAAGGAGTAAGTGTCTTTTAATTTCATGGCTGCAATCACCATCTGCAGTGATTTTGGAGCCCCCAAAAATAAAGTCTGACACTGTTTCCCCATGTATTTCCCATGAAGTGATGGGACCAGATACTGGATCCTCGTTTTCTCAATGTTGAGCTTTAAGCCAATTTTTTCACTCTCCTCTTTCACTTTCATCAAGAGGCTTTTTAGTTCCTCTTCACTTTCTGCCATAATGGTGATGTCATCTGCGTAACTGAGGTTATTGATATTTCTCCCGACAATCTTGATTCCAGCTTGTGCTTCTTCCAGCCCAGCATTTCTCATGATGTACTCTGCATAGAAGTTAAATAAGCAGGGTGACAATATACAGCCTTGACGTACTCCTTTTCCTATTTGGAACCAGTCTGTTGTTCCATGTCCAGTTCGAACTGTTGCTTCCTGACCTGCATATAGGTTTCTCAAGAGACAGTTCAGGTGGTCTGGTATTCCCATCTCTTGAAGAATTTTCCACAGTTTATTGTGATCCACACAGTCAAAGGCTTTGGCATAGTCAACAAAGCAGAAATAGATGTTTTTCTGGAACTCTCTTGCTTTTTCCATGATCCAGCAGATGTTTGCAATTTGATATCTGTTTCCTCTGACTTTTCTAAAACCAGCTTGAACATCTAGAAGTTCACGGTTCATGTATTGCTGAAGCCTGGCTTGGAGAATTTTGAGCATTACTTTGCTAGCATGTGAGATGAGTGCAATTGTACAGTACTTTCAGCATTCTTGGGCATTGCCTTTCTTTGGGATTGGAATGAAAACTGACCTTTTCCAGTCCTGTGGCCACTGCTGAGTTTTCCAAATTTGCTGGCATATCGAGTGCAGCACTTTCACAGCATCATCTTTCAGGATTTGAAATAGCTCAACTGGAATTCCATCACCTCCACTAGCTTTGTTCATAGTGATGCTTTCTAAGGCCCACTTGACTTCACATTCCAGGATGTCTGGCTCTAGGTGAGTGATCACACCATCGTGATTATCTGCATCATGAAGATCTTTTTTGTACAGTTCTTCCGTGTATTCTTGCCACCTCTTCTTGATATCTTCTGCTTCTGTTAGGTCCATACCATTTCTGTCCTTCATCGAGCCCATCTTTGCATGAAATGTTCCCTTGGTTTCTCTAATTTTCTTGAAGAGATCTCTAGTCTTTCCCATTCTGTTGTTTTCCTCTATTTCTTTGCATTGATTGCTGAGAAAGGCTTTCTTATCTCTTCTTGCTTTTCTTTGGAACTCTGCATTTAGATGCCTATATCTTCCCTTTTTTCCTTTGCTTTTGGCTTCTTTTCTTTTCACAGCTATTTGTAAGGCCTCCCCAGACAGCCATTTTGCTTTTTTGCATTTCTTTTCCATGGGGATGGTCTTGATCCTTGTCTCCTGTACAATGTCAGGAACCTCAGTACATACTTCATCAGGCACTCTTTCTATCAGACCTAGTCCCATAAATCTATTTCTCACTTCCACTGTATAATCATAAGGGATTTGATTTACATCACACCTGAATGGTACAGTGATTTTCCCTACTTTATTCAAATTCAGTCTGAATTTGTCAATAAGGAGTTCATGATCTGAGCCACAGTCAGCGCCTGGTCTTGTTTTTGCTGACTATATATAGAGAGCTTCTCCACCTTTGGCTGCAAAGAATATAATCAATCTGATTTTGGTGTTGACCATCTGGTGATGTCCATGTGTAGAGTCTTATCTTGTGCTGTTGGAAGAGGGTGTTTGCTATGACCAGTGCGTTCTCTTGGCAAAACTCTATTAGCCTTTGCCCTGCTTCATTCTGTATTCCAAGGCCAAATTTGCCTGTTACTCCAGGTATCTCTTGACTTCCTACTTTTGCATTCCAGTCCCCTATAATGAAAAGGACATCTTTTTTGGGTGTTAGTTCTAAAAGGTCTTGTAGGTCTTCATAGAACCGTTCAACTTCAGAGTTACTGGTTGGCGCATAGACTTGGATTACCATGATATTGAATGGTTTGCCTTGGAAATGAACAGAGATCATTCTGTCATTTTTGAGATTGTATCCAAGTACTGCATTTCGTACTCTTTTGTTGACCATGATGGCTACTCCATTTCTTCTAAGGGATTCCTACCTGCAGTAGTAGATATAATGGTCTTCTAAGTTAAATTCACCCATTCCAGTCCATTTTAGTTTGCTGATTCATAGAGTGTCGATGTTCACTCTTGCCATCTCCTGTTTGACCACTTCCAATTTGCCTTGTTTCATGGACCTAACATTCCAGGTTCCTATGCAATATTGTTCTTTACAGCATCAGACCTTGCTTCTATCACCAGTCACATCCACAGCTGGGTACTGTTTTTGCTTTGGCTCCATCCCTTCATTCTTTCTGGAGTTATTTCTCCACTGATCTCCAGTAGCATATTGGGCACCTACTGACCTGTGGAGTTCCTCTTTCAGTATCCTATCATTTTGCCTTTTCATACTGTTCATGGAGTTCTCAAGGCAAGAATACTGAAGTGGTTTGCCATTCCCTTCTCCAGTGGACCACATTCTGTCAGACCTCTCCACCATGACCTGCCCATCTTGGGTGGCCCCACAGGGCATGGCTTAATTTCATTGAGTTAGACAAGGCTGTGGTCCTAGTGTGATTAGACTGACTAGTTTTCTGTGAGTATGGTTTCAGTGTGTCTGCCCTCTGATGCCCTCTCACAACACCTACCGTCTTACTTGGATTTCTCTTACCTTGGGCATGGGGTATCTCTTCACGGCTGCTCCAGGAAAGTGCAGCCACTGCTCCTTACCTTGGACGAGGGCTATCTCCTCACTGCTGCCCCTCCTGATCTTGAACGTGGAGTAGCTCCTCTAGGCCTTCCTGGGCCCACCCAGCCACTGCTCCTTGGATGTGTGGTTGCTCCTCTCGGCCGCTGCCCCTGACCTCGGACGTGGAGTAGCTCCTTCTGCGAGGTCCTTCACAGCTTGTGCCCTTCTACATTCCTTAGTATTAGATATGCCTGACAATTAACAACAAGGAAAGGCAGCTTTTCTGCAAAGATGTCCAGAAGGGCCCTCATCTGCTGGGCTGTGCAAAGTGGTCAGGGCAGGGGAGGCGTCTGTGGTGCCAACCACCTGCCACCAGCACTTGGGTGACTCCACTTAAGTCCACAAGTTCACATGTGAGCCGCTTTGATAAAGCAGCAGAAGTCATCTTTCATCAGACTTTGGGCATTCTCCTTCCTAGATAACAAAAATATATTTGGTCATGTTCTTCCAAGCAGCTATGGAAATCCAACCTGTCTTCATTAATTGGTTTCTAAAAGTCTCAACCCTGGGTGCAATGCAGGAAGAATAAAGAAAGATTAAATTCCAGTGTGATTGAACGAGGAGGTGGGGAGCTTGGCTCCACTGTCCCCCTGCCCTGCAGAATCTCCCCATGCTTTAGAAATAAGAGAAATTCTCCTTTGGACACAGCTTACTTAGAATCTCACATTTCTGCAGCTGCCAAGTGTGAACAAATGAGTCTTTATTTCTAACAATATAGCAGCCTTGGGGCATCCTCGGCAGCCTCTTTTGGTCTTGCCTGCCCCTACATTTCTTTCCCCAGAAAGGTCTTCCCACCAGGCTTTTGCATGTGGTGGGGTTGGAGTGAGGATTCGGGGAAGGCAGGCAGGTGATGAAGCTCTTACCAGAGAAGTGGTGGAGACATGAGCGCTTATCACAAATGCACGCTCAGACTCAGGCTGTACCAGCCGGCTGCTTGTCAGGAAATAAGACATTTAAAAGGCTTTTTCGTCCTTCTCTGCACTTTAAATCCTTTACCATCAGTGTCCTGCCTAGCCGTGCCCACATCTTTTCACATTTCATCTCTAAATCCACTCCTTCATTGCTGGATCATTCATCTTTTAGGATCAGCTAGCAGGAGGGCTTGGAGGATCAAATGACACAGTAGACAGGGCTCTGCTTGGCAGAAGTGACAAACAGCCCATCTGGGAATGTTTATTGCTATTTCATAGCTTCCACAGAGATGCAACTTCCTGGTGTCAGAGCACAGTGATGAATTCTCATCTCCCTGCCTTTGGGAATTCCAGCTCATCAGGAGATCTGGGAAGTGGAGGAGGGGTGGGGGTGGGGGGTGGCTGGTGTGTTACATGCACAGTTGCAGCCCTGCTCTTCTCAAGTTATGTGACGTGAATGTGATGACATTTTCCACTGATGGGGACTCCCGGTTGTAGGGTAGAGGGCCAAGGCTACAGAGTCAGAAAGTGGCAGGGTGTGGAAGAGCTTGCAGATTCCTTTGCTGCCCTCATTATTTATTCCGGACAATGCTGTTCTGAGAGCCCACTGGGCTCCCGCCCCACCCCCTGCCCTTGTGGAGGTTAATGCCTGTATATACTGAGATGTTTCCACAGAAAAGCCTACCTAGTGGCTTCCCACTGCCCTTTTCTTTCCACTGCCCTGATCCAAGTGGTTTTTTTTTTTTTTTTTCTGTGAAGGGATAATGAGAATTTATTAGAAGAATACTGGGCAGGATGTGATTGAACCTCAGAAGAGGATAGGAACCAAGGACTGGAGGGAACCCAGAAAGACAATTCTCTGTCCTCTTTTCTCATTTTAGTTCCTCTCTGAGGCTGCTTGTTCCTTCTCACACTATGTCCCAGCTTTCCACCAGTAGAGGTGGCAGAAAATGACTAGCAATAGCTGTTGGAGCCAACAGATCTTCATTGTTGCTCTGTCTCTGTCTCTCTCTTTTCCTTTTCTTTTTAAAATTAATTAATTTATTTTACTTTATGATATTGTATTGGTTTTGCCATACATTGATTTGAATCCACCATGGATGTACATGTGTTCCCCAACCTGAACCCATACCATCCCCATACCATCCCCATACCATCCCTCTGGGTCATCCCAGTGCACCAGCCCCGAGCACCCTGTATTATGCATCGAACCTGGACTGGTGATTCATTTCACATATGATAATTTACATGTTTCAATGCCATTCTCCCATATCATCCCACCCTTGCCCTCTCCCAGAGTCCAAAAGACTGTTCTATACATCTGTGTCTCTTTTGCTGTCTCACATACAGGGTTACCATTACCATCTTTCTAAATTCCATATATACGCGTTAGTATACTGTATTGGTGTTTTTCTTTCTGGCTTACTTCATTTTATATAATAGGCTCCAGTTTCATCCACCTCAGTAGAACTGATTCAAATGTATTCTTTTTAATGGCTGAGTAATATTCCATTGTGTGTATGTACCACAGCTTTCTTTTCCATTCATCTGCTGATGGACATCTAGGTTGCTTCCATGTCCTGGCTATTATAAACAGTGCTGCAATGAACACTGGGGTACATGTGTCTCTTTCAATTCTGGTTTCCTCAGTGTGTATGCCCAGCAGTGGGATTGCTGGGTCATATGGCAGTTCTATTTCCAGTTATTTAAGAAATCTCTAACTGTTCTCCATAGTGGCTGTACTAGTTTGCATTCCCATCAATAGTGTAAGAGGGTTCCCTTTTCTCCACACCCTCTCCAGCATTTATTGCTTGTAGACTTTTGGATAGCAGCCATTCTTACTGGCATGAGATGGTACCTCATTGTGGTTTTGATTTGCATTTCTCTGATAATGAGTGATGTTGAGCATCTTTTCATGTGTTTGTTAGCCATCTGTATGATTTCTTTGGAGAAATATCTGTTTAGTTCTTTGGCCCACTTTTTGATTGGGTCTTTATTTTTCTGGAATTGAGCTGCAGGAGTTGCTTGTATATTTTTGAGATTCATTCTTTGCCCATTGCTTCATTTGCTATGATTTTCTCCCATTCTGAAGGCTGTCTTTTCACCTTGCTTATAGTTTCCTTTATTTTGCAGAAGCTTTTAATTTTAATTAGGTCCCATTTGTTTATTTTTGCCTTTATTTCCAGTATTCTGGGAGGTGGATCATAGAGGATCCTGCTGTGGTTTATGTTGGAGAGTGTTTTGCCTATGTTCTCCTCTAGGAGTTTTATAGTTTCTGGTCTTAATCTGTTTGAGTTTATTTTTGTGTATGGTGTTAGAAAGTATTCTAGTTTCATTTTTTTATATGTGGTTGACCAATTTACCCAGCACCACTTGTTAAAGAGATTGTCTTTTCTCCATTGTATATTCTTGCCTCTTTTGCCAAAGATAAGGTGTCCATAGGTGCGTGGTTTTATCTCTGGGCTTTCTATTTTGTCCCGTTGATCTATCTGTCTTTGTGCCAGTCCCATACTGTCTTGATGACTGTGGCTTTGTAGTAGAGCCTGAAGTCAGGCAAGTTGATTCCTCCAGTTCCATTTTTCTTCCTCAAGATTGCTTTGGCTATTTGAGTTTTTTTTTGTATTTCCACACAAATTGTGAAATTATTTGTTTTAGTTCTCTGAAAAATACAAGGTAGTGTGATAGGGATTGCATTGAATCTATAGATTGCTTTGGGTAGTATACTCATTTTCACTATATTGATTCTTCCAATCCATGAACATGGCATATTTCTCCATCTATTTGTGTTCCCTTTGATATCTTTCACCAGAGTTTTATAGTTTTCTATATATAGGTCTTTTGTTTCTTTACATAGATATATTCCTAAGTATTTTATTCTTTTCGTTGCAATGGTGAATGGATTTGTTGCCTTAATTTCTCTTTCTGTTTTCTCATTGTTAGTGTATAGGAATGCAAGGGATTTCTGGGTGTTGATTTTATACCCTGCAACTTTACTATATTCATTAATTAGCTCTAGTAATTTTCTGGTGGAGTCTTTAGGGTTTTCTGTGTAGAGGATCATGTCATCTGCAAACAGTGAGAGTTTTACTTCTTCTTTTCCAATCTGGATTCCTTTTATTTCTTTTTCTTCTCTGATTGCTGTGGCCAAAACTTCCAAATCTATGTTGAGTGGTAGTGGTGAGAGAGGGCACCCTTGTCTTGTTCCTGACTTTAGGGGAAATGCTTTCAATTTTTCAGCATTGAGGTTAATGTTTGCTGAGGGTTTGTCATATATAGCTTTTATTATGTTGAGGTATTTTCCTTCTGTTTTCTGGAGGGTTTTTATCATAAATGGATGTTGAATTTTGTCAAAGGTTTTCTCTGCATCTATTGAGATAATCATATGGTTTTTATTGTCAATTTGTTAATGTGGTGTATTGCATTGATTGATTTGCAGATATTGAAGAATCCTTGCATTCCTGGGATAAAGCCCACTTGGTCATGATGTATGATCTTTTTAATATGTTGTTGGATTCTGTTTGCTAGAATTTTGTTAAGGATTTTTGCATCTATGTTCATCAGTGATATTGGCCTGTAGTTTTCTTTTTTGTGGCATCTTTGTCAGGTTTTGGTATTAAGGTGATGGTGGCCTCATAGAATGAGTTTGGAAGTTTACCTTCCTCTGCAATTTTCTGGAAGAGTTTAAGTAGGATAGGTGTTAGTTCTTCTCTAAATTTTTGGTAGAATTCAGCTGTAAAGCCATCTGGTTCTGGGCTTTTGTCTGTTGGAAGATTATGACTACAGTTTTGATTTCCATGCTTGTGATGGGTCTGTTAAGATTTTCTATTTCTTACTGGTTCAATTTTGGAAAGTTGTATTTTTCTAAGAATTTGTCCATTTGTTCCAAGTTGTCCATTTTATTTGCATATAGTTGCTGATAATAGTCTCTTATGATCCTTTGTATTTCTGTGTTGTCTGTTGTGATCTCTCCATTTTCATTTCTAATTTTTTAAATTTGATTTTTCTCCCTTTTTTTTCTTGATGAGTTGGGCTAATGGTTTGTCAATTTTATTTATCTTCTCAAAGAACCAGCTTTTGGTTTCATTGATTTTTGCTATGGTCTCTTTTGTTTCTTTTGCATTTATTTCTGCCCTAATTTTTAAAATTTCTTTCCTTCTACTAACCCTGGGGTTCATAATTTCTTCCTTTTCAAGTTGCTTTAGGTGTAGAGTTAGGTTATTTATTCGACTTTTTTTCTTGTTTCTTGAGGTATGCCTATATTGCTATGAACTTTCCTCTTAGCACTGCTTTTACAGTGTCCCATAGGTTTTGGGTTGTTTTGTTTTCATTTTCATTCATTTCTATGCATATTTTGATTTTTTTAAATTTCTTCTGTGATTTGTTGGTTATTCAGCAGCGTGTTGTTCAGCCTCCATATGTTGGAATTTTTAACAGATTTTCTCCTGTAATTGACATCTAGTCTTACTGCATTGTGGTCAGAAAAGATGCTTGGAATGATTTCAGTTTTTTTGAATTTACCAAAGCTAGATTTATAGCCCAGGATGTGATCTATTCTGGAGAAGATTCAGTGTGCACTTGAGAAAAAGGTGAAATTCATTGTTTTGGGGGTGAAATGTCCTATAGATATCAATTAGGTCTAAATGGTCTATTGTATTATTTAAAGTTTGTGTTTCCTTGTTAATTTTCTGCTTAGTTGATCTGTCCATAGGTGTGAGTGGGGTATTAATGTCTCTCACTATTATTGTGTTATTATTAATTTCCCCTTTCATACTTGTTAGCATTTGTCTTACATATTGTGGTGATCCTATGTTGGGTGCATATATATTTATAATTGTTATATCTTCTTCTTGGATTGATCCTTTGATCATTGTGTAGTGTCCTTCTTTGTCTCTTTTCACAGCCTTTGTTTTAAAGCCTATTTTATCTGATATGGGTTCTCCTAGGTTCCCTTATCCTACTGCTTTCCACCCGTGTGCTCTTTCCCCATAAAATCTCTTGCTTTGTCAGCACATGTGTCTCCTCAGATAATTCATTTCCGAGTGTTAGACAAGAGCACAGTTTCAGGTCTTGGAATGGATCCTCCTTCCTGCAACAAATGGTGACACTGGTGGGACTCTTCTTCACTGAGACTGACATCCTGACCACTTGGGGTACTCAGGGGCCAACTTGCCTGCCAATGGACCAGACTCAGTGGCCGCAGCTGGGACCCTTTTTTCCCTGGTCTCCTCCTGATGTGGACAACTGGCCAGAGTGCCCTGACCGGTAAGGAACAAGAGACCTCTCTCCTCTTCCCTCTCTCTTTCCTCTCCTTAACCCTTCCTATCCTTCCCTGTTTTTCTAGTCCCCCGGTCCTGGACGCAGGAATCTGGTTGAAGGGCCCTCAGCCTGAGCTGAGAATTGGAGACTGATCACCTCCTCTTGGCAGAGAACTCGAATTCTGATTCTGGTCTGGTCTGATTTCTGATAGGGCCGAGTTCCAGTCCTCCCTTCTCTGGAGGCCCAGGGAAAAGTTGCATAACGCCTGGGTATCTGTAGGTGGTAGGGGGCGTCTGTAAGGCCTTCCCTTTCACCCACCCTCTCCTGCCTCCTCCCCCTCCTTCTTTCAACCTGGCTTCCTTTCCTCCCTTGAAATCTTTGATGTTAGTACTTGGATCTGAAGTTCTGTGTCTCTATAGGAGGTTTTCTGAGAGACTGTGTTCTTGTATTTAAGGGCTTCCCTGGTGGTGCAGAGGTTAAAACGTCTGCCTGCAATGTGGGAGACCTGGGTCCTATCCCTGGGTCGGGAAGATCCCCTGGAGAAGGAAATGGCAATCCACTCCAGTATTCTTGCCTGGAGAATCCCATAGATGGAGGAACTTGGTGGGCTACAGTCTGCGGGTCGCGACTGAGCAACTTCACTTATCTGATATGAGTATTGCTACTCCTGCTTTGTTTTGGTCTATATTTGCATGGAACATATTTTTCCAGCCCTTCACTTTCAATCTGTATGTGTCCCTTGTTTTGAGGTGGGTCTCTTGTAGACAACATATATATGGGTCTTGTTTTTGTATCCATTCAGCCAGTCTTTGTCTTTTGGTTGGAGCATTCAACCCATTTACATTTAAGGTAATTATTGATAAGTATGATCCTGTTGCCCTTTACTTTGTTGTTTTGGGTTCGAGTTTATTCACCCTTTCTGTTCTCCTTCATATTTGAATGAGATGCTTGCTGGATACAGTAATCTGGGCTGTAGGTTATTTTCTTTCATCACTTAAGTATGTCCTGCCATTCCTTTCTGGCCTGAAGAGTTTCTATTGAAAGATCAGCTGTTATCCTTATGGGAATCCCCTTGTGTGTTATTTGCTGTTTTTTCCTTGCTGTTTTTAATATTTGTTCTTTGTGTTTGATCTTCGTTAATTTGATTAATATGTGTCTTGGGGTGTTTTGCCTTGGGTTTATCCTGTTTGAGACTCTCTGGGTTTCTTGGACTTGGGTGATTATTTCCTTCCCCATTTTAGGGAAGTTTTCAACTATTATCTCCTCAAGTATTTTCTCATGGTCTTTCTTTTTATCTTCTTCTTCTGGGACTCCTATGATTTGAATGTTGGGGCATTTAACATTGTTGCAGAGGTCTCTGAGGTTGTCCTTATTTCTTTTAATTCTTTTTTTTTTCTTTTTTCCTCTCTGTTTCATTTATTTCTACCATTCTATCTTCTACCTCACTTATCCTATCTTCTGCCTCCATTATTCTACTGTTGATTCCCTCCAGAGTGTTTTGATCTCATTTATTGCATTATTCATTATATATTGACTCTTTTTTATTTCTTCTAGGCCCTTGTTAAACCTTTCTTGCATCTTCTTGATCCTTGTCTCCAGGCTATTTTTCTGTAACTCCAATTTGTTTTCAAGATTTTGGATCATTTTCACTATCATTATTCAGAATTCTTTATCAGGTAGATTCCCTATCTCTTCCTCTTTTGTTTGGTTTGGTGGGCATTTATCCTGTTCCTTTACCTGCTGGGTATTTCTCTGCCTTTTCATCTTTTTTATATTGCTGTGTTTGAGGTAGTCTTTCTGTATTCTGGCAGTTGGTGGTTCCTCTTTATTGTGGAGGTTCCTCGCTGTGGGTGGGGCCGAATGGGTGGCTTGTCAAGGTTTCCTGGTTAGGGAAGCTTGTGTCAGTGTTCTGGTGAGTGGAGCTGGATTTCTTCTCTCTGGAGTGCAATGAAGTGTCCAGTAATGAGTTTTGAGATGTCAGTGGGTTTGATGTGACTTTGGGCAGCCTGTATATTGAGGCTCAGGGTTCTGTTCCTGTGTTGCTGGAGAATTTCATGGTATGTCTTTCTCTGGAGCTTGTTGGCCCTTGGGTGGTGCTTGGTTTCAGTGTAGCTATGGAGGCATTTGATGAGCTCCTATCGATTAATGTTTCCTGAATTCAGGAGTTCTCTTGTGTTCTCGGGATTTGGACTTAAGCCTCCTGCCTCTGGTCTTCAGTCTTATTCTTACAGTAGCCTCAAGACTTCTCCATCTATACAGCACCAATGATAAAACATCTAGGTAAATGATGAAAAGTTTCTGCACAGCAAGGGACACCTGGAGAGGTACACAGAGTTACATGGAGAAGAGAAGAGGGAAGAGGGAGATAGAGGTGGCCAGGAGGATAAAAGGGGGAATAAATAGGGGCTAGCCAGTGATCACTTCCCTATGTGCTCTCCACAGTCTGGACCTCTCAGAGATGTTCAAAGAGTTACACAGAGAAGAGAAGAGGGAGGAAGGAGACAGATGTGGCCAGGAGGATAAAAGGGGGAATCAAAAAGAGAGAGAGATCCAGCCAGTAATCAGTTCCCTAAGTGTTCTCCACAGCCCGGAACACACAAGGAGATTCACAGAGTTGGATAGAGAAGAAAAGGGGAGGCAGGAGATAGAGGTGACCTGTTGGAGAGAAAGGAGAATCAAAAGAGGGAGAGAGCAATCAGGCCAGTGATCTTGCTCCCAAGTAAAAATGGGTACTAAAGATTGGGTTCTTAAAGGTACAAAGTTGATAACAAATACAAAAAAGCAAAGATTAAAAGTCTAGAGTAGAGGTTAGATTCCCAAAATTACAATATTAAAAAAAAGTTACAAAAATTATAAAATATATATATATATATATGAAGTTTGCTTTAAAAATAGGGTCTTTCTTTTTTTTGCAAGATAATAGTAGGTTATAAAAATGCAAATTAAAGGAATAATGGGGACTTAAAAATAAAAAAATAAAATAAAATAAAAAAATTTTTAATTTAAAAAATGATAATAGTAAAAATATATCTAAGATTTTCTCTGGAGCTGTTGCAGACAGTGTGGGGTCAGTTCATTTTCCGATAGTTCCTTGGTCTGGCTTGTACTTCTCAAGGTCTACAGGCCCCTTCCTATGTAGTTGGTGCTAACTACAGGCTTTTAATCTATTGCATCTGTCACTTCCAGAGTGGTTCCCTCTGTTTATTTTAGCTTCTTCTGTTTGCTGGTCTCTTCAGTGTCTAATTTCTGCCCTGACACAAGGGGCACGATGGTGGTCACTTTTTTTTAGGCTCGCTTGTTCAGTCATGCTGTGGGGAGGGAGGAACACTGCAAAGAAATATCATTGGCATGTGCTCACAGTGATTCAGCCACACTGGGTTGGCCCCCACTCACAGCATGTGTGCTTCTTCAGTCTACATTGCTCAGACTCTAGGTTGCCCTGCAGAGAACTGTCTGATGTGGGCCCTGGGTTGCATGAATTCCCCAGATCTGAGCTGCTCAGGTTCAGGTTCCCAGGTACTCCACAAAGGCACAGACTTGTTGGGCCTGCCTTTTGCACCCGTCTCAGGTCTGAGCAGCTCAGGTGACCAGGTGCTTGGCGCACATAGTTGCCCCCAGTTGAAAGCTGTGGCTTATCCCCTCCCCCACCCCAGCCACTCGATTTTCTGGGTGTACAATGGGCACGCCTTCTCAGGTGTACTGTGTGTCTCTTCTGGGGAGCTGATCTCTGTCTGTGACCCTGTGGGCAGATGTCGACCATCCAGAATCCCAAGAAGTCTTGGTTAGCAAAGAAGTCTGCTTGCAGTTTGGTATAGAATGCCTCTCTGGGACAGCGATTGCCCCCTTCCAGCTCTGGCAGCCCTCGCCTGCCTGTCTCTGGCTGGGGATGGGGCAGTCTGCAGCCCGCTACCTCTGCTCAGTCCTTTGTCTTGTGAGTGTGCCTGGTGGTGTCTTAGGTTAGGGCTTTTTGCGGGATAGCTATGCCACAGTCTGGGTTGCTCAAGCTAGTTCCCTCAGATTGCCCTCAGGGCATTCAGGCCTGGTCCTTCAGTTCAGTCGCTCAGTCATGTCTGACTCTTTGAGACCCCATGAATCGCAGCATGCCAGGCCTCCCTGTCCATCACCAACTTCACATCCTGTCCATCACTCAGATTCACGTCCTTCGAGTCAGTGATGCCATCCAGCCATCTCATCCTCTGTCGTCCCCTTCTTCTCCTGCCCCCAATCCCTCCCAGCATCAGAGTCTTTTCCAATGAGTCAACTCTTCGCATGAGGTGGCCAAAGTACTGGAGTTTCAGCTTTAGCATCATTCCTTCCAAAGAAATCCCAGGGCTGATCTCCTTCAGAATGGACTGCTTGGATCTCCTTGCAGTTCAAGGGACTCTCAAGAGTCTTTTCCAACACCACAGTTCAAAAGAATCAATTCTTTGGTGCTCAGCCTTTTTCACAGTCCAACTCTCACATCCATACACGACTACTGGAAAAACCATAGCCTTGACTAGATGGACCTTAGTCGGCAAAGTAATGTCTTTGCTTTTGAAATGCTATCTAGGTTGATCATAACTTTTCTTCCAAGGAGTAAGTGTCTTTTAATTTCATGGCTGCAGTCAGTCAGCATTTGCAGTGATTTTGGAGCCCCCCAAAAATAAAGTCTGACATTGTTTCCACTCTTACCCCATGTATTTCCCATGAAGTGATGGGACTGGATGCCATGATCTTCGTTTTCTGAATGTTGGGCTTTAAGCCAACTTTTTCACCCTCCTCTTTCACTTTCATCAAAAGGCTTTTTAGTTCCTCTTCACTTTCTGCCATAAGGGTGGTCTCATCTGCATATCTAAGGTTATTGATATTTCTCCTGGCAATCTTGATTCCAGCTTGTGTTTCTTCCAGTCCAGTGTTTCTCATGATGTACTCTGCATAGAAGTTAAATAAGCAGGGTGACAATATACAGCCTTGACATACTCCTTTTCCTATTTGGAACCAGTCTGTTGTTCCATGTCCAGTTCAAACTGTTGCTTCCTGACCTGCATACAGATTTCTCAAGAGGCAGGTCAGGTGGGCTGGTATTCCCATCTCTCTCAGAATCTTCCACAGTTTATCGTGATCCTCACAGTCAAAGGCTTTGGCATAGTCAATAAAGCAGAAATAGATGTTTTTCTGGAACTCTCTTGCTTTTTTGATGATCCAGTGGATGTTGGCAATTTGATCTCTGGTTCCTCTGCCTTTTCTAAAACCAGCTTGAACATCAGGAAGTTCATGGTTCACGTATTGCTGAAGCCTGGCTTGGAGAATTTTGAGCATTACTTTACTAGCATGTGAGATGAGTGCAATTGTGCGGTAGTTTGAGCATTCTTTTGCATTGCCTTTCTTTGGGATTGGAATGAAAACTGACCTTTTCCAGTCCTGTGGCCACTGCTGAGTTTTCAACATTTGCTGGCATATTGAGTGCAGCACTTGTACAGCATCATCTTTCAGGATTTGAAAGAGCTCAACTGGAATTCCATCACCTCTACTAGCTTTGTTCATAGTGATGCTTTCTAAGGCCCACTTGACTTCACATTCCAGGATGTCTGGCTCTAGGTGAGTGATCACATCATCATGATTATCCGGGTCATGTCGTTACCCCAAGCAATACAGCCTGCTGCTCCCTGTCCCTCCCCCGCTTGCTAGTGGGAGATGCGAGCATCTGGGCTGCTGCTCTGCTGGGAGTTGCTGTTAGGCATGTAATCTGTGGGTTTAAATTATTTATTTATTTTTCCTCCTGGTTATTTTGCCCTCTGAGATTCCAAGGCTCACCACAGGCCCGTCAGAGAGAGTGTTTCCTGTTGTTTGGAAACTTCTCTCTTTTTTAAGTCTCCCTTCCCTGGACAGATCTCCATCCCTACCTCTTTTGTCTCTCTTTTTATCTTTTATATTTTGTCCTACCTCCTTTTGAAGACAATGGGCTGCCTTTCTGGGTGCCTGATGTCCTCTGCCAGCATTCAGAAGTTGTTCTGTGGAATTTACTCAGTGTTCAAATGTTCTTTCAATGAATTTGTGGGGGAAAAAGTGGTCTCCCCGTCCTATTCCTCCACCATCTTAGGACCCCCAAGCATTTTTTATATCTGACCTGGTGGAAAAAAATTCCTTGCTAATGTCAGGGAAGAAAAACAGTCTTCCTCTACCCTCTTAGGTTCAGTGAATGAAGCTTATGAATTAAACTGTTAAAAGACATATG
Source organism: Oryx dammah (assembly GCF_014754425.2). Taxonomy (NCBI): domain Eukaryota; kingdom Metazoa; phylum Chordata; class Mammalia; order Artiodactyla; family Bovidae; genus Oryx; species Oryx dammah. Next base: position 44,529,645 of record NW_024070209.1, on the reverse strand, counting down.
AACAGAGCGGGGAAAACAGTGTTCATTTATGTATGCAAGACACAAGCACAGAGGAGAAGCAGGGTGAGTGAATCAAAGGGGTGATAGAACTAGGAGCTTAGATACCTTGTTACAGAGGATGACAAGTGCAAGAAAGTGACAAGACAAAGTCCACAGTTTGTGCTCTCAGTTGGATGATAAGTTTGGGAAGGTACATGTGTAAGAAAACTAATGGAAGCTAAGCGTTCTCAGTAAGGTGATTTCTTGCAGATCCATCTTGGTGCTGACCGACCTCCTGTCTCTCAGAGAAATGGTGATTTTCCTTCTGGCCAGGAAGGTGAGGAAGGCTCCTCCACAAGAAGAGTTGAATGCCCTGTTTTCCAGCAGAAGAGGAAGGGAGGAGGGCTTTTCCCGCATCTGCCATTGCTCGGTTACCTTCAGCTTCAAATCATCCTTGTCCAGAGTGGTACATTTGGGGCTGGCAAGTCCTCATCCCCTTCCCCACATCTCATATTCTGGAAAGGAAGGACGAGCCTGCATCATTCGGAGGGAGATGAGGGGCACAGACCTTTTTTTCAGCTGCATCACTTTGGCAATATCAGCTCATCTCTAAGAGGTCAGCAGGCTGCTTTAATGGGGCTTAATTTTAAAATTGCTATGATGAGACTATTGCTTGAAAATTGACACAAATTGTGCTCTGTGAGGGGGTTTCCCTGGTGGTTCACTGATAAAGAATCTGCATGCAATGTAGGAGACTTGGGCTTGATCCCTGGGTTAGAAAGAACCCCCGGAGGAGGGCATGGCAATCCACTCCAATATTCTTGCCTGGAGAATCCCATGACAGAGGAGGCTGGTGGCCTACCATGCATGGGGTCACAAAAGAGTTGGACACAACCTAGGAACTAAACAAGTGCCATTGGATTGATGTGTTCAGTTAAATGTACATACATTTTCCTGATCAAAGTCAACATTTTAACACTGGATGCCCATCCAGGAATTCTAAAGTATATCAGATGTCACATTTTCATGTGATATAATAATTTTTCAGACATCTTGCTTTGGTGAACGTGCCTTTTAAAAATATTTTCCACCTTGTATTTCATTTTGAACATGATCTGTAATTTGAAAAAAAAAAAGACTAGTTTAATTTTCCTTTCTCTTTTTTCTCTAAGCCTTAATTGATGAATGCTTAGTGGAGAAGCAATTGATTTAAATATTAACATACATGAACATGCATGAAAGGAATCAATTAAATTGAAATAAACTATTAATAGCCAGAATCCTCCCTTAACAAGACATTAACATATAATCTGTGTTTTTGAGGAAAGTGACATTTAATAAGAAAAACATTGAGAACAAGACATTGAGAAAAGGAAAATCTGGACCTGAGGCTGTGACACAGGCTGATGACCATTGGAGCCCGTAAGTCTCCCCTGAGTATTTGCAGCTTTGTGTCCATTCCAAGATGTCCACTGAGGACTAGAATCATCTTCTTCCTTGCCTTTTTCCTAGGTGGGGCTCTGAGCTCCTTAAAGAGCTCATGTGTTAGGTCTCCACAGCACCATGCCTGCTCAGAGCAGGTTTTAGGGGTGTGTGTGTGTGTGTGTGTGTGTGTGTGTGTGTGAGTTGCTCAGTTGTGTCTGATTCTTTGTGACTTCATGGACTGTAGCCCACCAGACTCCTTTGTCCATAGAATTCTCCAGGCAAGATACTGGAGTGGGTTCCCATTCTCTTCTCCAGGGGATCTTCCCAACCCAGGGATGGAACCCCTGTCTCCTGCATTCTTTACCATTTGAGACACCTGGGAAACCCAGGTTTTAGGGATGAATTGATGATAAAAATGAAGATCCAGGGATCCTGCCTGATTTTCATTCATCTTTTAAAAAAAAAAGTCCATTCTGGTTTTGGACTTTCGAACACCCTGTTCTTTATAAACATAGGCAGAAACATCACCACAAGGAAGCATCACTTTACTATGGGGGTGGGGAAAGGTGGTGGGAACCTAATGTTCTCTGAGAGCCCCCCAGTAGACCAGTAGCTGTCAGCCTTCTTCTCCTGGGAGGGGGGTCTGCATGAGGGTGTGTTTACACCTGTTCAGTGGGGGAGCGTCTTGCAGTAAAAGAAAATGGTTAAATACTCAAGCTCTGGACTGAAATGCTCAGGTGCAGACAGCTGCTCTGTTAACTATGTCTGTACTTAGCTTGTTCTACAAGTCCAGTTAACCTTTTTGTGCATCCATCAGCTGAAAAATGGCATTGGTAATGGTCAGAGCTCCACAGGGCTGGAGTACAGATTAGAAAGGACACTGCCTCCCAACGTGCCTGACACATATACACGCTGATTTCCATGTCTGCTTAGAGAACCAGCCCAAGACACTACCCATCAGCACCGATCATCCATTCCCTCCTCAACTAGCCTTCGGTGCCTGGATTGCATCTCTGCTAAGCTCTGAGCTTGCAACATGGCAGCAGAGTCTCTGGTGCTTCAGAAAGCATCTTGTTGTTGTTTTTTTCAATTGGAAGATAATTACTTTACAATATTAAATTGGTTTCTTCTATACAACAATGTGAATCAGCTGTAAGTATACATATATGCCCTCCCTCTTGGGCCTCCCTCCCAACCCACCTCCATCCCATCCCTCTAGATCATCCATCACAGAGAACCTAGCTGAGCTCTCGGTGCTATAGAGCAGCTTCCCGCTAGCTCTCTGTTTGACATGTGATCATGTAAATATGTCAGTGCTACTCTCTCTTGCTGTTGAACGTGTGTTCACATTCAGGAATTGTTCCTTAGCTGGGTGCTCAGAAGCAGACTGACTGAGTTGAAAGCCAGAACCATTTCCAAAGCTGCTGCCAACAGTTTGCTCTGATTAATCCTCCAGTCAGAGACCCTCATCGTCTGCATCGCTGCTACACACTGTATTTTCCCATTTCTGAGATTGAGAGGATGCTACACAGAAATTTGAAAAAAAAATATATAGTGTAAAATCTAGACATGAAGTCCATTAGAAACTCTTGGAGACTCTGCAGGGTGAAAAGCAGAGGGATTAGGATGAGCAAGAGAACAAAATTCGGGGCTGAGTGAAAATGTGTGGATACCACTACCTACCCTGGAGCCCCACACAGGATGGACCTAACAGATGATGTCATCCATCTCCTCCCCCAAAGTAGGAGCAGTCCATAATCCATAACTCTCTCCATCCCTGGGCGTTTTCTTTTCTTCTTTGTTAACTTTATACCTGGACCAATTCCTTCAAAGAGACCTACATGTTTCTACCTCAGAGACAGATGAAACTCCTGTTTCCTATGTTTAGTTCGATTAAAAGGGCAGAAGTAATATAAAGAACTATTGAACTTCCCTGGTGGCTCAGACGGTAAAGTGTCTGCCTACAATGCGGGAGTTCAATCCCTGGGTCAGGAAGATCTCCTGGAGAAGGAAATGGCAACCCACTCCAGTATTCTTGCCTGGAAAATCCCATGGATGGGAGGAGCCTGGTAGGCTACAGTCCATGGGATCACAAAGAGTTGGACACGACTGAGCAACTTCACTTTTCATTATTGACCTTCTAGGTTGTCTGCACACATCATTTTCATCTTACTCTATATTTGCAGCCATGGGGGTATTTTTTTAAAGCAAAAAGTAAAAACTCTATTTTTTATCTTACTAGAGCATCCCTGGGGAGAAGGCAATGGCACCCCACTCCAGTACTCTTACCTGGAAAATCCCATGGATGGAAGAGCCTCGTAGGCTGCAGTCCATGGGGCCGCTAAGAGTCAGACACGACTGAGCGACTTCACTTTCACATTTCACTTTCATGCATTGGAGAAGGAAATGGCAACCCACTCCAGTGTTCTTTCCTGGAGAATCCCAGGGATGGGGAGCCTGGTGGGCTGCCGGCTGTGGGGTCGCACAGAGTCGGACACGACTGGAACGACTTAGCAGCAGCAGCAGCAGAGCATCCCCATTGCCATACTTCATCAGTTTGCCTGCCAAGAAAATGCACCATACTTCTTCATGAAAGGAATGAAGATTTATACATCTTGTCTTTGTTCTGTGCACACCAATTCTAGCTTGTGGCTTCAGTGGGCTACAACAGTTTGAAGCTTTACAGTCAGCTGGAGACAACAGATGCTTCCTGATTTCCATCAGAAGATAAGGCCATCAGAGGCATTCTCCTGAGCCTGCACAAGCTCCTTCAGACTGTGCTGAGGTGAGAGAGTCATTTCTCTCCAAACCCAGCAGGCCAGAGTCCTCGAGCTCCCGAAGGCTTGTGACCAGGAAGCCTGACTACCCATTCATCAGCCAGTACGAGGCTAATCTATAAATGACCACCCCCTGATCCCCAAACCTGTCAGTCACGTGTAATCATGCAGTACTTAGAGGCCTGGGCAGGGAGCTCTCAGGATGAAGTTCATCATCAGAAGAGCCCATCCACTCATTCTGTTTTTGTGTCAGTGGTTTGACAATCAAGCTTTCCATTCAGGATCGAGCTCTTCTGCAGAAAAGGGCAATCAATCATTTTGTTCTCCCTCTCACCTGACATTCGTTGGTACCTCGAATGTGCAGTTTCCAGAACAGCCCTGTGTCCAGACAAAGAGATGAGCTGATGGGGGTTTCTGCTTTTGTAACTGCTCACAGATTGGCGCTGCTCTACCTGATGGAGGGCGGGGTGGCATGGAGTGGCAGGAAGAGAACTGAGTCTCCTCTGCCCACCATGGGGAGATCCCAGGGAAGGAAATGCAGTTCATCCATCAGACAAGGTGGTGAGTGGTACACACTCCTCAAATTCCAATGAGCTTTCCATGCCTTATTCATCTTTTCACTAAGCCAGTCAGTTCTGAATGCACTGCACTCATTTTCATTGTGTGTCATGTATTGAACCTTTAAAGATTTACCAAGTCCAGTCGAGTTTGGTGAATGTGCATTGAGCATCTGCTCTGTGCAAATGGATCTGCAAGCCTCCAGACAGGACTTGAATGATGATGGGAAAGCAGATCTCCTTCTCAGGCAGCCCCCAGCCGCAGAGAGGTGAGTAGCTTACACACCAAGAGCCAGCACCCAGAGTCGACACATGGTCATAAAGGGGTTGGGGGATTTAGAAAGAAGCAGGATCAGGTGGGGTCAGCAAGGTTTTTGGAGGGAGCTATAATTTTGGTTGAGGCTTGAAGGGTCAGGCAGGAGGCTGGCTGTGAGTTGGAGCAGGTGGGGAGGCTGTGGAGGGTAGAGGGTCGGGGGCAGGTGGGGTTTGTCTGCAGTGAGTGTAGACACAGGTGGGAGATGGATGGATTCACAGAGCTAAGTTCGTGTTTAATGAATTCCATGGTAAGACACTGTTGAATATTCTCCATCTGGGGAATCACATGCTTGGAGGTGCCGCGAATACCAAGGTCTTTGTGGATGTGGCTTGGCAGGACAGCCTCGGACCCCCTCAGTGTCTCCCGCTTTTTTGAACAAGTACACCCCTCTTAAGGCAGCTTTACTCCACTCTCCTCCATCCTGGTGGTCCCAGCAGAAACTTGAGTGTGACCAGGTGCCCAAGGATTTGCTTTACAACTGATACCAACTGTATCTCTTCTTTCTCTCTCAGTACTATACAGATGAATGACCCTTAATCCTCCATGTAAATTGGCTGGAAAAGATTGATTTCAACTGAGAACTGTCTTTTTAAGAAAGAGAGGCAAAATAGGGAAATACAGTCAATATTTTAATAGAAAGTCTTTTCAGCATATGGCTTGAAATATTAGCAATAACCTTTCAGATAAAGTTCAGGTTGACCCTGGACGTTTACAGTACATGTAGAAACTTTAAATTGTGTTGGCCAAGGTTTTGCTCTCCATCTATAACAACTTTTTTTTGCAGCTGAAATGCACTGTTTATTCAGATGTATGCTTGGCTGCAATGTTTGTTATTTTAAAAATCATATCTGTTTACATTTTCATTATTTTTATAACCTACATTTTAAAACTATAAGGTATGTTTTGATTTTATGGGGCTTTAAAAGCTTATACAGATACGTGATAGCTATAAATTATTCAGACTGATGTTTTGGAGCATTTTGGGAAAATCATGGCCATGGTTTATATTTAAATCACAACAGTCTCATTATTATTAAAAATATTTTTAGAAAGTCTGCCATATGTATACCTGTACTCAGTGCTGGGGATTAAAAAAGTTTGAAGAAACGGTTGCTGCCCTTAGGGATCTCACACTCCACTTGGTGACACAGGACAGAAAGTAAAACACTCCCCAACAAAATATTATGTCAGTGGTGGTGGAGGGGGAGGGGGCAGGGCTGGATGTGAAAGGAAAGGCTCTTTGGAACATGATCCAGCGCTCCAGTGGGAAGCCCTGGTGGCGTGGTGATAAAGAGTCCTCCTGTCAGTGCCGGAGATGCAAGAGACTCGAGTTCAATCCCTGGGCTGGGAAGATTCCCCTGCAGAAGGAAACAGCAACCTGCTCCAGTATTCTTGCCTGGAGAAACCCATGGACAGAGGAGCCTGGTGGGCTACAGTCCATAGGGTCACAAAGATTCAGACACAACTGAGTGCCCATTCCAAGTGCTTTGACAAAGCAAATTGGAGCTGGGATGTCCTTCAGTCTTTCACTTTTGTCATCTTTCTCACATATTGCTTTCAGTTTTATTGAAAACTGATTTTTTAAGTTTAGAATATTGAATATATTTACTTTTAAAAATCTAAAAGATACAAAACCTTACCAGCATTCTCATTCAAAAATGAAACATTCAAGTATCAATCTAACAAAATATGTACAAGATCGTTATGAGGAAAACTGCACAATTCTGATGAACAAAAGTTGTGTTTTGTTGGTAATACTGTACAGCATAAGGGAATATATTTGAAATGGCCATGAGTAATGCCCTTGTGGGGTTTCCCAGGTGGCACTAGGGATAAAGAACCTGCCTGCCAATGCAGGAGATGTAAGAGGCATGGGTTCAATTCCTGAATCGGGAAGATCCCCGGGAGGGAGGCATGGCAACCCAGTCCAGTATTCTTGCCTGGAGAATCCCATGGACAGAGGAGCCTAGTGGGCTACAGTCCATAGGGTCCCAAAAAGTCAGACACAACTGAAGCGACTTAGCACAGCACAGCGCACAATGCCCTTATAACGACAATGAATATGTCATTATAAAGATGACTTGTAAGATTGATGAAGAAGATGATTTGTTAATGACATGGAAAGTACATTAAGCAAAATATCAAGCTAACAAAAAGAATGCAAAATTATGTACAGACAGATTAAGTCTACTTTTAAGTGTTTAAAAAAAGCTGCCAAATGGTCCTATGTCAAAATCATATGTCATTTCAGGAGAGTGGGATGTAGGATGATGTATCAGTTAAGGAAGAGGTAAACTGATATTAAAAAAAAAAAAAGACATCAAAATATAGTTGCTTCATCAGACCAGAAAACACGTGTTTCTCATACAAGAGCCCGGAGGCAGGCAGGTGATTCAGAGCTGGCAGGAGGCTATGCCCTTGGAGCTCAGTTGGGATCCCAATTTCTCTATTACGCTCTGGGATGTGGTCCCCTTCGTCCTGTCCAAGGCTGGTCCACTAGCATCAGTCTGTTCTAGCCTACAGGAGAGCAGGAGGACTAAGTGGCTTCCCTGCAGAATTGTGATCTGGAAGTGGATGCACTTATATTACTCCAGGGGCCCCCAAGGAAGAAGGCTGTCTCTGGTGGGCTTCAGCGAACCCACTTAGAGGGCTAAGCATTATGATACTAAACGTGGAAAATGGAAGGAGCATGGTGGGATCACTTAGCCATTTCTATGACCAGAAGACTTCTTTTTACTTCTTAATATTTTTCTCTCATTTTTAATTACAAAATGGGTGTGTATTCCATTCATGATTTTTGTAGCCACACAAAAAATAGGAATAAAAGATTCTTGTGCGATTTGTTCTATAAACCTCGTTTTAAGAATAGATGGCTTATTGGCACAATAAAAATTATTCATACTCAGCTGTAAAAAAGAATGAAAATTTGCCACTTGCAACAACATGGATAGACCAACGTACAGGGTATTATGCTTGGTGAAATAAGTTAGATAAGTATTGTACTTTTTCACTTATATGTGGGATCTAAAAATAAAACAAATGGTTAAATTTAACAAAACAGAAAAAGACTCACAGATATAGAGACCAAACTAAAGGCTACCATGTATATTTTATACTATGTATAAAATGAATAAGCTACATGGATGTAATGTATAGCACAGGGAATATAGCTAATATTTTATACTATCTTTAAATGGATATAATCTATGAAAATATTAAATCACTATGCTGTACACCCACAATTAATATAATATTGTAAATCAACTATATTTTAATAAAAAGTAATACATTTTTTTAAAAAAAGAATAGATGGCCTATTGGGACTTCCCTTGTGGTCCAGAGGCTAAGATTCTGCTTCCAATGCATGGGTCCTGTTTTGATCCCTGATTAGGGAATTAGGTTCTGCAGGTCTCAACTGAGACTCTGTGCAGCCAAATATATAAATGAATAAAAATATAAAAAGATAGCCTATTATAGTACCTGTAAAATTGATAAGTATTTCACTCTTTTGTCAGATTTCTAATATGAACACCATGTATAGAACAATGAAATTAATTAATAGAACATACAACCTCAAAGTAACTTCTGTGGAAATTTCTAATAGGGATGTTTTCTTTTGTTTTCTAATATTGTTTTCTTTTATTGATTATATTTTTATAGCAGATCAGACTTCCTAAAGGTTGGTTGGAGTAGTAAATTGAGAATATGTTCACTCAGTTAAGCCCCATCTAGCCCCAGGAAGAACTGACTGAAATACTATACAGGACCATGTAAAGTTGTCCTGCAGTAGAAATTCCAACAGATAACCCAGAATTTGCTACATGGCACTATTTAATCTTTGGTTCCTGATAATGTGCTTTCTAACTGGATAGACAGCAACACTTCTTCCACTGTGGATTAGAAAAAAATATCAAGGGATCCTCCAAAGAGCACACAAACCTCAGACCCATTTCTCCAATTATAGGCTTTGACTTTTAGATCAAACCTTATGTTCATTTTCAAAATTTGAATCATAGGTGGTTTTAAAATATTCCTAATTGCAAAAAGCATAAACATATAAGCGATAAAGATATTAAAAGTGAGCCATCGTCCTGAACATGTTTTCTCCAGCTGAATTTCTCAGCTCACTAATGACAGTGGGATGTGGGTGTTACTTAGTTATCCTGTAACTGACAAAGACATGGTGCAATGACAAGAACCACAGAAGTAGACTGAGGGGGTGTGAAGACTGTTGAGTGGAAAAAATGGACATGAAGGGGATGGTTATGGAGCTGGAAGAGCATGTTCACTCAGGGACAAGATAATCATCCTGTCAATCTAGACACTGTGGACTTAATAGTCTCCTGGGGTATTTTTCTGGTTGTGAAATCCCCCTATGACTGTGAGAGCCACTTTTACATAAATAGAGCCATTTAATAATCTTGATATAATGGTCAAGATTGGCAGCCATTTATGGAATAAGATATTGCTTCAAGCTTAAACTGAGTGAATCATAAAGGTAATAACAGTGGCCACGCATATTTAAAATGCCCTATCTATTGAATGTTCATTTAATCCTCAGAACAGTCCTCCGAGATAAGTACTAGTATTGTCTGCATTTTATAGTTGAAAAAGTATCACTGTCAAATTCCTTTAATAACTTTTCTGGGTTTCTATGTGCTTTAGAATGTTTAGTGAGGGTGGGTGTCTGCGTGTATTTGCATGCACACACAGACACACACACACACACGCCTGCTACAGAAGGTTGGAGAAAGTAGATTGTAGAAAGAATCAAACAGTCACTGGAGAAATGGCTAGAAGAAGGTCATTATAACCCCAAAGATGCAGTGATTTCCTTGTTGAAGAGGCTTCCAGGAGGTGAGGATGTGCTTTGCTAAGAAGGTAGAAGTGATGTCTTCCAGGGGCAGGGAGAAGCACTGGGCTAACAGTAGTGGAGTAGACAGGGTGAATAGTATTATAGGAGGAGCATTTGTTGACGGCATCATTAATTGATAGTGTTTAGAAATGACCTCAACTCAAGCAAATGTTTAGCTGCAGCAACTTTACTTAGTTTTGTTTTTATTCTATTTCTCAACACATTAATACTTTTCAGCACAACAGAGAATATTTCCATGTTTGTTTATTTCACAAAATTTGGGAAGAACTGTACTATCCTTATCTCTCTCTCTTATTTATCTTTTATGTGCACACATGTGCAGTGGCCACGGCATTGTAGGATGTTAGTAAAAGCAATTTCATCAGATATAGATGTCTTGAGTTACAGATGATGGAGTCAAGTGGTTTTTTTTTTTAAACTGAAGTATAATTAGTTTGTGTGTATGTGTGTGTGTGTGTGTGTGTGTGTGTGTGTGTGTGTGTATTAGCTGCTCAGTCATGTCTGACTCTTTTAGACCCCAAGGACTGTAGCCCACCAGGTTCCTCTGTCCATGGGATTCTCCAGGCAAGAATATTGGAGTGGGCAGCCATTTCCTTCTCCAGAGGATCTTCCCAACCCAGGGAACGAACCCAGATCTCCTGCATTGCAGGCAGTCTTTACCATCTGAGCCACCAGAAGCTACTTTTGATTCATAAAGTTGTGTTATTTCAGGTGTGCAACAAAGTGATTCAGTTATACATACACACATATGTATCTATTTTTTTTCAGATTCCTTTCCCTCATAAGTTATTACAAAATATTGAATATAGTCCCCTGTGCTATATAGTAGGTCCTTGTTTGTTATCTATTTTATATATAGTAGTATATATCTGTTAATCTCAAACCCCTAATTTATTGCCTTCCTCCTGCTTTTGCCTTTTGGTAACCAAAAGTTTGTTTTTTATGTCTGTGGATCTATTTGTTTTGTAAATAAGTTCATTTATATCATTTTTTTAAGATTCCAGAGGTAAGTGGTATCATATGATATTTGTCTTTCTCTGTCTGATTCACTTCACTTAGTGTGATCATTCTCAGGTCCATCCATGCTGGTACAAACGTTCAGGCATTCTTGTGTTGTATTCAAGGCTGTGATGCTAAACATGGCTGACCAGGACTGGAACCTGATTGCCCCTCTTCTAGGAGAGCATCTTTTCCATGACACAATTGAGCCTCCGTCACCAACTGCTATATTAAATGGATAAGCCAGTTTCCTTTTGCATGGCGTGGTTCTTATAAGAAGAGCTTTAAAAGTGTTAGTTAATTTCCCCAGTGAACATCTGAGCTGGAGTGATAGGTTTATTCCTTCCGCACACATGAAGGGAGGCGTCTGTGCGAGGCCGAGGGATTGGCCGCAGGTCAGAAGAACGAGGGTTTGAATTAGTGATCCTCCTCGGATATTGGAACAGCATTTTCTCACGGCTCAGAGAACTAGACCATGTGCAAATCAGGGTGCTGTGTTCTGACTTCAGCCCATCTGGACCCTGATTAAGTGAAGGCTGTTTCCTCATAATCCTGCTTCCAGCATCTGTGTCCTCACTCAACTCCTGAGCCATTTCTACATGAGGCGAGTTCCATCTGAGTGATTTTTCTTCCACTTACTGAACAATTGTTTTCACCTAGATTGACTGGCTATTTTGCATTTACCCTTAGCAATATGAGAAGCTATTTGTGCAGGTGTGTTATCATAGGGTGTGGAATTCCAGTGTCTAGAAATTGTCTCAAGCTTCCTTACAGGCTCAGATGGTAAAGAATCTGCCTGCAACACAGGAGTACCCTGGGTTGGATCCTTGGGTCAGGAAGATCCCCTGGACAAGGGAATGGCAACCAATTCCAGGAAGCTTGTTGGAGAATTCCATGGACTGAGGAGCCTGGCAGGTTATAGTCCATGGGGTCACAAGGAGTCAGACATGGCTGAGCAATGGAAACACACATACACACAGAAATCGTCTCAGATTTGTTGTCTTCTGTAATCCACTGTTGCTCTGTCTAGTACCAAACACAAGGAAAACTCAACCAACCGAATGGCTATATTCTTCTTTCCAGAAACATAAGCGCGAGCCTTAAAGCGCACCACCCACACCACCCAGATGTCCAAGGCTGCAGTCTTCACTCAGGGCAGAAAGTGTGCTAAGACTGCACACGCTCGGCTGTGTGGAGGGGCTCAGAAGCTGTGATGAGGCAGAGCTAGAGCCAAGTAAATATGGTCTGAAACAGTCTCCAAAATTTCCTTGATGGAGAACTTACAGACAAATCTATGTTTATGCTTTTAAACCTTGAGAATTAGATCAGAAGTGCAAATTCCACCCTAAAGCAAAGGACAGATGGTTTGTAGAATGCAGTGTGTGAGTGTGTGTGTGTCTGTGTGTCTGTGTGTGTGTGTGTCTGAGATAAAGAACACGTGCCTTAGAAAGACAGGGACAGAGGCAGACACTGATAACAGAGAGAGAGAAACACAGGTCTGGAACCCTGGTTGACCCAACAAACACATTTCACCTGACTGGGTTAGTTTCTTCTTCTTTTCAGATATTTTTTTTAATATGAACCATTTTTAAAGTCTTTATTGAATTTGTAACAATATCACTTCCATTTTATGTTTTGTGTTTGTTTTGGCTTTGAAGTGTGTGGGATCTTAGCTTCCGACCAGGGATCGAACCTGCACCCCCTGCATTGGAAGGTGAAGTCTTAACCCCTGGACCACCAGGGAAGTCCTAGCTTCTTCTTTATGATTTCTTCTTTCACTTGACCTAGGGGTTATTTGGCTATTCTTTTACTAAATCCTTGAAACAATTGCTAAGTTTATTACTTTTCAGACTCCCCTTTTTGTTCTAAGATCAGCATTTGGGAGAACCAATGTGTTCTCTACAGCCACATTCATTAATTCTTGAGTCTGTCCTGTCACCTCCAAATGCTCATACAGGTGGGTCTGGATCCTTACAAGACCCGACAGGTCCTCCCTGGGCTGATTTAAGCCAGTGAAGATCCCAGCACCCAGACTGGCTTGGTAATCTTGAGACTGACCCACCTGTTGTTGAACAATGGTGCTGGTGTCTGGTTCTTCCTGACCCACTGGCTCTGTTACGTAGGTGTTCCTACGGATACTGTATCTCTGGAGCAGCTGCAGCACAATGATCACTCCGTGCTGCCCTGTCATGTTGTGCAGGCTGCGCACTGCACAACTCCAGGGAGTTGTCAGAGCTGTTGCAGATCTGTGTGTTTGCTATAGGAGAGCTTTAGCTGATGGAGGAGTGAGACGTCTAGGGATGCACAGTCTCTTTCAAGTCTGCACAGCATCACCAGGTGGGCTGTCTTCGGGCTGCTTTCCTTGATTAAGCTGGAGACACTCAGGGCTCGCCTTGACTGTGGGCTCCACAGTGGTGTTCAGACAGCAGCCTTCATTCACCTCTGACCCCAAAGAGGGGATTGCCTGACCCCAACCCTGCTCTCCCTGCTCACAGCTATGACTTTGCCTCTGCATCAGACAGCAATGGTCATCCCCTGCATTACCACAGCAGATGCATGCATTGCCTGCCCATCCATTACTATACCAGATATGTGAACTGCCTGTCCAATGCATGCATCCACATGAAATTCTGATGTTGCCATTCCAAACTGCATGAAGATAATTCAAGCCCAAATGGGCTCTGTGAGACCAGCACCAGGCTCTGGGAGGGAGGCCCTCCCTCTGAAAAGCACTCAGCAGACACCACCCTTGCTGCTGTCTTCTATTCTCTTTCCTAGGTATTCCCTGCCAACCACATCATTCTGAAATGTGGGTTTAGTCTGAGTGGGGGACAGTCCAAGCCGTGAAATCCTGAGACTGTGGGGTGGGGGAAGCCACTATCCCCTCCTTGAATATCCTTCTCTCTTCCTGGGCTCGTGTGACTCCCAGTTTTTCCCCCCTCTACCACCTTCTTATTAATTAATTGCTCTTGGAGTTAGTTGCTTTACAATGTTGTGTTAGCTTCCACAGTTGCTGCTGCTAAGTCGCTTCAGTTGTGTCCAGCTCTTTGCAACCCCATAGACTGTAGTCCGCAGGGCTCCTCTCTCCATGGGATTCTCCAGGCAAGAATACTAGAGTGGGTTGCCATTTCCTCTTCCAGGGGATCTTCCTGACCCAGGGATCAAACCCGTGTCTCTTAAGTCTCCTAAATTGTCAGGTGGGCTTTTTACCACTAGTGCCACCTGGGAAGCCCCTGTTAGTTTCTATTACATATCAAAATGAATCAGCTATATGTATGCATTTAAGCCCTCCTTTTACGGTTTAAATAGAGTTCCCTGTGCTATACAGTAGATTATCTATTTTATATGCAGTTATCTATTTTATGTACATTTAAAATATAAATATAAAATTTATGTATTTATATTAGTTATCTACTTTATATACAGTATCAATAGTGTATATGTGTCAATCCCAATGTTCCGGTTCATCCCACCCCCCACCTTCCCTCATTGGTGTTAATATATTTGTTCTCCACAGCTATATCTCTATTTCTGCTTTGCAAATAAGATCATCTATACCACTTTTCTAGCTTCCACATATATATGTTAATAAACAATGTCCGTTTTTCTATTTCTGACTTACTTCACTCCATATGACACTCTCTAGGTCCATTCTCATCTCTACAAATGACCCAATTTTGTTCCATTTTATGGGTGAGTAATAGTCCATTTTATATCTATACCATATCTTCTTTATCCATTCCATTCCCAGTCTTTTAAAGCCAGGAGACACAAGTGTAAGATTTCAAGTGGGTGTAGAATGGACTTACGTGGATATTTGATGAAAAAACAGGGTGTTAGATTTATTTTTCAGATTATAGCAGAAAAGGTAAGGGGGAAAAAAATGCCCTGTGCCCTGCTGTAAACCAGGAAAAATAGAAACAGAGAAAATAGCACATTGCTAATGAAGACGCTGTGTTGGCAGAGGTGACTATTTGATGTCCTGGTCATTTGCTGAGCTATGAGGTTGCCTGAGGTCAGTAACATCTACTGCTGTGTTGAGCTGTATCAATTCTGCCAGTGCCCTTTTAGATCCAGACTGACAGCCTGGATCTAAAAACTGCACACACACACAGCAGAGGCTGGCGGGAGCACAGAGGCTGTGTTCCAGCTAGTCCGTCGGGCTCCTTAATGCAGAGAGACGTTCTGCCTCCCCATTATTGTCAGCCAGGGGATAAAAAGTATTGCATTTGGCACATCTTTCATACGGCTCTGCTTATCTACGCATTTCTATGGCAACGATCAGTGTAGCCCCCGGATCTTCATTAATCCTCTCAACGTGCCTATTGGGGAAGCTGCTGACAGCGAATACAATCTCTGTTCTGTGAGCGAGTGAAGTCTTCCCATCATTTGTGGATGCTGCTGGACAGGAAGAAATGTTTAAAACTCCCAGAAGCCGAGACAGCACTATATCCATCTTTCTGGCCAAGACCTGCTTGTTTCTTTTCAGTGTTTCTCTCCTGTGCGTTCATCTCCCCCACATCCTGCCTTCAGAAGCCTCCACCTCTTCCATTTTAAGCAGAGATGTAGAGCTGCATTGCCCAGTTTCCCATGTTTGCAAACAAGCGGATGGAGGTGTCTCCACCACCCTTTGCCCCCCATCTGCCTCTGGTGAAGGAGACCCTCATCGAGTTTGGATCCACTTTCTGGTTCTGATGGGGCTGCTCACTGAGTTGGCCAGCACTCATCTTTTCCTTCAGCAATTTTAGGTCATTCCCTGTGCTTGCTTTTTAATCCTGCTTGATAACCAAGCTGAGTGTTCAGTCAAGGAAGCCTGCATCACTGAAGGGGCTGGAACTTATCAGACCCTGCCCAGATGAGAATGACCCTGCCCAGAAGTGAATGCAGATGTCGTTTGCCCTCCCTGAAGGCAAGGCGACAGATCCCCTTCAACTTGCATATGGCATGGGGGGGCCCGTGTCTTTACCAATTTTAGATAAAGAACAAGTGGTTTGGAAGACCATTACCAGAGTAGTTCTAACTCCTGCTCTGTTCATTTATTGAAATATTGAGTTAATATGAGCATTGTTTCAAATGTGGAAAGCTTTGAGTCAGCCAGAGAACATCTCTTTCTAAAGGGTGAAATGTCTCTAAAAGCCAGTGTTCCAAGAACTCGTCTACTGACTTTTTTTTGTTTGGCTGCTCGAAGTGGTATGTGGGATCTTAGCTCCCCGACCAAGGATTGAACCTAAGTCCCTTGCAGTGGAAGCAAAGGACCACCAGGGAAGTCCCTTGTCCACTGACATTAAACAAACAGTATTTATATAACAATTGGATATAATGAGATAGGATTGGATATTGACTGAGATTTTCTTATAATATATGAAAATAAGATAGAGACATTGTATTTTAGCCTTCTCATCAAGTTCCCTGTTCTATGTTGCAGCATTAATATATGGTAGAAATAGTAACAGACTAGGAAAGCAGTGAAAGTGTCTGCGATGAGTTCAAAAATGCCCTTGGCTCAGAGCCTTAGAGAGGACATCAATCAAATTAGAATAGGATGATACATCCTCCAGTGATTAAAAATAAATTGTCCATAAAGGTAACAGATGTAAGAAATTTTAGTACTAAGATAAAGATATTCATTTCCTTTCAAATTAGAGTTTTCATGTTGCTTTGTGAAATCCTGAATTCTCCCAGTCCAGTCACACCAGAGGAAAGCAGTAAGAATTATAATAAAATCTAATAATAATAATTACCAACTCAGTGGACATGAGTTTGAGCAAGCTCTGGGAGTTGGTGATGGACTGGGAAGCCTGGTGTGCTGCAGTTTGTGGGGTCGCAGAGTTGGACATGACTGAACTGAACTGAATAATAACAATATTTTATAATAATTCATTACTATTATAATTTATTTTATAATAATAAAAATGAGGGGCAAAATACAACTTAATAATATGTTATGATTATTATTGCTATAATTTATTTATTATAATAATGATAATAAAACCAAAAACAATATTGTAGTGCAGGTCCATACCCAGAACACTAGATTGTCACAGGACTGTGATAGCTGTGTACTTGTTAAGTGAACCAGGCTGATGGTAGGATGACCATATTATTAACAGACAAATGTTTTGAGCCAGATCAAGGGTGCTGTCTACACACCTAAACAAACAGAGATAACTTGGACCCTCTGGAGCAAACAGAGGGCAGGTTGTTCTGCAAGGAGAGTTCATAGCAATGAAACCAAGTCATTGTTTATGGAACTTATTGCACCTAGATTTTTCTAACTAAACCCCTGTAATGTCATTTTATATATCCATTAACTCCTTCCCTTTCACCAATCTGCTCATTGGGTTCTAGAGACTATCAGATTCAGCTTCAATTTTCTTTGCAAGAACACTTGTTGGTGCCGCTGTGTATTTTCCCTTGAGTGTTGTCAGGAAGCACACAGTGGACCATCGCCCCTTCTTTTGTGATTATCATCTAACAAAGGATCCCAGTATTAACAGCCTGATCCAGCCCCTGCAGACTCCCATCAGACTTTCCTCTGAGGGTACTGTCAGCTGCCCGTGACGGCTGTTTGGTCTGTTTCTTTCCTTTCACTTGGGTTTGCAAAATGATGATGTGTTGCTCATCCTTCTAATAACTGGGGCTTTTCCATAAAGAAGAATTTCTATTAACAAATGTTTTGTTATTCTGCTGCATGATTTATGGGGAGGGCAGGGGAAATCCCTGATCCTTTCCCTTTATTTGCCAATTTTCAGAATACAGTGATGGCCTAATAACCTCCAGAGTGCACTAAAGCTTGGGTTCATCTGCTTTCATTAGCATCTCATGGATTTTAGCACACTCAGAGGGTCTCAATCCATCATAGTCTCTGCTTTCTGAATGCTTCCTTTGTCCCAGTTTTGGCTGATAAAGTGCATTCGTTTGGCTCGTGTGCGCCTGTGACCCCAGAATTCTTCATTAGCGCCTCTGCTTTCAGCTCCACTCTATTCCAGACTCACGCTTTTTCTGCCCCAGACTTCGGATCCTTGGTTCTTTGTCAAGGAGTCTTGGTTCTTTTTCGTGGGAAATACTATTAAGAGACCACAATTTGAAAACTAGGCATGCTCATTGTAGCTGAATGAGTCCTTGCTTCTGGGCCTTTCCAGTACAGAGCGATGGGAAATGCACATTATTAAAAGAAAATTACATAATGAGTTCATATGGATACTTCCAATTCAAATTTAAGATTATCATCTTTTACATAGCATCCTTGATTTTATGCTTAAGTTCTTAATATCATTCACATAATTATTTGCTTTATCCTATTACATATATAATAGTTTCAAAACGGTAGTGTAATTTTGTTCTTAAGGGTCTCATTATTTGTTGAAGTTTAAGATAGCTCTGTCACTTTTTCTGTCTTTAAATCTCTCTAGATAATTTTACTTGGGCTTCCCAGGTGGCTCACTGGTAAAGAATCTGCCTACTAATGCAGGAGATGTGGGTTCCATCCTTGGGTCAGGAAGATCCCCTGGAGAAGGAAATAGCAACCCACTCCAATATTCTTGCCTGGGAAATCCCACGGACAGAGGAGGCAGGCTACAGTCCATGGGGTCGCGGAGTCGGACACAACTGAGTGACTAAACAGGTTCAGTCTGATGGGTGAAACAGTTTTGTTTTGTTTTTTTAAGTTTTCCTTTGTTCAGTTTAGTTCCGTTCAGTCGCTCAGTCATGTCTGACTCTTTGTGACCCCAAGAATCACAGCATGCCAGGCCTCCCTGTCCATCACCAACTCCCAGAGTTCACTCAAACTCATGTCCATCAAGTCAGTGATGCCATCCAGCCATCTCATCCTCTGTCATCCCCTTCTCCTCCTGCCCCCAATCCCTCTTAGCATCAGAGTCTTTTCCAATGAGTCAACGCTTCGCATGAGGTGGCCAAAGTACTGGAGTTCGGAGCTTTAGCATCATTCCTTCCAAAGAAATCCCAGGGCTGATCTCCTTCAGAATGGACTGGTTGGATCTCCTTGCAGTCCAAGGGACTCTCAAGAGTCTTCTCCAATACCACAGTTCCTTTGTAAACTGTGTTTTTTATCTTGAAACATTATTCTGAAAAAGAGCCTTGTGGGTTGGACTCTGGTCTAGAGGGATCTTGTTAGTATTCTGGACGTTTTTTTAATAGCAGGATTCTGCCAAGGAAGTAATTGTCAGCAAAACTTTTCCAAGGAAAGAAGTTGAGGTCACTTTGAATTTCTCTTACACAATTTTTACTCTAATTTCTCCAATAATAAGTTAGACTAAACATCTTTTCAGTTTTAAAGGCCACTTGCATTTCTTTTGTGAATTCTCTGTTCTTCTCTCTTCCCCATTATTCTGTACAATTTTTCTTCCACTTTTATAGTCTTCTGATCTACTTTTGGAAACCTTCTTAGGAATAACAATGCTTTGGGATGTGAATTATGAATAAATTTTTCATATTTTATTTATTACATTGTTATTTTGATTTTTTTCAGGTAGAGGTGTTTGAGGTTTGTTTTAGTAGAATTTATTTATCCTTTTCTCCATTACTTCTTGTATCCTTATAGCTCAGTTGGTAAAGAATCCACCTCTGATGCAGGAGACCCTGGTTCAATTCCTGGGTCAGGAAGATCTGCTGGAGAAGGGATAGGCTACCCACTCTAGTACTGTTGGGCTTCCCTTGTGGCTCAGCTGGTAAAGAATCCACCTGCAGTGTGGGAGACCTGGGTTCAAACGAACCCAGGTTTAGGAAGATCCCCTGGAGAAAGGAAAGGCTACCTACTCCAGTATTCAGGCCTAGAGAATTCCATGGACTATACAGTCCATGAGGTTGCAAAGAGTCAGACACGACTGAGCAACTTTTATTTTTCACTTTCTGATTTGTGAGTTACAGATAGAAAAGGGTTCCTTTTCCAGGTTTTTAAGAGATTCACCCATCTTCTAATACTTTTAAGGTATTATTTATTTGTTCATTAGTTCATTAGTTTTCCATTTAATTCTTTCAACAATTTGGTTTATCATGTTTGGGGAAAATGGATTCAATTTCATCTTTTATCACATTGTTTCCAGTTATCTGAACATTTCTTTTTCAGAAGTTTATCTTTCCTTCACTGATTTAAGAGGCAGCCTTTCATATCATTTTATCTTATCATTCTCCAGTCTTAATAGATTAAAATTTTGCTAACTCTATTCTATCTAGCTAACTTCAGTCTATCTAAATGATTTAAGGTATGCAATTAGTGTAAAAAAAATTAAGTATTAATATAAGTCCTTAAAACTCTCCACTGTAATGTCATTCTGTTTTTGAACCATCTTTCCTTTGAGCTCCAGTTTTCATGATATTAAGACCTTATTAAATTCTTCTGGAACATGAAAGACTCAAGAAGTACTTCCTCTTCTTTCATTTTTTTCCAGCCCTGATTGTTGATCTTCTCTTGCATCTTTTCCTCCCTACCATCCCCGCTTCACATAATGTGAGCAAATTTTCCGTAAACTCTCTTTTCATCTTGATCAGCACTAAAACAAACTCCCCTGTCCAGACTTTCTGTTTTCTCTAATTTCAGGGCAGGTTAATTCATCTTCCTCCCCCTAGGTCTGATTTTAGCTGGCTATTTCCTATTTCACCTGTTTTGTTGAGACCTAAGCTGGGATGCTGTGGAGTGGGGGCAAGTATTCTGTGGGGCCCAGAGAAGACCTTGCAGAGTTCTTATTAGAGACAGGGCTCTATATTTCCTTCTGGGATGCAGGTGAGTATGTCAGGGTTCACCTTATTAAGTGGGTGCATATTTTATTTTCAAATAAAGATAGTTATTAGCTTTGAATCATTCCCCAACTCCAATTGTTCCTAAAGGCTTTGCTTTGCAACATCCTCTCTATCTCATAAAGAAAATTAGAAATGAGAGTCTTTCCTAAGTTCCAGAAGTTTACTATGTTACTAGACTCTGTGCTCCCAAAGCAGGGGGTCAGAATTCGATCCCTGGTGGGGAAACTAAGGATTCTACATGCCGCAACTAAGAGTTTGCTTGCTGTGACTAAGATCTGGCACAACGAACGAAATAAATATAACGTTTTTAAAAATCTGTGTTTCTTCTCTTAGCTGCCCCTTTGGCAAGCTGGCAGCATGAGGCTGTGCTCTCTCTTTGGGTGTTGCTAGCAAGTTTTCAAATACCACAGTTGCTGTTTCATTAAGTTCCAGGCAGGGGTTTTGTGGTCTGGCTGCTCCCTACCATCTCTACTCAGAAGTGTTCAGGAATGTGTTTCTGAAAGTGTGATAAGAGAAGAGCACACACCAGAAACCCTTGGATGCTCTTTAAACATGTGGCTTCCTGCTCTTATCCAAGGTAAAGATACTGTAACAGAATTGCCAGGAATGAAGTCTAGTTTGTGCATTTTAAGTACATTTCCTGGTGAATACTGATCACAGTAAAAGTTGAGAATCTTTGACTATGCAATGTTGTGAAAGCTTCTGCTTTTTCTCTTTCCAGCCCATTAAAAATGCTAAACACAGTATTTTCTTTCCATTAACTTTGCAAAATATTGTCTAACTATGGCGTTCATCACAAGAAATAACAAGATCCCATCTTGGTACTCAGGAACACACACAATTCCATTCATATTTGCTCAGCCTAGTTTAGTAGAAAAATGACCTGCTATTCCCCTTCCAGACATTTTTTAGATAGAAGAGAAATATACACAAAGTGCTGATGTCTGCACACCCAGAGGCCCCATTAAGGCCAAATAATCATAATTTGAACTAATGTCTGGATTCATCTATAGCAACAATATGTAATAATTAGTGCTAATTTTACAGAATTTCTGCCTATAGTTTTCTCAAGAAATGAAGATGAGTTGCATGTATTATTGTTGGGTAAACTACAGGGAGCTCTGGCAGAACAGAATAAAGGTTTGCTTTCCAATATGTTTATTTCCATTTTCAGGAAATTGCAATATTGTTCATCAGCATTAACTCCCCTTGCAGAACAACTCACCTTCTTATATATTTTCTCACAAAAGTGTCTGACTATACTGCTTATGTAGTTCTTAAAATCTGATATTATAATACAACAGAGGTACACGTGAAACAAAGGGATTAATACACATATAGGTTCTGTCCTTCTAGAATTACGAGGAAAGCATTGAAACATTGGAAAAATGGTCTCATCCTCTTCCTCCATGGATGTCCATTCCTCCCACGTGTTTCTAGTCCTTCTTTATAAACATTACTTCTGATACAGTATCTGACCCTTCTTACAACTTACTCTGGATACAATTCCATGTTCCACTTTCCCAGGAATATTAGACCATAAACCAAGTTTCTTTTGCAGGTGATAGTTTCTAGTTGTTGTTGTTCAGTCAGTAAGTCATGTTCGACTCTTTGCAGCCCTGTGAACTGCAACACACTAGGCTCCCCTGTCCTTCACTATCTGCCAGAGTTTGCTCAGACTCATGTCCATCGAGTCGGTGATGCTATCCAACCATCTCATCTTCTGCTGCTCCCTTCTCCTTTTGCTTTCAATCTTTCCCAGCATCTGGGTCTTTTCCAAAGAGTTGGCAAAAATCCCTTTGAAGAAATGGAGTAGCCCTCATAGTCAATAAGAGTCCAAAATGCAGTCCTCAGGTGCAGTCTCAAAAAATGACATAGTAATCTTGGTTCGTTTCCTAGCAAACCATTCAACATCACAATAATCCAGTCTATGCCCCAACCACGGATGCCAAAGAAGCTGAAGATGATATTTTCTAGGGCTTCCTCTAATTAATTTACTTACTTTCTCTACAACTATACAGTAAGCCAGAATTATTTACCCAGTACTGTTCTCTAGGGATTTCACAACAATACAATTTCATATAAGAATTCTGATTTGAATTTTTATAACTAACCTCATTGCAAACTATGTATCTCTAGAGTATTCAGCTGACATGCTTGCAAGTGATCACCAGATATGACTTTATTCTTCTGTTATTTCACAGAAAGTCACACAGGCCCTCCCAGCTATGCTTCTTTCTTTATTATCACCATAGTTTAATTAAGAAATGTTGAATGGACAGAGTCTGAATTATCTATTTTCTTAAAATAATTATTCAGTGTTATGTGGTGGCCTGAATGGAAGGGGAGTTTGGGAGAAAATGGATACATGTGTTTGGCTGAGTCCCTTTGCCCCGGACCTGAAACTATAGTGACACTGTTAATTGGCTATAATCCAATACAAAATAAAAAGTTAAAAATAATAATTTTAAGAAGAAGATCCCCCAGATAATATAGGATATACAGATGCATGTGTAAAAGCAGGACAGGAAGATGAAAAGTCATGTGGCATTTGGAGAAAATGTTCGTAAAACTCTCAGCTGGTGCCTGAGGAAGAACAGTGGACTCAGGCTATCATTTTGTTGCATAAGTAGTCCAAGCACAGGCTGAGGGCTGGTACCCCCCAAAAAATAACAGGGTAGAAGATTTTGTTTCAACAAAGATTTTGATCCAACAAAGTAGTAAAAGAGTTCACTAGTACTTCTAGGAAAATAGCTGATTGGCACCAAAAAGAAATCAACGGCTTTCTCATGTCTTTGTGCAATTTTGTTTCACTACTCTATGAAGACTAAATGTTATCAGAATGCCTCAAAGAGGGTCAGAGAAGGTTTGTGCAGGTGAGGAAAGAGCCTGCCAAGTTGAAGAGAAGGCTGGTATTTTGTATCAGCCTAATGTTTCTCTTAAAATCTCAATATTTAGGGAAAAACAAGTAGAAAGATTGTCTGTCATACAGAGTGAAGTAAGTCAGAAAGAGAAAACCAAATATAGTATATTAACCCATATATGTGGAATCTAGAAAAATGGCACAGATGAACCTATTTCCAGGGCAAGAATACAGACACAGATGTAGAGAAGGCACATGAGGACATGAAGGGAGGGTGGGATAAATCGGGAGGCTGAGGTTGACGTATATACACTCCTATGTGTAAGACAGATAGCTAGTGGAACGTTGCTGTATAGCACAGGAAGCTCAGCTCTGTGCTCTGTGATGACCTAGAGGGGTAGGAGGGAAGTCTACAAGAGAAGGGATATACGTATAAATATAGCTGATTCACTTTCTTGTACCGCAGAAACCAATGCAACATTGTAAAGAAATTATAGTTCAATTAAAAGAGAAAACAAATGGTGTATCATGGCTTGGTGTTTTCAAGTAGGCTCAGTATTTCTGCTCCCAGTTGGTTGGAAACTTGCTCATGACCCTCCCTGGGGTGTTCTGTAGGTTTCCCAAGGCTTAGTTAGCAGTCATTAGTCTTTCTCTCTAAAAGCCTGGTGATGACATGTTTTATCCACTTTCAAAAATTAACTGAAAACAGTATAACTATTGGAAATCTCCCATTTGTGAATCATTTAATCCTTGAATCACCATAGGTATTGACTATGGCCTTAAGCATGAAATAATTTTAAATTAAGAAC
Organism: Oryx dammah; assembly: GCF_014754425.2. Taxonomy (NCBI): domain Eukaryota; kingdom Metazoa; phylum Chordata; class Mammalia; order Artiodactyla; family Bovidae; genus Oryx; species Oryx dammah. The sequence goes on along the minus strand of NW_024070209.1, from coordinate 44,505,288 downwards.
AGCAGTCAGTGTTTCTGCCTGTTTTAAAATCAATTCCAAATGCCACATGATTGAGCTGCCGCAGGGGCTGTTATTGGCCAGCAAGGGAGCTAAAATAATCAGATTCACCACAGAGATGTCTATAAAGGCAGTGCCATCATTCCTATTTTATGAGAGAAATTGTGCCAGTAAGAAGGGGAGAAGTGTGAAAGGGGTCACCGACCTCAGCTTGATAGGAAGTTAGCTGAGAGTAACGAGAGGTGGCCCCTTCACCTAACCATCCAATGACCACCTAAACACACCAAGCAATTTACCAGCCCCGCCAACACGCCTATCAGCCCTCCAAAAATAGTTCAGGGGCCAGAAACCTCCCCCAGTGGCCACCTGGCAGGAGTTTTCCCACTCTGGTACATGTGCACCCCTCACACTATCCTGTATTAAAGTAACCTTTTGTGGTCCTTGGGCTCATTATCTGTTCATAACTATCCCCTGAATACATACCTATAATTATAAGACTGAATTATGGGAAGGATACGTGCAGTAGAGCATCTTGTCATATAACCTGCAGCTGTCAATCAAGACTGTCAATCAATGACCTCCTTGGATTATACAAGTGTTGTTCAGTTGCTGAGTCATGTCTGACTCCTTGGGACCTCATGGACTGCAGCACCCCAGGCTTTCCCTGTCCTTCACTACACCCCAGAGTTTGCTCAAATTCATGTCCATTCAGGGTGTATAATAGACTCACAGTTTTTCAAATTTACCTGGGAAGAATGTGGATAGTCCCTGGCTAAAGGGAACTCTGATGGGCAGGCTAAGTTGGAGTGGACAAATGAGTGGACATGCCCAGGAGGGAAGAAAAGGTGGGAAATGTAGGATACACAGACAAGAGACTGGGCATTTATGGGATGTTCTTCCTTCAAGAAGAATAGAAAGGACTTGCCTTGTCCAGGGGTTAAGACTCTAGGTTTCAATGCAGGGGGCATAGGTTTGATCCCTGGTCAGGGAACTAAGATCCCACATGCTTTGCAATGCAACAGAAAACAACAACGACAACAAAAAAACGTAAATGGGAGGAAACAAATGAAGAAATAAGATAGCTAACTTCCAGGAAATCAAGACAGTAATTCATCGTCCCTTCGTTTATATTCCTTTATGTTGTGCAGACCTTGTCTTTTAATCGACCTCCTTTCTATTAGGTGTTTAAAGGGAAATTTTCCACTTTAAAATCTTGCAGCATTAGTCACACTAGCCAGGATTCTTTACTGTCTGAGCCACCAGGGAAGCCTTTCTTTATGGAAAGGAGCAGGAAAAGAGAACCCCCAAAACTACAAGAGTCCTGAGCTCTGTGAGCAAGGGAAGGCAGTTAGAGCCACAGAAAAACTAGAATGATGTTAAAGTAAATGATTCATGACTCCAAAGCTTGGGTTCATGTGAAAGGTTATCACAGTAAAAGACATACATGTAACTTTTATTTATTTATTTATTTTTATTCTAGGTATCCATTCACAGGTTATAAACAGAAACGAGTCATGATCAGATCTGTCATTAATGAATTGGTTAACTAACTTAAAAAATGTACCTATTTATATTTTTCCTACCTCTTTGTAAAAGTTTAAGGTGTACAGCATAATGGTTTGACTCATATACATTATATCTTTTAAACAGACACCTAGGAGAAGGAAATGGCAATCCACTCCAGTATTCTTGCCTAGAGAATCCCGTGGGTAGAGGAGCCTGGTGGGCTGCTGTCCATAGGGTCACACAGAGTCAGACACAACTGAAGTAACTTAGCATGCATGCATGTACTGGAGAAGGAAATGGCAACGTACTCCAGTATTTTTGCCTGGAGAATCCTGTGGAGAGAGGAGCCTGGTGGGCTGCCATCTATGGGGTCACACAGAGTTGGACACAACTGAAGCGACTTAGAAGCAGCAGCAGCAGGATTGAAGTGGAGGCTTGAAACCAATGTGATAAAAACAGAATATGGGAATAAATTTTTTCCTGAAAAATTGCAATAAGCTAAAATGGAAAAATCATAGGGGGTCAATAGATATACACAACAGCCAGCTCTTGAATGCCTCAAAAGATGATTTTCGTTTGAATGACTTATTTTCCTAACATTGGCCAATAGCTGTGACGTTTGCACTGACTCATCCATACTTCTTTCAGTTTCCTATTTGGCCAGTGACATATATTTGTAAGTAGTTTTTAATCATTAGTACTCAATAACTTTACTGTTGATTTGTTGTTGTTGCTACACACAGTTGCCAACAAAGGTCCATTTATGGTTTTTAAAGAATATTTTATGAACTACAGAAGGAAGAGCTTTCAAAATGGAATTTTGTAGAAATTTAGTCTTCGGGTGACCCAGAAAACCATGATGGTGTGATCATTCACCTAGAGCCAGACATCTTGGAATTCGAAGTCAAGTGGGCCTTAGGAAACCTCACTACAAACAAAGCTAGTGGAGGTAATAGAATTCCAGTTGAGCTATTTCAAATCCTAAAAGATGATGTTGTAAAAGTGCTGCACTCAATATGTCAGCAAATTTGGAAAACTCAGCAGTGGCCACAGGACTGGAAAAGGTCAGTTTTCATTCCAATCCCAAAGAAAGGCAATGCCAAAGAATGTTCAAACTACCTCACAGTTGCACTCATCTCACACACTAGTGAAGTAATGCTCAAAATTCTTCAAGCTAGGCTTCAACAGTACGTGAACCGTGAACTTCCAGATGTTCAAACTGGATTTAGAAAAGGCAGAGGAACTAGAGATCAAATTGCCAATATCCCTTGGATCATTGAAAAGTCAAGAGAATTCCAGAAAAACATCTACTTCTCCTTCATTGACTATGCTAAAGTCTTTGTGTGGATCACAGCAAACTGTGGAACATTGTTCAAGAGATGGGAATACCAGGCAACTTATCTGCCTCTTGATAAATCTGTATGCAGGTCAAGAAGCAACAGTTAGAATTGGACATGGAACAACAGACTGGTTCAAATCTGGGAAAGGAGTACGTCTATATATTGTTACCTTGCTTATTTAACTTAAATGCAGGGTACATAATTCAAAATGCTGGGCTGGATGAAGCACAAGCTGGAATCAATATCAACAGCCTCAGATGATACCATCCTTATGGCAGAAAGCAGAGAGGAACTAAAGAGCCTCTAGATGAAAGTGAAAGAGGAGAGTGAAAAAACTGGCTTAAAACTCAACATTCAAAAAACTAAGATCATGGCATCCGGTCCCTTCAGTTCAGTTCAGTTCAGTCATTCAGTTGTGTCCCACTATTTGTGACCCCATGGACTGCAGCATGGCATGTTTCCCTGCCCATCACTAACTCCTGGAGCTTGCTCAAACCCATGTTCATTGAGTCAGTGATGCCATCCAACCATCTCATCCTCTGTCATCCCCTTCTCCTCCTGTCTTCAATCTTTCCCAGCATCAGGGTCTTTTCCAAAGAGTCAGTTCTTCACATCATGTGGCCAAAGTCCCATCACTTCATGTCAAGTAGAGAGGGAAACAATGGAAACAGTGACAGACTTTATTTTCTTGGGCTCCAAAATCACTGCAGATGGTGACTGCAGCCATGAAATTAAAAGATGCTTACTCCTTGGAAGGAAAGTTATGACCAACCTTGACATCGTATTAAAAAGCACAGACACTCCTTTGCCAACAAAGGTTCGTCTAGTCAAAGCTTTGCTTTTTCTAGTAGTCAAGTATGGATGTGAGAGTTTGACCATAAAGAAAGCTGAACATCGAAGAATTGATGCTTTTGAAGTGTGGTTTTGGAGAAGGCTCTTGAGAGTCCCTTTGACTGCAAGGAGATCCAACCAGTCAATCCTAAAGGAAATCAGTCCTGAATACTCATTGGAATGACTGATGCTGAAGCTGAAGCTCCAATACTTTGGCCACCTGATGCTAAGAACTGACTCCTTGGAAAAGACCCTGATGCTGGGCAAGATTGAAGGCAGGAGGAAAAGGGGAAGACAGAGGATGAAATTGTTGGATGGCATCACTGACTCGATGGACATCAGTTTGGGCAAGCTCAGTTGATGATGAACGGGGAAGGCTGGCATGCTGCAGTCCATGGGGTCACAAAGAGTCTCAAACAAGTGAGTGACTGAACTGAATTGAACTGATTCTTTAGCGTAGTAAGAAAAGTGAGATGTTCCCATCATGACCCAGATATGTAAGTCATATCTGATAAATTGTTGACGGTCAAAGATCAGTTTCAGCTATCACATGAGAGCATGAGGACATGGTGGGTTGCAGCCAGGAACACTACTTTTTGCTTCAGAGAAAGGGATGAGATTTAAACCCTCATCTCAGAATCACCTCTCTGATACTTTTCACTGAGGGCTGAGAGAGAAGAAAAGGAAAACATTTGGGGAATTTAATGCCTAGTGGGTATAATTTGCTGATTTTTAAGAATGTGTATAATGTATGTATGTGTGTGTATGGAAATTTCTTTCTCTTATGAACCCTGCACTGAACCATGAGCAGCAAGAACACATTTTATGTGCTGCCTAGAAATCAGTGCTGACTGAAAATTCACTAAACATGAAGAGCAGCAGATGTGACTGCATCTCTCATGCAGGTGGGTTCAGTAGAAATACCAGGAGAAAGAGACAAGGTCACTGTCACCTTATCATCTGACATGGCCATATGCAAGTTGGCCTTTTTTAATATACTCACCAGGATTCTTTGTTTATAACACAGATGTGGTCTCTGACATGTTCTTATCTAGGGAAAGTCTAAACAGCTAAAAACAAAAAAGGAATTTAAAATTTGATCAATGTTTCAATCCCAAACATTATTAAATATTATTTAGTCTAAAAAGGAATTTGTGCAAACTACTTAGCTTGACATTTAAGACTGTCCAAAATTTAGCACCCTGTTTCAAAACCTTCCACTTCACATTGGCTATATAGATTCTTTTTAAAAAAAGCAGAATGAGTCTTTCAGTTCAGTTCAGTTCAGTCGCTCAGTCATGTCCAACTCTTTGCAACCCCATGGACTGCAGCACACCAGGCTTCCCTGTCCATCACCAGTCCATCACCAACTCCTGGAGTTGCTTAAAGTCATGTCCATCCAACCATCTCATCGTCAGTCATCCCCTTCTCCTCCTGCCTTCGATCTTTCCCATAATTAGGGTCTTTTCTAATGAATCAGTTCTTCACATAAGATGGCCAAAGTATTGGAGCTTCAGCTTCAGCATTAGTCCTTCTAATGAGTCTTTATTGGTCAGGAAATACTCTTGTAGAACAGACACACTTGAAAAAAAGATAATTGGGATCATTTTCTGCAAGTGTGGTAAAATAAATCTGGATCAAAATGCCCATACTATTTATTTCCTTTAAGAATTTTGATATTCTGCTCAACTGTCAAATCACAGGGGAAAAAATGAATAAGGAATTTCTAAAAAGCTATCAGAAAAATTAGAACATTTTCTACCATGGATATTTGTCTTCTATTGGCTCACACATCTTTGGTTCCGATGAGTCACTAAACATTTTGCAGAGCTGAAGCTGGGTATAAGATGCAAAAGCAATCAGATAAGGGATTAAAGATGCAAATGAGATGCTTCGTGACAGCTAAACAATGTCATGAATTTTAAATATTTTTTCTTAAAAAGAGTCAAGCATTTCTCCTTACAAGTGTTTTCTGTTGATTCTAGAAAGTGTTTTAGCTGTTTATAGTGTGGTTCTGTGGACTGAAATTTGTCTGAAAGCAAGATAAGCAAAAAATCAAACCTCAGAAACTTTTATAGTCATTTGAGCACTGAGAGTAATTTTATATCTGTTGAATCTAATTAAAAATTGGCGATTTTATTACATATATTTTTTATTTCTCTAATAATTTGATTTTTATGTATTCTATGAAAGTTGAATTTTTAAAAAAGCCTGTTATTTTAGCATATAAAGTTTAGGAAACAATTTTCTAGCACACAGGAGACACTTCTAGTTGATTTTCTAAAAATAAAGATGTCCAGTGATTCCAAATGCCCTTGAAAACCATGAGTCACTTAGATATGAATGAGCCCCAGAGTCATGGTGGTAGTGCTTATTACTTATTCCCAGGTTCTTTTTTTAATGGAAATGACAGAATCAAAATTCATTGAGAATGTATATTGGAAGCATTTATAATTTATAATTTCATTTACATGAAGCTAGTTAAAAATTTAAGGCTGTAATGATGAAAGGGTGGAAAGCACAAGAGTAGCCAAGTTAAAGCCCAAGGTAAGGAGAGCTAATTCCAGCCTCACTCAAAGAAATGTCCATGAGAACATAGCTGGGCTTCAGGCTTTGTCCCTGTGATCTGGGGAGCTGCTAACTGGCCAGATCAGAGCAGGAAGGCCAGATGGACTGTGTCTTTGGTTCATTCCCTGGGGCAGATCTCACTTCCTCAGACCTCACTTCCTGGGGCACCAGCCAAGGTCAAGGTCACAGCACCCAACTAATAGATCAGCTGCTTCCTCTCTGCAAGCCCAGGACTATCCATGTTCAACAAGCTGAGCCAAGTCATCAGACTGTTAAATCCAAGGCTGACTTTTTTTAAACTGACATTTGCGAGAGAATGAAACCTGAAAATGAAAACTCCTTATTGCCAAATTCAGGTTTAAATTGAAGAAAGTAGGGAAAACCACTAGACCATTCAGGTATGACCTAAATCAAATCCCTTACAATTATAAAGTGGAAGTGAGAAATAGATTCAAGGAATTAGATTTGATAGACAGAGTGCCAGATGTACTATGGACAGAGGTTTGTGACATTGTACAGGAGACAGGGATCAAGATCATCCCCAAGAAAAAGAAATGCAAAAAAGCAAAATGGCTATCTGAGGAGGCCTTACAAATAGCTGTGAAAGAAAAGAAGTGAAAAGCAAAGGAGAAAAGGAAAGATACACCCGTTTGAATGCAGAGTTCCAAAGACTAGCAAGGAGAGATAAGAAAGCCTGCCTCAGTAATCAATGCAAAGAAATAGAGGAAAACAATAGAATGGGAAAGACTAGACAAGAAAATTAGAGATACCAAGGGAAAATTCCTTGCAAAGATGGGTTCAATAAAGGACAGAAATGGTATGGACCTAACAGAAGCAGAAGATATTAAGAAGAGGTGGCAAGAATACACAGAAGAACTATACAAAAAAACTCTTCACGACCCAGATAATCACGATGGTGTGACCACTCACCTAGAGCCAGACATCCTGGAATGTGAAGTCAAGTGGGCCTTAGAAAACATCACTACAAACACAGCTAGTGGAAGTGATGGAATTGCAGTTGAGCTATTTCAAATCCTGAAAGATGTTGCTGTGAAAGTGCTGCACTCAATATGTCAGTAAATTTGGAAAACCCAGCAGTGGCCACAGGACTGGAAAAGGTCAGTTTTCATTCCAATCCCAAAGAAAGGCAATGCCAAAGAATGCCGAGCTACCACACAATTGCACTCATCTCACACACTAGTAAAGTAATGCTCAAAATTCTCCAAGCCAGGCTACAACAACACGTGAACAGTGAACTTCCAGATGTTCAAACTGGATTTAGAAAAGGCAGAGGAACGAGAGATCAAGTTGCCAACATCCGTTAGATCATCAAAAAAGCAAGAGAGTTCCAGAAAAACTTCTGCTTTATTGACTATGCCAAAGCCTTTGACTACATGGACTACAGCAAATGTGGAAAATTCTTAAAGAGTTGGAAATATCAGACCACCTGACCTGCCTCTTGAGAAATCTGTATGCAGGATCAGGAAGCAACAGTTAGAACTGGACATGGAACAACAGACTTCTTCCAAATTGGGAAAGGAGTATGTCAAAGCTGTATATTGTTAAAGCTGCTTATTTAACTTATATTCAGAGTACATCATGAGAAATGCTGGACTGGATGAAGCACAAGCTAGAATCAAGATTGCCAGGAAAAATATCAATAACCTCAGATATGCAGATGATATCACCCTTATAGTAGAAAGTGAAGAAGAACTAAAGAGCCTCTTGATGAAAGTGAAAGAGGAGAGTGAAAATGTTGGCTTAGAGCTCAACATTCAGAAAACGAAGATCATGGCATCTGGTCCCATCACTTCATGGCAGATAGATGGGGAAACAGTAGAAACAGTGACAGACTTTATTTTTCTGGGCTCCAATATCACTGCAGATGATGGTTGCAGCCATGAAATTAAAAGATGCTTACTCCTTGGAAGGAAACATATGACCAACCTAGACAGCATATTAAAAAGCAGAGGCATTACTTTGCCAACAAAGGTCCATCTAGACAAGGCTATGGTTTTTCCAGTAGTCATGTATGGATGTGAGAGCTGGACTATAAAGAAAGCTGAGTGCAGAAGAATTGATGCTTTTGAATTGTGGTGTTGGAGAAGACTCTTGAGAGTCCCTTGGACAGCAAGGAGATCCAACCAGTCTATCCTAAAGGTGATCAGTCCTGAATATTCATTGGAAGGACTGATGTTGAAGTTGAAACTCCAGTACTTTGGCAACCTGATGCAAAAAAAACAGACACATTTGAAAAGACCCTGATGCTGGAAAAGATTGAGGGCAAGAGGAGAAGGGGACGACAGAGGATAAGATGGTTGGATGACATCACCGACTCAATGGACATGAGTTTGAGTAAACTCCGGGAGTTGGTGATGGACAGGGAGGCATGGCATGCTGCCATCCAGGGGTCGCAAAGAGTCGGACTGGATTGAGCGACCGAACTGAACTGAAACCTGAGATAAGCTTTTCTCAGTTTTAAGTTTTCCCTTTACTGTGATTTAAAAACTCATGGGGTCTTTTCTGGGTCTGCTTTCCAACAGGAGCTATAAAAAACTCAACAGTCCCTTTCTCTTTCCTTTAAACTTGATTTCTTAAAAATATTTCATGTATCAAAATGTTTAAGGTGAAGAGATACATACTGGATGGAACTGTATATTTTTGCTTGAAATTGTCTTCTTAGGACATAAAGAGAAATCAGTTGTTTTATGCTAAAAATGCAATGTAGCATGCAGATATTTTGCACATGATTTGAAAACTGATAGGCTGACATCAGCTCCAAACTGTCCCTCCTGTTCTTGGCAGCTGGACTATTGATTTAATCTGCAGCTATTCACCTTAAGGACTAGAATAGGGGACATTTTTCCTCCTCCCCAGCTAGTGTTTTTTTTTTCCCCCCCAAGGCATTTTGTAAAATCCCCTCATTATCTATTGCCAGCTAATCAGTTGCCTTTGTCCATTCATTCCTAAGCAAATATTTGAGCATCATCTGTATGCCAGGCACTGGGCTAGTTACTAGGTATCCAGTGTTTACTAAAACATCAGGGTCCCAGCTCTCATGTAGATAACAGTTCAGTGGGAAAGGCAGACAATGAACAAGAAGATAAAAACGGCATTACAAACCATGCAAAATCCTAAGCAGGAGACAGTGAAGGGAGCTAAACTGAAATGATGCTTGGGCAGCCCTCTCTCTGCCACTTCCTGGATCCTTATCTGTCCTCTCAGCTCTCACCAGGGCTGGCATGAGGTTTACCTCCTCAGCTCCTAGCCCAATAGTTCTGTGAAAACCCTCACTGTCCAGCCAGAGGAGGTTGGCATTTAATGACTAGAAAATGGACTTGGGGGCTGGTGGGATAGGGTGGGTAGATATGAGAAGTCTACTTTGAGACAAGTGAACCTTGTGTTTAGAATATTGTTGGTCCTTGTTGCATTTATTCTACTTGCCTTATATATTCTCTAAACTCTGGCTCCGGAGCTGAAACAATCATGGAAAATCTGAAGACAGGAATTAATGTGGTGTCTGTCCCCTCTGGGATTTAGCTTTTCAGCCCGAGCTGATGCTCCCACCTCCACAGCTTATAGGCCTTAGGTGTTTTCAGAAGAACTAATGACCTGAACCACAGAGAAGCTGCCAGGGAGCTTAGGAGCTTAATTCTGCAGCTTGAGAAAAAAAAAAAAATGAGCTGGGATCTCTTCCTTGTTAAAGAGGCACAGAGCAATGAATCAGTGTAATAAAATCATTCTGAATGATAAGCCTTTGATGCAGGCAGGTTTATTTCCGAGTTTAGCGAAATTTGAGCTATATAATCCATGCTGGAAAAAGAAGATTTCAAAGCAAAACTTTTTTGATAGTGATTTTCTCCCATTAATGAGGTTGCAGGAGAACTGTTTATTTTTTTTTTTTCCTTCTAAGTTTCAAAATTTTTCTAAAAATCTACCTGTTTTATTCTGATAGTTTTTTAAAATAAAGTTTTTCAGTTAATAATACACCATATTCTTGAACAAGTCACATGGATTTTCCCCTGAAGAGACAAACATCTGCTGTGTCTAAGATGCGCGTGCGGTGCAGGGGCAATGTCGGATGCTGATGTCTGGGACACATTACGATGGGGGTAGATATAAATGCTGCATGGATGCTCTGCATCCACCAGGAGCAAGAACTGTAGGGGTCCCAAGCTGTGAATGCCCGGGCTTGCTAAACAACTGTTCTCCATTCAGTTCTCTGCCCCAATAGCATTTGGAATTCTGCAGTGATACTCAGTATTCTAGGACTACAAAATCCCTGCTTGCTCTGGGCCAACACCGTGCGTGCCCATTTTGCTTTCCACACAGAAGAGCCCCTGTTTCTTAAGTCCCCCTGTCCAGATCCAAGCCTGGGCACAGTGTCTGCACTGAGATGTTCTTCTCGTGTTTGTGTTACCAAGCTGCTGTGTGCTGCTGTTGTATCTAATGAGCCTTTATTAGACACTCTCCCTGAGGTCTCTTCTGTCAAAGGAAGGTCCAACTTTCAAAACCAGCCAATACATATTTAATCAAATATGTGCTCTGAGAATAAAAGAGAGGGAAGTGTTTACCACTTGGTGTAAGTCACCCAGACACTGATATTTGCATTTGTCATAGAAATATCACCTGCATCTCCTCATCTGGTGTGTTAGCCTGGACTTCAATAACAAAAATCCCATAGATGTTTATTTCTCATGGTTCTGGAGGCTGGAAAGTCCAAAATCAAGGGTCATCTGAGTTATTTTGGTGAGGGCTGTCTCCCTCGTGTGCAGATGGCTGTCTTTTTTCAGTGTTTTTATCTGGCCAGAGGGATGAAAGAAGGAGGGAGAAGAGGATGGAAGGGAGAAGGGGGATGGAAGAATGGATAGAGGAAGAGAGAGAGAAGAAGGAAGGAAGGGAGGGTGGAAGGACAACACCCTGGAGTCTTTTCTTTAAAGACACTAATCCCATGGTTGTCAGCCCTCCACCATGACCTTATCTAAACCTAAACTAATTAACTCCCAAAGGCCTCACCTCTAAATACCACGTTGAGAATTAGGGCCTCTATGGATCAATGTCTTGGAGTGGGGCAGGGGAGACAATTTAGTCCATAGCACCTGGGTCTCACACCCTCTGTTCACCTCACTGTGGGTTGAGGTAAGAGAGAGTTAGGAGCCCACATTTCAGTCTATCAGTGACCACTGTTTTAGTCTTATTATACAGTTTCATACTTGCATTTTATTGTTCTTTCTCCTACATAGACCTTTTGGTAATGGGTACATTTGTTTATTTTATCACTAGTTACTATAGAGGCAATTCATTTTTCAATTTTTTTTATTGGAGTACAATTGCTTTACAATGCTGTGTTAGTTTCTGCTGTACAATGAAGTTAATCACCTACATATATAAATATATGCCGTCCCTCTTGGACTCCCCCCATCAGTCCTATCCCTCTTGGTTATCACAGAGCATGGCGCTGAGCTCCTGGTGCTGTACAGCAGCTTCCCACTAGCTGTCATATACTACTGTATATGTCACTGTTAATCTCCCCGTTCAGCCCACCTATGCCTTCCCTCCCTATGTCCATTCTGTATGTCTGAATCTCTATTCCTGCCCTGAAACTAGGCTTAATTGATTCTTGTTCCTAGAAATGCCTCATAAATGACCCTGTTGTTCAGTTTCCAAGTTGTGATCACTAATATGAGCTGCAGTCTCACTGTCTGTCCCTCACATACAGCCACAAAGATTCCAGCTGTGATGCTGTCTCTTCCATCAGCTACGCCACTTGCTTGTATTCTGCACAACACAGACTTCTTTAAGTGTATACTAATGTCTAGTTAAACAATTCTCAACTTTAAAAAACCCCCAAGCAAAGTATTTCCATTTTAAAAAGGTTGAATATTCTTGCATATACATATGGCATGATTTATATGACAAAATGATAGAAGCATATTTATATGCAAATCAAGAAAACTTTAAGAAGAAGTATGTTTTCATCCCTTTGAGGTATATGTCTAGGAATGAAATTGCTTGGTCATATAGAAAACTCTGTTTAACATTTTGAAGGGCAGCCAAAATGCTTTCTAAAGCAGCTGCACCATTTTTACAAGTCCAGCAGCAATGTACGAGGGTTCTGTTTTCTTTCTGTCCTTGATAACAGTTGTTACTGTTTGTCTCTTATTCATCCTCATAGATATGAAGTGGTATTTAATCATGACTTGATTAGCATTTCCCTAATGACTAATTTTTGAGTATTATTTCATGTGCTTACTGGCCATTTATATATCTTCTTTGATTACCTGTCTCTTCAAGTAATTTTTTTTTTGCTAATTTTTCCACCTTTTTGAAATATATTTGATGTATAACATTGTATAGGTTTAAGGTATACACTGTGATGATTTGATATATATTTACATTCTGAAATAATTACAATAAGGTTAGTTGACACTCACATCACATAGTTATCATTTGTGTGTGTGCGTGTGTTGTGTGTGGTGAGATCATTTGACTCTCTTAGCAACTTTCAAGTATGTTGAAAGGATATTGCCTCATGGCTCAGATGGTAAAGAACCCACCTGCAATGCAGGAAACCCAGGTTTGATACCTGAGTTGGGAAGATTCCCTGGAGGAGGAAATGGCAACCCACTCCAGTATTCTTGCCTAGAGATTACCATGGACAGAGGAGCCTGGAAAGCTACAATCCATGGGGTCCCAAAGAGTCAGATACAATTTAGGGACTGAACAACAATTCTTGTCTGTAGCTGCAGGAGTATGATGGTCCACCACAAGAACTGTGAGCAAGATAAAAGTGAATAAATAGAGCCATTTATTTCCTAAAGTAAATTTCCAAGGGCAAGAACAGATTTTCCACCAACTTTCATTTTGAAAATTTTCAAACCTACAGAGATACTGAAAGAACAGTACAATAATACATTTCGTACTATATGTATCCAGTAGTCATGTATGGATGTGAGAGTTGGACTGTGAAGAAGGCTGAGCGCCGAAGAATTGATGCTTTTGAACTGTGGTGTTGGAGAAGACTCTTGAGAGTCCCTTGGACTGCAACAAGATCCAACCAGTCCATTCTGAAGGAGATCAGCCCTGGGATTTCTTTGGAAGGAATGATGCTGAAGCTGAAACTCCAGTACTTTGGCCACCTCATGTGAAGAGTTGAGTCATTGGAAAAGACTCTGATGCTGGGAGGGATTGGGGACAGGAGGAGAAGGGGATGGCAGAGGATGAGATGGCTGGATGGCATCACAGACTTGATGGACATGAGTCTGAGTGAACTCTGGGAGTTGGTGATGGACAGAGAGGCCTGGCGTGCTGCGATTCATGGGGTCACAAAGAGTCGGACACGACTGAGCGACTGAACTAAATACATTTTGCCCATAATTGATGATGATTATTAATGCATGTCCACCTGTGTGCATGTGCGTCTGAATCATTATAATGTCCTCATCAAATACCCCAGATCCAGAATGTGTCACCTAAGGACAGGATCTACAAAGGTCCATATAGTCAAAGCTATGATTTTTTTCAGTAATCATGTACAAATGTGAGAACTGGACAAAAAAAAGCTTAGCATTGAAGAATTGATACTTTTGAACTGTGGTGTTAGAGAAGATTCTTGAGAGTCCCTTGGATGGCAAGGAAATCAAACCAGGCAATCCTAAAGGAAATCAACCCTGAATCAACTGGAAAGACTGATGCTGAAGCTCCAATACTTTGGCCACCTGATTCGAAGAACTGACTCATTTTAAAACACCTTGATGCTGGAAAAGATTGAAGGTAGGAGGAAAAGGGGCAACAGAGGATGAGACGGTTGGATGACATCACCGACTCAATGGACATGAATTTGAGCAAACTCCAGGAGATGATGAAGGACAGGGAAGCCTGGTGTGCTGCAGTCCGTGGGGTCACAAAGAGTCAGACAGACTGAGCAACTGAATAACAACAAAGACAAGAACATTATCCTACATAACCTCAGCACAGTCGCCATCAAGAGAACCACAGGTGACAGTATACGGAGCATCTTAGTAGATGATATACAGTCACCAGTCTTGTTTCCCAAACTTGCCAGCGAGATGCTTTACGGCTTTTTACTGCCCAGATCCTATCAAACTGTTGCACTGCATCTAACATCTTTCAATCCAAGACTGCCTCCCTACTTCTATATTCTACATCACTGACATTTTTAAGGAGTCAAGGCCAGTTATTTCTTAAACATTTCCTTTTTTTTTTTTTTTTTTAGTTTCGTTTCACGGTAAACACTTTGGGCAAGAATGTTACACTAGCAATGATGTCTGGACATCTATATCAGCTGTCCCTTCTTAGTGGAATTCAGGAGAATGCCTTGGTTGTGGGGGGTAGTTATCTGTCAAACCTTTCCAGTACAAAGGTACCATTTACATTTGTAACTAATGAACAATTTTTGTAGTTAATAAGTAATAAAAGTGAATATTCTGTTCCCCACAATAATGGAACAGAGTTTACATGCTAAGAATTTAGAGAGGAGGTTTCTGATTTCCAGTGACCATTGTTGGCTGTGTCTACCCTGAGTTGTCTGGTGGGAAAGTCTAGGGGACCTTCATTCTCAAGTTCATGGTGTCAACACAGCAAGTATGTAGGACTGGGGAGTATTTCTTAGTCTCTATCAGTAGTGTAATTACATAGAAATTTGAAGACTTGACAGAGTGTAATAAATACCGGAAACTCCCGCTACACACTCTGTTTATATTTAAAATAGATTTGTATTCAGTTGCTTCAGTCATGTCCGACTGTTTGCAACCCCATGGACTGAAGCCTATCAGGCTTCTCTCCATGAGATTTTTCAGGCAAGAATACTTGAATCAGTTGCCATTTCCTTCTCCAGGGTATCTTCTCCAGCCAGGGATCAAGCCTGCATTTCCTGGGTCTCCTGCATTGCAGGTGGATTCTTTACCACTGAGCCACCAATATATTATTTATCTCAAATAATTGTAATAGTACCTAATCCTGTAGTTTGGTGCCAGGAGAGAGGAGCTGGATGACATGCCCAGGGAAAACATCTGTGCTCTTGGACTTGGTGAAACCATTGTTTGTGCCAAGAAGAGTGTGTCTGAATAAAATGTAAGTTGAGAAGAAGTTTAGAAATAAAAGTTTACATTTTGAGAGGACTTTTGTACCTAACCATTGGATATACTTTCAGAATGTCATTCAATCTACCTTTTGGAGACATGCAGGTGGTGATGTATGACTTACATCATTTCATTTGAGGACTGGAGAAAATGGGAGCACAGAACTGTGACTCACTCTGAATCCATCCACATCATTGCAGGGGTGGGGGCACTCCTATGCTTTCTTGCTCATTTCTTTAACATTAATGAAAAGCAGATTGATTTTTTCATTTTAGGATGCAATGAGGTAAATGAAAGGGGAGGTCAGTTGAGCTTTTTCTTGCTTGAAAATTGCACAGTCACATCTGAGACACCTTCCTTATTCTAAACCAATCTGGAGTAGTAAGAATAATTTAGACAAAGAGTATGAATGAATGCTGAGCAGTGGAGAACAAAGAAATTAAGAAACCACTCAGAAATAGCTCAAGGATTTAGTTCAGAGGCAAAGCTAGGAATTTAGAATCTTATTATCCTGGTTTTCAATGGGATTTCAAAACACTAATTAGTGCCCTAACTCTTCTCTGAAGCAGATCATTTCACTCAACGGCCAGTTAAGAAGTTAGAACTTAAAAGAGTAATTCTCTGAGCGGCTCTGTAGCTTGTCTTCCCCGAATCACTCAGGACTTAATGATGGGGAAAACCAGGGGTGGAATAAAGCTGTGGACTGTGTGGGAGAGAAAGGGAGTCCCAGGGCTGTGGGCAATATCAAGCCCACTGCTCAGAGCAGGTCCAGAGGCTCTGGGAGCCAGGGGTGGGGCAGAATGTGCACTTGCTGCTCAACCTCCAAGCAGGTCATGCTGGGTGGCTGCAGGCTCTGCCCGCTGAGTTAAACACACAGATGACTCAGGCTCTATGGCCAAATGTAGGACCATCAGCTCCAGCTGTCAGACCTTCCCACCAGGGTCAGGCTCAGCCCTCCTTCCTGCCTGCCCTGAGGGACTACCCACTGCTGCTCCCTTCTCAGCATGTGCCCTTCTGCAATGAGGACTCGGTTTTAGGGCCAAAGACCATTTTTCCCCAAGAACTTAGCCCCAGGTCACACCTGTATCAGATGCACTGCTAATCCCCTCTCCAGCCATCTTCAGTGCTTTGTGTTTCATACATGTATAACCGCACACAAATAGCTTCGAGTTCATGGTCAAAACCTGACATCAGCCCCAAGAGGAACGCTGATCAGAAGCTATTCAGCTGGCTCAGTTTCTCACTGACTGAGACCATCTTTCTGATGTGGAGCCCAAGCTTTCTCACTGTGCTGCCTGGGATCAGACCATATCCTCGGCTGGGTCTACTTGTGCCCTCAGTTGAGGTCGAAGCCCTGAGAGTCACACCCACCCTTCGGCAGAGACTGGTCAGCTGAGCAACAGTGGACTAAAGACTGAGGAACTCAGAGGAGGGTCTGGAATCAGTAGTCAGTGCATTGTTTTGTGGGGTTTTAGAGGCTTCTGATGACAAGCCATAAAGTAAAATAGATAAACCTCTCAGAAAGTAAGGAGTCATTTTGACATCGGAAATAATTTAAGTTTCTGTTACATTTTCAGAGCACAAATCATCCACTAGCCTTAGATTTTAGCTGTTTCCCTGGTTGTCTAATTTGTTTTTAATTTCGTTGGAGTATGGTTGATTTACAGTGTTGTGCTAAAAGAGGAGAATGAGAGCACTGTGGACCTTCAGAGTTACTTGCCAACAACAATAAGACGTGGACCAGGGACTTGGGCATCAGCAAGATCTGTTCTAAGCACCTTGGTGCCGAGTGTTTCCTGGGATCACAGCAGCTAACATCTTTATCGAGATCCAGTGATTTTGTTGGAGTAAATTAATCTGTACTTCTTTGCATGAAACACGTGGTTCCCTCCTTACAACTAAAAATAATTTCAATTTCTGTCCACTGGGCAGTGTTCCCTGTCTGGGTTTCAGGAGTGGACTTGAAGAAGGACCAAAGACCCTTGATACATCATTGTTTTAACCACAAAAGGACTGAAGGACACAGCATTAAAAGAAGAGAGGAGGGAAGAGCAATAACAAAAAGTAGGTGAGCGTTCCAAATAGAAACAAGTCAGGAAAAGGAGCAAACAGGTTTTCCTAAGTAACAATTTTTCTTAAAGTTTTTAGTTTTACATTACAAGTTTCCATTGAGTGTCCTGAATAAAAATGGGAAGGGAAAAGCAAACCTCTTGTGGCAATTAGCTAAGTGCCCCCGAGCCCCGCTCTCCCCCTCTCTTCTTCCCAGCAGTCTTTTATTTCTGATGCGGGCCCTGAGGTTCCTGGGAGGCAGACTCTACTCCCAGCCTCAGGGCTGGGGCCTATAGTCTCTTTCATCTCCCTGGCTACAGAGATTGGTCCAAAAGCAGACTGGCTACTTATAAAACCTCAATTAATGGCTTCAGGTTTTCTGGGAATGCAGAGACAAACCATTTTAATAAGGAATTCTGGAACCAAAATAGGAGCTGGGAGTTGATGGCAGTCAACGTCTCTGTTATTGGAGCATGTTAATTGCTTTATTGTTCAAGCTCATTTGAGCTTGGGTTTGTTTCTCTCTGTGAATGAGAATTACTTATAATCTAATCCGAGTAAAAGAAATCTCATCAGGAGATTTCAAAATAACAAGGACGAAGCTATAGTTCTAAAGTCTTCTTGCAAGAAAAAATAAAGCACATCATCTACAAGGAAATGATAACCAGACAGGCCGTCAGTCTCTCATCAAAATTTCAAGGTGGTAAAAATCGTGGAAAAATATCTCCCAGATTTCGAGGGAAAATTATTTTTATCTTAGAACTTTACAGAGTGAACCTTTTCTGAAGTGTGAAGTCACGGCATCTTTAAATCTACATTTTTTTGTTGAGTTTGCCTCCCACATACTCTTTCTTAAGAAGAAGCTTAAAGATATGCTTTTGGAGAAATGAGGGGCTCCAACAAGGGAGGGGAAGACGTGGACTGCAGCCTGCTTCTGGTCAGTCCAGCCAGGAATGAAGGGATACCCTGGAACCTCAGCTGTGCACCAGCCAAGGGACAATAGGTGTGAGGTGGGGAGGGGGCACCCAGGGAGGACACCTCCACCTGTGGGAAAAGATGACCCTATGGGGCAGATTGGGAAGCAAAAGGTACCTAGAAAAAAAGTTGAAAAATTCGGACAGTTATTTACTATAGAGAAGAAAACGCTGTATAAAAATTTCATAGCTCATAGTCATGATCAGTGATTATAATGTGAATCTGGATTATTACTCAGAAGAGCTCCATCCACATCATGACAGAGTGTGTGTGTGCTCAGGCGCTCAGTCGTGTCAGACTCTTTGTGACCCCATGAACTGTAGCCCACCAGGCTCCTCTGTCCATGGGAATTCTCCAGGCAAGAGTACAGGAGTGGGTTGCCATGCCGTCCTCCAGGGAATCTTCCTAACCCAGGGATCGAATCAGTGTTTCCTGCATGAGCAGGCGGATTCTTTAGCATCTGATCTACCAAGGAAGCCCTTTATTATGTGTAACTCATGGATAATTATGAATAATTAACAGATGTTTAGTGAACAGTTAGGCATTTTATTTTTGTGGTTTTCTTAAATTGGGGAACACATGTTTTTTCAGGTTTCAAACATAAGCACTTGAAAATCCCATAGATTCTAAGTAATTGCCTGTGCTGCTACTGCTGCTAAGTCGCTTCAGTCGTGTCCGACTCTGTGCAACCCCATAGATGGCAGCCCACCAGGCTCCCCTGTCCCTGGGGTTCTCCAGGCAAGAACACTGGAGTGGGTTGCCATTTCCTTCTCCAGTGCATGAAAGTGAAAAGTCAAAGTGAAGTCACTCAGTTGTGTCCGACTCTTAGTGACCCCATGGACTGCAGCCCACCGGGCTTCTTCGTCCATGGGATTTTCCAGGCAAGAGTACTGGAGGGGGTGCCATTGTTTATGGTGACTAACAAATAGAACACACTGGGGAGTGGTCTTAGGACCACTCATTAATTCACATTGACTGAGCAGTAACTGCAGGCAAAATAATATTCTAAACAATGTGAAGTGTTAAATTATAAATGAGTAAAATATACAGTGTCTGACTTCAAAGATTATAATCTATGAACAAAAATAAAACTTATTCAAGGAGCAAAAATAAATAAGCATATTAAATCAAGGTGAAGATAAATTATTCAGAATCACTGAAGGTTGACAATAAAGAGGAAATAAAAATGGGTTGGAAATATACAGATTTCTATACAGGTTTTTTCCCTAAGCCAAATATTAAAGAATTCATTTATTTTATAACTCTGAAAAAGTCATTTAAATCCCCCTGACCCCACTTTCCTCATCTGAAAATGAGAAAATTAAGCTAAACCTTTCCTTCCTGCTCTAAAACTTGATATTATGATATTGACAGAATTTCCCATCAGGCAAAAATAACATTTCAAGGAAAACAGGGGTTTTCTTTTATCAAAACAAGGAGATAGTTCTTCTGTCACCCATATTCAGATCTCTAGAGATTATTCCAGATGAAAAATTCCATATGGCAGTTGTAGAAAGTAATGCATTTGACAAAGAGCCCCCAGAGCAACTGAAAGTCAGGAAGGGCTTACTGCTAACTCACACCACACTCAATAGCCAGATTAATCTTCCTACAAGATGCTTTGGGCATACCAGACCTTGCCCGAAACACTTTAATAGCTTTCCTCAGCACACAGGATCCAGACTTACAGGAACACATTTCAAACTGCCTTAAGCGTATGTACCAGGCTTCCATTTCTAACAACAAATTACCAGATTGCAAAAGGAAGACAATGTTCACAAGAAACATATTGAAAGAATATGTTTGTTGTTGTTGTTGTCGTTCGGTCGCGCACTTGTGTCTGACTCTTTGTGACCCCATGGACTGCAGCACACCAGGCTTCCCTCTCCTTCACCGTCTTTCAGAGTTTGCTCAGACTCATGTCCATTGAGTCAGTGATGCCATCTAACCATCTCATCCTCTGCCACCCCTTCTCCTCCTGCCCTCAATCTTTCCCAGTGTCAGAGTCTTTTCCAATGAAGCATGGCTACCCTTGAAACCCAGGGCAGTATGTACAGCTGGTTTTGCCAAGGGCTTCCCTAAGGAAGGGAATTGTACAGAATCAAGACACTAATTATTGATAAAATGGGTACATTTGGACACAGACACATAGGGAGAACACTGTGAGCAAGAAGGAAAAGATTGGAAGGAAGTATCTTACAAACCGAGGACCTCTGGGGACAAGCCATGGTGGCAGCAAACAATGGAAGCCTGGAGAGAGGCAGGGAACAGATTTCTCACCAGCATTGTTTGTGGAAACTAGCCCTGTGCACACCTTAATCTCAGACTTTCAGCCTCCGCAACTGGGAGATGATACAGTTGGGTGGTTTCAGAATGTGACAGTCTGTTCTGGCTGCCCTGGGAAAGGAATTCATATGGTAATCCTACATCTCATTTTTGAGGAACTGATGAAGTGTTTTTAAAAGGGGCTGGGACATTTCACAGTCTCATTAGCAATGAGTGAGGGTCAGTTTCTCCACATCCTGGCCAAGGCGTGGTGCTGTCCAACTTTCTGATTGTTGTCCTGGTGGGTGTGAACTGGCCTTCCATGGTCATTTAGAAAGTATTGCTTTATAATTCATATTATTCTTATAAGATTAATAGTAATGTTTCCTCTTTCATTCCTGATTTTAGTATTTGAGTCTTGTCTCTCTCCCTTTTTCTTAGTCAGAATTTTTTGTCAACTTTGTTGATCTCAAAGATCCAACTTTTGATTTTATTGATTTTTCTCCATTATTTTTTATTCTCTGTTTCATTTACTGCCACCTTTGTCTTTATTATTTACTTCCTTCTTCTTGTATATTTTTAAGTTTTTAATGTTTACTTTGGGAATTATTGTTAACATCTTTATTTTTACCAATCTAGTTTGGATTACTATCAAATTAATGTTAATCTATACAAAAAAACTGCCCTTTTGTATATATATGGTCTCCATTCCCCACTTACTGTCACAGAATATCTCTGTATGCATTGTTTCCATCAGTTTGGGTTTACAGTTACTGCAATATGCATTTGTGTTTTAAATCAAATAGTGGGGAATGGGGAAAGGAAATCAAATAGGGTAAAATACAGTTACAAACAAAAAATGCATTTATACTGCCTTCTGTATTTACCTGTGCAATTATCTTTACTGCTGCTCTTTATTTCTTTACATGCATTCAAGTTTATGAATGGTGTACTTTCTTTTCAAAATAAAGGACTGCTTAATAGTATCTCCTATAGGTCAGATGTGCTAGCAAAGAACTCTCCTAGTTACTGTTTATCTGACTATCTGATTATTATTTTTTATCTGGGACTTTTTAATTTCTTCTTCACTTTTTTGTAGCACAGCTTTGCTAGATATAGAATTCTTCTTTGACAGTTTTTTTCTTTCATCACTTTTAATGAATGTTTTCTGCTATTTTCACTGATACCTTGTCAGATCCAAGATAATTAGACTTTCTGTTTTTATTTTTCTTGCATGGGTTCTCCCTATCCTGCATTCTTTCTAAAAGTCACTGCATCAATCTAGATCCTGAAACAAAACATGGTTTTTCTCAGGGTGAACATACCAAAAATGTGATCACCCAAAGTGATCTGAGCCCTACAAAATCTTTGCCTCATCAATATGAGAGATTTTCACAGCCTACTGGCAACTTTAAATTCTAAGTTGCTCCAGCCACTAAGTCTAACTACACTATGAGTTTATTGAGAGCAAGTAAAAGATATTCAGTACTTAGTACATTAATATTTTTATTGATAATGGCCTAGATTGTGTTTAATTTGTATAATAAACACAACAAGCACATACCACACTTTATTGATGGAGCTGAGTGGTACGTGCAATGTGAGCAGCATTTACAAAGGAAGAAAATAAGACAATGATGGGATGCTTGTTAAGGACCCAATCAACTTGAATGTGATGCTCTATACCACTGGACATTGTGAAAGCAAATATCTCATTTAAGCCACCCTGGTCCTGGGTGACCCTCATCATTTGCCTGAAGGAGCCCGGTATGACCTTGCCTTTAATGTCTTGATGAAGATGATGTTTCATTACTTTAGCTGTTAATCGTCTATTGCACTTACAGAAATTCCAGCACCGTAGGTCATATCCAGACTGAATATCCTCTCCTTTTATTCAGTTTTGATGAGTTTTTCATACATAGAAAGATACGGTAAAACTTCCAAGGGAAGGAAAAAAGATTCATGATGCAACTGATTCGTATTCAAAAGTGAATCATCTAAAATCCATGATGCTGACTTTTAATAAAAAGGCGGCTAAGATGGGGACTCTTTTTGCTACAGGGGACACTTCTTTCTAAATGGACATCCTCCCAGTAATAAGGTCTCATAGGGGGATGGCACTTCACACTTCAAGCATTGTTACATGAAGAATTAACTCATTTGATTCACCCAGGGAGGCAAGCAGACTTTATAAGCCCTTTTTTAAAAAATGAAAACACTAAAATATAGAGCAGTTTGATTTGCCTTGGTCATGCTAATTACTAGAAGTGATTTCCCCTGATAGTAATACTGACTTAATTTTCACAGTACTAACAGTGGTGATGGCAGGGGTAGGGGCCAACAGGTGGAAAAGGCAGGTTTAGGGAGTTCTCATTTTTAAATTGAACTATAGCTGATTTATATTATTTTGCTAGTTTCAGATGTAGAACAAAGTGATTCATTTACATACATATAACTGAGTAATAATATAAATATTTCAGATTATTTTGTGTTATAGGTTATTAAAAATATTGAATATAGTACCATGTGCTATATAATAGATCTTGTTGTTTATCTATTTTATATGTAGTAATGTGTATCTGTTAATCCCAAACTCCTAATATACCCCCCCGCCTTTCCTTTCCCCTCTGGTAACCATAAGTTTGCTTTCTATGTCTGTAACTGTAACAGATACCTTTATAAAACTATGAGTGATCATCTCTAAAGGAATCCATGCCACTGCTACAGCTCTTGATGATGATGAAGATAAGACTGACGATGATAAGGATTTGGTGTTAATAGTGTTAAAATTTATCAGAAAATCAGTAAAGGCCAAGGATTGTAGTAGATACTTAAACTAAATGAACTTATTGAATACTCACAGAATCATTAAAAGTTAAGTGTGTTTGTCTGAGTTCAATCAGGAGACAGAAACCACACAGTAATTTGAACAGAAGTATAATGTAAAGAGTTTTAAAACAACTATAAGAGGATTAAAGATGTAAAAGAAACTTTGAAGAGTAACATACAGCTGAGGGGGAATATCTAAGGAAAGGGAAAATTGGAAGGGTGGCCTGCCTCAAGGCCAGGGTGCAGAACTCACTTGACCAGCGGTTGCAGCCCACTGCACAGCAGAGGCTGTTGTTGGGTTCCAGACCAGAGAAATAATGACCTTACTTGCTTGCTTAGAAGCAAACGTGTAAACATATCAAGGATGGCAGGGCCAGCCTCGTCTGATCCCCCTCAGCACTAGGAGCCTCCCATGAGCAGAAATTAGATCCCTGATTAGATCCCTAAAGCTGGTCAAGCCAGCTTCTTATAGCCTGACCTCGGATATTCATAAACGGATAATTACGTACTTAAATATCAAAGTATATTGAGAGTTACTACCTGTTTTAACAGGTATATATTTAACACTCATTAAATATGTATTGGATGAGAAGTGAGAAAATGTGTCCTTAAATTGTGGTTAAAATTAATAAATTCTGCTTAGGATTTCCCACTGTATGTAAAATAACATTTGTAACTATCCTAATACTTGCTTTTGTTGGATTACACTTTGAATTATTTCTTTTATTTGCCATGACTTAAGAATCATCCCATGACTTACTTCTAAGTAGCTCCACTAAGCTCTGTCTTGTACTGATCTCTAGTGTATTTTCTCTTTAAGGATGAAAAGTGTACAATGCTGATCAATGGTTTCCTATCCATATCAGTATGGACACATAGATATTTACTTAATACTTTGGATTGCAATCCAGTACTGCTGTATTTAGTCTTCCTCTGTGGCCCAATGATAAAGAATCTGCCTGTAAAGCGGGAGACACAAGAGACGTGGGTTCAATTCCTGGATTAGTAAAATCTCATTGAGAAGGGCATGGCAACCAACTCTAGTATTCTTGCCTGGAAAATCACATGGACAGAAGGGCCTGGTGGGCTATGGTCCATAGGGTTACAAAGAGTCGCACACGACTGAAGCAACTGAACGTGAGCAGCACTGTTGTGTTTTGCTGTTCAGGTTGTTCCAGATGTGGTCATTTCAAACTCTTTCAGTTTAGCTCTAGTGAACCTTTCACAAGCTCCCACTATTATGTTTTTAGAGTACTTTCTTCCTTACTGAAACAACAAGCAACCCCAGGTTCATTTTGTATGTTTCCTTCCCTAGCCCCAGAAGCATGAGTCCTGGTCACGCTATTGGAGAAGGACGTTGGGAACCAAGAAACTGGAAGTCTGTGTGCTCACGTATAATGCAATGTCACTGCCTCTAGACACTCTCAGGGGCAGACTAGAAAATACATGTATGTTTACTAACTCATAGCTACACGTCTATCTATAATTTTCTAATCTACCCTTCTGTATCTATTTTAGGTATGAGTTCATATTGGTGCCTTTGAATCCAGCCTAGGAAAAAAGGATTCATTATAGCTTTTGTCTTGATCAACGGAAATCTCACCCTCCAACAATGAGGAACTGGTTCCCACCACCTGGTATTGATTTATTTAATTGTTCAGATCCATGATACAAGTTTAGCAGTATCAGAACTGTTCACCTATAATTCCATGTTAATCGTCTTCTTGAGGTAATTGTCTTGTTATTTATTTATGGGTTTTTTATTTTTAAAAGTTATTTGTTTGTTACCGAGGAAGACACTTCAGCTTGGTATAAAATTCAGATGAATGCTATGGTGAGATGGTGATGAGATATTATGAGACTTACAAGAAGGCTTTCCAAAGACTGAGAGGAACATTAGCATATAATTGATTTTATTTGGATTTTTCCCAGATCCCTGGGAAAAAAAGTTGCATTAATTATCTTTTGCCACTGATTCTTGGTTACAGGGACTATGAAAGAATTATTATGAAACCCCATTCAGTTCAGTTCAGTCACTCAGTCATGTCCAACTCTTTGTGATCCCATGGACTGCAGCACTACAGGCTTCCCTGTCTTTCATCATCTCCCAGAGTTTGCTCAAACTCATGTTCATTGAGTCGGTGATATCATCCAACCATCTCATCCTCTGTTGTCCCCTTCTCCTCCTGTCTTCAATCTTTCCCAGCATCAGGGTCTTTTCTAATGAGTTGGCTCTTCACATCAGGTGGCCAAAGTATTGGAGCTTCAGCCTCAGCATCAGTCATTCCAACGAACATTCAAGACTGATTTCCTTTAGGATTGACTGGTTTGATCTCCTTACAGTCCAAGGGACTCTCAAGAGTCTTCTCCAACACCACAGTTCAAAAGCATCAGTTCTTCGGCACTCAGCTTTCTTTATAGTCCAACTCTCACATGCATATATGACTACTGGAAAAACCATAGCTTTGACTAGATGGAACTTTGGTGGCAAAGTAATGTTTCTGCTTTTTAATATGCTGTCTAGGTTGGTCACAGTTTTTCTTCCAAGGAGCAAGCCTATTTTAATTTCATGGCTGCAGTCACCATCTGCAGTGATTTTGGAGCCCAAGAAAATAAAGTCTATCACTGTTTCCACTGTTTCCCCATCTATTTGCCATGAGGTGATGAGACTGGATTCCATGATCTTCATTTTTTGAATGCTGAGTTTTAAGCCAATCTTTTCACTCTCTTCTTTCACATTCATCAAGAGGTTCTTTAGTTCCTCTCTGCTTTCTGCCATAAGGGTGGTGTCACTTGCGTATCTGAGGTTATTGATATTTCTTCCAGCAATCTTGATTCCAGCTTGTGCTTCATCTAGCCCAGCGTTACACATGATGTACTCTGCATATAAGTTAAATAAGCAGGGTGACAATATACAGCCTTGACATACTCCTTTCCCAATTTGGAAGCAGTCTGTTGTTCCATGTCTGGTTTTAACTGCTAATTCTTGACCTGCATACAGATTTCTCAGAAGGTAGGTAAAGTGGTCTAGTATTCCCATCTCTTGAATTTTCCAGTTTATTGTGATCTACAAAGTCAAAGGCTTTGGCAATTTGATCTCTGTTTCCCCTGCCTTTTCTAAATCCAGCTTGAACATCTGGAATTTCACAGTTAGTATACTATTGAAGCCTGGCTTGGAGAATTTTGAGTATCACTTTGCTAGCGTGCGAGATGACTACAATTGATGAAACTCCATTAGGAAGAGATAAAAAAGGAAAATAGAAAGCAAAAATTTATCCCTGATGTTAGTACACATGACCCCATTATGACACATGAAGTTTTAACATCCTAACACTGGTATTCTCTTGAATTTTCAAATCTTTTCAGGTATCTGGATGCTGACCCATTTTTACTGAGGTTCCAAAGTGGGCCAGTGGGAAAGAATCCACCTGCCAGTGTAGGAGACACAAGAGACACCAGTTGGATCTCTGGATCAGAATGAGTTCCTGGAGAAGGAAATGGAAACCCACTCTAGTATACTTGCCTGGAGAATCCCATGGACAGGGGAGCCTGGAAAGCTACAGTGCAGGAGATTGTAAAGAGTGGAACACAACTTAGCAACTAAAGAACAGCAACAAATCAATAAATTGTGCAAATGCAGCCTCTATATTTCCAGATTCTATCATTAAACAGTGCTGCCTTTCTCTGTTTTAAAATTTAGAATCCAGTTCTTCATTGAAAGAGAGATTTTCATTTATTTTGCATTTGAAAGGCATGCCATGTCCTGGGTGTGTTTAGGAGTTCCCTTAGTGACTTCATCATAATTGGCTGAAATATTTTTACAGGATCTGATCCAGGCTGAGTTTGACAGTGCTGTGAATTATAGAACAGTTAGTTCCTCCGGACCTAAACAGTTGTCAGGCTGTGGAATCCGTGCTGCTTGAGGCTAAGTTACATCAGAAGGTTAATTCAGGCTCTTAACTCTGTGGACCTTTATAGCTCAGATATTCCTAGTGTGACAGGCAGAGATAGAGCCCAGTCATCTTGGCAGGACCCTGGGTGAACACATGCATGGAGCACAGCATATGCACAGTTTCTCCAGGCATTTGGCCTTTTAAGGGGAGAGTCTAAAAGGCCTTTGGAATCAACTTTTTATTTTAAACCTAAGTTGGCTTCCCTGGTGGCTTAGATGGTAAAGAATCTGCCTGCAACGCAAAAGACCCAGATTTGATGCCTGGGTCGGGAAGATCCCCTGAAAGTGGAAATGGCAATCCACTCCAGTATTCTTGCCTGGAGAATTCCATGGACAGAGGAGCCTGGTGGCCTACAGTCCATGGGGTCACAAAAAGTTGGACACGACTGAGCGACTTTCATTGGCGGATGCTCAAGAAAGATAAAGGACTTAGCCATAGTCCCTCAACCGGCCGGTGGATGTGACAGGTCAGAATATGCATTGTCTGTGTTTCTGATTTCTATCCCACATCTCCATCTGCCAGGCCTCCTTCAAGGCATGGGGACCAGTCTCCTGGGTTGTTCACTCAGAGGAGTTGAAATCCATGTCTGAATAGTAGTCCAGAGTCAGAAAAGGCCAAACAGAGAGGACATGGGTGTATTATGTCTTCTTTCAAATATAGTATAGAATCTGCAGCTCAGGTTCGATCCTTGGTTTGGGAATGTCCCCTGGAGAAGGGAATGGCAACCCACTCCAGTATTCTTGCCTGGAGAATCCCATGGACAGAAGGATTCTCTAATATACTGTATCATGATGTAATATCATACCATATTATGCTGCAAATGTTATATTATTCTGTATCAAGTTAATTATACTATAAAACATATTATACTATATCATATTATATTGTATCATATCATATCATATTATGTTGTATCATAACATATCACAGACCATTGATATATTACATGAAAAAAGCCAGCAGAACTGTTGATAAAGTCAGGTGGCAGCTGGGTCCCCAGTCAAAACCCCACTTTTACCTTTCTTCTGGCTTATCAGTTTGGAAAAAAAAAGTTAAAATGGAAAGCAGAAGTATCAAGAAAATGCAACTTTCTGTAGTAAAGGACCAAGAAGAGAAGAAGATGAAGATGACTACAGAGGAAACAAAATGAGATGGGAATGGGTGTCTGGGTGATTAGGGCATCACAAGGAGCCAGAAGACAGAGTCCGTGCTGCTGTGATCACCAGAGGTCAACTGGCAGCCTCAAGGAGCAAGAAAAGGACAAGCTCATTCAGAAATTAATTCAATGGGAATTGTAGGCAAATACAAACTGCCTGCTTCACCACATTTATATTAAGGTCTTGGTAAGTCTAACAGAAAATGGAGGAATAAAAAGTAAATCTAAAAGGAAAAAATGAATTCTTCTTAAATCTGTGGCTGAAAAGGATGTGCCTTTCAGTCAGAACAACTCTATTATATAACACACGATGAAACTGTTATTATCCTAGCTGAGAATGTCAAATTCTCAAAAAATAAAAGGAAAAAAGAAGAAAAGACCAAATGAAACAGATAAAGGTACCAGGAATTTTGTAACAAGGCAGAAAGGAAATGACTATATACTGATTTTCCATGAGGTTGTGTATCTCACATAGGAGCCCAAATAAACAAAGAAAAATCATGCCATTAAAAATACTTCTTGTAACTGCTTCCAAATAGCTGATCAGATCTCTGAATGTTGGGCTATGTGTTCACCACCACAGTGAAATGTAGGGTCTGAGTGCAGAACTGTGCATACTTTTGATTCATTTGTCATGATTATGTCATCAGCCTCTGTTATCAACCTTCAAGATCATGAAGACTGTAGGTCTTTGGCCTACCATTGATAATATTTTATCTGGCAATAATGTATTACTTTGGCTTTTATAACTACCTTAAGTGTCTGTATGCTCAAGTTTCAGGGGTAATATTTGAGACTGTTTTCTCCCAAATGATGAGGGGAGAGTAGGGGAAACACATGTCATATCTGAATAATTAGAACCAACAAAATCACTGGATTCAAGAAGCTTGATAACAGAGCAGAGCTGTTGCACTAGTGCAGTATATACACTTTCATTATTGCAAGAATGCTAAATAATTGCATCGGTTGCCATTTTAGAATCCATAAAACACTCTCCTATAGAGTGCCTGAGAAGGCAATGGCAACCCACTCCAGTGTTCTTGCCTGGAAAATCCCATGGACGAAGGAGCCTGGTAGGCTGCAGTCCATGGGGTCGCTAAGAGTCGGGCACGACTGAAGCGACGTAGCATAGAGTGCCTACTTACTATTCTCTATGATTCTGTGAGGAAGTATAGTATGATATGGAAATGTATTTAGTCTTTGGTCTTTCCCCAAACCTTGATATCTCCTGAGGGATACTGAAGTTGGAGCTGGCCTCTGTAACCCAATACCGAATTGAATCTTGGAGACAGAGTTTTGGGTGAAGTAAAAAAGAGTAGCTTCATTTCTTTGCCAAGCAAAGGGGGCCACAGTGGGCTAATGCCTTCAAAATTGTGTGTCTGGGTATCCCCATGGAGGAGGAAAGCTTGTGTTTTAGGAGTCCTGTAGTCCAGGGATAGGGTTGCTGATAAGAATCCAGGTGTGTGCAAGGCGCCACAGCCCACATCCCTTCAAGCCAGAGATCACCTGGTGTCAGGCGGTGATGTGACCTTTCTGGAATGAGGAGTGCTTCATCAAGTAGTTAATATCTTCTGTTTGTTTTTTCACTTCTGCAGAGGAGCTCAAAGATATTTTGTGTGTCCCTTGAAGGGATACCAGGACCCGCCACCAGGCTGTACTATTGTTTCTTAGCTGTTCATCCCTTGTCCCTGCACCCCTTCCCTTCCCTGATTAGCAGCTGCTTGAACTTGCCCTTCATCCTCCTCTGTTAATTGTTGTTTAGTCACTTAGCTGTGTCCAACTCTTTGCAACCCCATGGACTGTAGACTGCCAGGCTCCTCTGTCCATGGGATTTCCCAGTACTGGAGTGGGTTTCCATTTCCTTCACTGGGGATCTTCCTGACCCAGGGATTGAACCTGCATCTCCTGCGTTGGCAGGTGGATCCTTTACCAATTGAGCCACCAGAGAAATCCCTTTGTTTCAATATGAGCATCCTTTTTATTCATCCTGCATCCCTTCCCATCACTTTGGGTTTATGCTAATTGAAGTGACTTAGAGTGGAACTCCTAGACCCTCAGGATGGGTCTGGTCACCAGAAAGCCCAAGTGATTGGATAGTTGAGATGATCAGCCCCAACCACAACCTCCAGGGGTGGGGTGGGGGCTGGAGATTGAGCTCTTAACAAGTTCTTCAAAAAACAGCTGAGCTAGCTGAGGAGTTGGGAGAGTGCATCTGGAGAGGTGTGGAATCTACCTGCCCCTCCCTCCCTACTCTGCCCCTGAAGTGATTCCATTTGTTCCTGAGTTGTATCTTTTATAATAAACTGTTTCTTGTGTTCTGTCAGCTGTTCTAGAAAAATCATTGAAACTGAGGAGGGGCAGCATGGAAACCCTTGACTTACAGCTGGTTGTTCAGAAGTACGGTGGCAGCTGGGACTTGCAACTGTGTCTGAAGTGGGACCGAGCCCTTCCCCTGTGGAGTCTGCATCACCTTTGTGGTCAGTGTCAGAACTGAACTGAATGAAAGGACAGCTAGGTGGTGTCTGGAGGGTTGGAAAACTGGTCACTGTGGGGAAGAAAAAACCCTACAAATTTGGTGTCAGAGGTGTTTGAGTAAAAGCAACTCAGACAGACAGGGTGACATCGTTCCTTTTTACAGGTTGGCTTACAAAGCTGAACTGATTCTCTCACAGGATGAGCCAAGCAGGATGTCCATGGAGCAGGCTTTACTTTATTCTCAAACTCATACCATCCCGCTCTTGACTGTGGTCGAACCGGGTCTGGTCCTGTCATCCACAAACTGGCACTTGCCAAGAACATTTGTCGGTGACTGAACCCCAGCAGCAAGGACATTTGCCATCTGCCTCTGCAGAGATTGGAGCCTGTGCTGCTGCAGCTGCCGACCTTCAACATCCCCCGAGGGAGTTTAGGGTGGAGAGTGGTTGCTCTGTGCTCCAGGGAAACTAGTAGAACAGGTCTTTAGATAGTTAGATATTTTCAGGAACTGATTTCTTGATCCCAATCCTTGCATTTTCTCATATCTATCTAGAAAAGCACCAAAGCCCTTCCTGATGACATCAGCTCCTCTTGATAGCAGAAAATCTTTTGTAAAGTAAGCGCTCAATTGCATTAAACTCCCCCTTTACCAAAATCTTATATATTGACCTTCCCATACTGCTTCTTAGGAGCAGTCTCTCAGAACTCTCTGAAGTGCTGTCTCCCAGGCTGCAATCCTCATTTTGCCCCAAATAAAACTTAACTCGAAACTCTCTCATGTGGCACATCTTTTTTAATTGACAATCCTGACTAATCACGGGGCAACGTATTCAGTGTCAAAACTGCAGAAACCTAACCGGTAGCCAGAGACGAGGGTAGACCCAGAATAACTGGACAACAAAGTCAACCTAAGCTATTTTCCTTAGTTGTCAGTCTACGGAAGTCCTCCTCTGAGAAATCACACGAAAGCTGCTTGTTTCTGTTTATTAAAATCATTATCTCAGTCCTCCCAGAAGTAACTTTCCCTCAGCACTTTGTGGTGGTACCAAGTTAGTTTCTACTTGTGCCATTAACTTATTGCAAGGGAAAAGGCTATATGTGAAAACAGAGGCACCATTGAGAGAGGAGAAGAGATGAGTAGATTTTATTAAGCAGGAAACTGGCAAAGGTTTGACAGTCTCTAGCTAAGGTTATTTAATAGCGTTTCCCCTCAGACCACAGAGCCACAGGGTAGCCTGAACTGAAAAAGGGTAGTGGTGTGTGTCTGTTTGTGGGCATGTGTGCTTTAGTATGTGTGTGTGTGTATGTGGGTATGTGTGTGCACAAATGTTGTGTATGGGAAGAGGTTGTGGACAGTGATAGGAAACAATTCAGGCTAAATATAAAAATCATCACTTAAATCATAGCTTCGTGAGCATTCCACATTCCCAGGTCATCACAATGGGACACAGAGCATCCCCACAGTGACACTGGGGAAGCAGAAATCCAAGATACATCATTTGCTTTAGAGCAGCAGTCCCAACCTTTTTGGCACCAGAGACCAGTTTCATGGAAGACAGTTTTTCCACCGACCGGGGGTGAGGGACACTTTAATGATGACTCAAGCATTTTGCATTTATTGTGCACTTTATTTCTATTATTATTACATTAGCTCCACCTCAAATCATCAGGCATCAGATCCTGGAAGTTGGGGGATCCCTGAATCAGATCACATTTAGAAAACTTGAAATGGAAAAAACCCAGCGATGGTGCTCAGACACTTTATTTTAGCTGTGAGTTAAATTATGCAAATATTTTCCAGCCATGTTAGTTTCATCTTACTTAGCTCATCCACCTATGACACATTAAGTGCTGCCCTGAACTGAAAAATCTAGCACTGATTTCAGTAGGGCCCTCCCCTGAGCCTTCCTTTTCTTCTGAAATGATCTCACATGGAATATAACCTTAAGAGCAAGTCGGATGGATAGATTCTGTATTCATTTTCAAAATCTGAGTAGCTAGCTGATGGATGGCCTTTCTTGATTATTATAACCATACCCCAAAGTGCAAATCAGACTGATCCTGTTCCTCTTAGTATTCTTAATGCCTTTAAGACATTTCATGCTTAGCACTCTTGAACAGCTCCCTAGTGTCGCGGTGATAAACTCCAGCCTCCTTGGAGAGCTCCAGAAGGGCCCGCTTCCTGCTGCAGGGCTGGCCCCTGGCCTCACTGGGTGTCATCGCATCCCTGAGTGCTCCAGGCATACGAAGCTGATGGCATTCCCACATGCCCTCTGCTCCCAGACGTGCCCGGTGTGTCAGGAAGCGATTGTGTGTCCAGAATAGCTGCCCCCACCTCTTCAACTGGCTGACTCCTCCCCCTCAGCACTCACCCCAGGTCAGGTGCAGCACGCCTCTCCCTCTTGGGCCCTTGCTCTGTCTCCCCTGTCTTACTTCCCTTTGTTATTGCAGCCCCTCTCACACCATTAGTTTCCATATATATTAACCTTCCCGCAATTTACTGACCCTAGAAATTCGAAACTCTTTTCCTATGTGTTTTGTCTTCTCCACAAATTTGTCACCCTTTGTTAAAATGGTACATAAGCCTCCAGGCTAGACTACTTTTACTGGGTTTTCATTTCATTTCTGTAAAGCCCCACATGGTACACCCTGGGCCAGTGAGAGAGGAGAGGTGTCCCAGTTCAAGGAGAGTGCAGCATCCGGCAACAGAAGACAGCGAACCCTGGATGGCCTTTTGGTTAGTGACCTGTGAGAGTTACCGGGATCATGGCTCGGGGTGTCCCTGGGTTCAGGAGGTAAAATGTCAGGAAGCCAGGAGGTAAATAATAAGACATTAGACATATTATAGAATGAGACAGAATTTTTATTTTGAACCTGTACCGACTGTGCAGTTTCAACCATGTTTCAATTGTTTTCAAGCAGTTCAACATGAACTACTCTATTTTATGCATTTTCAGAGTCAAGGCCATTCTGAAACAGGGGAGCTGGGGTCAGCTGATGGCCTGAAATGAAAATGTGCACATCTTTCAGCTCCAAAATAATTTGACCTGTACCACCTGGGAAAGAAGCTGCCCCCAAGAGGATGAAGGTGTCTGTGGGTTGGAATATGGCACACAGAAGCCTCAGGAATTTAGGACCAGGAAAAGTCAGAATGGAAGAGGAAACCAGTGTTAAATCAGTGCAGTGCTGGGCTGTCAGCACCTGTGCCTACTAATATACCCCAGGAAACATGGCACTACTACCCAGGGCTGTGCATTCCCACCTCTCTTCAGCATCTTCTCTGCTTACACTCTTTTGAGTTTCTTGCATTTCCAGCTATTTGGGGTCACCTGCAAGGTGTACACGTGGCTGCATGCATATCACAGAATGTCAGGATTTCCATATAGACAGCTTCTTGCCGCTCCAGCAATTCCCACAAGCAGAGTGGGGAGCCTTTTCAGTGCACGTGTGTGTGTGTTCACGTGTTTGTTTCCACAACAGCAGCTACATTACAGAATCTGCCAGTTTGATCATTTCAACTCTGCTCTGCTTGGAAAGCTAATAGAGCAAAACGCAAAGAAACGACATCGGAGTCACAGTTCATTTCACGTGATCTCCATCTGCTGCTACAGAGTCGAGAGTTGTCTGTGACCTTAGGGAGAACTTCTGCCAAGAAACCGCCTAGGGAGGGATATCAGGGACCAGGAGAGCTTGCTCATTTGCCTCAGAGGCTTCAGTCGATGGCTGCTGTTTTAAGGACTGGAAAGGATGCTCATGTGTGACACTGTTGCTGTAGCTCCCATTCTATCTTGCCAACAGCTTTTGGCTGAATCTCACACACAGACTCAACGATGCCCTTCCCTCTCAGTTGACGTCCTTCTGCACTCTGCTGCTTTCAGCTCTTGAGTGGTGGCTTCCTGGCTCCTCTCTCCTCAGCTCACACTGCCACACCTTCATCATCCTGGAAAATGAGAAACTGAACTCGACTGATACTGTTTCCATCACCAACTGCAGTGGAAACCTAGAGGCAATGTATGTTGACACTGAAGAACACAGACTCCAATTCTCCTGCTATATGAAGATCTTTTTTTTTTTTTTTGCTATATATTACTTATCAGTTGCACCTGCTGCTGCTATATTTGAAGTCCATGGGAACAAAGATTGAGTCTTGGCCACAATTTATTTCTAGCGTCTAGCCAGTGTCTGACTCGAGAAAAATATACATGAATTAGCTGTTGGATTATTTTAATAGAGGGCTTCCCTGGTGGCTTGGTGGTAAAGAATACACCTGCCAGTACAGGAAATGTGGGTTTGATCCATCCCTCGTCCAGGAAGTTTCTGTGGAGAAGGAAATGACAACTCACTTCAGTATTTCCCTTTTAAGATAATTTGTGAATAAATCCATGCATATAAATATCCAATTTCACATTAAATAACTTATTAACTTTATTTATTTTGACTTTTTGTTTGTCACTGATTCTTTTGCATCCATTTTTATTTTTATTTATTTTCTGGCCTTGCTGCATGGTATTCAGGATCTTAGTTCCCAGCCAGTGATTGAACCCATGTGCCCTACAGTGGAAGTGTGGAATCAACCACTAGACCACCAGAGAAATTCCAACTTACTAGCTTTAAAACACACTGATAATTTTCCAACTCCACCATTTGTTTCATATTAACACTTTACTGTTCTTCATTTTTTATTGTCTGGTTGGATGTTTTCCTTGGAGTTCATACATATATATATATATATATATATATATATATATTTATCAGTGGGTGCTAATGCATTACTGTAATTGCCTATTTTTATGTTCAAATTGTTCCAAAAATGACCAGGGCAAATCAGTTCATGTGAGTACCTGTGACCTTGTGACCCTTGAGCTCCTTCCATTATTCTTTTGGTATTGCTCCATTTTCTGGTACAGTAAGTTGTGCTAGGACCATGTCAGAATTTTCCCATCCCAGCTATGACCTCCCTGATGATTCACATGTTAAATTATCTGCCTGCAACAGTGATTCAATCCCTGGGTCAGGAAGACTCCCTGGAGGAGGGCATGGCAACCGACCCCATTATTCTTACCTGGAGATTCCCATGAACAGAGGAGCCTGGTGGGCTACAGTCCATGGGGTCACAAAGAGTTGGACATGACTGAGTGACTAAGCACAAGCTGTTACCTTTTATCTAAGGAAACCTTGTTCATTTCACTGGAGAATGATATTTAGAAGCCAAACTTTGCATGTTTATCAGGCATTTGTGTATCTTATTTTGTGAATTTTCTCTTCACAGTTATGGTATAATTTCCTCAAGTCTGCAAAGCAACTCTTAGGATGCCGGTGTGTCCTCTGTCTCAACCTGGGTGCTGGTTACACAGACATGCTCCCTGGTATTATGAATATTATTCTCAGTAGAAAGTTTAAAGAATAATTTACTAGATGACATCTGTAAACAAGACAGAAGTGAAATCTTCAGAGAATGACATCACCTTTCCTGGAAACAGTAGGACCACTTTCCTCTATAATTTGAAATTGCACTGAACTCTTTAATTCCATATTTTATATTTTTCCCTCCCTTCCTCAAAAATCCTATTTTTAAAAATCAAATATCAGATATAGAGGCTAATTTTAAGCTCTAAATTCTAAGCTGTAAATGTCTTATGAAATATGTTCTTCCTTATTTAAAAAAAGGAAATATAATCCATCTTTATTATTTCATTTCCCACTTGAAAGACAAAAACCTTGTCAAGATTTTAAAAAGGGGGTTTCTTTTACCCTGACCTTGCTGTTATAACGTAATATAGCATGATTTCTATCCTGAAAATTGGGAAAATGCAAATGTACTAAGAAGCTGAAAATTCAAGATCATCATAATATGACTACAGCATGACCTTGGCAGAGGGAGGCAAAGAAAGCAAGCACAGGAAGGCACAGGATTATTCTAATAATTCAGAGCTCAAAGTTTTCATCATATAGCCAGATTTCCCCAATATAAATCATTCTAGCTCTGGCATTGCTGCTTCCTAGGCAGTCGCTTTTAGAGTAGAATGCATTCTTGTGCTAAGTAAGTGTGCATGCCTTGGTACTGAATACATTTCTTTTTCTGAGACTAGGATATTAAAAATAAATATTTTCAGTCCCTATGATAACAAAATAAACACACTTCAATGAGAATGTAAGGGCAAGAAAAGAAAAACATTTAAATGATGAAAATATATATTTAAAATAAAAAGAAAAAACACAAGCAACCATTTGGATTTTTAGAACTAGGTGACTTGAATTATTTGCTGATTAGGAATTTTGTTGTTATTTCTTTTTAGATGAGTAAATCTATCCTTTTTGGATTAGATGTGTATGTGCTTAGTCACTCAGTCATGTCTGGCTCTTGAGACCCACCAGGCTCTTCTGTACACGGGATTTCCCAGAAAGAATACTGGAGTGGCTTGCCATTTCCTTTTCCAGGGGATCTTCCCAACCCAGGATTGGGATTGAACTAGGTCTCCCACGTTGCAGGCATACTCTTTACCCACTGAGCCACCAGGGAAGCCCCTCCACCACTTGGATTAGATGGACCCCATTTTACAGTTTCAGAAAAACATCTACTTCTGCTTCATTGACTAAAGCTTTTGATTGTGTGGATCACAATAAACTGGAAAATTCTGAAAGAGATGGGAATACGAGACTACCTGACCTGCCTCTTGAGAAACCTGTATGCAGGTGAGGAAGCAACAATTAGAACTGGACATGGAACAACAGCCTGGTTCCAAATAGGAAAAGGAGTACGCCAAGGCTGTATATTGTCACCCTGCTTATTTAACTTCTATGCAGAGTACATCATGAGAAACGCTGGGCTGGATGAAGCACAAGCTGGAATCAAGATTGCTGGAAGAAATATTAATAACCTCAGATATGCAGATGACACCACCCTTATGGCAGAAAGTGAAGAAGAGCTAAAAAGCCTCTTGATGAAAGTGAATGAGGAGAGTGAAAAAGTTGGCTTAAAGCTCAACATTCAGAAAACGAAGATCGTGGCATCCGGTCCCATCACTTCATGGCATATAGATGGGGAAACAGTGGAAACAGTCACTGAGATTATTTTTTTGGGCTCCAAAATCACTGTAGATGGTGACTGCAGCCATGAAATTAAAAGACGCTTACTCCTTGGTAGGAAAGTTATGACCAACCCAGATAGCATATTACAAAGCAGAGACATTACTCTACCAACAAAGGTCCATCTAGTCAAGGCTATGGTTTTTCCAGTGGTCGTGTATGGATGTGAGAGTTGGATTATAAAGAAAGCTGAGAGCAAAAGAATTGATGCTTTTGAACTGTGGTGTTGGAGAATACTCATGAGAGTCTCTTGGACTGCAAGGAGATCCAGCCAGTCCATCCTAAAGGAGATCAGTCCTGCGTGTTCATTGGAAGCGCTGATGTTGAAGCTGAAACTCCAGTACTTTGGCCACCTGATGCAAAGAGCTGACTCATTTGAAAAGACCCTGATGCTGGAAAAGATTGAGGGCAGGAGGAGAAGGGGACGACAGAGGATGAGGTGGTTAGATGGCTCATCAACTCAATAGATATGAGTTTGGGTAAGCTTCAGGAGTTGGTGATGGACAGGGAGGCCTGGTGTGCTGCGGTTCATGGGGTAGCAAAGAGTCAGACACGACTGAGTGACTGAACGGAGAAATTGAACTAATTTTATATAATAGCAAAGAAATGTATTAATTGATTTTCTACTAATGCAAATGAATGTCCTTCACAAGCAGCAGACAAAGGAAATAACCAACAAAATTAGAGTTTAATTATTTCCTTAATAGCAACTTGGAATCAATATATCTACCTAATGCCCACTGCCAAAACTTAATTCCCATCATATTCACTTGCTTTTATGTGGTTTCAAGCAATCAGAAGATGAAAAGAGAGTACATTTCATTCATGTTATAATAACAACTTTAAAAAATTACACACATAATGTTTTGAAGGGAGCAAAACAAGATAAAGACAACAAATAAAGAGGACAGGTACTGGCATGTTTCTTGGCTCAGGTGTCCACTTCCAGGGATGAGAAAAAATAGACTCAATCAGGTTAGTATACTTGGCTCCAGCTTCACTTCCAGGATAAACCAAATAGCTGAACAAGTGTCCATGAATCTAAGATCTCAAATTATCTTCCTGAGTTGGTCACCAATTGGCTGTGACCTTGCAAAGCTTACCAGCTTTTCTTAAGCACAGGTAGTTTTAGAAACAGGTGCCTCTTTTGTGTAACTAGACAACCTCTAAGATGTTGTTTATAGGAGAGGTGGGGGCTTCCCAGCTGGCATTAGTGGTAGAGAATACACCGCTGATGAAGGAGACATGAGATGTGAGTTCTAACCCTGGGTTGTGAAGATCCCCTGGAGAAGGAAATGGCAACCCACTCCAGTATTCTTGCCTGGGAAATCCAATGGACAAAGGAGCCTGGCAAGCTACAGTCCATGGGGTCGCAAAGAGCTGGACATGACTGAGCATACACCTTTAATATAGCTACTCCCTGATACAAATCACATAAGAGTTTTGGAACTCAGCACTGTTAAGTGACTTATTAGGTGATAGGCTTACAAGGTGGTTACACTGGGACTGAATACTGGGCTCTTTCTTTCGTGTTTCCTATGTAATAAACTGTTACTGAGAAAAGAGATGACAGCCTCACAGGCACCTCACAGTTCATTTTGACCACAGTTTTATCTTTACAGCCTTTTGCTGCCTGGGTGCTGTTTCTGGGGCCCTGACCTGCCCACACACCTCACATCCTGTCACCTGGACCAGAGAAATAGCATCTTTGTCTAAGCACCCAGTGATGGGACTTCCCAGCAGTCCAGTGGTTAAGACTTTGCCTTCCAATGCAAGTGGTATGGGTTCAATCCCTGGTCGGGGGGCTAAGATTCCACATGCCTCATGGCCAAAAAAACCAAATCATAACACAGAAACAATATTGCAACAAATTCAATAAAATACTTTAAAAAAAGCACCTAGTGATGTAACAGCTGCTACAGCAGGAATATACCTCCTTTGGGTGCCTGTAGATCCTGACAGAGCTGCCCTGAGGATCTAACTTGCTAGGAGCCACATGCATGCATAGTGTTTCTTCATTTATTCAGTCAGCACTTTCTTTTGAGGAATTACATGTGCCGGGCACTGCATATCACACTGAGGCTAAAGCAGAGTCCCCCCAGTAACAGTTTAAGGAGGAGACATGCCGGGGTCCAGCCCCCGCAGGATCCAGGGGAACCTGAAGGAAAAACGGCGTCGGCAGATGATTTAGAGAGAGATAAGGAAAGAATATTGTAGATAAGAAAATAGAGGAGAGAAAGAGGCTGATATTCCTTGGTTTACATAGAAAACCAATAAAACTTCGAGACAAGAAGTGTGCCCTGTTCACGGAGGCCACAGGTGCCTTCCCGGTCTCCCGAGGGAGTGAAGACACAGAACGTCTTCCCATTCAGGTCTTAGAAACCCGGGCAGATAAGTGAACACAGGGAGCCTCTATGCTCCAAGGGATCACCCTGAAAAAAGAAAGTAAGAGAGAAAAAAAGAGAAGAAAGAAAAACACGGGGTGACCAAGCTTCTTCAAGCAAGGCCCAATAGCTTTATTATTAAAAGGTACTTTTATACCTTGTCTTATACATAGAGGGAAATGAAAGATGCAAAGTCATACATAGCCCAAACATTACATCTGTTTTGTCTTTATTGAAACCAGGATTTTTCTGCAAACCTTTCCCATAAACAATATTGTGTACATTATCTTCTGGCCTTGGAGGCCTGTGAACATTTTATGACCCTCTTTTGATACAGGCTGCTCAACCAGAAAACTTATTTTCCCTTGAAATGTTTTTTCTTATATTTCTAATCTATGTCAGCCTCAAAAAGTATTAAACAAGTTACATTTCTCACAGAGCAAAGGGGCAGTAAGTTACAGGAAAGAAACAATTAGCTCAAAAGTTTGATGTGGTTAATTTCAAGGCTACACTTGTTTTTCTTACATTCCAACTAATGTTAACTAATGCACTCCCAGGGGCACAGTGCATAAGAGATATGGGAACTTAGCAACAAGCATTGGCCCAATAATGAAATCCTATGCCTAGCACTACTCTAAAAACTTTTAACTCTTTAAAAGGCTCTATGTTTTAGGCTTTCCTTGCCTCTCACAGTTGGGAGGCTGTAAATAATCATATGCGTAGCTGCAAAAGTCTGGACATACCTGCCAAGCAAGCTATAATGCTAACAGAGGGGTTTTGATTGGAAATATTCCTCTCATGTCCAGGAGACTTATTAGCTATAGCCCTAAGTTGATTTTCTCCAGAGAAAGGTGGTCAGGAATAGCCCCCTGTTAATGTCAGAGGAGTTGGTAAAAGTCATGAAATAGTAAAACACAGATTCTGATATTGGTGTAGATGCTCAAGAAAGCCTAGGGAGCCTGTTGAGTCCTGAAGCCTTGCTTAACAGTTCTCTTCCACATGACCTTGTCATGGGTGGGAGCTCCTGTG
Source organism: Oryx dammah (assembly GCF_014754425.2). Taxonomy (NCBI): domain Eukaryota; kingdom Metazoa; phylum Chordata; class Mammalia; order Artiodactyla; family Bovidae; genus Oryx; species Oryx dammah. The sequence continues at coordinate 44,463,744 of NW_024070209.1, read as the reverse complement.
GTGGCTCCCAGCAGAGACACACATATCAATAGTCACGATTGATTGCTCTGGCTACATCCCAGGATGTGTGAGAATCTGTCCAGGGGACGAAAGTCTGCACTGGGCCTTCCGGTCAATCTGAAGAGACTCTGCAGAAGTGCCCTGAGGTTCCACATTGCGCTGGAGATCTCGAACTTTGAACTCTTTGACTTCAAAGTTACTCAATGTTGTATACCAATTTAAATTTTAAGAAGTGAATATGTGACCACTCTCCAGAAGAACTAATCAGATGAATAGTAAGCAATGTGTCATACTGAACACTTCCTTACATGCCCCAGTGTCTTGTTGATAGACTGTTAGCTTCTTGACAAAAAGGGCTAAAGGCCAGCTGACTTCATCAAGATTCCTTGGAGTTGATCTGTTGTTTAGTTGCTAAGTTGTGTCTGACTTTATTGCAACCCCATGGACTGCAGCCCACCAGATTCCTCTGTCCATGAGAGTCTACAGGCAGGAATACTAGAGTTGATTGGTCCCTGAAATCTCTGTATAAATATGTCTAATGCTTCCTTTCAAGTTGATCAACATTAGATATCACCAACTTCATCAAAACATCTTTATAATGATAGCCTACAATCACATGGATAAATCCCTTTATTTACTTATAATAAGGTAAAATGATGACAGATATTAATTTGTAGAGAAATTGCTGATCTACCTGACTTCCTTTTGCATCTGGCCTGTTTCCCACACCATGCAAACTTTCTATTCTGTCTGCATCTTCCCCAGGTTTCTCTTCAGTGCCTAAATACTGATGACCTTCAAGGGAAAATAGGTGAAGAGGCAATAAGGGAGAAGAACTAGGTATTTTAATTTGGGGATTCTCATTTGTAGCAGCTTAGACTGCCCTGGCATTAAGGGACACTGGGTTTTAGCCCAGAAAAGCTTAATCACAGGAACTCAGACGTCAGCAGAGTCTGGGAGCTGGGAAGGCAATAAGGACAGATTGGATATAAGGTCTAGCATTTTGACTTTCCAGTCCTCATAACCTGATCCTCTTAGAAAGAGCTAGGATAGAGTGCTGATCAGATGCCCATGGGCTGCTGTGCTCGTCAGGGACCACAGGACCCTGGCGGGCAAATGAAGAGATCAACCACAGATGAGAAATGCTGTCTTGGGACCAGGATCCAAGTCACAGCAGAGCCCTTTAGCTACTCCTGATCACAGAGCAAAGGGAGGAGTATTCTCAAAGTGTGCCCAGCATCTGATGTATTTATAGTGCAGTGAAATGTGCAGATTCTCCAATACAATTTTCACAGATCTACACATTTGGGGAAATGCTGGCATGTCTTATTTCTGGGTTTTGTATCCTGTTTATATTCTTCAGCCAGATTCTCAAGACCAGTACACCTACATACAGCACCTGAATTTTTCTTTTTACATAAAGTCCTCCCTAACCCTTAGACTAGTAGTGAAGGTAGGGTATGATCCAAGGTCCAGTCTCAACAGAATTTTCCCATTGATAGGAGCACAGGTCCAGCAGTTAGAGCCATTCTTCCACCCGGAGACATGGTAACCTGCCCGATCGCAGTCCCAATTGCAGAGGCTCGCTTGTAGCACTGTGACTGCTGTGAGTCTCCAGCAAACACAAGCGTAGCCCATGGACAAGGCTCCAGCCCTCAGCTGGCTTTGCTGATGGGCTGTTGGTGACCTTTCTCTACGCTGTTTTCAAGCCCAGGAAGTATTCCTACAGGAAGTTGCCTACATATGTGAGCTCCAGTGGGAAGGAGAAGCCACAGGGGAAAGTAGAGAGAGCTACACACCTTGAAAATGATGACTTTCTTCCACAAACATCTCTGAAGACCCCACTGGCTCACAAACCTCAGAGCGGGAAGAGGTCCGTCTGAGGAGACTCATCCTGGACAGACACGTGTCTTCATAGAATCTGCACTGGTGCAGCCTGAAGGCCTTAACATGGCTTTGATGTCACAGAGTCCTGGGGTCCGTCCTGCTCCATAATGTAATAGATGCATGACACTAACTGAGGTAGTTAATTTTCCCCATCATAAAATGAGGATAATAGAAGTGTGTGTGCCTTACAGCTTTCTTGCACATGTTAGCTTAGATAATTTGGGCAGCATGCCTAACAAAGTACTGGGTTGCTGTCGCTCAGTTTTGCCCAACACTTTTTTGACCACATGGACTATAGCCCACCAGGCTCTTCTGTCCATTGGATTTCCCAGGCAAGAACACTGTAGTGGGTTGCCATTTCCTTCTCCAGGGGATTTTCATGACCCAAGGATCAAACCCATGTCTCCTGCACTGGCAGGCAGGTTCTCTATCACTGAGCCCAGGGAAGCCCATGGTACTGGGTACGTGGCACAAAAATGAAACTACCAGTGTGGCTACTTCCCTGTCCAGTTGCTCCTTCCCTGAGGCTGTCTCACAGCTTAGGGATTAAATCACAGCCAGGATTTCGCACTTCACTGCCATCTGCTAGAGTCCACACTGCCGGATGAAGCTGCTCTAAGGTCAATTTATTTTTTCCCTTTCTTTGACTATTAACCATACTGAACATTTCAGGAACATAAGAGCCTGCCCTGGGCAAAGTGAGGAGATAAAATGGACAATCTGCAAAGATCTTCCCTAATAAAGTGTTAATAGGGTGATAATGACTTACTATGTCTGCCTTCCCATAGAACATCTCTGTCATGTTAAGAAGATCCCTCAGTGTTCTAACCCAGAGGAGTCACTAACAGTGTAGCTACACTACCCTACCTTCAATTAAAAAAAAAAATTATTGAAGTATAGTTGACTCACAGTGTTGCGCTAGTTTCTGCTGTGCAACAAAGTAAATCAGTTACATATGAACATAGTGTTGAGTAGAGTTCCCTGTGCTATACAGTAGATTCTATTAGTTATCTATTTTATACATAATACTGTGTATATGTCAACCCCAGTCTGCCAATTTAACCCTTTCACCTTACCCCCCTCCCGGTAACCCTAAGTTTGTTTTCTACATCTGTGACTCTACATCTGTTTTGTAGACAAGTTTATTGATACCATTTCTTTAGATTCCACATGTAAACCATATCATATTATATTTGTCTTTCTCTGACTTACTTCACTTAGTCTGACAGTCTCTGGGTCCATTCATGTTGCTGCAAATGGCCTAATTTCATTCTTTTTCATGGCTGAGTAACATTTCACTGTGGGCTTCCCTGGTGGCTCAGACATTAAAGAATTTGCCTGCAAAGTGGAAGACCTGGGTTCAATCCCTGGGTTGGGAAGATCCCCTGGAGAAGGGAACAGCTACCCATTCCAGTATTCTGGCCTGGAGAATTCCATGGACAAAGAAGCCTGGTAGGCTACAGTTTCAGTTCAGTTCAGTCTCTCAGTCATGTCCAACTCTTTGCAACCCCATTAATTGCAGCATGCCAGGCCTCCCTGTCCATCACCAACTCCCGGAGTTCACTCAGACTCACATCCATTGAGTCGGTGATGCCATCCAGCCATCTCATCCTCCGTCGTCCCCTTTTCCTCCTGCCCCCAATCCCTCCCAGCATCAGAGTTTTTTCCAATGAGTCAACTCTTCGCATGAGGTGGCCAAAGTACTGGAGTTTCAGCTTTAGCATCATTCCTTCCAAAGAAATCCCAGGGCTGATCTCCTTTAGAATCGACTGGTTGGATCTCCTTGCAGTCCAAGGGACTCTCAAGAGTCTTCTCCAACACCACAGTTCAAAAGTATCAATTCTTCGGCATTCAGCTTTCTTCACAGTCCAACTCTCACATCCATACATGACCACTGGAAAAACCATAGCCTTGACTAGATGGACCTCTGTTGGCAAAGTAATGTCTCTGCTTTTCAATATGCTATCTAGATTGGTCATAACCTTTCTTCCAAGAAGTAAGTGTCTTTTAATTTCATGGCTGCAGTCACCATCTGTAGTGATTTTGGAGGCCAAAAACTACAGTCTGACACTGTTTCCCCATCTATTTCCCATGAAGTGATGGGACCAGATGCCATGATCTTTGTTTTCTGAATGTTGAGCTTTAGGCCAACTTTTTCACTCTCCTCTTTCACTTTCATCAAGAGGCTTTTTAGTTCCTCTTCACTTTTTGCCATAAGGGTGGTCTCATCTGCATATCTGAGGTGATTGAGATTTCTCCCAGCAATCTTGATTCCAGCTGTGCTTCTTCCAGCCCAGCGTTTCTCATGATGTACTCTGCATAGAAGTTAAATAAGCAGAGTGACAATATACAGACTTGACATACTCCTTTTCCTATTTGGAACCAGTCTGTTGTTCCATGTCCAGTTCTAACTGTTGCTTCCTGACCTGCATATAGGTTTCTCAAGAGGCAGGTCTGGTGGTCTGGTATTCCCATAAAAATGACAAAATGATCTCTGTTTGTTTCCAAGGCAAACCATTCAATATCACAGTAATCCAACTCTATGCCTCAACCAGTAATGCTGAAGAAGCTGAAGTTGAATGGTTCTATGAAGACCTACAAGACCTTTTAGAACTAACACCCCAAAAAGATATCCTTTTCATTATAGGGGACTGGAATGCAAAAGTAGGAAGTCAAGAAACACCTGGAGTAACAGGCAAATTTGGCCTTGGAATACGGAATGAAGCAGGGCAAAGGCTAAGAGTTTTACCAAGAGAACACACTGGTCATTGCAAACACCCTCTTCCAACAATCACAAGAGAAGACTACACATGGACATCACCAGATGGTCAACACCGAAATCAGATTGATTATCATCTTTGCAGCCAAAGATGGAGAAGCTCTATACAGTCAACAAAAACAAGACCAGGAGCTGACTGTGGCTCAGATCATGAGCTCCTTATTACCAAATTCAGACTCAAATTGAAGAAAGTAGGGAAAACCACTAGACCATTCAGGTATGACCTAAATCAAATCCCTTATTATTCTACAATGGAAGTGAGAAACAGATTTAAGGGACTAGATCTGATAGAGTGCCTGATGAACTATGGATGGAGGTTCGTGACATTGTACAGGAGACAGGGATCAAGACCATCCCCGTGGAAAAGAAATGCAAAAAAGCAAAATGGCTGTCTGTGGAGGCCTTATAAATAGCTGTGAAAAGAAGAGAAGCAAAAAGCAAAGGAGAAAAGGAAAGATATAAGCATCTGAATGCAGAGTTCCAAAGAATAGCAAGAAGCGATAAGAAACCCTTCCTCAGCGATCAGTGCAAAGAAATAGAGGAAAAGAACAGAATGGGAAAGCCTAGAGATCTCTTCAAGAAAATTAGAGATACCAAGGGAACATTCATGCAAAGATGGGCTTGATAAAGGACAGAAATGGTATGGATCTAACAGAAGCAGAAGATATTAAGAAGAGGTGGCAAGAATACATGGAAGAACTGTACAAGAAAGATCTTCACGACCAAGATAATCACGATGGTGTGATCACTCATCTAGAGCCAGACATCCTGGAATGTGAAGTCAAGTGGGCCTTAGAAAGCATCACTATGAACAAAGCTAGTGGAGGTGATGGAATTCCAGTTGAGCTATTTCAAATCCTGAAAGATGATGCTGTGAAAGTGCTGCACTCGATATGCCAGCAAATTTGGAAAACTTAGCAGTGGCCACAGGACTGGAAAAGGTCAGTTTTCTTTCCAATCCCAAAGAAAGGCAATGCCAAAGAATGCTCAAACTACTGCACAATTGCACTCATCTCACATGCTAGCAAAGTAATGCTCAAAATTTTCCAAGCCAGGCTTCAGCAATATGTGAACCGTGAACCTCCAGATGTTCAAGCTTGTTTAGGCAGAGGAACCAGAGATCCAATTGCCAACATCCGCTGGATCATGGAAAAAGCAAGAGAGTTCCAGAAAAACATCTATTTCTGCTTTATTGACTATGCCAAAGGCTACAGTCTTCCGGGTCGCAAAGAGTCAAACACGACAGAGGGACTTTTACTTTCAATATTCCACTGTATATATGTAAACAAATTAGTGTGGGGCCTCAAAAGAGTTCTGTAGTGATTTTCCATCACTATCTCTCCTGGTCAGGAGGGCCATTCTCTCAGTACCGTGATGATATCTAGCACATCTACAGTTGGAGAAAAAACATTCCTGCCTTCTACTCAAAGATCATGTCCACAACACTAAGAATGTATTTAGTTCAGGAAATCTTATAATTTGAGACAACCATGTAAGTAATCAGAACTATAAAAACAAATTATGCAGTCCTTAGACTGAGTAGCCAAATAATGTCGGCATCTTTAAAAAAATAATCCTGTTAAATAAGAATAAATATTAGCACTATAATAACTAAATGATTAATTTAATTAGTTAAGTCAATGAAAAATTAATCGTACTATGACTGCAGACATCCCACCACCAGATTTCTGTGTCTAGTTAAATTATGTTTTATTGTTCTCTTTCTTTAACTTATTTGCATAAAATAGATAACTAGTGAGAACATACTGTAGAGCACAGTGAGTGGAGTAGTGGAGTGTGTTAGTCACTCAGTCATGTCCAACTCTGTGACCCCATGGATTGTAGCCCACCAGACTCCTCTGTCCATGGAAGTCTCCAGGGAAGATACTTGAGTGGGTTACCATTTCCTTCTCCAAGGGATCTACCCAAACTAGGGATCGGACCCAGGTCTCCTGAACTGCAGGTGGATTCTTGACCACTGAGCCACCAGGGAAACTCTGCAGATATGTATACATGTGGCTTATTCATTTTGCTGTACAGACAACAACAAGAAATTAACACATCGAAAAGCAACTATACACCAATAAAACTAATTTTAAAACTTAATTATAAAGATTTTACTTTTTAAAGGAAAACAAAATAGTTTGAGGGTCAACAGTAACTACCCCCACGATACTGTTGTAAGATTTAAATGAGAGAGAGAATTGAAGTGTCTGATCCTTAGTCAGTTCTCAATGACCATGAGCTACGGTTGGTGCTGTGACAGTCCTCAGTCTGCAGCACATGGCCTGCACGTGACAGCATCCAGATAGACTTTAAAAATTAATACATCAACATGTCCTTTGTTTTGAACAATTCTTTGCTGCATATTCTCCTCCACTGCATGGGCAGTTTTATGGAGGCAGGACAATGTTCTCAAGATGGTGACTGGGCTCTGAAGTCAGTGAAACAGGCTTGAAGGTCGACTATGCTATTTTTTATTTATGGCACTTGGGCAAGTCACTCCCTCCAGGAGCCTCAGTTACCACACTTGTACTTGGTGGCAATGGGACCACATACTCAGGGATGTCAAGAGGATGAAATAAGATGATTTAATCAGTGGTTTTCATGAGCTCACAACCTCCCCCTTCCTATCCCTTTTTAGCAGCTGATGCCCAGCATATGCCAGTATAGTGATCTCTGCATAGGTAGATATTGGGCTTCCTAGGTGGCTCAATGGTAAAAAAAAAAAAAAAAAAAAAACAACCACCTGCAGTGTGGGAGACACAGGAGAGGCAGGTTTGATCTCTGGGTCAGAAATATCCTCTGGAGAAGGAAATGGCAACCCATTCCAGTATTCTTGCCTGGGAAATTGCTATTTTTTTAAAAAAATGCGTTTTGGTCCACAAATAGCAAAAAAAAAAAAAAAGACAAAATCACTAAGACAATGAGCTCAGTATGTCTGTTAGTGTCTATGCCTGAGCCCTGATACCAGAGTCAGGTTTAACTTGGTTTCTCTGGGATGGAAAACAGGATTGCAGAACTATTGCCAGCCCCACTGAAGAGATCAGCTATGATTCCTGGCTGCTCAGAGTCACAGGCCATCCACGTTTCAGGGAAGGGCTTTCAGGAAAACTGCGCCCCAGGCTCCACTTTGACTCTTTCCGGATATAAAAATCACATGAAAGCTTCAGTCATTTCACAGCATGGTGACAGCAGCCACCCTATCCTAAATAAATGTTCCATCTGTGCTTAGTGGTGCAGAGAATCACTCAGTTCTATGTGCCTGTCACATTAACACCGAGCAAGGACAGGATGCACGAAACTGTCCTCGGCCACAGGGCAGATAACGTGACTCCCTCTATCAAGGAAAGACGATAACTCCATGCAGTCAATTAAGCTGCAGTTCTGAGCAAAGCACATGACGGGTGGCAGGGCTGGGAAAAGCTGGAGAGAAACAGTTCAGACCATCATTAGGAGGCTCAGCCAAGTGCGTAGGTGCACCTGATGAAGCCAGTTGGTCTCTCTAGCAGCTTCCTTCCATTTGGGTGGTTCACACCTTTCATATTTTCATACCTGAAGTAGCATTGAAAATGGATCAGCTCCATCAGCAAGGAGTCGTGAGGTCTCTGGGACCAGCACTCAGATACTTTCAGCTCTGCCAACACTCAGGGAAGGTTTAGCATGATGTCAATGAGGGTGTTCGCTTGTTTCTTTTGAGAAATTCAAGATTCTAGAGAAAATTGGATGAGGACACTTCAGTTTTCATGAATGTCTAGCCCAAGGCAGTTAAAGTAAGTAACATAGACAACTTGGAGACTTATTAAGTCAGAATGTAATATTGGAAAATCAAAATAAAGGCATTTAAAATTTTTGTAACTTTAGATTTACTTGTGGAGCTTTGTAAAGTTGTGATGACAGGAAATTTATTGCAGTGATTAAGAACGTGAGTTTTAGAATGAAATTGCTTTGCTTTGAAATTCTTCTCCACCCTAGCTGTGTAGTTTATTAACCCTCCAAGGCCTCAGTTTCCTATTCTCTAAAATGAAGATAAAAGTAATATAAAATAGTAACTTTTCACAGCCATGCTGTGATTACATATATGAAATTATATACATATATATATATAGGAGAAGGCGATGGCACCTCACTCCAGTACTCTTGCCTGGAAAATCCCATGGACGGAGGAGCCTGGTAGGTTGCAGTCCATGGGGTCGCTAAGAGTTGGACACGACTGAGTGACCTCACTTTGACTTTTCACTTTCATGCATTGGAGAAGGAAATGGCAACCCACTCCAGTATTCTTGCCTAGAGAATCCCAGGGATGGGGGAGCCTGGTGGGCTGCCATCTATGGGGTTGCACAAAGTCAGATATGACTGAAGTGACTTAGCAGCAGCATATATATGTGTGTGTGTGTGTGTGTGTGTGTGTGTGTGTATGTATATATGTAGCACATAGTTATACTAGGCAGCACTTAGGGCTCAAGTGGTGGCCATTATTATTTTGAATTAAGTATTTGAGAGTTGATCTCAAAAAACAAGGAGAGATAAGAAAAACTTCCTAAATGATCAGTGCAAAAAATAGAGGAAAACAATAGAATAGGAAAGACTAGAGATCTCTTCAAGAATATTAGAGATATTAAGGGAATATTTCATGCAAAAATGGGCCCAATAAAGGACAGAAATTGTATGGACTTAACAGAACACGGACCTAACAGAAGCAGAAGATATTAAGAAGAGGTGGCAAGAATACACAGAACTGTACAAAAAAGGTCTTAATGACCTGGATAACCATGATGGTGTGATCACTCACCTAGAGCCAGACATCCTGGAGTGCAAAGTCAAGTGGGTCTTAGGAAGCCTCACTACAAACAAAGCTAAAGGAGGTGACAGAATTCTAGCTGAGCTATTGCAAATCCTAAAAGATGATGCTGTGAAAGTGCTGCACTCAGTCTGCCAGCAAATTTGGAAAACTCAGCAGTGGCCACAGGACTGGAAAAGGTCAGTTTTCATTCCAATGCCAAAGAAAGGCAATGCCAAAGAATGTTCAGACTACTGCACAATTGCCCTCATCTCACACCCTAGCAATGTAATGCTCAAAATTCTCCAAGCTAGTCTTCAATAGTATGTAAACTGAGAACTTCCAGATGTACAGCTGGATTTTGAAGAGGCAGAGGAACCAGAGATCAAATTGCCAACATCTGTTGGATCATACAAAAATCAAGAGAATTCCAGAAAAACATCTACTTCTGCTTCGTTGACTACACTAAAGTCTTTGACTGTGTGGATCACAACAAACTCTGGAAAATTCTTCAAGAAATGGAAATACTAGACCACCTACCTGCCTCCAGAGAAATCTGTATGCAGATTTCTCTGCATACAGTTAGAACTGGACATGGAACAACAGACTGCTCCCAAATTGGGAAAGGAGTACATCAAGGCTCTATATTGTCATCCTACTTATTTAACTTATATGCAGAGTACATCATGTGACATGCCAGGCTGGATGAAACACAAGTTGGAATCAAGATTGCCAGGAGAAATATCAATAACCTCAGATACGCAGATGACACCAGCTTTATGGCAGAAAGCCAAGAGGAACTAAAGAGCCTCTTGATGAAAGTGAAAGAGGAGAGTGAAAAAGTTGGCTTAAAATTCAACATCTGAAGAACTAAGATCATGGCATCTGGTCCCATCACTTCATGGCAAATAGATAGGGAAAAAATGGAAACAGAAATTTTATTTTCTTGGGCTCCAAAATGACTGCAGATGATGACTGCAGCCATGAAATTAAAAGACACTTGCTTCTTGGAAGAAAAGTTATGATCAACCTAGACAGCACATTAAAAAGCAGAGACATTACCTTGCCAACAAAGGTCCATCTAGTCAAAGCTATGGTTTTTCTAGTTCTCATGTATGGATGTGAGAGTTGGACCATAAAGAAAGCTGAGCACTGGAGAATTGATGCTTTTGAACAGTGGTGTTGGAGAAGACTCTTGAGAGTCCCTTGGATTGCAAGAAGATCATACCAGTCGATCCTAAAGGAAATCAGTCCTGAATATTCACTGGAAAGACTGATGCTGAAGCTGAAGCTCCGATACTTTGGCCACCTGATGCTGGGAAAGACTGAGGGCAGGAGGAGAAGAAGATGACAGAGGATGAGATGGTTGGATGGTATCACCAACTCGATGGACATGAGTTTGAGCAAGCTCCGGGAGTTGGTGATGGACAGGTAAGCCTGGTGTTCTGCAGTCCATGGAATTGCAAAGAGTTGGGCAGAACTGAGCAACTGAAATGAAGGATTTGAGAGCCTATCTCTGGTTACTATGGAAGCCAGGTAATTATGCATAAGTTCTTACAGCTGTCCATTTTTGCCCCTGTGATGTGAACCTGAGATCATAGACTCCATAGCTGGTCTCAGTGATCCTGGACACAGACTGTAGTGGAATTATCAACTTACAGGAACATTTTAAGGTCTCCATTTGTGAAATCATCACCTTTATTGATCAGGAGATGTCTTTCCCATCCCTTGAGGTTTCCATGAATCCATTTATCTCCATCCTCAATGACAGCAGACAGAGCAAAGAGCAGTGTGGCAATTTTATGCCACGCAGTGGGTGGCCACATTTTGGAAGGAGCTCCTGCATTCAACTCTGTCCCCAGCGCACTGTGTCCATGTTCGTTCCATGGTCATTCCTACGTCCACACATCTACATTAACACAAAGCGATGTCTCTACAGACTCAACCTCTGGGCTCATTACTGTATTCCTGTGCACGAGGTCTGATTTCCCACCAATCTGTAGATGCCCTAATTGAATAACAACACTTAACATGGCCATTTTGTTCACTCTGTGTCAGCACCTCCCTTCTGCTGCACATGTCAACGTCAGCTTCCAGCTAGTTACAGAAGAGCTGAGTCTCCTTATTTGCATCATAAAAGGAGTCTTCAGTCACCTGTCTCTGGCTGGCCAAGTCCAGCAATGAGCATTTACAGACCAATTTCCTGCCATTCCTCAGGGCTACCAGGAAGCCATAGGTAATAGGGCTGTGAGTGACTTTGAAAATGACCAGAGAAAGTGAGATCGTTGCCAATATTTTCTTTCACTTTTGAGAAAACAGCCCTGCTGTCTATTTGGGAAACACAGGCGGGGAGGCGAAGCTTGATCATTGCATAAAGCCTATCTCTGTGATGCTCAATCACTGTTCTCAGAATATCTTTTTAGAGCTGGCCAGGGCTTTGGGGAAAGGATGGCAGAGAGAGGATTTTGTGCACAGTGGCCCTCAGCATCACTCTTTATTTTTGTCATGCTGGGTAGAAGAGTTTCCAGATTCAATGTCTGCCATCTGTCTTTTTTGCCAAATGAAATTTCATGTGGAAGGAGAGAAACATTTTTTAAAAAAATCAAACGTAAGGAGATAAAAGCAACTAAACGCTGTAAGGAGACAAAATGGTTGCTGAAAAATTCAGTGTGCAGTTTTGAAGCTGGGACCTGCCAGGGGACAGGATATAGGAACACAATGCTTTTGCCGAGTATTTTAACTGAACATTTTGCAATGAGACTAAATGTCAAAAACAAAACAAAACAAAAGTGAAAGCAGGAACCCCTGAAGTATCTTTTAACTCCTTGGAAAAGTGTGCCCGTTTTGAGGTTGCTAAAAGCAGCTTCTTGGTGTTACCTTTCTCTTCCATCAAAAGAGGATACAAAACAAAAATAAGAGTTGGATGACAGCCCCTGGGGTCCTGCTGAAAACACTTCAGTCTCAGAGCCCTTCACCTGCATCCCTACCTCTTGCATGGCTGGGTCCCCTTCTCCAGAGTAAAAGGTTCTCAGGGATTGTTTTCCATCCTGTGTACACAGGACGACATCCCTGTCTCCCTCCATCACTGGAGCCAAGGACTGGGATCCTGGTCTCATAGAAACATCATCTCTGCTCTCAGGTAGCCCACAACTTGAAGAAGGCTTCCTTTTTCGAATATTCAGAGTGATGAACACAGAATGTATCTAAGCCTGCAAAGGCAACTCTGGGAAATAGAAGAGCTTCACGGGAGAGAAGGAAAGAGAAGGTCCCTGGGGACATGAGGAAGGACCAGCACCTGTTTCTGGCCAGTATCATCTACCTGTAGCAGGACTACCCAGCCCTGTGGTCCACTGAGGTCCACGAACCCTGGGGAAGCAAAGCTTCTCACGACATCTGTAGGTGACAGGCAAGCACAGGGAGAGCGGATGGGACCATATCACAGGCATCTGTATTATTATTAATCTATAGCCACAGACACGGATTAAGAGCCTGCTACCATCTAATAGGATTTCGAGCACAGTGAATGCCCTAATTAGAGGAGGCATCCTTTACTGAGTATGTGTCGCTGGAAGGAGAAGGGAGACGGGTTTCTAGCAGCATGGAGAGCTCTCAGAGACAGGTCTCCATGATCCGGACGCAACTCTGCCTGCTATGAGCAGAGGGGAGCCATGCCCCCACACCTGCCCCAGCAAGGAACTAGAACCCACCTCCTCAGGGCCCTAGTTCCTGGAGGGACCACCCCACCCAGTGCTGGCCAGCTCCACAGAGTAAACGACTCCTCCAAGAGACAGCCTGACCCCAAATTAGAGGTCATTGAGGAGCCTCATTGCTGCCAGCAGTTCAGAGCTGAGGGTAGGCTTGACATGGGTTTGTTTATCTCCTTGGCGGACAGCACGTAGGTTGTCACGATGGAGTAAGGGAGGCCTCATTGTCCTGAGCTCCCAGCTCTGAGAAGCTGGGTGAGGCTCTGACTTAATTGTGGGCTACTTCTTGTTGAAGGACTTCTGGCTCAAGAGGTCAGAGCTGGGAGGCAACTGAACAAGAAGTGAAGTTAGAAGCAGTGTTGTTCACTCAACACAGATGCCTTGTGCTAGATCTCCTGTTCATCAGCTTGCTGGAGACTGCAGAGCCAGACCCCCATCGTAAAGCTGCTGCTGCTAAGTCGCTTCAGTCGTGTCCAACTCTGTGCGACCCCATAGACGGCAGCCCACTAGGCTCCTCCGTCCCTGGGATTCTCCAGACAAGAATACTGGAGTGGGTTGCCATACCGCTGGCCATTCTTGGTGTAATCGGAGCAGTTGCAGGGCCCCGGGCCAGAGGCCGGGAGTGTGATGGGGACGTGGGAGGCAGGAGGAAGTTTCAATGAGGAGACAGGGAAGAGCGGGCGGCTGTGTTCTCTAACTCAGCCTAGAATTCCACATTTTTGTTGAGTGGCCTTTGGCTTCCCACATCTATCTTTGCAGTCAGCCACCTAAAACATTCATTTCCTAACAGTTTCTTTCCAACAAGCAAACGAAAATCAAGAAGTAGGTTTTCTGGGCTACATGCAGCACCTTGCACTTCTCTCCCCCACCCCCACCTACATCACAATGTGCTCCATTATCCGAGACACTGCGCACCTGCCCCAGACCCCGACCTCCAGGTTGTATGGCAGACAGAGGTGCTTTGGGCTGCAGGCTGCAGTGGGAGTCAAGGGTCACATTCTGAGTCCCACAGTGTGAGTGCAGATGAGTATCAGCCTTTATGAGAGCAATTAGCCAGCTACTGAGACTGATTATAATGACAAGAACTGCATGCAAATGTGTGTGTATGTGTGTGTACCTGTAGCTGTGCATAGATGGGCTGAGTGCCACTCCAGTTCTATAGGATTTATTCTAAAGAGGTCCTTAAAGTGCTTTTGGAGTGGCTCTCATTAAAAAGCATGCCTGCCTTGGAGCTTTAAACCTGCAGATTAAAGTCACACATCACAAAAATCTGCAGGTCCTCATGGGCATGGGAGCCCTGGACAGCGCTTTCTCTCCAGCCACAGTGAGGAAGCCCCTGAAAGGACTGCACTGGATGAGACTAGAATGCAATCTGGAGCTGTGTGTGACCTTTCCCTCTGGATCTGAGAGCTCTAGGTCCTTAGATGCCCACCTGCAACCCTGTGTGTCTTCTGTGCTTCCTCCAGGAAAACTTCCTTCAGGAGAGGGAACCTCTTTCCATGTCAAGTACCCAAGGCTATTCTGATGCTAGTACAGCCTTCCAGAGGCATGATGGTTTCGTTCAACAGGGTGAACCTCAGATGTGAAGTCACACTGCACAGCAAATGATGAGTGTCCTTTCAGAGCATCTGTCATTTCCTGCGTGTTTTAGGGGCATCAGGAGCATCTGGTAGGTCCTTGAGTCCCCTCATTGCAATGGACGCCTCATCTCTCCACCCAGCCACCAGCCACATCCTGATATTTAGATTCTGGCCACAGAATCAAATGACTTGTTCTCTGACAAGGGGTAGACCATTCTTTCCTGATAAGCGAGTCAAATTCAGTTTCCTTTCCTGAGATCAGTAGGAAAATTGTTGCCTTATTACAGAACATCCTCAGAAAGATATTAGGGAAACAGAATTCCCCTTCTATCATTTCATAAACACATGTCAGCAATGCCATGAAATACTTATATTTAAAATTATTTTTGCTAATAATTGGAAATGAAAGTGAACGTGAAAGTCACTCAGTTGTGACCCCATGGACTGTATAGTCCATGGAATTCTCTAGGCCAAAATACTGGAGTGGGTAGCCTATCCCTTCTCCAGTGGATCTTCCCGACCCAGGAATCAAACCGGGGTCTCTTGCATTGCAGGCGGATTCTTTACCAACTGAGCTCTCAGGGAATCCCAATAATTGGTAATAGCCCTTTACAAAGTAGATTGTCCGATCATTTAAGATTGAAAATGGAAAGTGATGGGAGCATTGTGTAAGATGCACTGTTTGTGGAGGTACAATGGCACCCCACTCCAGTACTCTTGTCTGGAAAATCCCATGGATGGAGGAGCCTGGTAGGCTGCAGTCCATGGGGTCGCTAAGAGTCGGACACGACTGAGCGACTTCACTTTCACTTTTCACTTTCATGCATTGGAGAAGGAAATGGCAACCCACTCCAGTGTTCTTGCCTGGAGAATCCCAGGGACGGGGGAGCCTGGTGGGCTGCCGTCTGTGGGGTCGCACAGAGTCGGACACGACTGAAGCAACTTAGCACCAGCAGCAGCAACAATTGTATTAACTGGCAAAATAAACAATTCATCCGCTTGAGAACATTCTTGTCAACACGGCGCAAAGGATAGCATGTGATGCATTGATCCTACAGCATTAATGCCACATGGGACTACATGGGGCTCCTTAGATTTCACAATGAGTAGGGTCTCAAGATGACATGTGATTCTGAAACACCACCTTATGCTATTGGCAGCATCCCTTATCATCAAGGACAGGGAATGAGTAAATCTCATTGTGTGTTTCTGTGGATGTGGTTGTTAACAAGAAGCTGAGGCTGTGTGTCATTTGCACACTGGTGGCTCAGAAGGTAAAGAATGCACATGCAATTCAGGAGACCAGGGTTCAATCCCTGGATCAGGAAGATCCCCTGGAGAAAGGAATTGTAACTCACTCCAGTATTTTTGCCTGGAAAATCCGATGAACAGAGGAGCCTGGGGGGCTACAGTCCATGGAGCTGCAAAGAGTTGAACATGACTCAGCAACTAACACTTTCACACTCTCTCTTTCTATAACACTTGCTGACTCAATAAACGTAATACACACATACTTGTACATAAACATAGATTTATACATTCCCACTGACAAGGCAACTAAATAACATATTACAGACACAAGACCTCTGTCTTCTCAGATATGTATTTTGTAAATATTTTATTCTAGTTCACTACTTTCTTTTTCATTTTTTATAAGTATCCATCTTGAAGAGCAAAAGTTTTAAATTTGGTGATGCCCACATTATTTTTGTGTATGTTTTGAACATTTTGTGTCTTGTTTAAGAAATGTCTGCCAAAGACAAGTTTACTAAGATTCCCTCCTCTTTTCTTTCTGAACTCATGGTTTTAACTCATCCACGTAGGAGTATGGTCTGTCACGAGCTACTTTGTGTGAACTGCATGAGGCAGAGGCTGAGATCTTTTCATCAGACTCTTCAGTTGACCCAGGAGTGCTTTACGTATATGTTTCTCTCCCACATTTAATTTTCTTAGCTCCTTGGTCAGAAATCAAATGACCACCCTATTTCTGGCTGGGCTATTCTATTCCATTGACTCATGTGTCTGCTTTCCTGTCATTTTCGTACTGTGTTAATTATTGTACTTTTAAAATCTTAAAATCAGGTTTTATAGGTTTTCTACCTTTGTTCTGTTTGTCAAAAATTGTTTTGATTATTCTAGATAATTTACACTTCTATATAATTGTAAGAATCAGCTGTCATTTTCCACAGAAAAGGCTGCAAGGATTTTGATTAAAATAACATTGGATACAGATATGTAAATCAATTTGGAGGCAAAGTAATGATTAGAATATAGACTCTTCTGATCTGTGATCAAATATACCCTTCTATCTATTTGTCATTTGTAATTTCTTTAGAAAATAGTTTATAGATTTGAAAAAATACAGCAAATAGCAAGTATTGGCAAGGATGTGGGAAAAAGGAAAGCTTTGTGCACTTTGGGGAATATAAACTGGTGCAGCCGTTATGGAAAACATACAGAATTTCCTTGATTATTTTTTTTCTGCTTAAATGCTTGGTTACATTCACTAGTGAAGCCACTTGAATCATTTTTTTCTAGGAATGTTTTAACTACAAAATCAATTTCTATATAGATCTAGAGCTTTTCAGATTATCTATTTATGTGTGTGTGACCTTTAGAAGTCTATGTATTTTAAGGAATTCATTCATTTCACTTAACTTGTCAAGTTTATTGGCATTAATTTATTCATACTACCCCTTATTATACTTAATATCATAAGGCATATAATGATGTCTACTCTCCCATCCTTTGGATTTTTAAATGTGTGTTTTGTTTTCTTGATTATTCTGGCTAGAAATTTATCATTTTTATTAGCCATGTGCTTTGATTTCACTGGCCTTTTCTATTTTATGATAGTTTGTTAACTCTCCTTCTCATTATTATTTTTTTTCTTTGCTTGTCTTGAGTTTATTTTTGAAGTCTCCTAATTTGGGGAACTAGTATGGATGTGAGAGTTGGACTATGAAGAAAGCTGAGCACCAAAGAACTGATGCTTTTGAACTGTGGTGTTAGAGAAGACTCTTGAGAGTCCCTTGGACTGCAAGGAGATCCAACCAGTCCATCCTGAAGGAGATCAACCCTGGGATTTCTTTGGAAGGAATGATGCTAAAGCTGAAACTCCAGTACTTTGGCCACCTCATGCGAAGAGTTGACTCATTGGAAAAGACTCTGATGCTGGGAGGGATTGGGGGCAGGAGGAGAAGGGGACGACAGAGGATGAAATGGCTGGATGGCATCACCGACTCAATGGATGTGAGTTTGAGTGAACTCCGGGAGTTGGTGATGGACAGGGAGGCCTGGCGTGCTGAGATTCACGGGGTCGCAAAGAGTCGGACACAACTGAGCGACTGAAATGAACTGAACTGAACTGAACTGAGTTCATTGATTTGAGACCTTTATTTTTCTCTAATATGAGTACTCTATAAGTTTCTCATTAAACTTTGCTTTAATTGAATACAACAAATTTTTATAAGTTGTGTTGCCATTTTAATTTAGTCAAAGTACTTTTTAAAACTGTGTTCTCATCAGTTTTCCTCCTAACCCTTTTTATACATGCATAGACATATCTTTTCTCAGTCACATATTTGGGATTTTCCATATATATTTGTCTTTTCAATTCACAATTTAATTCCATTGTAATCATAGAAACATAATTTGTATGACTTACTTTCAAACTTGAGACTCTTTGGATTCAGAATGTAGATCAAGTGTGTACTTGAAAAGAATGTGTATTCTACTGCTGTTTAATTAATAGGTAGTGGCCTATTAATACCATTTCAATCATGTTCTTTGACAGTGGTGCTCGCTTACTCTATATAGGCAGACCTCAGGAATGTTGTGGGCTTGGTTTCAGATCACTGAAATAAAGAGAATATGGCAATAAAGTGAGACACACAAATGTTTTGGCTTTCTGGTACATATAAAAGTCATGCTTACGCTGTACTGTAGTCTATTAATTGTGCTATAGCAGTATGTCTAAAAAACAATAGACATAATTTAAAAATACTTTATTGCAAAAATTTTATAATTAAAAAATAAAAATACTTTATGACTAAAAAATGCTAACTGTCCATCTGAGCCTTCAGCGAGTCATAGTGGTAACATCAAAGTTCCCTGACTACAAATCATCCAAATAAATATGATAACAATGGAAAAGCTTGAAATATTGTGAGAATTAATAAAATGTGACAGACACAGAATGAGAAAATGCTTCTGGAAAAATGTCACCATCACACTTGTTACAGGCTTTCCTGGTGGCTCAGGTGGTTTTAAAAAAAAATGAAAAAAACAACCTGCCTGCCAATGCAGGATACATGGGTTCACTCCCTGGGTCAGGAAGATCCCCTGGAGAAGGAAATGGCAACCCACTCCAGTGTTCTTGCCTGGAGAATTCCATGGACATAGGTGCCTGAGGACCTATAGTCCACGGGGGTCACAAGGAGTCACACACAACTGAGGACCTCTAACACATAGACTTGTACCGGGCAGGGTTCCCAGAAACCTTCAGTTCGTAAAAGACACAAACTCTATGAGACAAGGTGAAGTGAAGTGCAATAAAGCGAGGTCAGCCTGTATTGAGAATGAGCTTCATCTTTTTCGAGTCTTGCTTTTAAGCTCTGTTAGTCAGTATCACAGCA
Organism: Oryx dammah; assembly: GCF_014754425.2. Classification (NCBI taxonomy): domain Eukaryota; kingdom Metazoa; phylum Chordata; class Mammalia; order Artiodactyla; family Bovidae; genus Oryx; species Oryx dammah. Next base: position 44,444,377 of record NW_024070209.1, on the reverse strand, counting down.
GCCTTTAGTCCAGGGCTCACTTGACCCTACTACAGAGGTGATGCTCAGAATTCAGAGGACTCAGAGGTTCTCTTTTCTGGGTATAGGCATTGAGTGACACACAGATGTTATCAAACCCCTTCCTATTCCCTGCCTTGGTTAGTGTCCTGACACATTGGTCAGCACTCACCATAGTACAGAGGAAACCCCTGCCGACATCCAGAAGTCTATCTGTGCATCTCTCATCTCTGCATGGACCTCTGTCTCTCTGTCACTGTTCTCTGAGAATTTTAGCCCCTGGGCTCCTGCAAATTATCAACAGTGGACTTGACCTGATGGCTAGCCTGTCCCCCATTTCCTTTCTCTCCAGCCCTATCAGGAAGCTCCAGGCAAGAAGCTCCCCATCATAGGGACCAGCTCCTCCGTTGGCCTTCTCTCAGGAATCGCTGTCTTGTGTTGCCTGTTTTCCCAACATCTGTAACTCGTTGGGTCATAAATTTTGTTTTTTCAGTTGTTTAAGACAGGTAAATTTCGCATCTGTTACTCCATCATGTCTAATAGTGGAGATCTTTATTTTCTTTTAAATCTAATCCTATGTTTAATTTTATAGGAAATTTCCAGGCCCTTTTCAAAGTGGGTATACCATTTCACACTCCTACCAACAACATGTAAAACTTTCCAACACTCCACATTCTCCTCAATGTTTGGTATCACAATCCTCAAAAGTGTGAACCATTTGAGTTCTGCGTGTTTACATCTTGCTGTGGTTTTAATGTTGATTTCCCTTTTACTTAATGTTCCCTAATGTTTCACATACTCATTGGATATTTGCATTCCTTTTCTTGTGAAGTGTCTGTCCAAATCTTCTGTTAAGATTTTATATTTGCTTATTTGTCTTTCTGTTATTGAGTTATAAGAAACTTTTATATATTCTAATACCAATCCTTTGTCAGATATATTTTGAAAATATTTTCTCAATCTATGGCATGCCAATCTGTGCATTCTTAAGGATGTATTTTGATGGTCTGGGGCTTCTACTTTTGATCAAGTATAATTTATCAGTTTCCCCTTAATGTTTATTGCCTTCTATATTCTGGATAATATCTATACACAATATTATAGAGAGATTAGGTGAGATTTTATGAGCTTTCTAATTGTTTCCATTGATAGTGTCAGTCTGCTAAAAGCTACTATATCAGAGATAAAAACAGATCCAGGGCCAACATTTAAGAGTTAATATTAAATGGATTAGAAATGGACAGAGAGAGATAGAGAGAGCTAAGAGCTTGTTCTAAACCATTTCCATCACTTTTCTAAATATGTCAAATGGAATAGATATTTGGAATCTATTTGGAATAGATAGAGAAGTGATCACTCACCTTTAGCTAATATCCTATTATGTTTTATATCTACTTATTCCTTTGCCCAGACTCTTCTTATATTAATTTATGTACTACTAAGTCACCTTGCCTCTTTGGAGCCACCAAGGTCAAAGCTCCATACAACTCTATTTTTTTTTATTTTATGTAAGCACTTACAACAGTGTCTCCCAAATATAGGCACTTGATAAATACCTGTTGAGAGCAAAGGAGGAGAAAGGACTATTAGTTTTCACAATAAAGACTTCCAAGTTAAATATTATATTATAAAACAGATGATCTTCATATGGATATGTGTGTGCTCAGTAGCATGTAACTCTTTGTGGCCCCATAGATTGTAGCCTGCCAGGCTCCTCTGTCCATGGCATTTCTCAGGCAAGAATACTGGAGTGGCTGCCCTTCCCTTCTGCAGGAGATCTTCCCAACCCAGACACATCTCCTGTGTCTCCTGCACTGACAGGTAGACTCTTTACCACTGAGCCAACTGGGAAGCCTCTTATTCTCATATGTCTAAACATATTTAAAAACTTCTGTGTCCAAATTCCTTCCTGAAATTTTTAAATCTCAAATCCTCTGAGATATCTTTTAGGAAAACAGGAAATACAGTATAATTTTCATATAAGAAACAAAACTTGACGAGCAATATAAGACTTTACCAGTTTGAGAGGATCTATTGACAGCAAGTCAAAAGCAAGAGCTGACACTGAGTTGAAGGAGAAAGTCAACTTGCCCACGGACCAGGACAGGAATGTGGAGAGAAAAACCACCCTCTTCCAAACAGAGTCTCTGTAGTTTTCCCTTTGTATCATGTGCATGCTGCTAATGGTGAGGCATGCTTGCAAATAAAATATTAACAATTTACATACACAGTATACTTTTGAGCAAACTCTGGCGGAGAGTGAAGGACAGGGAAGCCTAGTGTGCTGCAATTCATGGAGTCCAAAGTGTCCAGCTGAGCCATAGCAACAAAATACTTTGTACAATTCTTAAGAGGAGTGTTCCAACAAATAGCAAATTTTGGAAGCAAGAGGGAGGGTGTTTAATTTGGCAACTTCATTAGGAGATTCTGTGGGGTGCTATTAACCTTGCTAGGTATAGTCTACAGTTCTTTGTAAATAATTCAACAGAAAAGATGGGGAAAAAAAGATTATAATGTTGTGAAATATTGTGACATGGAGTTAGAAACTGATCTGAAATCTGAATTAAAAAGTGATAGTGATTTCAACCAAAACCTAGTATTAGAGCAAGACAGCAAAGCCCAAAGTGAAGATACTCTGGGATGCATTCAACAGAGAGATCAACTTCAACATAAAATGGCACCTTCTCCATATAGGGAATGTTTATCAGGAAACAAAGGTCAGAATTATAGGAGAGGGCAATGAATCCTTTGTGCTTAAGGTAATAAAATCTCCTAATATTAACTAGTTTTATTAGTATTATCTTACATTTTTAGAAATTGTCTTTGGTATCAATATTCTCTGCTATTATTGCTTTTATTGCAAAGTAATGTCTCTATCAAGTACTGCTCATGTCTATATTTCCAAATGTTTTTACTATGTGGAGATTTTAAATATTTCTGGCTTTTAGTATTTTTAAATACATTAAAATATATTTGTTTAAAATAAACAATTCATTTATTATATTATATATAATTCTAATTTTTTAAAGAAAACCTGTAACACATTCAGTGAAATTCTACCACAGTCATACAATGTTCTGCTTAGTATCACCATCACTTGCAATATTAAAATACAAAAATAAAGAGTTATGAAAGATAAAGAGTCACTTTTAATATTATGAGTCTCTGGGAATTTTAACTTTTCTTTCCTGAATCCTCATGTTTAATATTGGGGATTTAAAACATTAAATACAATTGTTGAATCTGCAGTTTTATGGTCAAAATTTATTTATCATAGGCATCTCTGGAACAATGGAGTCTAATATTTCTCAAACTTTTTTCAACCCTTAACCTTAGGTTCAGTTAGTGACAGAGGCAATGATTACCCTTTGCTGTATTTGTTTCGAGATATTGTTTATCCTAATTATATGGATCTAAGCAAGTCAACAATTTAAGACAAGATTCTGAAGCCTCAGAAGCTTGCTACCTAGATATATAGTATTCAAGAATGCTTGATTGCATGCATTAAAATAAAAAACAAATGAAAACCACCCTTGGAAATCCCCTGAGCATGCAACACCAGCTCGAGCATGCAACACCAGCTCACTCATACAAACAAAGTTTAATTTAGCTTTTCTTGCCTGGAAAACACCAATCCATAGGATCACATAAGAGGTTGGACATGACTGGGTGACTAAACAATAACATCCACTGGATCGTAGAAAAAGCAAGAGAGTTCCAGAAAAACATATACTTCTGCTACATTGACTACTCTAAAGCCTTTGACTGTGTGACTCACAGCAAACTGTGGAAAATGCTTCAAGAGATGGGAATATCAAATCACCTTACCTGCCTCCAGAGAAATCTGCATGCAGGCCAAGAAGCAGCAGTTAGAACTGGACATGGAACAACAGACTGGTTGCAAATCAAGAAAGGAGTATGCCAAGGCTGTATATTGTCACCCAGCTTATTTAACATATATGCAGAGTACATCATGCAAAATGCCAGGCTGGATGAAGCACAAGCAGGAATCAAGGTTGCTTGGAGAAATATCAGTAATCTCAGATATGCAGATGACACCACCCTTATGGCAGAAAGCAAACAGGAACTAAAGACCCTCTTGATGAAAGTGAAAGAGCAAAGTAAAAAAACTGGCTTAAAATGCAACATTCAAAAAACTAAGATCATGGCATCCAGTCCCATCACTTCATGGCAAATAGGTGGGGAAACAATGGAAACAGTGAGAGACTTTATTCTCTTGGGCTCCAAAATCACTGTAGATGGTGACTGCAGCCATGAAATTAAAAGACACTTGCTCCTTGGAAGAAAAGCTATGACCAAGCTAGACAAAGTATCAAAAAACAGAGGCATTACTTTGACCTCAAAGGTCCATATAGTCAAAGCTATGGTTTTTCCAGTAGTCATGTGTGGATGTGAGAGTTGGACCATAAAGAAAGCTGAGCGCCAAAGAATTGATGCTTTTGAACAGTGGTATTGGAAAAGACTCTTGAGAGTCCATTGAACTGCAAGGAGATCCAACCAGTCAATTCTAAATGGAATCAGTCCTTAATATTCATCGCAAGGACTGATGCTGAAGCTGAAACTCCAATACTTTGGCCACTTGATGTGAAGAACTGATTTAATGAAAAAGACCTTGATGCTGGGAAAGAATTGAAGGCAGGAGAAAGGGACGACAGAGAATAAGATGGGTGGATGGCATCACCAACTTGATAGACATGAGTTTGAGCAAGCTCCAGGAGTTAGTGATGAACAGGGAAGCCTAGCATGCTACAGTCCATGGGGTCTCAAAGAATCAGAGACGACTGAGCAACTGAACTGACCGACCAAAGCATTTACTACACTTTCAGCAATATAATTTTAATTTTTGAAAATCTGGAGAATAAAGTGTACTGTTTCACCATTTTCTGTATTATTTTTGTTTCTTTAATTACTCGGCCATTAGACTTCTGTGAATTGAAAGTTTATACCATTTGCCTATTTTTTCTTCTATTGAGTTATTTTCCTTTAGTTTATTATTTTCAGGAGCTTTCTGCAAAATATGTTTTGGTTCCATATTCCTTTGTGTCTCTTCACACTGAAAGACACTGTTTTTGACATGCTTTTACTTTAACTTCCAACTTAACCACCTCCTGTGTTTTCTTAAAACTCAATGTAATTTTAGTTCCAGATGACAATTATCTTTACATTAAGCTTCTAAGTACTTAGAAATGCTTTCTTAGCAGCTATTTTATGTTTTATAATCCCACCATCTGACTCTACAAAGGACATGAATGTCATTAATCTGCTCTGAACCCTGTGGATCTTATCATTCCTTGCTCTATGAGGATTTATTTTACTTTTCTATAAGTTCTGTGATGATTTTTCCATTTACATACCTTTTACTTCTTTTTAGAACTCCTAGAGGTGGATTTGGAATTTATAAATTTATTGTCCATATTTCAATGCTTCTCTTTCAATACTCGTCTTTCCTTTCCTTCACGCAAGTTTCCTCCTTACTAATTAATTTCTCACCAAGACCTTTAAATATCCACTCACTTAATCTATAATCTTTTGTTCCCCAAACTACATTTTGGAGCTCTAAGAACACTTGAGAAGTTTCCTTTTTCCATATCAACTATTTCTGTTCTGTTTCTTCTTTTCCTTCTCTCTGCCCTCACCTCCTGCTCCTCCTCCTCCTCGGTTTATTTTTTAAAGGATTCCATCTCACTTCTTGATGAGGATTATATATTTCAGGGTTTTTCTTAGTTTTGTTTCTGTAGGGTTTTTTCCATTGTTTGCATTTGACGCCTTGCTCTTAGGCTTTGATTCCTCCTTGTAAATATCTGCAGATAACAGTCTGAGGTCAACAAATACTTAGGTGTCATCTATCTTCTTGTTTACAAGGAGGATCTCTGGAAAGAAACGAACCTTCACATTAAGAATGTCACATTCGGTCATTTCAGGAGACCAGTACGATGGAAATTAAGTTGGAATTTACATAGTTTACTTTCTAGGTCAGGAGTCTTCCAGTACCATCCATGGGATTATGTTACCTAAGACTCTTCTCCCAGACCAAGAACTCCTGCTTCTGGTGGCTGGAGGCAAGCACTGCGTTTGGTGTATGTAACTCCTTGGTGGTTGCTGCGGCAGCACTGGTCCAGCTACTCTCCCTGTGTGGCCACAGACAGATATAAGGAAATCAGTAAGTGATTAGGTTGGGGGTCAAATGGTGATGTTATTTGGACATGCTGCATCTGGCTTGTTGGGTGTCCAAGCAACAAGCCTAGATGGAATTAAAAATATGTATCTAAAGCCCCTACAAGAATATGTGTGCTGACAGACAGAAAACCAGCAAGAGGGAAGTGACCTGGAGAGGAAAATGACCGAACACACACACACAAAAACCTTTAAAGTAACAAAAACTGTAAAACACATCCTTTTAGAAGATGAAGGAATCAGGGAAAACATGGTAAGCAATGAGGAAACAGACCGAATTATCCTAAAATGTAAAGGAAAGTAGTGTCAAACTAGATGCTATATCTTTCCTTTCAAAACTGTAGGTAAAAAACAAAAGTTGATATTAAAATACAGGAATATTTGACTCTCCTCTTGTAAGATCCAGACATTCTGTCTTGCCTTTGTTTTTTGCTGTTCTTAAAGAGTTTGTCTCTCCTACATTTAGATGTAAATTTAATCTTTCCTATATGAAGGAGTCCCATGAAATGAAATAAACATACAGAGAAGAATTACCCCCAAAGTGTGCTTTCATCAAGGCAAAGGAGAGCAATCTAAGTACTGTAGACATTTAATAGATACTTCATACACACAAGAGTAATGAAACTGCCTGCACTGTAGATCAAAATAAGTATAAACAGGACAGAAGAGTAGTTTGCAGCTCCTGATGTGAGCAGGAAGCATAACTTACAGTTAGTATAATCAGGTGATGTAGCAACAGAGGTTTGGGGTAAAACCAGAGTGCAGAAAAGTACGTGAATATTGGAAATAGTCATGGAAAACCAGGAAGAGTCAAAGAGAAAGGTCAAAATGGGTGTTGATGGTGATGGAAAACACAGAAGCTCAAAGGAAAAAAGGTCTGTGGGTTGAACAGCCCCATAGGTGAAATAAGAATGCAAGGTTTCCCCGTTCCAGAAACAAGATATATTTGCTTCTTATGAAGAAGGAGACATTTGATTTTCTCTGAAAGGTGTTAGAACTGCTGCCTGCTAACTCCTTCTGGTTCAAGGTTTCTTTATAAGCCTTCTATAAAATTCCACCACAATTAAAAAAAAAGAATAATATTATTCTTCTGTTTCTTTTTTGTGAAGATTCCTTGGTCATCTAATTCAATGATGTGTGCATGCTCAGTCGCTAAGTTGTGTTTGACTCTGCAACCACATAGACTGTAGCCCACCAGGCTACACTGTCTATGGAATTCTCCAGGCAAGAATACTCAAGTAGGTTGCCATGCCCTCCTCCAGGGGATCTTCCCGACCCAGGGATGGAACCAACATCTTCTGCATCTCCTGTATTGCAGGTGGATCCTTTGCCCCTGAGCCACTCAGTTCAGTTCAGTTCAGTTCAGTCGCTCAGTCGTGTCCGACTCTTTGAGACCCCATGAATCGCAGCACGCCAGGCCTCCCTGTCCATCACCAACTCCCGGAGTTCACTCAGATTCACATCCATTGAGTCAGTGATGCCATCCGCCATCTCATACTCTGTCGTCCCCTTCTTCTCCTGCCCCCAATCCCTCCCAGCATCAGAGTTTTTTCCAATGACTCAACTCTTCGCATGAGGTGGCCAAAGTACTGGAGTTTCAGCTTTAGCATCATTCTTTCCAAAGAAATCCCAGGGCTGATTTCCTTCAGAATGGACTGGTTGGATCTCCTTGCAGTCCAAGGGACTCTGAAGAGTCTTCTCCAACACCACAGTTCAAAAGGAAGCCCAATTCAGTAATGCGCAAACTTAACTGGCAGTTTCCTTTCAAAGCCTAAGAATATCCAGCTGGAAAGTGTATACAACAAACAATGTTACTTTCTCCTGAACTTTTTACTGAAGTCCCTGCAGACTTTATTGTGCTTTGACTCAGCTCCCTTAGTGACCATCTGCTTCATCTGTTTCATCGCTTTCCTGTTACAGCCAAACCATGAGGAGGGGGCATCCACTGGGGGACCAACTAGGACCACTGAGACACGTCTGATTCAGGCTCTGCTCTGTCTTTCCTTCCAGATTAACTTCTCTCCAGGGAATTATTGACCCACTCCAGCATTCTTGCCTGGAGAATCCCAGGGACGGCGGAGCCTGGTGGGCTGCTGTCTATGGGGTCGCACAGAGTCGGACACGACTGAAGAGACTTAGCAGCAGTAGCAGCAGCAGGGAATTATTGATAATTTAAGCTATTAATAGAAAAAGTTCTCACCAAAACAAGACTAACTCTCAGTGATATTTCAATTGGTATAGATGATCTTAACTGCAAAGCAGAAATAGATACATAGACAGAGAACAAACCAATGGACACCAAGGGAGTGGGGTAGAATAAATTGGGAGACTGAGATTGACACATACACATTATTGATACTGTGTATAAAACAGGTAACTATGAGAACCCACTGTAGAGCACAGTGAACTCTACTTAATGCACAGTGGTGACCTAAGGCGAAGGAAATCCAAAAGAGGATACATGTGGTCATAGAGCTAATTTACTTTGCTGTAAGCAGAAACTAATACAACATTGTAAAGCAATTATACCACAATAAAAATTAATTTAAAAAGAAAAAACCTGGTGAGATGTTAAGGTATTAACCCTTCCTAAAGTGTTTCAGTGGAGAAGGAAATAGCAACCCACTCCAGTATTCTTGCCTAGAGAATCCCCTGGGCAGAGAAGCCTGACGGGCTACAGTCCATGGTGTTGCAAGAGTCGGACACAACTTAACAACTAAACCACCACCACTACCAAAGTGCTTCAGAGTCCAGAGCAATAAATAATTTGAAGTTCACATTTTTGATCGGTACCCTGGAAATTTTGTTGGCAGAATCTTGCCCTGTAACCTTCAGCCTCATCAGATAATCATCTGCTTTTTGTAGCCAAGCATAGGCTTATCCTTTTAGAGAGACTATAACACTGAAACATTTAACTTTTTAATTCATGTTTCCTTAACATCAAAGGAACTGGCAATACAAATCTGGCCTCAATTTTTAAAACTCAGCCCCATTGGAAGATATATCTGGTGGTCCAGTGGTTAAGACTTGGCACTTCCACTGCAGAGGGGCACAGGTTCGATCCCTGGTTGGGGAGCCCACATGCCATGTGATTCGACCAAAAAATTTAAATAATAATAATAATTTAAATAAATAAATATCACTTGAACAATCCTTGCAAAATTTTTTTTAATAAAATAAAATGCAGCCCCATTGAAATGCCTTCCAGGAAGGACACATTCACTTGGCCCCTGTCATCTTGCTCAATGTCTCCACTTTCACTCGTTTCTGGTATCACTTCAGCTGACTTGTCCATCCCCATTTGAGTACTGTATCTGTCTGGGACTCTCTACTTGACACTACTGTCTGTGGTTTGTTTCACCCTGGCTTGTTTTTTCAGATGTAATAACACTGAATAATCTCCATCTGTTTCTTCACAGATAGAATTTATGTCTTCAAACCAAACAGACCTCCCCAAATACCAATTTCCAACTGCCCAACTTTCTACAAGAACAGTTCATCTATGGTCAACCTGGTATCTCCAACCAATGTCTGCCTGGGTCACCTCTTAAAATGTCCATGTGTAGTCACTGTCTCCATCTTCTTTCATTGTCTCTTACTTCCAATCCGTGAGGCGTTCTCCCCACTGTGCCGGCAAAAACAATTCTCATCCAGACCAGCCGCCAGCCCCACCTTTGCAAAGCCAGGTGTCTTCATCTGCACAGGGCATAGCTGATGGCTCCTGCTTCTTGAAGCTCTGTCTTGTCTTGACTCCATTCTCTCCTGGTTCTTCCCTCCCATGGCTGATGCTCTTTCTTGGTCTCCTTTACCAGTTCCTTCTCATCTCAGAGATAAATGTCCTCACCTCCCTCTCCTATAACGAGTTTCTCTCTTAAGACGACTTCATTCAGGCTCACACCTTTAAGTGCATTCTACATGCTAGCAACTCCCAAATTTGTACTCCAATCTACCATGCCCTCTCCACTTGGACAGCTAACAGACGTCTCTAGACTAATTTCCAAAATTCAACTTTTCACTTTTTAACTCATCTACACTGTCGCAAAGAGTTGGACATGACTGAGCGACCGAACTGACTGACTGACTGACTGATGCTGTTACCAAAATTTGCTCCTTTGGTGATTTTACATGTCTCAGTGAATGGACACTCCAAATGACTACATCAATGCCCAGGGAGGTGGTCCAGACACCTCACCTCCTTCCACACAGCTCTGGGTTTTTGCTCCTTTGTAAGTTTGTTCCTACCTCAACATTAAGAGCCAAGGGCCTTTAGAAATGCTTTCTGTGAGGCTTTTAAAGTCTCAAAAACAAACAAACAAACAACAACAAAAACCAAAAACCCTACAACCCAAAGCCCAGTTTGTATTTTTAAAGTTCTAGAACTAATCCTAAGTGACTTTCTCGCCTCTTATCCACACATGCACAGCACCACACCATTTGCTTAGAAAGTAGCAGCCACCTTCAGGCAGCCTCAGTGGAGACCCGCCTTGGGGAGGGCGCCAGTGCCGTTCTGTCTTTCTGCTTTCACCAGCGCCACTTTAGAGACTCTTGTCAAATATGGACAATAGAGGAACAGATGTATCCACCTTTCCCAACCATTTTTCTTTGTCTTTTTTTTTTTTAGGAAAATATACTTTTATTGAACAAGCAATTAAGTATTTTCAAATGAAACACTTCTTTTTTTATCTTTGCTTTTATTTATTTATTTTTAAATATAAACTTATTTATTTTACTTGGAGGTTAATTACTTTACAATATTGTATTGGTTTTGCCATACATCAACGTGAATCCGCCACAGGTATACACATGTTCCCCATCCTGAACCTCCCACCCTCCTCCCTCCCTGTACCATCCCTCTTTAATAACGTTTCTGTCCATAATGAACCAGATTATTTCATTATTTCATTGAGTCACCCTGAGCCAGATGTTCTGGAGTTCAAAGTCAAGTGGGCCTTAGGAAGCACTGCTGTTAATAAAGATAATGGATGCAATGAAATTGCAGCAGAACTATTCAGATCCCTAAAGGATGATGCCATCAAGGTGTTACTTTCATTATGTCAGCAAATCTGGAAGAGCCAGCAGTGGCCACAGGACTGGAAAAGGTTGATCCTCATCCCACTTCCAAGGAGGGTAGTACCAAAGAATGTGCTAACCATTGGACAGTCACACTCATCTCCCATGCTAGTAAGGTCATGCTTAAAGCCTTGCATGCTAGGCTTCTGCATTATGGGAGCCAAGAACTTCCAGGTGTCCAAGCTGGGTTAGAAAACGAAGAGGAAGTAGAGATCAAATTGCCAACATTCACTGGATTATAGAGAAAGCAAAGGGAATTTCAGAAAAACATCTATCTCTGTTTCATCAACTATGCTAAAGCCTTTTACTGTGTGGATCATGACAAACTGTGGAAAGCTCTTGGAGAGATGGGAATACCAGACCATCTTACCTGTCTCCTGAGAAACCTGTATGTGGGTCAAGAAGCAACAGTTAGAATCCTTTATGGAACCACTGATTAGTTCAAGATCGTGAAAGGAATATGACAGAGCTGTCTGCTGTCACCCTGTTTGTTTAACCTATACACTGAGCACATCATGAGAAATGCCGGGCTGGATGAGTTACAATCTGGAATCAAGATAGGTGAGAGAAACATCAACAACCTCACATATGCAGATGACACCACGCTAATGGCAGAAAGCAAAGAGGAACTGGAGAGCCTCATGATGAGGGTGAAGGAGGAGAGGGAAAGAACCAGCTTAAGACTAAATACTATAAAAACTAAGATCATGGCATCAGGCCACATTATCTATTTATTGCAAATAGAAGGAGAAAAGGTGGAAATAGTGACAGATTTCCTCTTCAAGGGCTCCAAAATCACTGCGAATGGTGACTGCAGCCATGAAATTAGAGGACGATTTCTTTTTGGCAGGATAGCAACCACAAACCTAGACAAGGTGTTGAAAACAGAGACATTACTTTGCTGATAAAGATCCGTATAGCCAAGGCTATGATCTTCCCAGACATCACTTACAGTTGTGAGAGCTAGGCCATAGAGAAGGCAGAATGCCAAAGAATTGATGCCTTCAAATTGTGAGAAGAGAAGACTTCTGCAATCCCTTGGACAGCAAGGAGATTAAACCAGTCAATCTTAAGGGAGATCAACAGTGAATATTCACTTTAAAGACTGAAGCTGATTTTGGTCATCTGATGGAAACAGACAACTCATTGGAAAAGTCCCTGATGCTGGGAAAGATCAAGGGCAGAAGGAGAAGAAGGCTTCAGAGGATGAGATGGCTGGATGGCATCACTAATGCAAAGAACATGAACTTGGGTAAACTCTGGGAGGTGGTGAGGGACAGGGAGGCCTGGAGTGCTGTGGTCCATGGGGTCACAACTGGGACTGGGCAGTTGTGGACACGACTGGGTGACTGAACAACAATCACCAGTCAATATCATTTATAAGTGATTATATCTGCCATTCTTTTAGTTTATGGAGATGGAAATTGATGAGATATTATCTACAATCTGAAAGTGTTTTCTCTTTGACATTAATTTTAGATCTCCCATTTTTCACAGAAAGAGACCTTCTTGCCATGGGTTCATGCATCTTTAATTTATTTGCCTTCAATTAAAAAAAGAATCAGTAATGAACCCAAAATGAAAAGTTTCAATAAATAGCCAGATAAGAAAGGATGGTTATCCCATTTTTTTCATTTTGAGGCATGCATTTATTATTCTATTTCATCACCGTGGGAGGAAACTGATCTTGCCAAGGGCCAGGGCTTGTGTCAGGAAAAACCCCTGTCAGCATTTGTCTCTTTGCGGTCTCTGCATTACTGAAAAGTGCCTTGAAGGCGAGAGGCTGCCCCCTGAAGGGACAGAAAACAGTGCTCTGCGGGCAGCAATCCCATTTCTGGAATCACCATAGGCATCATGGCTTATTGACTTTCCCACAAAGCAGCTCAGGGGAAAGATGCTTCCATTGGACTTCCCAGGGGGGTGGCTGCCAGAAGGTTGTAGGGACAGGTCATCCAGGCACCCCCCCCATCTCTGGGAGCCACTCCCCAGAAACGGTTCACTGCAGACAAGAACATTCTCTGTTTAAATGTTACCAGGGAACAGACAGAACTCCATTTCGTCAGAACAATCAGAAATGGTGCGATCACGATTTTTCTTTACTGCCCAGGGTGGGGGGAAGAAATTGAATAGATTTAACTGTAAAATGCCACAAGATTGTCATGAACAGAAATACCTCATCCTCATAAAAGCTAAGTCTATTCAACCTCAGTCAATAGCTAGGATGAAAGACATTGGAACTTAAGCTACTACAGCTAAAAAATAAGTGGGGAAAACCAAACGTGTTGCCGTGGAACCACACCTGTAATACACACACGTTCTTTGTCTTGGGTGGGGACAGAAAATAGAAAAATGTGATAGCAATGTAGGGAAATGAATGTTTCTTAAGACAGTATTTGTTCCTGGGATCTCTTCCTTTTGACTTTAAGCTAAATCACCAGCCCATATATTAATTTCAACTCATTTTTTAAACAAAAATAAGGTGAGTCTAGGGTCCATCTCGGGGCTTCCCTGGTGGCTCAGTCAGTAAAGAATCTGTATGCAGTGTGGGAGCTGCAGGAGATGGGGATTTGATCCTTGGGTGAGGAAGAGCCCCTGGAGAAGGAAATGGCAACCCACTCTGGTGTTCTTGCCTGGAGCATTCCATGGACAGAGGAGCCTGGCGGGCTACAGTCCATGGGGTCGAAAAGCAGCAGACACGACTTCGCAACTAGACCACCAGCAGGATCCTTCTAGAGCAATCCTACTGAAATTTGTGGACCAGGAATTGACCCCCTTTTGTGAAATTTACTCTCTCCCCGCTATTCCCTGTACAAAATTTTGTTCACAGAACATTGACTTGTTCTCAGACCTGTGACTTTTGTTTACAGGCTTGGGGGTTGTTTCTGAGCTATTTCCAAAAGTGAGACAAACACAGTACTCAGATTGATACAACACTCAGGTGTCCACGACTAGCCACTAATTATCTCTGCTCTGGCCTGCAATGTCCCTACTCTGTCTCAGAACAATGCACTTCAGAAAGAACAGTCATCTCTTTTGGCTTCTATCTTCTCGGTGTCCATTAGTTTGCTGTTTCAATATACGGGGGATGAAAGGAATTTGGTACAAGCTGTCATTGGAGGGACAACACCTCTGTCAGACCTGGTAAATTTGCTAATGAAAATAAAGCTATTGGAAGTTGATCAACTTTCCTTTTTAGGATGGAAAATAGAGCCTGACACATAGTGGTTGTTGAAGAAGTTTTCACTAAGTGAATGGATAAATGCACGATTATTATAAAATTGGTGCCATTTTATCCTTCAATGTTAGGTTTTCCCAGGAGGCTAGTTGATGAACCGTTTTGGCTGCCATGCGGACCAGGGTTGATGCTGAATGAGAATGACAGGCCCTGTGATTGCACATTATTTAAGAAATGAAATGCATCCAAGTGGTTCTTTTCTGCAAAGTTTCAATTGGCTGCTTTTGCAGAATTTGGATGTGGGAAAATATGAAAGGACTTTAACTGACTGATATGATTCCTTTAATTTTAGTTTTGCACCTTTTAATATTTTAAAAGAGAGGAACATGGGATGTCATGATTCAAAAATGGATAAGACATGAGAGATTGAAGACAGGAGAAGACAGGGGTTGCAGAGGATGAGATGGTTAGATAGCATCACCGACTCAATAGACATAAGTTTGAGCAAACTCCAAGAGATGGTGAAGAACAAGGAAGCCTGGTGTACTGCAGTCCATGGGGTCACAAAGAGTTGAAGATGACTTAGCAACTGAACAACAACAACACTTGCACTATGAGTCAGCAGGGAAAGGTCATCTACCAAAAAATGGTCCTGGAACAACTGGACATCTCTATGGACAATAAATAAATATACTTTGACCTCATATCAATATGACAACATTAACTCAAATAGCACTATAGTAGTGGCAATAGTACAGCACATTTTTGTAACTTTGTTGCATGTAAAACTTTCATAGACAAGACTTAATAATGAAAGGTAAAAAAACATAATAAAATCAGTTTTATCAAAACACTACTCTTTAAGAGACATTATGTTTGAAAAATGACAACTCACAGAATCAGAGGAAATATTTGTAATACATATCATTTCAGGAAGGACTTGTATAAAGGATATATTAAGAGCTCTTCCAACTCATTAATAAAAAGATAAACAACTCCTTTAAAAACAGGCAAAAGATTTGAACATTTAAAAATATGTGAATGCAAAATGGACTTCATTGATCTATGTTGACGTTATTGTTGTTTAGTCACTAAGTCGTGTCCAACTCTTTGCGACCACATGGACTGTAGCCCTCCAGGCTCCTCTGTCCATGGGAATCTCCAGGCAATAATACTGGAGTGGGTTGCCTTTTTCTCTTTCAGGGGATCATCCCAACCCAGGGATTGAACCTGCATCTTTTGCATTGGCAGGCAGATTCTTTAACAATGAGCCACCAGGGAATCCCTTCAGTTCAGTTCAGTTCAGTTCAGTTCAGTTCAGTCACTCAGTCATGTCCAACTCTTTGTGACCCCATGAATCGCAGCATGCCAGGCCTCCCTGTCTATCACCAACTCCTGTAGTTTAAACAAACCCATGTCCGTTGAGTCGGTGATGCCATCCAGCCATTTCATCCTCTGTCGTCCCCTTCTCCTCCTGCCCCCAATCCCTCCAGTATCAGGGTATTTTGCAGTCAACTCTTCGCATGAGGTGGCCAAAGTATTGGAGTTTCAGCTTCAGCATCAGTCCTTCCAATGAACACCCAGAACTGATCTCCTTTAAGATGGACTGGTTGGATCTCCTTGCAGTCCAAGTGACTCTCAAGAGTCTTCGCCAACACCACAGTTCAAAAGCATCAATTCTTTGGGGCTCAGCTTTCTTCACAGTCCAACTCTCACATCCATACATGACCATAGCCTTGACTAGATGGATCTTTGTTGGCAAAGTAATGTCTCTGCTTTTCAATATGCTATCTAGGTTGGTCAGAACTTTCCTTCCAAGGAGTAAGTGTCTTTTAACTTCATGGCTGCAATCACCATCTGCAGTGATTTTGGAGCCCCAAAAAATAAAGTCTGACACTATATCCATAGTTTCCAAATCTATTTCCCATGAAGTGATGGGACCAGATGCCATTATCTTTTCTGAATGTTGAGCTTTAAGCCAACATTTTCACTCGCCTCTTTCACTTTCATCAAGAGGCTTTTTAGTACCTCTTCACTTTCTGCCATAAGGGTGGTGTCATCTGCATATCTGAGGTTATTGATATTTCTCCCAGCAATCTTGATTCCAGCTTGTGCTTCTTCCAGCCCAGTGTTTCTCATGATGTACTCTGCATAGAAGTTAAATAAGCAGGGGGACAATATATAGCCTTTACATACTCCTTTTCCTATTTGGAACCAGTCTGTTGTTCCATGTCCAGTTCTAACTGTTGCTTCCTGACCTGCATATAGGTTTCTCAAGAGGCAGGTTAGGTGGTCTGGTATTCCCATCTCTTGAAGAATTTTCCACAGTTTATTGTGATCCACACAGTCAAAGGCTTTGGCATAGTCAATAAAGCAGAAATAAATGTTTTCCTGGAACTCTTTTGCTTTTTTGATGATCCAGTGGATGTTGGCAATTTGATCTCTGATTCCTCTGCCTTTTCTAAAACCAGCTTGAACATCTGGAAGTTCACGGTTCATGCATTGCTGAAGCGTGGCTTGGAGAATTTTGAGCATTACTTTACTAGCGTGTGTACTTGGATGCAATCTCAAAAATGACAGAATGATCTCTGTTCGTTTCCAAGGCAAACCATTCAATATCAAAGTAATCCAAGCCTATGCCCCAACCAGTAACACTGAAGAAGCTGAAGTTGAACGGTTCTATGAAGACTTACAAGACCTTTTAGTACTAACACCCCAAAAAGATATCCTTTTCATTATGGGGGACTGAAATGCAAAAGGAGGAAGTCAAGAAACACCTGGAGTAACAGGCAAATTTGTACTTGGAATACAAAATGAAGCAGGGCAAAGGCTAATAGAGTTTTGCCAAGAGAACACACTGGTGATAGCAAACACCTTCTTCCATCAACACAAGAGAAAATTCTACACATGGACATCACCAGATGGTCAACACCGAAATCAGATTGATTATATTCTTTGCAGCCAAAGATGGAGAAGCTCTATATAGTCAGCAAAAACAAGACCGGGAGGTGACTGTGGCTCAGATCATGAGCTCCTTATTGCCAAATTCAGACTGAAATTGAAGCAGGGAAAACCTCTAGACCATTCAGGTATGACCTAAATCAAATCCCTTATGATTATACAGTGGAAGTCAGAAATAGATTAAGGGAACTAGATCTGATAGACAGAGTGCCTCATGAACTATGGACGGAGGTTCATGAGGTTGTTCAGAAGACAGGGATCAAGACCGTCCCCAAGAAAAAGAAATGCAAAAAAGCAAAATGCCTGTCTGAGGAGGCTTTACAAGTAGCTGTGAAAAGAAGAGAAGCAAAAAGCAAAGGAGAAAAGGAAAGATATAAGCATCTGAATGCAGAATTGCAAAGAATAGCAAGGAGAGATAAGAAGCCTTCCTCAGTGATCAATGCAAAGAAATAGAGGAAAAGAACAGAATGGGAAAGACTAGAGATCTCTTCAAGAAAATTAGAGATACCAAGGGAAAATTCCTTGCAAAGATGGGCTCAATAAAGGACAGAAATGGTATGATTTAACAGAAGCAGAAGATATTAAGAAGAGGTGGCAAGAATACACAGAAAAACTGTACAAAAAAGATCTTCATGACCCAGATAATCACGATGGTGTGATCACTCACCTAGAGCCAGACATCCTGGAATGTGAAGTCAAGTTAGCCTTGGAAAGCATCACTATGAACAAAGCTAGTGGAGGTGATGGAATTCCAGTTGAGCTATTTCAAATCTTGAAAGATGATGCTGTGAAAGTGCTGCACTCAATCTGCCTTCAAATTTGGACCACTCAGCAGTGGCCACAGGACTGGAAAATGTCAGTTTTCATTCCAATCTCAAAGGGAATCCCTTAGGGAACACAAATCAAAACAGGATGTTCTCCTAGTGCTGGGGTAGGGCACCGTCCTCCAGGATCCATGGGAGAAGCATAAATATCCAAACATTGCCAAGGTCCAGCCCCAGTGGGTCCAGGGTAATTTGAAGGGGAGACAGCGTCGGTGATTAGGAAAGCATTGTTTAATTAGAGATATAAAGAGAGATTAGGGAAGAATAGTGTAGTGAGAGAGAGGAGAGAAAATAGAGGAGAAAAAGAGGCTGTATTCCTTGGTTTACATAGAAAGCCAATAAAGCCCCAAGACAAGGGGCTTGCACCGTCTATGTATGCCACAGGTGCCCGCTTGAATAGCAGAGGGTGCCCCGCCCTGGGCTCCCTCTTGCGTGGGTCTTAGAAGCCCAGGCAAATAAGTAGACATGGCAAGCCTCTATGCTCCAGATGGGAATTCAGCCTGAAAAGGGAGAATAAGAAAAGAACAACATGGGGGAGCCAAGCATCGGTGCAAGACCCACAACTTTATTTTCAAAGGCAGCTTATATACTCCAAGTTGTACATAAAGAAATAATGGAATATGCAGAGTTATGCAGGGGCAGCAGTCCTGACCCTTATTGAGACCACGCTTTTTTTTTTGCATACTTTCCCATATACAAAAGGTCTCAGGTGATTTACATTATCTTCTGGCCAAGAGGCCTGCTAACATTTTTATGGCTCTTTTCCTAGATAAATGTCTATCAACCAGAAAACTCAATTTCCCTTGAAGTGTTTTTTCTTTAATCTGCATCACCCTCAAAGTACTAAATAAAGTTACATTCCTGCAGAACAAAGGTGCAGTGGGTTGTAACAAAGAAAGTACTTAACTCAAAGATCTAATGTTGCTAATGCCAGGGCTACTACCTGTTTTTTCTACATACCAACTATATCTACAAATAAAAGATATGAAAACTTGGCAGCAAGTATTGGCTTAACAATGAAACCCTTAATCAGTCCTATTCTAATGATTTTGACTCCTCGGAAGGCCCTACATTCCTAGGATGTTTTAAACTTCCTATGCCTCTCGAGGTCAGTCGGAGGCTGTAAACAATCACATGCGTAGCTGTAAGAGTCCGATAAACCTGTCAGGCAGGCTAGAAAGCCATCAGAGGGGTTTTTGGATTGAAACACTCTTATTATGCCCAGGAGACTTATTATCTAAAAGCTCTAAATTAACTTTTTCCAGAAAAAGGTGGCGGGGGGGACAGCCCCTGTTAATGTCAGAGGAGTTGGTG
This sequence comes from Oryx dammah, assembly GCF_014754425.2. Classification (NCBI taxonomy): domain Eukaryota; kingdom Metazoa; phylum Chordata; class Mammalia; order Artiodactyla; family Bovidae; genus Oryx; species Oryx dammah. The sequence goes on along the minus strand of NW_024070209.1, from coordinate 44,424,841 downwards.
AAAGGCGTATATAGTAAGACAGACAGATTCTGGTTTTGGGGTAGATGCTCGAGTAAATCCAGGGGGACCTCTGAGGCCTTATCCCGCTTTTGCCTTTGTCAGGCCCCCTTCCTCATGATCTTTGCCACGGGTGGGATTCCCCATACTGGCTCCCAGCAAAACATGTTTGGCATTCTGTTAGGGAGGAAAAGACAGGGAATGGATAAGCAACTGGCAACGTGCATGTACTTTCCAAGTTCACTATCTATTGGTGGTAAAGTCTGCAGTTTGACTTTATAATTAATCAACACCTCCCCAAACACGACATCCAGCTTCTTTATAAAGCTGTAGACAAAAACCATTTTTAAATTCCCCTGACATTTTAGAATGCAATTATCTTCATTTATTATTTCAGCAAAGTTGTATGGATTGCCTACTCTATTTCATGTTCTAGGTATAGGTGCATGCTCTGTGTATTTATTGTATGAGTACATATATATATATATGTACACAGAGTATATATAAACTCTGTGTTACTGAGTGACAATACTGTATGTACTACCAATTTGTGTTCACATAGTGCCTTACAAGCAAAAGGTGCAAACACTATATATTTGAAAAATAAAACTAATTTTCCAGGCTTGTCTTCCACTGGAGTCTTTAGACAACTTTTTGAAATTATTCACCATGCAGTAGAGACAAACTTTAAAAGTTAGAATCCTGAATGAGAACTTTTTCTGAAAATTATTGCAAACGACGGAAAATAAGGAGTTACAAGACAAAATATCCCACAAGAGTAACTATAGAGCTCACTGCAAGTGATTACTATAATGTGCAGTGTGGCAGAGTTACTGTTGCCATGGGAACCATAAATTTGATTTTCCAGGGTTTTGTGTGTACAAAATCTCCACTATAATACTGCTTTCACATATTGCCTTTTTCATTTGTTATACTCAAACTTGGGTCCAAAGTAGGTCACCTGAACTTAAAAGAGCAATGTTGCTTGCTTTCTTCAAAGCTTTCTTTAATATCTCAGCAGTATCAGAGTTAATTCAGAAAGTACATGTATAAAAAATTATTTCCGATCTTACTTCAAACATAATAGATTGATCTCTTCCAACCCAGTTTACACAATTCCTTGGAATAAAAATCCCCTTTGTATTTTCAGCTTTTGATCTGTTCACTTTTAAAGTGTTCATGTGAATAACAGATGAGGTAGTCCTATCAACGTTTTGTGTTTGTCTTCTGCTTTCTAATAATTCCTTTATTGTTATTTCTAACTAGATTATCTCTTGGATTCAGTCTTTTAATAGAATGAAGCTCATCTCATCACCTGGGAAGGAATGGTTTGCCAGTACCCATGATATAATGACCAAAGTCTTCTCAACCAATCTGCTTTTTCTATTGCTCTTTTCTATGAGTTCTTTGAAACACTGGGAGCTTCTATCTCTATGACTTTAATGAATAGAGGCTTCAAAATGTTGTGGATTAAGTCCTGGAAGATTCTATATTTAGCCTTTACTCCCTGCTGTAGGTCTATCTTCACATAGCAGGAAATGCCAGCCTTCTCATTAACTATAGAAGCTCACAAACTGTTCCAAGTTTATTTGGCCACAGTGAATCAGAGCATTGCTTTCATCTGATTTTTCCCTGTGAGAAGTCAACAAGAATTTCCCACATTGCTTTGTGGTGGCTAACAGTAGTAGCTAATGTTATTTAGTTGCATTCACATCTCATATTTTGGATAAGGAACATTCATACTTATTTGCTGAATATGTTTGGACACTCTGTTGTTTTACTTGAAGACTTCATGTTGTAATAGTTTCCCCATTTCTTTAATGTAGGTAGACAAAAATCTAAGTTCTACCACTCCCAGCAGAGCTCTGGAGTGGTTAATTGAAATGTTGCTAGACAGAAAGTATTTTTAAAATAATTGTTGAAATAAAAACATAGAAAAGAATAAAATAGTTACATTGATGTCACTTTCAATAAGGGATGAATGAATAAAGTGATGTATTGCATTAGCTACAATAAATGAAAACTTCAGAGACAAGATGGCATATTTAACAAGCTCATAATTTTCTAATATCAAGGCAGGCATTCACTCACCACAAACCAGCAAAAGGAAAGAGCAGCATTCACGGCATCAACATGTCTGCAGGTAGATTTGATGGTGCTGGCTGTCTTCATCTGTATGTGTGTGATTTACCTGAATAGTCTTCACCAAATTACTCAGTGTAAGACAGAGGGCTGAAGAAGGAAGATTGCATAAATTAAAGAATGAAAAACTATTATTGTATTCTTTAACTGAGTTGCTCAGCAAACATTTACTGAACAGGATACCGTATGAGTAGAAATATCCCCACTGTTTAATTTGGGGTGTGTCTGTCAGTGAAAGAATAGCTTGTAGAGAGACATGGGGATTGGACTTGATAAACAGCCTTGCCTAAATCTGTGCTAAATGGTAAAACAAAATTACATAAAGGAAAATGGTACATTGTGGACAAGACTTAATCCACTAAAACACACAGAAATCTTGGATTAAATGCAATAACAATACAAAACCATTTATTTAGTTCTCACAAAAAGTCTATGGTGAAAGTAGCAGTGAAATATACTACATTCCCAACAAAAGAGCTAAAATCCAAAAAACTGGAAATACCCATTGCTATAGAGGTTGAGGAAAAACAGACACTTATACCCCATTGATGGTAGGAATGCAGTAGGGTAACGGTCACTTCAGAAGACAGGTTCTTTCAAAGGTAAATACGGTATAACCAGACTATTTAACAGTTACACTCTAAGATATTTATGCAACTGATTGGTGAATGTAAGGCCACATGGAAATCTTCGTGCAAACAGCAGCCATGTTCATAATCATTGAAAACTTGAAACAGGCAAACTGTCCTTCAGTAAGTGAACAAGCAGAATTATACAACGGAGTATCATTCATCTCTAACAAGGATAATCTATCAACCCGTGCAGCCAAGTGGAGGAATCTCAAACTCACGACATTTTAAGTGAGAGAAATAGGTCTGAGGAGGCTACAGACTGGGTGCCCCCAACTACATGACATTTCATAAAAGCCAGAGCTACGGAGACTGAAAACAGATCAGTGATTAGGGCCTTGAGGAAGGCAGAGTGTGGAATTCTCTTTTCTGTGGTGACTTTATTCAACCATTTAAATAAACAAATAATATTTATTTTTATTAAAAAGTTTGAATTATAAAAACATTGCAAATATAATACAGAGGATTCTTAATATACCCACATCTTATTATTGGCCTCTTACTTGTGCATGCTCAGTTATTTCAGTCATGTGCAACTTCTTGCAAACCCAAGGACTGTAGCCCACCAGGCTCTACTATTCATGGGATTCTCCAGGCAAGAATGCTGGAGTGGGTTACCATTTCCTCCTCCAGGGGTCTTCCCTACTCAGGGATCAATTTTAGGTGGCTCAATTTTCCAAACTGTCAAATTGTTTTTATTAAGTTCTGCTTGCCTTCCTTATTCAAGTGAAAGAGTGTGAATGAGGACCAGGATAATACATAGAAAGCATTTGGAGTCTTGAGTATGAAAAGGGCATTATGAAATATTGATGACCCGTCTGTTTTCTGCTTAGTCAAGGGATCTTCCTCCTCTGTGCTCTCAGACAGTATTATATCTGAAAAGATAAGTTTTCCTTATAGTAATTATAAATGGCCATCACTTTTATAAAAAAAAATTTTCTCAGCAATTTGCTCCAGTGCAAAACATCTCACCATAAAACAAAAGGATTTCAAAAGATATGGATATAAAGATGAGGAGGGAGAGAAGTCCAAGAGGGAGGGAATATATTTATACATATAACTGATTCACTTTGTTATACAGCAGAAACTAACACAATATTATAAAGCAACTATGCATGCATGCTAAGTCACCGCAGTCATGTCTGACTCTTTGCAACCCTATGGACTGTAGCCCAACAGGCTCCTCTGTTCATAGGATTCTCTAGGCAAGAATAAGGCAATAGTACCCCAATTCAAAAAAAAAGAAAAGAAAAGAAAAGAAAACTAATACAACACTACACCATGCAAAACTTTCCTCAAATCATTCTGGAAAGAGACTAAGTAATCCTCTTTTAAAGTAGTTTTAGTTCCAGAAGAAGCAAATATGTCTTCTTATGTAGAAAAAAAAGTGTCCTGAAGTGTCACTAGGCAGAAGGAAGGGTGGTATTTTGCAGATAATGGGCTTAGAAGATCTAAATTTGAAAGGAAGCAAAATATATTATGCCAGTGCTTCCAAAATGACATTAATACCACAGATTAAAATGAAATATTAGAAAGTTAGAGCTTCCTAGGTGGCTCAGTGGTAAAGAATCTGCAGGAGACTCAGTTCAATTTCTGGGTTGGGAAGATCCCCTGGAGGAGGAAACGGCAACCCACTCCAGTATTCTTGCCTGGAGAATTTCATAGACAAAGGAGCCTGGTGGGCTAATGTCCATAGGGTCACAAGAGTCAGACATGACTAAGTGACTGAGCACACACACGTGTGTTAGTAAACATACAAGTTTGGAAGGCACAGCATCAGATCCAGTGAAATGGGAGTTTTTGAGGAGCTCCCCTGAAACTCTCACACAGACGGTGTGCATGCAACCCTCTGGGACAGAGGAGGAAGAGAGTGCTGGCTGCAAAAGATAATGCCTTTAAATTCACCAACTAACTAACCACAATCTATTTGCACAATTCTGCATGGTAAGAGAAAGTAGCATTCCCACTCACATCACTGGCTGTGTTGGGTGAGGAGGTTCCCACTTCCCCTGGGATGTCCCAGTGTTAGCACCAAAAGTCCTGTATCCACAGAAACCATTCAGGAGCCTTCCAATAAGGACAGCTGAACACCCTGGCCAGCACTGACTCAAAAGAGCAGTGTAGTCAGGGCTAGTCAGTAAAACATCCCCATAAGTGGGGATTGTGGTCATCACTGCAAGACATGAACCACACACCTACTGAGAAATGCCAGAGCCTGTGGTGGCAGAGCACAAGTCCTTCCTCTTCAATAGTCCATGAAGGAGGCACAGAGCATCAGAACTTAGTCCAGGAATTGATCATCATGATAGCTTTATGTCCATTACAAGGTTGACTTCTCTGTGCTCTATGGGACAGGATAATGTGTTTTGGTCAATAAAGATACTTAAGATGAAAGTTTCCATGTTCATCATGCCTTTATTTTCAGTTATAGGAAAATTCATGTATAAGAATGGAGGTGGTTTCTGATGATTTTGTGTAAGACATGTTATTCTTTGAATATGTGTTGTCTAAATATATTAATGCCTTTTCCAACTCACCTCCCTAGTTATGTTTTAAGGCTGGTTTGTGTTCCTTGATCACTCACCAGTTCAGATTGGGGGCAGATACGGAGCACAGTGATATGGAGGCTAGGATGACAATGAGCCTGGATAAGACACCTGGGGGAATCATTTTCCTTGTGTCCTAGACCAAGAGAAGATTTCTCTGTAAGGTCTGAGCATGCCTGCAGAGCCCGAAAACAACAAGACAGAAAGGGCACGAGAGGATGAGACTTGTCTGTTGGGTCACTGGTCACAAGGCAGGAGGCACTCCCTCCGCTTCCCATAAGGACTGACTCTCAAAGGCCGCCTCATCTACCACCTCCAGTCTGGCAGTGTGACATGAAGGAGAAATCCCAGCCCAAGGACCATCCAGAGGCTGCACATCTTGATTTCTCTGGCCCTTTCTGAAGGGTAGATAGAGAAGAGCCAATGGAAGTGAATGGAACAGTAGGGTAGAAGGACCAAGCTGAGTGCTTTCCAGTTTCCAGAAGTGAACCCTCAGGCACAGGGCACAGCAGGAGGACGGAGCACCAGAAGAAAGTAAATGTGAGACCCCCCTGGAACCTCAGGGCTACCTTAGCTCCCCGGCAGGCACCAATTTACCACTCTGTCTCCCGTTCACCATTCCTGGGCTTTTTCCCAGGATTGCTCGCGAGAGAAAATTCTAAGCGAATAAAAGAAGGAACTAGCAATGTAGGCAGTCCCATTAGCCCAGAAATTAACATTCAATGAAACCCTGAATAACACACTTCAAGCATTTTGTATAAAAATAGTATTTAATGTTTTTAATTTAAAATTACATCATAACACATATTCTATGAATTCTAAATAGCTTACTTCACAAGTAATTAAAATTAAACTATTACCAAAATGATAAAAATGAAACTATAAATCATCCACAACCTCTATCCTCATAACTTACCATTGTTATCAATAACACAGGTTCATGTATTATTCTTTTACATTAATTGCTATTTTTTTTTAACAGATTATGCAATTACCACAGCTTTGTAGAACATTTAGAGAAATCAGCAAAACTATGAAGAGAAAATAAAGTCACTATAATAACCCCATCGCCAAGAGATAATTATTCTCAACAATTTGTTTATGTTGTTTTAGTCAACAACTCATAAATACACCCTCTGTGTTCTTTCGTTTTACAAAATTAGAATTATGTTTTCCACTTTTTGTAATTAGTTTGTTTTTACCTATCAAAGTATTAGATAGCTTAGACCTCTTCAGAAATTTTGCATGCATCCAAGGCTTTAATTGGATTTATTTTTATTACTTTCATAAAATACTCAATTTATCCCACATAAGTAGAAAGTATTTTCATTGTTAGTGACCATATGGTGATTTCCAATATTAGTGACAACTTTTGGCAATTATATTCTTCCCTCTAGCATGGATTGGTACCAGCTATGCTGGCCAGCAGGTCTAGACTATGATCTGGGGGCCAGTATAACAAGGGACTGATGGGGTCTCTAACTGGTGGAGAGGTGGGTGGATCATGTGACAAAAAATGCTGAGAGCAGGCCCTAGGGAGAGAGGATTCCAGTGTCAATGGCTGCAACCAGATCTTCAACTAAAGTGACTTGCTATGTCTTTTTTTTTTAATTGAAGGATAATTTTTTTACAGAATTTTGTGGTTTTCTGTTATACATCAATAAGAATCACCCATAGGTACACCCATGTCCCCTCCCTCCCAATATTCCCTTCCATTTCCCTCCCCAGCCCACCCTTCAGCCTGTCACAAAGCCCCTGTTTGAGTTCCTTGAGTCATACAGCAAATTCCCATTGGCTACCTATTTTACATATGATGATGTAGATTTCCATGTAACTCTCTCCATACAGCTTCCCTTCTCCCTCCTTCCCTCCCCCCATATCCATAGGTCTGTTCTCTACATCTGTTTCTCCATTGCTGCCCTGGAAATAAATTTATCAGTGCCATCTTTTTAAATTCCATATATATGCATCAGTATACAATATTTATATTTCTCTCTCTGACCTATTTCACTCTGTAAAATAGGCTCTAGGTTTGCCCACCTCATTAGAACTGATTCAAATGCTTTCCTTTTTATGGCTGAGTAGTATTCAACTGTATATATGTACCACAACTTCTTTATCCATTCATCTGTCAATGGACATCTAGGTTGCTTTCATGATATACAGACAAAAATGGGATTTTTTTTTTTTACCTCTCAAAATAATTTATTCCAATGCATTTCTTGACCTCACATGGTGGAAGGTCATCAACATTACTGATACAGATGTTGTCCTTGGCCTCTGACCTTCAGAGCCCTCTAGGTGAAGAGATGGGATGACAGACAACCACTGTGGACAGAACCTCTGGTGGTGGTGGGTCAAATGGCTGAAGAGGATACCAACAGCAGGAGGTCCCTCAGGAGACTGATTCCATACAGTCTGGGAAGAAAAAATGGAGACTCAACAAGGCAGTGTAAATTAGAATGAAAAAGATCTCAGTGATGTTTCAGATGTTGGATGGACAGGTCCGATGACTGACTACCTGCATAAAAAGAGAAGAACTGAATAGATGGTTGTGTCATTAATCAAGTAAGGAAGCTAAATATGTTCATTCTTGGAGATAGAAGTGGTAAAGTGTAATGGGTTAAATTTTATGCCAAAAGTGGCAAAAACAATACACTTGATATAAGAGATTGTAGCCAGAGATACAGTTTTAGGAGTCACAGGAATATAGATGGTATCTGAAGTCATGAAGTCAGTGAAAGTACTGGGGAATTAGAGAAATGACTGGTGGTAGAATCCTGGAGACAAGAACTAATTGCAGGAAGGTCATGGAGTCAAAAACTGTTACAGGAGACAAATAAGGTCATTCATTACATAGTGATAAAGAGATCAATTTAAAAGGAAAGTATAATGATTATAAACATATATACACCCAAAATCCCTGCTTATTTAACTTATATGCAGAGTACATCATGAGAAATGCCGGGCTAGAGGAAGCACAAGCTGGAATCAAGATTGCCGGGAGAAATATCAATAATCTCAAATATGCAGATGACATCACCCTTATGGCAGAAAGTGAAGAGGAACTAAAAAGCCTCTTGATGAAAGTGAAAGAAGAGAGTGAAAAGTTGGCTTAAAGCTCAACATTCAGAAAACTAAGATTGTGGCATCCGGTCCCATCACTTCATGGGAAATAGATGGAGAAACAGTGGAAAGTGGCTGACTTTATTTTTCTGAGCTCCAAAATCACTGAGATAGTGATTGCAGCCATGAAATTAAAAGACGCTTGCTCCTTGGAAGGAAAGTTATGACCAACCTAGATAGCATATTGAAAAGCAGAGACATTACTTTGCCAACAAAGGTCCGTCTAGTCAAGACTATGGTTTTTCCAGTGGTCATGTATGGATGTGAGAGTTGGACTATAAAGAAAGCTGAGCACCGAAGGATTGATGTTTTTGAACTGTGGTGTTGGAGAAGACTCTTGAGAATCACTTGGACTGCAAGGAGATCCAACCAGTTCATCCTAAAGGAGATCAGTCCTGAGTGTTCATTGGAGGGACTGATGTTGAAGCTGAAACTCCAATACTTTGGCCACCTGATAGGAAGAGCTGACTCATTTGAAAAGACCCTGATGCTGGGAAAGATTGAGGGCAGGAGGAGAAGGGGATGACAGAGGATGAGATGGTTGGATGGCATCACTGACACAACGGACATGGGTTTGGGTAGATTCCAGGAGTTGGTGATGGACAGGGAGGCCTGGCATGCTGCAGTTCACGGGGTCGCAAAGAGTCAGACATGACTGAGCACTGAACTGAACTGAACTGAAAATCAGAATGTCTAAATATATAAAGTAAACATTGACAGATCTGAAGAGAGAAATAGACAGCAAGACAGTGATATTAAGAGCCTTCAACATGCTAAATACGGGATGGATAATCCAGACATAAAGTCAATAAGGAAACAGCGGGCTTGAACAATACTCTAGACTAATGGGCCAACCCGATTCACACAGAACATCCCACTCAGCAGCAGCAGACATACACTCCCGTCAAGTGCACATAGAACAGTCTTCACGATGTATCACAGGCTAAGTCACAAAATAAACCCTGTCAAATTTAAGAAGATTGAAATAATTTGTGTCTTTTTTAACCACAGTGGAATCAAACTAGAAATCTGTAACAAAAGGAAAATGAGAAAACTCACAAATATATGGAAATTAAGCAAGGAACTCTTTAACAACATTGCAAAGAAGAAATATAAAGGGAAATAAGAAAATAGTTGGGGAAAAAATAAAAATGAAACCCAATGTACCGCATGCATCTAATGCAGGGAAAACAGTACTAAGAGGGGATTTTGTGGTGATAAATGTCCAGATGTTAAAAAGAAGAAAAATCTCAAATAAACAATCAAAATATACACCTCAAGGAACTAGAAAAAGAACAAACTAAACACAAAGTTAGTAGAAGAAAGCAAATTATAAAAATTAGAATAGAAATAAATAAAATGCAAAATAGAAAAACAATAGAAAATGGACAATACTGAGTTGATGTTTTTGGGAAAAAAATCAATAAGATTATCAAACCTTCAGCTAGACTACTAAAGAAAAAGAGAAAAGACCCAAATAAACATAATCAGAAACAAAAGAGGACATATTGGAACTGATGCCACAGAAATGTTAAAAAAAAAAAAAAGCTCATAAAGGACTATTGTAAACAATTATCAACAAGAAATTAGGCATCCTAGAAAAAGTGAATGAATTCCTGGAAAATGTACAAGTTATCAAGATTGAATCAAAAAGAAATAAAATGTCTAAGCTTTTAAAAGCCATTGGCACAACTAATCCCAAGGATATCTTCTAAGATTTTAAAGCATGTTCCTCAGACAAATGCATCCTAGAAAATATATTTTTAAAACCCAGGGTGGACTATTTCTGGTCCTACATGAAGGCTATTTTGTTTCTAGAAGATTCTGTCATTGTCAATAAATCGCAGAGTTCTCCAAGGAGCGTTCACTGACATTCTTATAGTACTGTGTCTACACTGGAACAAAGTTAACCTGTGTTTTTCTTTTCAAAGCATATTCAGGGGGCCTCCCTGGTAATTCAACTGGTAAAGAATTCACCTACAATGCAAGAGACCCGGTTTGATTCTTGCGTCAGAAAGATCCCCTGGAGAAGGGATAGGCTACTCAGTCCGGTATTCTTGGGCATCACTGGTGGCTCAGACAGTAAAGAATCCGCCTGCAATGCAGGAGACTTGGATTCGATTCCTGGGTTGGGAAGATCCCCTGGAAGAGGACATGGCAACCCACCCCAGTATTCTTTGCCTGGGGAATCCCCATGGACAGAGGTCCCTGGCGGACTAGAGTCCGTGGTGTTGCTAAGAGTCAGACAGCACTGAACAACTAAGCACATACTACGTATTCAAGGTCAAGCTCTTGTTAATGTTCTAAAATCTCTCCTACCCATATAACCCTAAAATGTTAATCCTTCAGAGTCTTTATGTGGGTTCACCATGTCTGGCTGGATTCCTCTTATCTCTGAACACAGCCTGAGACAGTCCCCTTGGTGCTGCTAATGCAGGCTGCTTTATTTCATCCTAGTATTGGGTGTTCATTGGAAGGACTGATGTTGAAGCTGAAACTCCAATACTTTGGCCACCTGAAAAGACCCTGATGCTGGGAAACGTTGAGGACAGGAGGAGAAGGGGACGACAGAGGATAAGATAGTTGGATGGCATCACTGACTCAATGGACATGGGTTTGGGTGGACTCCAGGAGTTGATGATGGACAGGGAGGCCTGGCGTGCTGCAATTCATGTGGTCTCAAAGAGTTGGACACAACTGAGCAACTGAACTGAACTGATGCACAGATTGGGTTTTCTCCAGAAGTTACTGCAGCAAACTGGCTGGGACGAGGCATGTGGGTGAGAGAAAGCAGGGCTGGGATGTCCCTGGCAGTGCAGAGGATGAACTGTGGATGAAGACCAGTCTCCATCCGTTATGACTGGACAATGTGGTGCTGGGCTGCTGACTCCCAGCCACAGTCCTGCATTTAAAATCCCACTGCTGCTTGCGCTGCTGAGAGGAAAAGCTGCCTGGGCTCCTAGCACCCTCTCCAGAAACAAGACCCACCAGTGCCCTTCCTTCCTTAGCAGACACTGAGCTTGGTCACAGCATCTGGCTTCATGCAGAAGTTTGTGTCTCTAGATTTAAGGGGTTTCCCTGGTGTCTCAGTGGTAAAGAATCTGCCTGCCAGTGCAGGAGTGAAAGTGTTAGTTGCTCAGTCATGTCCGACTTTATATGACCCTACAGACTATAGCCCATCAGGCTCCTCCATCCATAGGATTCTTCGGGCAAGAATACTGTAGTGGGTTGCCATTCCCTTCTCCAGGAGATCTTCCTGACCCAGGGATCAAACCCAGATCTCCCGCATTATATTCTCTACCATCTTAGCCACCAGAGTACAAGAAACTAAGGTTCAATCCCTGGGTGGGGAAGATCCCTGGAGAAGGAAATGGCAACCCACTCCAGTATTCTTGCCTGGTGAATTCCATGGACAGAGGAGCCTGGCTGACTACAGTCCATGGTGTTGCGAAGAGTCGGACGCAACTAAATGACTAAACAACAACAAACAACAACCTTGACCTTCATGTCTGTTCACCATTCCTGCTACAGGCACTGTGACCTCATACATTAAAGTTGCCTCAAATGACTGAAAATAAATATAGTCCCTAAAGTGTGAACATAAGGAGTGTGGGTGAGGCAGTTTGTCCTTGAAGGTTTTGTGGGAGGACATCAGGGAATTTTAGGGATGGATCTGGAAGGTGACAAAGATTTTCTCACTGACTTATGTAACTGCAGTCTGCTGGTCTCAAAATTAGCAAGTGAAATAAAAGGGAAATTTGAATCTTAAATCTTACGACCATTTCTGTAGGTGAAAACAGTCAAATATTGGCAATTTCATATGACTCAACCCATTAGTTATATAAGTTATAGACTCTAGCTATCTAAGTTAGATCTAAATTTAGGGAAGTCTCAGTTAAGCCCAGAGCTGTGAAGCAGTGACAAGTGATGACAATAAAAAGAGCCCCCCACCAGCTAGTTCAGAAGAGTTTTTGCTTTGGCAGCAGTGGAAGAAAAGAGAAAACTCGAGGAAACCCTCGAGAGATGGTTGTCAGGGAATTCTCTTTGTAAAGGTTGTGTGAAGCCATTAGAATTGTAGTTTTTTTGGAGACTAAGAATTTGCCTTTGATTTTTAACAAGCAAGAGGATTTTGCATTGGAATAGGTGCCAGTTTGGGAAGGATCGAGCTTCACGTGGAGACGTCTGATCATCAAGGTCCTTGGGTTGGAGAGGACAGCATTTCTGCTCCAGTCTTTCGTCAGCAGCCCCTGTTTTAGGGACCTGCTTTGCTGGCAGTGCCCAGAGCAGATGAGAAAGCGAACAGATGAGCTTGGCAAAGACACACAACACTGCATTGGCCGAGAGGATCCGGACAGGGCTCCACCATGAGGAACCTCACTCATGACCTGTTGATAACAAAGCACCTTCTCGTTGGCTCCAGCTTTGTGCCTGTCAGAGCCTTTACCTCCTAAGCTCCCTCTGGGCCTCTCGCCTGCAGGCTGCCACGCTTCACTGCTGCCTCTCACAGCTTTTGTTCTGCTTTGTTCTGGTTTTAGGCAGAAAGCAGCCTCAATATCCCCAAAGTCAGCTCTGATTCTCATCTATTCTTTGTATATGATATGGACTTAAGTCAAAATAAGGCTCCTTTTTTTTTTCGTGAAGTAGTTATTGACTTTGAAAATCTTGGGATGAATGGGAGATTGGAATTAATATATAAACACTACTATGTGTAAAATAGATAACTAATGAGAACCTACTGTGTAGCATAGGGGGGAAGAAGAATGTACAATCTGTTGTAGAATATGTATTAAGTTAACCTTAAATATATGTATATTCATCCCTATATACAGTGCATTCGTGCTGAGTCAATTCAGTTGTGTCCAACTCTCTGTAACCCTTTGGACTGTAGCCCACCAGGTTCCTCTGTCCATGGGATTCTCCAGGCAAGTACTGGAGTGAGTTGCCATACTCTCCTCCAGGGGAACTTCCCAACTCAGGGATCAAACCTGTGTCTCTTATGTTTCCTGCATTGACAGGAGGGTTCTTTACCACTAGCGCCATCTGGGGAGCCCTCCCATATATTGTAGGTGCAGACAAATACTGTTTGATTCCTCTTGTACTAGGTACCTAGAACAGTCAGATTCATGCAGTCAGAAAGTACATTGGTAGATACCAGAGATGGGGGCAGGGAGGGACAATGGGGACTTAGTATTTAATAGAGACAGCGTTTGTTTAGGAAGGTGGAAAATTGGGGAGATGAATGATGGTGAGAGCTGTGCAGCAGTATGAATTTTTTTTAAGATAAAATATTTTTTAAAGCCTTGGAAAATCTTTCCTAAGTAAGCATCAGGTTTGACCAAACAATACACATTTTGGAGCATTCCTTTAGCTTTTCTTTCATTGTTGGAACTAAGAGGAACAGTGGCCACCACCTAGTCTGGACTCAAAGTTCGGGATGCAAGTCTTGGTGACTCTACCAGCTGCCAACAGCTGAGGCATTTCCTGGCTGTAAGCCTATTTTCTCTCAGGTAGATGGGAATAATAATAGATAACCTCATTAAGGAGTAGTGGGAAGTATTAATTGATAGATTGCAATAAACAACACTCAACAAATGCCAACTGGCAAGATCATTATTAGGGTCATTATTCCTCTTTTAATCCTGGTCCCAAAAATTTCCCTCATAAAGTCCCCTTCATCTACTCCTCTATAATCACCTCTCTGAGGGCTTCTGGTCTCAGGAAACTGCCTTTCAGATATAGAGGACTAGAGAGTTTTACTATGATTTAGTAACACTAGTGTTGGTTAAGTGGGGTAGCAACAAAGCACAGAGGACCATGAAATATCTCACTTTCTCCAAACCCTTCAAACTAACACTTTAAAGCTATGGGATGCTCAATCCTGTCCATCTTTCCACCAAGCAGTACCTAAGTGCTGGTTTTGGTCCCTGATATTCTTAATTTTTAATGATAAAGGATTCTGCTAAGACTCTAATTCATGATCTTGTGGCATTCTGTTCAATACTGATCTTGCTTGAACCAAGAAGAGTAAAATCCTCTCATATTAAGAGAAGACTTGGCAACACAGATGAATGATTCTGCTCGGCTGTGTTTCTACGTGGGTGGCAAGAGCACCAGCCACTTTTGCCAGTGATGCCTCTCAGAGTCTAGCAAGAGTAGGCGGGCAGAGGAAAATAAGCTTCTATATCTTCTGAACACTCCCAGGAGTCACAGGTCGAATTCAGTGACTGGACTGCAGATTCTGAGGGAAGTACCACCATCCTCCATGAGACTCTGCTGCCCTTAAACACTTCATGTGTTTAATAATGTGGGCGCTTCCATTCAGCACTTTAAAATAGTTGCTCCAGGGACTATGTGATGACTGGTTAGTCCCACTCTTTACCCAGTTGCTAATTCTCTGTCATCCAGCCTCAGCGAGCTAGGACCCTACTTCACCTTTTGGGTGTCACTTTGCATTCCGGGACCCTGTGCTCTTCCGGGTCTCTGCTCACCTCCAGGTATGTTTGACCAGCTCAATCGCATCCCAGGAACAAGGTGGATGGTGTGCTGTTGTTTATTCTCTTCAGTCGTATCTGACTCTGTGCGACCCCATGGACCATACCCCACCAGACACCTCTGTCCTTGGGATTCTCCAGGCAAGAATCCTGGAGTGGGTTGCCATGCTCTCCTCCAGGGGATCTTCCCAACCCAGAGATTGAACCCGGGTCTCCTGCACTGCAGGCAGATTCCTTATAGTCTGAGCCACCAGGGAAGCCCAAGGTGGAGGCTAAAAGTGTCTAAAACATCATCAACTTTTGCTAACAGTCGAGTCTCATCTGCTTCATTGAGTTTGAATTATTTTAGCAGAATTCTTTTTTTTTTTTTCCTCTACTCAGCAAGAGGCATTTGAATTTCACTCCTCACATCCTTCAGTCCTATTTCTGTTATGTATTTTCTATTACTATGCTTATCATCCATTGCTTTTTGACAAGGTGACTTCACCACTCCCCTGTGAAGAGGAGCATGGTTCCAAATTTAGAAATTCCCAAAGTAAAGCCTGTTTAAGTAACCTTTCAAGAAACGGAGAAGTTTTCCTGCAGCAAATCGACTTTTTCAGCCTGAGTACTAAGAACTTTAAATGCTATTGATCTCTCCTCTGAAATTCAGGCTGTGTCCTGAACCTTTTAAGTATGTTAATTTATTCACTAAATATTTACTGAGTAACCACAAAATAATTTAAGTTCTTGAATTCAGTTTCAGCCTGTTTCCTTTATCTGCCTAAATCTCAATATGTTAATTAAGGCTGTCAGAGTTAGAAAATAAAATATTAATACCAGGAAGTCCCAATAAATTTGGTTTTCAAATAAATAATAAATAAAAGTTAAATATACTTGTGTCTCTTACATTACCTGTGACATTGATACTAAACAATTATCTAAAATTCAAATTTAACTGGCATTCTTTATTTTATCCAACAACCTGTATTTTATCTGATAAGCTTAATACCCAGTGCTAAATGCTAATATTTTTCTAGACTGAATCCTAATCTAACTGAAAATCAGAGAATAATTTTCATTGAACCCCCTCCACCTTTCCATGAACGTAGATTTAAAATTGTTTCCTTTCTGGTCCTGTAATTATCTCTCATCTGAAATTCAAATGTAACAGGTATCATTTCACACAAATTGTCCTAAGAATGTGAGTCAACGCAGAGAAAAACTAATTCATCCAAAATACGCTTGGTTTTTGAGTACCTGCCTTCAAGTCCTGTTTGTTTGTAACTTGACCTTTCTCTGGTCATGTGTGGTAATAGAAAAAGAACATAGCAGTGAAAAATGGACAGAGAAAAAGGTGGAGTTGGAGGTGAGGCAACATTCATCCATCCATCACTAACACTGCATGAGACTTGCTGATGGCCCAATGATGACGAGCCCACGTACAAGGTGAGCTGGCAGCCTCAGCAGAAAAAGGCAAACTAGAGCACACAAACTGATTTAAGCTTCTCAAGACTACAAAATCAGTATAAGCTGCAAAAGAGTCATGGTCAGTTCTTCCTCTTTGTTTGTAAAACTTAATAGGGAGATAAGGAATTTGATTCTCGTTCAATGGGGGACCAAGTCACCTTCATGTGTGTGTGCTCCGTTGTGTCCAACTCTGTGCAACCCCACGGACTGTAGCCCGCCAGGCTTTTCTGTCCATGGGATTTCCCAGGCAAGAACACTGGAGTGAGTTGTCATGACTTCCTCCAGGGGATCTTCCTTCCCAAGGATCGAACCCACCTCTCCTGTTTGTGTTGCAGGCAGGTTCTTTATTGCTGAGTCATGGGGAAAGCACGGTCACCTTCCTACAGTGTGTGATAAACACAGCTCAAATTTAACCAAAAGACACCACATTGTCAGGGAGATCATTTTCAAAAACATTTGGAATACCTGGGGAAGATGAAATAAAAACTAGTTTCACTGATTTATTTTTCTTTTAGTGGAAGAAAGTATCCTTGTAGGACATTTGAGAGCTGTTCCTGACACACCCACTCCTTCAAGTCCCATCTGTGCACAGTCACAAAGACTCAGATGCCACAGAACGGTGGGTGTGCAAAGCTCATTGCACACACTCAGTGACCAGCACCACGCCACCAGTTATCCCTCTTGACATTTTATGACCTCATTTAAGGCAGATCTTCTCTGCCTTAATATAATCTTTCAGAATATTTTACAAAATGAACAGCACAGCCTAGAAAATGTTTGCAATGGTCAAGAAAGACGCTCAGCAAGAGGCTGTGAAAATACAAGAAAATAACTTTATCAGTGAAGCACCCCCACCGCCAACTATGCAATTTGGCAGGATCTCATTATCGTATTTTTTTCCTGAAATTTTTTAAAAAACGAGTTCATTATCTTCTAGTTCTTATTTTGGTCTGTTAATTAAGGAGAAGCTGAAGCTCCTGCTGAAGCTCTGGCAAAGAATGAGATGGTTGGATGGCGTCACCGATTCAACGGACATGAGTTTGAGCAAACTCTAGAAGATCATGGAGGACAGGGAAGCCTGGCGTGCTCCGGTTCATGGTGATGCAAAGTCAGACAGGATTTAGCAACTGACCAACAATAAAATTAACCAGAGAGATGTACTCGGTAGGAGAGACATATCTAAATGTTTTCTTCAAACTCAGTTCAGAGGAGAGTAGTGACTAAACAACAACAACAATAACAATCAAGATGACACTTGTCAGACCACCAATGACCAATTTCAAGATGACCATCAGAGCTGATAATGTTGTTTCTGCATGCAACTCCCTCCCTCTGTCTATAAACGCTCTTGCCCACCAATTGTCAAGGGGGAGTCAGCCTTTGGACACAAATCTGCCCTCTCCCCAGGTTGCTGGTCTTCAAAATAAAGCCAACTTTTCTCTTTACCAACCTTGCCTCTTGAGTGTTGTCTTTTGAGCAACGAGCAGTTGGGCCTGATTTTCAGTAATAAAGGGACTAGGAGGGAAGCTTGAAAGACAAGCTCAGCCTCTCCCCATTCTATTAAGGCTGGGCTACTTGGTCTTCAAGTCACACATGTGGTGGTGAGGCTTGGGGGTGGTGGTGGTGGTTTAGTCATACAGTCAAGTCTGACTCTTGGTGACCCCCTGGATGGTAGCCTACCAGGCTTCTCTGTCCATGAAATTTTCCAGGCAAGGATAATGGAGTGGGTCACCATTTCCTTTTCCACAGTCATACACATAAAACAGATAAATTTCACCAAAGGAAGGAGAAGTCCTGTAAGTTCTGTGCCCCCCTCACATGTTTCTGCTGAGGTTCTGAACTCACTTTACAGCTCTCTCATTATACACGATGCCGGTCAGTTCTAAACTTTTTCCTCCTTATATGTTATCCTAGTGCAGGCATGTTGTCGTGTCTGACTCTTTTCAACCCCATGCTCCTCTGTTCTTGGAACTTTTCAGGCAAGAATACTGGAGTAGGGTGCTATTTCCTCCTCCAGAGGATCTTCCCACCCCAGGGACTGAACTGTCATCCCCTGTGTCTCCCACATTGGCAGACGGATTTTTTACCACTGAGCCAAAAAGTCTTCCTCCTTATATGTTGAATGGAGTATAAAACAGCTGGGACTGTCGTTATGATTCAGCATAGCAATGCATGGGATAATGTTGTATAAACTGTCTAGAAAATATACAGTGTTACTAACTATAACAAGATATTTATCTGAACTAAATGACATCAAAACCAGAAAGCATGTCACCACACTTGAGTTTTAGGGAAGAAGAGCACAGTTTTTAGTGTCCTCTACTCGACCAATTCATTTTGAAAATGAATAAGTTTTTTCATACCAGAAAGGCCTCTTATTCTGGAGAGACTAACAAAGCATACTCAGTGAGGCTGAGGGCAGAAATTTTTATTCAAGCTTTCCCCTTTTATAGATGTGACAACTACCAAACCGCGAGAACACCAGTGGCTTGACACTCATGTTGCACCAAGGCACAAGGATTTTAGTACATTTGTTTTGGGGGTTCTTCTTCACCTATGCCTCAACAACCTCTAATCTTACTCCTGAAGACGTGATGACACATTGCGGAAGTCCTTTAGGACTGCCCTCAGAGTCTGTGCTTGTTACCTTGGATTGTAATCCAGTTAGAATTCATGGTCCTCAGAATTCATGGAGGATCTTCTGGCAAGTCAATGCAAAATACATTTAGGTAATGGCTCTGCTGTTCTGATGCTGGTGTGCTATTCAGGTGAGATGCAATTATTGGGCTTACTTCTCCATGCAATGAGAACTATTAATGGCAGAATCCAGTCATTAAGAAGGAATATTATGGGAATTTTGAAGTGATTTTCTATGGCTGTTTTTCACTCTGACTTTGCACATGCAGAGCAGCCTTATTGATCCTTCCCACGCTCCGTGCAGTAGTTATCATAAGCAAGTTCCAATTTCAATCTGACAATGTGCTCCTCAATATTCAATTTTCTGGGTACAGATTCTTCTAATAAAATTTTTATCCTTCTCTGAGAAGATTGCTTTAAACTAGTTAGTATATCATTAACTCCTTCTCAGGGTAATAGACACCATTTGTTGGCAAAATGGAACTCTTACATCAAACCCTTGGTGGGGAAGACTCAGAGGAGAGAAGTGTAAGGTATATCAGGCAGGTGATTTAGATTTTTACATGGCCTTAGTGGCAGCATTATTTCAGGGCAAATAGAGAAAATTAATAAGTTTGTTTTCTTGCACAATGAGACATTAATTGTTCATCCCCCAAGCCTACTCTCGAGAACTAGAGGACTTTGGCTTTTCACTACCCAAGATGCTTGACAGTGGAAAAAGTAAAAGTGGAAGTGTTAGTCACTCAGCTGTGTTTGACTCTTTGCAACCCCATGGACTGTAACGCTCCAGGCTCCTCTGTCCATGGGATTCTCCAGGCAGGAATACTGGAGTGGGTAGCTATTTCCTTCTCCAGGGGAATCTTCCCGACCCAGGGATCAAAAGTGGAAACAACTTCTAATGAATCATCATTGATAAAAGTTAGATTTATTGAAATTCTGAATTCATACTGTGCATTGACACACATATCATGGAGAATACACACAAAATCATTCAGCTTAATAATATTTTAGTGCTTAATTTGTTAGTTAATTCATTAACACATCCCTGAATCCAACAAATATTTACTGGTGGCTTATTTTGAACAGCTATTTGCAATACCAGATATGAGGTGAGGAAGGTATTCCTTGTCTTCCAGAATTTGCAGTCTAGAGGGGAGACTAGCATATAAATCACTATTTTTTGGTACACTGGCATCTGAGTGGGCGATGCAAAGAATGTACTATGAGGCACACTGACAAATTTTGCCTGTTAAAAGAATTCCCTGGAGAAGAAAATGGCAACTCATTTCCTTCTGGGAAATCCCATGGACAGAAGAGCCTGGATGGTTACTGTCCATAGAGTCACAGAGTCGGACATGACTTAGCAACTAAACAATAGCAATGATGAAAGGAATTACAAATATACATCATGGAAGTTTATATCAAGACCCAGAAAAGATGATCAGAACCCAGAGATTCCTCTTCAGTGAGTCATTCTTTCTCCGTCTATTCCTTTTGTTTCTGTCTTCATGCTTCAGTTAATTCTTCAAGGACACAGGTTTAAAATGGTATTCCATTTGCTCTTCTGCCATGACTCAGTTCCCATATAATACTATGTATTTTATAAGTTTTGTGGGATATATTTTTACTCTCAGGAAGCTCTTTCTTACATATACAACATTTCCATCTACAATTAAATCTTGGACTTCCCTGGTAGCTCAGACGGTAAAGCGTCTGTCTACAATGCGGGAGACCTGGGTTCGATCCCTGAGTTGGGAAGATCCCCTGGAGAAGGAAATGACAATCCACTCTAGGACTATTGCCTGGAAAATCCCATGGACAGAGGAGCCTGGTAGGCTACAGTCCATGGAGTCGCAAAGAGTCGGACACGACTGAGCGACTTCACTTCACAATTAAGTCTTATCATTTTCTTATTCTTTTTAGCTAACATGAATTAACTGTCATCATTCTTAAGACAGAATCTCTCAGCTTTGTTTTTCATTTTGTCCATTCTGGCTGAACTGTTGTCTCCCATTCCACATCTGCAGACTGATGCTTTTACGTTTGAAAACTTCTGTTGGACATGGAGCATTTAAATATTATCTCTTCTGTTATATTTCCCAGACACTTCTTAGCAATCAGTGGCTTTATAGTCATTATTTTAAAAAAAATCCAACAAGAAATTACCAAATCGAATCCTTATATCTATATTTAAAAGTCTATTTTTTTCCCACTAGGCTGTGAGTTTCTCAAGGGAAGTAACCTGGTTTAATTTATGTGTTATCCTCAGCATTTGTCATGTAGGAGGTGCTCAATAAATATTTCGTAGAATAAAACTACAGTCCTCTGTTGATATATCTTATTATCTGGCTCCATGTTCCCAAATTTCTACTACAATGATTCATTCTGTTTGCATTCACTTCTTTATCAAACTAGAACTTTCCACATCGTGTTTCAGACACCTCGGATGGTTCTCCATTATTAGAAGATCCAAGTTGCTCAGCCTGTTACAGACTCGTCTCCACCAACTCATGCTACTTGGTAGTCATACCTCCCACCCTTTCCCAGCCCCAGATTCAGTAACATAATCTCTGCCCCATGTCTGGCATACCTTTCTGTGTCTCTGAATATTGCCAAAACTGCTTTTTACATCTTCAGTGCTGGCTCCCTCCACCTGAATCCCGTTCCTCCTCCACAGCCAAGCTAAGCATGATCTCTACCGAGTAGCACTCCTTCTGAGTTCCTGATAGAGCACGTGGCTTCCCCCATCTTGCTGCTGCCTCAGCACACCAGACACATTTTGCTGTAGCATGTGTGTTAGGATGTTTGTTGCATGTTTCCAAACATGTTTGTGATGTGCTGTTTATGGAATTCTGTCTCATCACTGGTCAATGAGCCCTTTTATGTCAAAAGATATTCAAAAGCAGAGTCATTACTTTGCCGACTAAAGTCCGTCTAGTCAAGGCTATGGTTTTTCCTGTGGTCATGTATGGATGTGAGAGTTGGACTGTGAAGAAGGCTGAGCACCGAAGAATTGATGCTTTTGAACTGTGGTGTTGGAGAAGACTCTTGAGAGTCCCTTGGTCTGCAAGGAGATCTAACCAGTCCATTCTGAAGGAGATCAGCCCTGGGATTTCTTTGGAAGGAATGATGCTAAAGCTGAAACTCCAGTACTTTGGCCACCTCATGTGAAGAGTTGACTCATTGGAAAAGACTTTGATGCTGGGAGGGATTGGGGGAGGAGAAGAAGGGGACGACAAGGCATGAGATGGCTGAATGGCATCACTGCCTCGATGGACGCGAGTCTGAGTGAACTTTGGGAGTTGGTGATAGACAGGGAGGCCTGGCGTGCTGTGATTCATGGGGTCGCAAAGAGTCGGACATGACTGAGCAATTGAACTGAACTGAACTGAACTCATCTTTGATCCTCGGTACAACATACATTTGCTGAAAAACAATATGTGTTTAGTACATGAGTATCATTCAACTGATTAGCCAATAATTACAGTTTTAGAGATGATGATAAAGCCATGAATAAATATTTGCCTTACTAAATAAAGTACTTTGAAAATTACATTTATTCAAGCTTTATTTTTCCAGAAAGACATCTGGCAGATTCTTTTCTCTGTGATTGAAAATGCACTCTTCCTCTTTCTTTGTGAAAGTGAAAGTCGCTCAGTCGTGTCCAACTATTTGCCACCCCATGGACTATACAGTCCATGGAATTCTCCAGGCCAGAACACTGGAGTGGCTAGCCTTTCCCTTCTCCAGGGGATATTCCCAACCCAGGGATCAAACCCAGGTCTCCCACATTGCAGGTGGATTCTTTACCAACTGAGCCATAAAGGAAGCCTGCCTCTTTCTTTAGACTGAGGAAAAGTAAAAAAGAAAGAGCAGTTGCAGCACACCTGCGCTGGTGAGCTGTCAGAGCCTCCACTCTTGATTTTAATTGGAACATCCCCTGAAAGGGGGGAGCTCAGGGAAGAGGCAATGTGAGATGCCTAGGAAGAACAAATGCTACCCTGTCCATCAGCAGTGATGAGAGAGGCCTGAAGAGTTATCCTTCATTCCCCAGATACAGATGGCTTAGAACACATGCTCCTTGCTGCCAGTTTCTCATGCTCACCTGTGAGCATTTAGGGCAGCTTGAAAAATCAAAAATCAAAATCCAGACACAAATGGTACTTCCTGGGGGTGGTGAGTCACTAAGCTAAAGGCTATTATCAACTGATATTAAGTGTCTGCCTGCTGTTTTCTGAAATGACCTGCTATAAGAAAGGACTTTTAGGATGGGGGATAGACAAAGATTAGAAAAAATATTTCTGATTTTTGCTTTCCACTGGTTATGAAGGAAATAAGACAAGAAAAAGATAAGTTAAAAGCCACATTCACTGAGCATATTTATCCCTCTGCTGTGACAGAAAGTTAATGTCCAAAGAAATTTTTATTAAATTTATGCCATCGTGTTAGAGAAAAATAACTAAAAACTTGCACCCAAGTGTTTATGCAAGATGATATAAATCTAGGACGAGGGATGTGCTGTCCTGTGATCAGTCAGTTGTGTCTGACTCTTTGCAACCCCATGCACTCCTCTGTCCCTGGGATTTCCAGACAAGAATACTGGGGTGTGTTGCCATTCCTTTTCCAGGGGATCTTCCAGACCCAGGGATCGAACTCGGGTCTCACACTGCAGGTGGATTCTTTACCATCTGAACTACGAGGGAGTACAACATTAATAAGACACAAACGAAATATCTGTCCTTGGGCAAATCTCCAACAAACTGGAGTTGGCTCCTTTAATTCTAAAATAATGGTATGTGAGACAGCAAAAGAGACACGGATGTATAGAACAGACCTTTGGACTCTGTGGGAGAGGGAGAAGGTGGGATGATTTGGGGGAATGCATTGAAACATGTATAATATCATGTAAGAAACAAATCGCTAGTCTAGGTTCGATGCAGGATACAGGATGCTTGGGGCTGGTGCACTGGGATGACCCAGAGAGATGGTATGGGGAGGGAGGTGGGAGTGGGGTTCAGGATTGGGAACTCATGTACACCCATGGTGGATTCATGTTGATGTTTGCCAAAACCAATACAGTATTGTAAAGTAAAATAAAGTAAAATTTTAAAAAAGGAAGGGGAAAAAATAATAATGGAGTTAAGAATTTGTAACCTTCTTTCCCTAACATTAATTTTCATATTCAGAGTAAATTTTGTGGTCATTTTTATTTCCAGTAAAAATTATCTCCAAATCCTAATAAAAAAAAAGTTAAAGGTCTTAGTTCAGCCTTTGTAAGAATCAGTAGAGTGGAGAACACAGAATGTTAACAGGATAAGTTAGAAAATAATCAGAGTAAGTGTGGGAGGATGAGTTGTCAAAAGCCTATGGAGCAAGATGCCTCGGTCTTACAGCCTGGAATACACTTCAGAGTCTGTAAGAAGAATTTGTTTGCCAAGACAGAAAACAATCACCTTGTCATCATTTACGTGAAACTGAAAGTAAAAGTGTTAGTGATTCAGTCGTGTCCGACTCTTTGCAACCCCATGGACTGTAGCCCACCAGGCTTCTCTGTCCATGAATTCTCCAGGTAAGGATACCTGAGTAGGTTGCCATTCCCTTATGTGAGCCTGGGGTAAATAAAATCATCAAAGGTCCTTAGCATTTTATTAGTGAGGAGGGAGACTTGACACATTTCTTTGTGCTTATTAAGAAAGGAAGGGTATTCTAAATCTCAGGGATGCATGAAATATAAGGAGGCTTATCTTATAAGCTGATTGTCGAATCTCTCAAGGTCAAAGCAAACTAAAGTGTAATTAAGAGCAGCTTAATTGGTTGGTACTTAATGATAGTGAGAAATCAGCTTTCCACAATCTTCTCCATAGAACGAAATAGAAGTGGTTTTCAGATAAATACAAGCTCTTATGAGAGCTTGTTTAAGAATGAGATTTACAGTCTCTTGCTACAGGGAAATAAAAATCTGTATCTCATTTGTCAACCATAAGAAGAAACTAAGTTGTGTCTACACAAAAAATTAATCACATTGAAAATTTGGGTTCTAAATTCAAGTCCCCCCACTTCTATACATAATTGAAGAAAAGTGAAAAAATATCTATCTGTTTTTATAGAATTGTTCAGATAATTATTTTATCCACTTTTCCTAGAATGAAGCAACATAGGATTCTGCATGCAATAAAATGGTTAATATCACTAGATAGACTGACTATGACAATAAGCCTTAAATACCAATTTTCTATGGTCAGTAACACAAACATGAAATTTTAAAATTCAACACTTTCCTCCTAATCATCCTTCCATGTCTGAAAAAAAAAAAAGCACATTTAAGAACAAAATTTGGGTCAGAAAGAAAAGGAGACATTTAGGTGTAACATTTGTCAAGCTTATTATTTCTTAATCAAAAACCTTGTCCTGTGTTTTTTTTTCAGTATCTAATTATGAGTGTTTGCCAGAAAAAAAAAAAAATTGTAGCAATTGTGACTGTGTATAAGTGCCTGACTAAAGAAAAACTTCAGTAATTATTCCCAATACAGCACTTCAAGTAGCTCAGAGATGCTTTTAATTTGAATGCCCTAAGAAGAAATTCAGAAATACCTGTTTCTATTTTAATGAAAGTGTTAAAATCTCTTGTGATAATCACATTTGTATTCTCATAGCCCCTTTCTTCAAAGGAGTGTGAAGAGGTGCTATGGACTCCATTAACCCTGGGTAGCAGTTTTTTTTTTTTTTTTTTTTCCCAGACCACACTCAGCTCGGTCCACTAGAGTGACCAAATTTGAGCACAGAAGAGTTAAGGGATCCATGTGAAGTCCGTGTAAGTCCAGGAAAGACCTGAACCAGAATGCTCTGGGTCTCAGAGCACCTTCTCTTAAGGACAAACAGTTTATCCTTCCTTTCCCATTTCAATGACATTGTTTTCTATGTATTTCAGAAAGGAATGAAAATGTAAAATATAAAATATATTTCTTTAAAGTCTAACAGTAGCTGCTGTGATGGTTAATTACAACAGTCAGAATGGCTTGGTACCCAGGTAGGTGGTCAAACACCAGTTTAGAAGTTCCTGGGAAGGTCTTTTTTAGATTTGGGGTTGATTGATGGACAGGGAGGCCTGGTGTGCTGCAATTCATGGGGCTGCAAAGAGTTGGAAACAACTGAGCGACCGAACTGAACTGAACTGAACTGAACTGAGCCCTCACAATTGCATAAGTCAGTTCTTAAAATCTCTCACTCTACACAGAAAGATAATAAGTGTGTGTGTCTCTATTCCCTAACACAGCCATAGATATAATAACCGCTCATGCAACTGGGGTAGAAGTAGCTAAGAATGATGGAGAATGGTTTCATATTTTTCCAAGCTGGTTGCTTTAAGGTTGTCAAAGAACTAATATCCTTGGCCTTATACAAAGGCAAGAAGGAGGACCAAGATCATAAGTTTGTGATGGTGAAAACATACTCGTAATCAATTTTCATATGGAAAAAAATTTTAATTCCCAGCTTCTGAGAACAACATCTTGGTTTCTCACTTGTGTGAAAGCTTGTTTTTACCTTTCTTTGAAATGGAAACAAATGGCTAAAATTTGAGAAAGCAAGATTATCGGAGATTAAAGGAAATGAAAAGACAGCCAACTGACTAAAATTGGGAAGGGTCAAAAGAAATCACTTTCCTGGTGGCTCAGTGGTAAAGAATCTGCCTGCCAATGCAGGAGACCCGGGTTTGATCCCTCAGTCAGGAAAATCCCCTGGAGGAGGTATTGGTAACCCACTCCAGTCTTCTTGCCTGGGAAATTCCATGAAAAGAGGAACCCGGCGGTCTACAGTCCATGGGGTTTCAAAGAGACAGGCATGATTGAGCAACTGAATAACAACAACATAGAAACCTATTTTCATGAAATATATGATTTCCACCTGGGATGGTCTTGAATTAAAGCGAGAGCTGGTTGCAGCCCACAGCATGCTATAAGCCACTGCAGGGAGGGAAATCTGTGATGTGCAGTGTTTGTCAGAGTCGGTGATATAAATACTTCCACTGTGGCCAATTTCAAGAGGCAAATTCCAGGCTCTGTACACAGAGCTGCTTAGAGATACACACAGCTGACATCCACAAGCGATAGCAATTAGGACATGGTGTCAGAATCCACCGGGTGCATCCCTCTTTACAACTAACACTGAGGGGCTGAGTAGAAGACGGGAGAAATGGCTCATGCTTAAACAGTCTTCTTTCCCGTTCTCTAGAGCAGATGGCTGACTCAGTCTACAAGCTCCAGGGATAAAGGAAAAGATTCTTCTTCTTTGGGAAACAATAGAAGCAAAGGTCTCAGCTGCACTGTTGTACACAGAGGACAGCCAGTGAACTGCAGTGAAAAGTGGTTGCTTTTTATCCTCCCATGAGGCTGTATACAGATGCAAAACAAAAAAGGAAGAGTATATGTGATAAACTATTAGCATGCATACTCAGAACTGTCCTACTCTGTGTAACCCCATGGACTGCAGCCCTCCAGGCTCCTCTGTCCACGCGATTCTCCAGGCAACAATACAGGAGTGGTTCGCTATTTCCTCCTCCAGGGTGTCTTCCGGACCCAGGGATCCTACATTGGCAGGTATGTTCTTTGCCACTAGCACCACCTGGGAAGCCCATAAAGCCAATTAGATCCTTAAAATTTACCCAGTTGAATTTCTGTTATTTAACAAATATCAGGGATAAAAGAGGGGTTGTCCTTTGACTCAGAAGGAGTAAGACTAGTCTCCGGGACATGATGTTCTTTAAAGCAGAAGATTTCAATTTAAACAGAGCATGTAGTGAATTATCAAGCTGATTTTATGGACTTCTCAGAAAACGAAATGACTTGCATAAAAGGTAAGAACAGCTTCTTATGCTCTAGGCTTTTACATCCAGAGGAACACTTTACATTTCCCACTGGCACATCTGACAAAAAAAAAGGAACCAACCAGCCATGAAAATACATCTCACTATTCCTTCTCAGCTCCAAGCCTCAAGGTATTAAAGTCTATTTCAGTTAGAGTGCTTGCTTCATTAAGAAACTTTTCTATAACATCACTTAAAAAAAAAAATCCTGGGTAACCTTTTTTGTTGAAGCAGTGACAGAGTGTGGACAAGGTGGGGGAGAGCCTGCACAACTGAGAAGGAGCAGATGGGTTGGGGGGGGGGTACTGGCACCCACTTAAAAGCAGCAGGAATTGGCCAGAAAAAAAAAAAAAAGCAAAAAGCCTGTAGTTCTTGCTAAAACACTTAGAGGCTCTTCCCAGACAATTAACAGATATAAATGTGCTGGGTAGTTAGCGGGGCAGGGGTGTGTGAAATTCCTTCTATTCTCAGCTACCTTTAACCCTTCTATAGAAAGGACACTTTGTGCAGTTTTCATTCTATTTCAGTTGGTTAGTCAGCCTTTGCATGAAATCAGTTTAAGTAATCACCAGTCTGTTAAGAAAGACAAGTTATAAGATATTTCCTTAAATCAAACTCTTAATCAAAACTGTTAAATCTACTCTTAGTTCTCACTGTTCTATCATCTCCCTTCCTGTTCTCACTGCTAGTTGGGCAGCAAGCTGTCACTCAAACCGCTCTTCAGGGTTCTCAAATAGCTTACTTATGTGGCTCTTATCTCAAAGAACAATGTGAAGTTTTAAATATGCAAAACACGACTAATTAAATCTATTTACATACAACTAAATAGAGCATAACAAAGTCCAACTGTTTACTCCAAATTAAATTTTAAAAGTTCTCCTCTCTAAGCAGGAAAAAATAATTCCACAAAGTCCACAAATGGACTTGACAAAAAAGAGAGACAGTGCAATCCAAGAGCTAGACCTGGGTGCAAACTAAGGCTGGATTTAGACACAGAAATTATACCGTGGTGACAGAGTGTGAGAGAATTCAAGAGTCAGAAAGAAGATTTTAAAATTTTCTTTTGAAGACACACAGGTTAGATTATATTCCATTAAAGGATAATTTTCAAAAGGAAGTAATGATCCATATAAAATGAACACAAATTACACATTTTATTTAATTCAGTAATGAGGGGATTGATAAATTGTTGCATTCAGTTCAAAGGATCGTAGGAATAAGGGAAAACAGAGTAAAGGAATGTTGAAATAAATTTCATAGGTACAAAATGAGCCTTCTCATGATGGGGTAGGAAAGGAGGATGAATTTGTATGTTTATGGACTAGAGGTTCCACTGCTATTGGTCATCTACAACTTACAGAGTTGTAACATAGTTCAAAGGAAATAAAAGGCTAAAATCAGATAACCTACATAGCTTTCTATTAAAACACAAGTTCCTCCCTAGATCTTAACTCATTTATCTAGCAGAGGGTGGCTGTCCGTAGGCTGTCAATAGGTAGATCACCAATTTTGTTGTTAAGACTTGAGACGGACTGAAGTTTTTTCCCTGAAAAATTAATATTTTGAAGCCTAATCCCCATGGTGGTATTTGGAGGTGAGGTCTTTGAGAGGTAATTAGGTCATGAGGATGGAGCTCTTATCAATGGAACTACTGCTTTTATTTAAAAAAGCATACCGGGGACCCTTCTCTCTGCTCTCTGCTATGTGAGGGCGTGAGAAGTCAGTACTTCCAATGAATATAAGGGCTTGATTTCCTTTAGGATTGACCAGTTTGATCTCCTTGCTGTCCAAGAGTCTTCCTCAGCACTCCAGTTCAAAAGCATCAATTGTTTGGTGCTCAGCCTTCTTTGGGGAAGGCGATGACACCCCACTCCAGTACTCTTGCCTGGAAAATCCCATGGACGGAGGAGCCTGGTAGGCTGCAGTCCATGGGGTCACTAAGAGTCGGACATGACTGAGCGACTTCACTTTCACTTTTCACTTTCATGCGTTGGAGAAGGAAATGGCAACCCACTCCAGTGTTCTTGCCTGGAGAATCCCAGGGACAGGGGAGCCTGGTGGGCTGCAGTCTATAGAGTCGCACAGAGTCGGACACAACTGAAGCAACTTAGCAGCAGCAGCAGCAGCCTTCTTTATAGTAGAAGCTTAAGAAGGACAATTTGTAAGCTCCACAACTTGACCTGAGCTCCGTGTGTGTGTGTGTGTGTGTGTGTGTGTGCGTGTGCGTGTGCGTGTGCATGTGCGTGTGCGTGTGTGTGTTTAGATTACATTTACCTCAATTATTTAGGGAGTTTGTTGAGATGGGTGGAGACTGTAGGGAAGCAGTCTGGTTTTAGGAAATGTGCAGTAAGACAATGAGTTTCTTCTCTGTAGTTATGTCGATATGTCCCAATGCTTGATTTCTTTAGAAAAGTTTTAGCTATATTCATCAGTCTTAGGAAGGGTTCTGTGATCAAATCCGTGGAATAGTAAAACTGCTGAACTTTAGGCAGACACCACTGAAGCATCAAATGAAAAAAGTAACAGTTCTAGTTTTTCACTCATTGTAACCTCCATGTGATGTAAAACCAGGGGAAAAGTCATGCAGGAAATTCTGTCTTCATTGGTGATAACAGTTTCATGAAACTGAGGTAAAAGTCAATTTATGTTTAGAAAACTCCTGGAGCAACTGCTTTGTAAATTCAAAGTCAGTCAAATAACAGCATAGACTTTTCATCTCTGAGTGTAACTTACTCTCTAGGGAAACCAAGGCTATTGCCTTGTCGTGTGGCATGTTCCCTTATGGTTCTCTAATCTCTCAACTGTGTATACAATCTGCTGTGTCTCAAGGGAAGTAGATCTTGCAGGGCCTGCCATTCATGTTTTATTCAAAAGAATTATTCAGCTTTCAAATAATCTGTTTAAAAATTACTAATGAGGTGTGAAAAACATTCCACTATAATCCACTTGGGCAATACAGTTTAAGCACGATACTCTGTACTATAATAGCAAACTTTCTGGATGGATAAAGATCTCTACAAAGTCCATCGTTTTTTACTTTTCCTTAAAAAGTAAAAATTAGACCTAAACCAAATGTTCAATTAAGGGAGGATTATCTAATATATTAGGGCAAATTCAATGCAATAAAGTATTTCATGGCTACTAAAATCAGGTTATGAAAAAATATGTAATGACATGGGAACACTGTGTATTGAGTGGGAAAAGCAGGTTACATAATAATGTGTAAATCCCAAGCTTGGGACTTCCCTGGTGATCTGGGGGGGTGCAGGCTCAATCCCTGGTCGGGGAGCTGGGATCCCACATTGGGGAGCTGGGATCCCACATGCTTCACGGTCAAAGAACAAAAACATAAAACAGAAGCAACATTGTAACAAATTCAATCAGTTCAGTTCAGTTCAGTGACTCAGTCGTGTCTGACGCTTTGCGACCCATGAATCGCAGCACACCAGGCCTCCCTGTCCATCACCAACTCCCGGAGTTCACTCAGACTCGTGTCCATCGAGTTAGTGATGCCATCCAGCCATCTCATCCTCTGTCGTCCCCTTCTCCTCCTGCCCCCAATCCTTCCCAGCATCAAAGTCTTTTCCAATGAGTCAACTCTTCACATGAGGTGGCCAAAGTACTGGAGTTTCAGCTTTAGCATCATTCCTTCCAAAGAAATCCCAGGGCTGATCTCCTTCAGAATGGACTGGTTGGATCTCGTTGCAGTCCAAGGGACTCTCAAGAGTCTTCTCCAACACCACAGTTCAAAAGCATCAATTCTTCGGTGCTCAGCCTTCTTCACAGTCCAACTCTCACATCCATACATGACTACTGGAAAAACCATAGCCTTGACTAGACGGACCTTAGTCGGCAAAGTAATGTCTCTGCTTTTGAATATACTCTCTAGGTTGGTCATAACTTTCCTTCCAAGGAGTAAGCGTCTTTAATTTCATGGCTGCAGTCACCATCTGCAGTGATTTTGGAGCCCAAAAAATTAAAGTCTGACACTGTTTCCACTGTTTCTCCATCTATATTCCATGGAGTGATGGGACCGGATGCTATGATCTTCGTTTTCTGAATGTTGAGCTTTAAGCCAACTTTTCCACTCTCCTTACTTTCATCAAGAGGCTTTTGAGTTCCTCTTCACTTTCTGCCATAAGGGTGGTGTCATCTGCATATACAAATTCAATAAAGACTCTAAAAATTGTCCACATCAAAAAAAAAAAAACAACTGAGCTCTTTTACATATAATACTATGAGGTATGTATACATGTGTTTATATACATGCACATATATATGCACACACATACATATACATGCATTTGCACATATTTGTTTATATTAAGTACACATTAAATATATATTTATAAATGTAAGTATCATATAGTCAACAAATCTCTGCATTTTTGAAGAGTCTTCTCTTTCTTCCTGCCTCTTTCTTTCTCATCCACAACTGGTCCAATCCCCTGTCTGTCTTCAGCACTACCCTAGGGGCTCCCCTGGTGGCTCAGATGGTAAAGAATCTGCCTGCAATGTGTGAGATTTGGGTTCGATCCCTAGGCCAGGGAGATCCCCTGGAGAAGGAAATGGCAACCCACTTCAATATTCTTGCCTGGAGAAACCCATGGACAGAGAAATCTGGTGGGCTACAGTCCATAGGGTCACAAAGAGTTGGACATGACTGAAGTGCCTTAGCATGCATGTGCCTAAATAAGTCATAAAGTATTATATTGAAAATATTTCTAGACATTAAAATATTACATTGAAAAGATTCCTAGAGATTAACTGATATCACTCTCTTATCAAAGCCACACATGTGATGTGGACAGTGTGACCTTTAGTGAACAATTCTGGTAACAGGGAGGGCAAAGCATCATCTGGTGGCAGGATTAGCTCTTTGTGAAGTCTTCTTGGGGAGATTTCCTTTCTCTGCAGAGCTCTGATGATGGTGATGAGGAAGATTAGCAGAAATTTTATTTCTCACCATTACAACTGGTCCCGAAAGTTTACATTCAGAAGGACAACAGCCTCCAAAATCATTTCTTGAAATCTTGAAAAATATATAACATTCAACACCTTTTCTTTCTGTTGAAAGTCTTTTCTTCAGTCTGTCCTAATGAATCTTTGTATCTTTAGCTGAACTAAACCTCATAGTTCAGTTGGTAAAGAATCCCCCTGCAATGCGGGAGATCCCTGTTCAGTCCTTGGGACAGGATGATCCCCTGGAGGAGGGATAGGCTACCCACCCCAATATTCTTGGATTTCCCTTGTGGCTCAGCTGGTAGAGAATCTGCCTGCAATGCGGGAGACCTGAGTTCGATTCCTGGGTTGGGAAGATCCCTGGAGAAGGGAAAGGCTACCCACACCAGTATTTTGGCTTGGAGAATTCCCTGGGGTCTCAAAGAGTTGGACATGACTGAGCGACTTTCACTTTCACTTTCAACGCAAAGCTGTGTTTGAAAATTGATGGTAACAAGGGACATAAGTTAACTGCTAGGAAGTTATTTCATACATGTTTTCCATAATAAACAGCCCAAACTGGCATGGAAGCAAGAGAAAGCAGGAGCGAGAGGGAAAAAGAAGAATCTATGAGACTAAACCTAATTAGTAATTTTGGTAATGAAGGCATAGATTATTAATAGTTACCCATAATACTTAAAACAAAGTTATATTTAGAGGAAAACTTTCAGAACTAGGCTAACAGTGCCCTGAGGTGATGTGACTAGTCAGCAGTCAGATATCTGCTCTAGTTAAATCTAAAGAAAAAGTGTGCAGGATCTATTTCTGGGTGGTATAGGTGGATTGTATGAGACAAAGTCACCTTTGCAAACTTTGGGGGAAAAAAAAACAGATAATTTACAGAAATTGTCCCATTTAAAAGGCTTCTGATAGTAATGGAATTGAAGAAAACTCAGTTCAGTTCAGCTCAGCTCAGTCAATCAGTCGTGTCCAACTCTTTGTGACCCCATGGACTGCAGCACGCCAGGTTTCCCTGTCCACCACCAACTCCCAGAGTTTACCCAAACCCATGTCCATTGAGTTGGTGATGCCATCCAACCGTCTCATCCTCTGTCATCCCCTTCACCTCCTGTCTTCAGTCTTTCCCAGCATCAGGGTCCTTTCAAATGAGTCAGCTCTTTGCATCAGGAAGCCAAAGTACTGGAGTTTCAGTTTCAACATCAGTTCTTCCAATGAACACTCAGGACTGATCTCCTTTAGAATGGACTGGGTGGATCTCCTTGCAGTCCAAGAGACTCTCAAGAGTCTTCTCCAACATCACAGTTCAAAAGCATCAATTCTTCGGTGCTCAGCTTTCTTTATAGTCCAACTCTCACATCCATACATGACTACTGGAAAAACCATAGCCTTGACTAGACGGACCTTTGTTGGCAAAGTAATGTCTCTGCTTTTTAATATGCTGTCTATGTTGGTCATAACATAACTTTTTTTTTCTTCTAAGGAGTAAGCAGCTTTTAATTTCATGGCTGTAGTCACCATCTGCAGTGATTTTGGAGCCCAAAAAAACAAAGTCAGCCACTGTTTCCCCATCTATTTGCCATGAAGTGATGGGACGAGATGCCATGATCTTCATTTTCTAAATGTTGAGCTTTAAGCCAACTTTTTCACTCTCCTCTTTCATTTTCATCAAGAGGCTCTTTAGTTCTTCTTCACTTTCTGCCATAAGGGTGGTGTCATCTGCATATCTGAGGTTATTGATATTTCTTCATCTTGATACTAGCTTGTGCTTCATCCAGCCCAGTGTTTCTCATGATGTACTCTGCATATAAGTTAAATAAGTAGGGTGACAATATACAACCTTGATGTACTCCTTTCCCTATTTGGAACCAGTCTGTTGTTCCATGTCCAGTTCTAACTGTTGCTTCCTGACCTGCATACAGATGTCTCAACAGGCAGGTCAGGTGGTCTGGTATTCCCATCTCTTGCAGAATTTTCCACAGTTTATTGTGATCCACACAGTCAAAGGTTTTGGCATAGTCAATAAAGCAGAAATAGATGTTTTTCTGGAACTTTCTTGCTTTTTTATGATCCATTGGATGCTGGCATTTGCTCTCTAATTCCTCTGCCTTTTCTAAAACCAGCTTGAACATCAGAAGTTCATGGTTCATGTATTGTTGAAGCCTGGCTTGGAGAATTTTGAGCATTACTTTACTAGCATGTGAGATGAGTGCAATTGTGCAGTAGTTTGAGCATTCTTTGGCATTGCCTTTCTTTGGGATTGGAATGAAAACTGACCTTTTCCAGTCCTGTGGCCACTGCTGAGTTTTCCAAACTTGCTGGCATATTGAGTGCAGCACTTTCACAGTATCATTTTCAGGATTTGAAATAGCTCAACTGGAATTCCATCACCTCCACTAGCTTTGTTCATAGTGATGCTTCCTAAGGCCCACTTGACTTCACATTCCAGGATGTCTGGCCCTAGATGAGTGATCACACCATCGTGATTATCTGGGGTGTGAAGATCTTTTTTGTACAGTTCTTCTGTGTATTCCTGCCACCTCTTCTTAATATCTTCTGCTTCTGTTAGGTCCATACCATTTCTGTCCTTTATCGAGCCCATCTTTGCATGAAATATTCCCTTGATATCTCTAATTTTCATGAAGAGATCTCTAGTCTTTCCTATTCTGTTGTTTTCCTTTCTTTCTTTGCACTGATCGCTGAGGAAGGCTTTCTTATCTCTTCTTGCCATTCTTTGGAACTCGGCATTCAAATAGGAATATCTTTCCTTTTCTCCTTTGCTTTTCACTTCTCTTATTTTCAAAGCTATTTGTAAGGCCTCCTCAGACAGCCATTTTGCTTTTTTTTTGCATTTCTTTCTCTTGGGAATGGTCTTGCTCCCTGTCTCCTGTACAATGTCATGAACTTCTGTTCATAGTTCTTCAAGCACTCTGTCAGATCTAATCCCTTGAATCTATTTGTCACTTCCACTGTATAATCATAAGGGATTTGATTTAGGTCATACCTGAATGGTCTAGAGGTTTTCTCTACTTTCTTCAATTTAAGTCTGAATTTGGCAATAAGGAGTTCCTGATCTGAGCCACAGTCAGCTCCTGGTCTTGTTTTTGCTGACTGTATAGAGCTTCTCCATCTTTGGCTGCAAAGAATATAATCAATCTTATTTCAGTGTTGACCATCTGGTGATGTCCATATGTAGTCTTCTCTTGTGTTGTTGGAAGAGGGTGTTTGCTATGACCAGGGTGTTCTCTTGGCAAAACTCTATTAGCCTTTGCCCTACTTCATTCCATACTCCAAGGCCAAATTTGCCTGTTACTCCAGGAGTTTCTTGACTTCCTACTTTTGCATTCCAGTCCCCTATAATGAAAAGGACATCTTTTTTGGATGTTAGTTCTAAAAGGTCTTATAGGTCTTCATAGAACCATTCAACTTCAGCTTCTTCAGCATTACTGGTCAGGGCATATACTTGGATAACCGTGATACTGAATGGTTTGTCTTGGAAACGAACAGAGATCATTCTGTCGTTTTTGAGATTGTATCCAAGTACTGCATTTCAGAGTCTTTTGTTGATTATGATGGCTACTCCATTTCTTCTAAGAGAGTCTTGCCCACAGTAGTAGATATAATGGTCATCTGAGTTAAATTCACCCAGCCCATTTTAGTTCATTGATTCCTAAAATGTCAGTGTTCACTCTTGTCAATGACACTCTTAACAATGTTCATCTCCTGTTTGACCGCTTCCAATTTGCCTTGATTCATGAACATAACATTCCAGGCTCCTCGGCAATATTGCTCTTTACAGCATCGGATCTTGTTTCTATCACCAGTCACATCCACAACTGGGTGTTGTTTTTGCTTTGGCTCTGTCTCTTCATTCTTTCTGGAGTTATTCCTCCACTGATCTCCAGTAGCATACTGGGCACTTACTGACCTGGGGAATTCATCTTTTAGTGTCCTATCTAATTCCAGAGAAGAGAGGTCTCCCCAGGGGAGCTGTGATGGAAGGGCTGCTGGTCCTCCCCATCCCACCCTCCACCTCCTGGGCCCACTTGCCTGTCATGGCCAAGAGCCCTGTGAACCAGGGCAGGTTGCCAGAAGCCCCAGATGGGGTGATAGGGGAGGAAACAAAACTTAAATCCGCCAAATGAGACTGGAGGAAAATAAAGGAAACTTGAGCAACCTCAAAATCGTGTCTCATTTAGTTCACAGAATATTGGCTAAACTCTGAGCCTTCCCCAGAGGCTAGAGAGGCAGGGAGGCAAGAGTTCCCCAGCATGGGCAGAATGCAAAGGTCTCCTGGAGCCCGCATTCCCACCCTTGGTTATTCAATCCAATGCTAACCTGCATGCTGCCCAAAGGGGACTTTGTGTGTATAACTAAGTTTCTACATAAACAGCCTTAAAGAAGGAAGATTCCTGGGTCATTCACATGAGCTTGGCATCATCACCTAAATCATGGATATTACAAGAGGCAGCAGAAGAGACTGTCTGAGAACTGTGGCAGAAGAGAGATGCAGAGGGTAGAAGAAGCAGAAGGGGAGGTGAGGGAACTTCTAATGGTGAGAAGAACCTGATCCATCACACTGGGAAGATGGAGTAAGAGGACTACACACACTCTCAACAGAGAACAACTCCCACCCAACAGCCAGCGAGGACACAGGGACCTGAGACCTATGACTGCAGGGAGCTGAAGCCGGCCACCAGCTTGCATGAGTTTGGAAGTGAATTCCCTCCCAGAGCCAAACGAGGAATATTTTGTCTCTAGGTTCCAAATAGGC
Organism: Oryx dammah; assembly: GCF_014754425.2. Taxonomy (NCBI): domain Eukaryota; kingdom Metazoa; phylum Chordata; class Mammalia; order Artiodactyla; family Bovidae; genus Oryx; species Oryx dammah. The sequence goes on along the minus strand of NW_024070209.1, from coordinate 44,387,231 downwards.
CACTAGGCTTTGTCCTTCTTTTGGAGGTTGCAGGAAGCCCAGATGCAGCCCCTGATCCTTCACCTTACCAGGGGTTCCTCGACACGGCCCCCACACACTGGACCCTAGGCATTTCACTGGAGGAAAAGGCCCTTGAATTTCTGTTGGATATATTTTCCACCCTCCAACATGCAATTGTCTTATTATAAGTCTGGAGGGGTTGCCATTTCTTGTTCACTAGGTCCAATTAGGACAATCACCAATGGAGTAGCCCAGCATGACAGCTTGTGCAGAGCTGATAATATATTTCCAGCCCAAATGATGGCAGACTCAAGATTCAGGAAGAACCCAAGTTTCCCAAATGTCTGGGCACTCTGTGTGCCCCAGTCAAGTTGACATAAAAAAAATCTGCCATCACATCAGTGTATCATAGGCTTCCCTTGTGGTTCAGACCGTAAAGAATCTATTTGCCTGCATTGTGGGAGAGCTGGTTCCATCCCTGGGTCCGAAAGATCCCCCAGAAAAGAAAATAGCTATCGACTTCAGTATTCTTGCTGGGAAATCCCATGGACAGAGAAGCCTGGTGAGCTACAGTCCATGGGGTCGCAAAGAGTTGGGCAAAACTGAGAGACAACACTCGCATGCCATCTCATGGGACATGCTTGTAAGACACCTTACGAACTTCAGCACTGCAGCAAAGTCAGCGTAGCAGGAAGAGAAAAGTTTCATCTCCTCACCCAGGTTCCCCTTTGTCAAAAGTGTTGATCTTTAGCAGTAACTCCTAAGTGAAGACATTCTTAGGTTATTATCTTTCATAATATACATGACATAATAACCTCCTAGCTAACACACAGTTACAAGATGATGGGGTTGTCAACATCCTTTTGTTACTCTAAATAAATTAACATAATTGGAAGGAAAGTCTACTGCAAAAGATGCAGTAAAAATGCCAAATAAACTTGCTAGTGACCTGTCATAATCATTACCACTATGAGTAAACTCTGTGCAAAATAATTAGAAAGTGACACGGGAGAAAACTGTTTACAGATTAGGTGAGTGTAACCATAAATTTCCATATTAGTACAAATGAAGTGTATTCTTTATGCATATTATTTTGACAGTTTTAATCACAGAATGCCAAAATGTTCTTTTTCCAAATTAAAACTAATTAAAAACTCTCTAAAGAACAATCTGCAACAAACTTAAAATAACTAGAACTACTCAGCAAAAGAGCTCAAGCAGTTGAAAAAAAGAAGTTGCAAAATGTAATGAAAACAATGTAACTCATCAGGAAACTTCGTTCTCAGCTTATTTTTAATTTAATAATATTTCTGAGCTGGCAGATATTATTTTTATTAGCTAGCTATGTTTTATTGTTGTTGTTGTTCAGTTGCTCAGTTGTGTCTGAGTCTTGCAACCCCATGAACTGCAGCATGCCAGGTTTCCCTGTCCTTCACTATTTCCCAGAGCCTGCTCAAACTCAGGTCCATTGAGTCGGTGATGCCACCCAACCATCTCATCCTCTGTCACCCCCTTCTCCTCCTGCCTCAATCTTTCCCAGCATCAGGATCTTTTCCAATGAGTCAGTTCTTTACATCAGATACCCAAAGTATTGGAGCTTCAGCTTCAGCCTCAGTCCTTCCAGTGACTATTCAGGGATGATATCCTTTAGGATTGATTGCTTTAACCTCCTTGTTGTCCAGGGGACTCTCAAGTCTTCTCCAGCACCACTGTTCTAAAGCATCAATTCTTTGGTGCTCAGCCTTCTTTATGGCTCAACTCTCACATCCATACATGACTACTGGAAAAAACATAGCTTTGACTAGACAGACTTTTGTCGGCAAAGTGATATGTCTGCTTTTTAATATGCTGTCTAGGTTCGTCATAGCTTTCCTTCCAAGGAGCAAGCTATGTTCGCCTTTAGACTAAGCTTCAAGTTTCTTTGTAAATGTAACAGATTTTTAGAAGATTCTGTCATGAAGGATGGGAATATTCCTTTTTTATTCATACAACAAATATGCTATGTACCCAGGACCGGAAGACATAAGCAAAGAGACATATTGTTCCTAATAAAAGATGCAAGAGTGAACAGAAGAAAGGGAGCAAGGAGAGAATTAATGAGTAAAATTTCCTGAAATGAAAGGTTTTTACCTGCTTCATTGTTATTCAGTGGCTCAGTCAAGTCTGACTTTGACCCCATGGACTGTAACCCACCAGTCTCCTCTGTCCATGGGATTCTCCAGGCAAGAATTGCCTTTTCTTCCTCCAGGGGATCTTCCTGACCCAAGGATCAAACCCAGGTCTCCTGCATTGCAGGCAGATTATTTACTGTCTCAGCCACCAGGGTAGCCCAATATTCTTTGATGTCCTAGGCAAAAACATATGTCATAATTCATATACCTTTAGAGTAATTTTTAAAAATAAGACCTCCTTTTTAAAGAGAAAATATCATCATCATTTAGCATTTTCAAAAAACAAAACCCAATAACAACTGTTTATAATCTTCAAACAGACACAGGAGTTTTCATAATCAGTAAGCAAAGACCTACAAGTTATCTAACGCTTTCACAGTCATTCAGGCTGGGACAAACCTGTGGTAGCATTTCTTTTATTTATGAAAGTAAAAATCATTTTCATTTGTACTCCAGCACCTGCATACATTTCCTTTATTTGTAATATCTTCCATTAGTGGGTACCTTTGTTGTGACTGATAAATAAACACTGATACATTATTATTAACCAGAGTTTAGAGTTTAACACTAAGGTTCACTCTGTGTTGACCTATCTGTGGGTTTTGATGAATGCATAATACCAGGTATCTGCCATTACAAGATCATACAGAACAGTTTCACCATCCTAAACACACTCTGTGCTTTACCTATATACTTTCTCCTCCCCTCCTTCCCCAAACCCTGGCAATCACTGAACATTTCACTGTTTCCATAGCTTTGTCCATTCTAGAGTGTCATATAGTTAGAATCAAGCACTATAGCTTTTTCAGACTGGCTTCTTTCACTAAGAAATATGCATTTAAGGTTCTTTTTGTTTTTTCCTGTTTCAATAGCTTCTTCTCATTGCTGAAGTATATTCCATTAAATGGATGTACCACACTTTGTTCATCTGTTTTCCTACTGAAGGGCATATCGGTTACTTTCAGTTCTGAAAAATCATTAAAAAAACCACAGTAAACATTGAAGTGCAGGTTTTTGTATGGACAGAAGTTTGTGGCGCCTTTGAATCGATACCAAGGAATGTAACTGCTGACTCATGTAGTAAGAGTTCCCTGACTTTTATGAGAAATCAGCAAAGGCCTTACAAAGTCACTTTGTATTCGCTGGGAACAAATAAGGGTTTCTGTTGTTTCACTTCGTTACCAGCTCTGGTTGTCAGGTTTTTTAGTTTTGTTTTGTGTTTTGGTTTGTAGCCGTTCTAATAGGAATGTAGTGGTACCTCATTGTTTGAATTTGCAATTATCTAAGAATATAAGAGAACTTCCCCACTGGCTCAGTGGTAAAAAAAGCCACCTGCCAATGCAGGAGACACAGGTCCAATCCCTGGGTTGGGAAGATTCCCTGGAGAAAGAAATGGCAACACACTCCAGTATTCTTGACTATAGAATTCCACGAACAGAGGAGCCCAGCGGGCTATAGTCCATGGGAGTCACAAAGGGTTGGACATGACTGAGTGACTGAGCAACAACAGGTTCTTCTCCCCTCAATTCCTCTCCTCAGGAATCACAAGGGATTTCTCTCCTCTCTTCACCCTGAGGACCTCCTGGGTGCTCCCCCTCCCTGTGGCAAAGGCTAGAGTGGGTTCGAATTGGATATTTATTCCCCAGTTTGGTTGACTCTAGTGAAGTCCCAGTTGGTTAGAATCTGGTGAAATAGGTTTTTTTTTTTGAGGTCAGGACTTGTTGAGAAAAACAAAATGCTCTTGTTATATTTCAGAATGGCTACCCCATTCCCGCTCCTCATCAAAAGCAGAAGGGATTTATTTTTAATCTTCATCGGAACCTTGCAGTGCTCCTGGGGATAAAATCCAGAGACATGTGGTGTCTCTCCGCAAGACAGGACACGATAGACTTTTTAACTCCCAAGCTTATCTACAATGAAGCTACAGCAGTTCATCAATGGGGTAAGTTTCTCCACCCTGGAACTGGCTCCAGCGGTGGGCTTCTACTCCCGTGTGCGAAAGAAAATTCTCTCTCATCGCCTGTCACTCACATTTGGGACACAGTGGCTTGCTTTGTATTCTCAACTCTGTGATGCATCTAAGAAGACCTGATGGCTTTCAGTTCATTTATTTCTGGTTGTGAGAAGAGGAATGACTTCTGACCTTCTTACCTATTGTACCCAAAATGATTGATTTATCTCTGACTATCTTCTTTACCTATATGTGGTTTATAGAATATCAAGAAAATAAATATTTGAGATGGTGGTTAGGAATACATCACTGCTTACCCAGATTACTATTTTCTCAATATTATGAAAGCCTCAGGGGCTTATGTCAAGTAGAAATATGTATCATTAATTTTTCATGGTTAAAATTCTCTGTTGATCTCTGTGAAGATTTTCCTGGTATTAAACACAGACAGAAATAATCTCATATGCCTTGAGTATTTACATAGCTGCCCAAAATGTAATTTGGGGGACTTTTTAAAACTTACATTCATGTTGGAAATCATCCCTCTTTTTGGCTGTGTGTCCCAGGATATTTTGTGTCCACTGACACAGAAGTGATCTTACTTCTGCTTTGCTATAGGGTAGTGTTACCTCACTACCCATGAAACAAAGCCTGGATGTGTGCAAACAAATGACATTAGCTTTTCCTAATATTTTAAAACTTACTCTCCAATGTATTATATACTATGACCCAGGGTTCTCTACTTTTTAAGCAACATAACTGTTTTTCAAGATTTTCTCTTCTAGCACATATCTATTTGGGTACTTAATTCTCAAGGTGTTCTAACATGCATTTATCTAAGCTAAACATTATTTCATTCTTTCTGAAAACACATATAAATTCCCCAAAGTCCGCTTTGCTATTGAGGTCTCAGACAAGAAGGTGAAGCCTCCCAGCTGTGATATTATCTAAAAGCAACCACTAAGGATTTTTCTCTTCTCTCCAAATGTGGATATGTTGTTGTTCAGCCGCAAAGTCGTGTCTTATTCTTTGTGACCCCATGGACTAGAGCTTGCCAAGCTTCTCTCTGTCTTTCACTTTTTCTCAGAGTTTTCTCACACTCATGTCCATTGAGTTGATGATGCCATCCAACCATCTCATCTTCTGTCACCCTCTTCTCCTCTTGTCCTTAATTTTTCCCAGGAACAGGGTCTTTTCTAATGAGTCAGCTCTTCACATCAGGTGGCCAAAGTACTGGAGCTTCAACTTCAGCATCAGTCAATGAATATTCATGGTTGATTTCCTTTAGGATTGACTTATTTGATCTCTTTGAGACAAATGAGAGTCCCTTGGACAGCAAGGAGATCAAGTATGGTCATAAGGTAGACCTAAAACCACCTCGTTGTAGGGTAATCACAGTTTTGTGCCAATCAAACATACAAAATGAGCCTTTTTTATTATTAAAAACACAGGTTATTTAGTAAGAAGGAGGTCTTTTCTGAAATCACTGAGGTTGACAGCCTTTCTCAGCAGCCTTGTGTTTCCCCTATCAACTAGAGTGAATGGGTAATAAACCAGAGTGAATAATACAACAGCTACATGAAACCACCTCAGGAAACTGCATCTGGAAAAGACCCTGATGCTGGAAAGGTTGAAGGCAGGAGGAGAAGGGGATCACAGAGGATGACATGGTTGGATGGTATCACTGACTCGATGGACATGAGTTTGAGCAAGCAGGAGTTGGTGATGGACAGAGAAGACTGGTGTGTCCATGGGATTGGAAAGAGTCGGACATGACTGAGTGACTGAACTGAACCAAACCGACATGAAACTAACTACCTCAACCTAAGCAACTCTTACAGGAAACATCTGCAAAAGCGGGTCTTTGCTAAAGCACTGCTCTTCTTGGTGCTCTGACCTGTGGCTTTTCCATAGAGAACTCTGGTGGGGGAGGGAACACTTAAGCAGCCTTCTGGTGCATTCGTTTATGCATTCATCATTCCTCCTCTTCACTGAGCCTTGTATGTCCCAGGCTGTTTTATTGCCCAGAATAAAGTGATGGACAGACAGCAAACACTCTGTTTGCTGAGGAGCAGCTCAGTGACTGGCAGATGCACAAAATCGAACACTTAGGAAAGTTTAAAGTACTGTTGTGGAGGTGAGCCCAAGGGGCTATAGGAGGATGCAGGAAGACCTGATCTCCCCAATTTGAGGGGAAAAAACAGTCTTCACCTAGGAGATGGCATCTCAAACGAATGATATCAGTAATATCCAGATGACAAAAAGGATTGCATTTCAGGCAAAGAGAGACATATGGCAAAGGCTAGAAGATTACATAGTTCGGAATGGCAGCTTGCGCATGATTGGAAACACCGGGAAGTGTGTATTTAAGAGAAAAGACATTTCAACATGTTTATATTTGCATGTGGTAAGTAGCAAAAGCCAGGGGTCAGCAGAGGGGGAAGAGTCCACTGAAATGGATGAAGGCTTTGAGCAAACTGGAAGCAGATGTATTCAATACAGGCTTAAAGTTAAGAGAATGAACCACTAAGAAACACTTTGCTGGGTTTTCAGCTAATGATAAAATCAAAGATCTTCAGTCAAATAAGATTAGAAGAAAAGTAAAATTTTATCACTCATAGCATTAAATATCTGTAAAATAATGGACCACACGATTCATCTGTGGTGAATCCATTAGAAAGCTTAAAGCCTTCGACCATCATCGCCTGGAATTCTAGCATCAACAAGAGCAGGCCATGTATGTTACATAGGTCTGATGGTTGGCAAGGAATAAGCAGTAGGAAATTGTGGAGAAGTGATGAGAAAAGCATTGTCACATCGGCAATGGGCATGGGGCTCACCTGCAATCCAGAGAAGGAAGAGAGGGAAAGGAAATGTGGACAAGGGCTACCTGTCTGGGCTCCATGGAACTGAGATGGGGAAGACTGAGACACAGATATGCAGAGTAAGAAAGGGAGAGATGAAGACAGAGAAGAGATTGTAGAAAGGCAAGAACTGGAATATGGAGCAGTTTCAAAAGATTCAAAAGCTGATGATACTTAAGGTGATTTCCCAAAGGAGTTTTCCCAAATTACCAAGGATGATGACTTGATGTCAGAGAAAATATGGTAATTTTAAGGCACTACATGCAAGACTAACAAAGCCTTCACACTTTGTTCTTGAAATTCATATTCTTAGTTCTCCAGTTAAAATAGTTCCTCTCCACGGGGTCTTCTATGCCTTTCACAAATTCTGGTTCCTAAGTCTTCAAAACACAAATCAAAACAAAACAAATGTCCATTGACAGATGAATGGATAAAGATGTGATACATGTATACAGTAGACTATTACTCAGCCATACAAAAGAATGAAATAATGCCACTTGCAGCAATGTGGATGGGCCTCAAGACTATCAGGCTATAAGTGAAATAAGCCAAATGGAGAAAGACAAATATCATATGATGTTACTTATACGTGGAATCTAACTTTAAAAAATGATACAAATGAGAATCACAGTTCATGTTTAACCTCTTATCACCAATGCTATAAATATGAAGGGCAGAAAAAAATCTAGCTCATTATGTGAATTTCAAAATAGGAACTTTGCTGTTCGATGCTGGTGGAACAGAAGAATTAGCTCTTAGACTGGAAAAAGTGTTGCCCTCTCTTCCTCCCCACAAAGCCCGTCATGAGCAAAGAGTTTTTTTGCCTTCACAGTGCTATATTCTCCAATTAAGAAATAGGTGATGTTTCATCATCTTTTCTCAGGTTCTCTGTGCATGAGGGAGCTTGATTATGCAAATCAGCATTTCTGAGTATCTAGATATGCAAGTGCCCTTGTTTAAAACCTAGGAATGCTGCAGACAACTGAATGGGGTTGACCTGGCATGTTGTTTCACTGTGGTATGTATGTGTGTGTTTGTGCAGGCACGCAGAGGAAACTCCAGTCAGGGCAGGGCAGAAAGAGAAAACGTTCAGTTTAACATGGTTTCCCCATCTTGGGAAGAATCGTTTTGTCTCTGATGTTCCAGTTATTGGTTCCTGAGATTGTTTCATTTTTCTGCTTCCTTGTTTCTGTTTTTCTGACCTCCCACTTTCCCTGGCTCTTTCAGGTGTGCACATGGGCTCAAGTGACCACAACACAAAAATGTCAGGCTATCATTTGGTGCTGAACAGACCCGACCTGATGCAAAAGCAGACGTGTTCACCGCCTGCAAATCCATCTCTCTGGCTCTTTTTCTTTCATGCATTTGATTCTAGCAGCGTTTAGAGGACACCCACTGCATCTCCCCACAGAGCAGGCAAGGACACATGGAGGTGCAGTTGCTTGATGTGGTCAGTAAATAAAACCTGCCCCATCTCAGAGGTTTGGGCTTTCTCGGGGCAGAGAGCCCTCTTTGCCCTGATATCCTGCCTTCTGAGCTGTCCGGTGACCAGCACGGGCTGGGGTGGGGGACTCCAGCTGAGCTAATAGAAAGCAGAGCCAGTTCAAAGCTGCCGTTAAGAAATGAGACAACAGTGATAACGTGAGGACGGAGGGGATTGAGCCAATGCAGTATTGGAGAGCATCTGCCCTCCACCCCAAGGTTGAGTCCATTATGAAGTCGCTTTCCCCCCTTTTTCTGATCCAACGTTCCCTTTAAAAGTCCCTCTGATGCTGGTTCATGAAAGCAATTGTGATAGTCCAAGGGGAGACAGCAATTGCACCACGTGGTACTTGTGTCTAGCTTTCTCCAAATATTCCTCACTAACTAACTAGTCTGAAGCTAGTTATGTGGTAGCAAAGTCTGATGGACTATCAGAAAGCTCTCTAGTCTTCATGACATCCTCTGAAAAGTGTTCAATGAAGTTACCTTACTGAGGAATTATTCCAGCTCCTATGAAGATATTTTCTCCATCCCAAATGTATAAATTAGCTCCCAACTTCAGTTTGAATATGCCTTTCTTGATATGGCAGAATCGACAGGGTCGGCGACCTATATTTGGCAACTTCCACAGCAAGCAAGCATCCTACTGCCTGTGAAAAACGAGCTGCAGAGTCTCCGTCTGTCTTTGTTTTAAATAGTGATTTCCATTACATCATCACACTTCAGCCCAGGGCCTGGAGCTGCAGCACCTCTCACAGCCATGTATGCAGAGTTGGAGGGCGTGGGAAGATGGAGCGGTCCAGGCACCATAATACGCAAGCTCCGATGGCCCATGTTCTCTGCTGCCCTGGTCAGCTCGCCTGTCACTGTTTACAACTCTTACTATTCTTGGTTCTTCCATCAAGTTGCTTTTTCCTGAGGATTTTCCAGCCTTGTTTTATACTATAGCTGCAGCATATGGACAGCTCCTGTCACACAATAAGCACTTAATTATTGCTGGTTATATAAATGCTTGCTAAAAATCAAGGCTAAATGTATAGAACGGCTAAACCAGCTGTGAACAATCCTAAAATAGCCCACATCTGACTGATGTGGACATGCAATGACTTGCCTGATGCATACGTTTCTGGAGCAACAGAAGCAGGACTAGAACCCAGATCCCCAGTAACCTCTCTACTTCTCAAGTCTGTCTCTCCTCTCCTGTCCTTCGCCCATCCACTGAAACCTAATTAGTTGGCTTTAGTCTCAGGAACATCCAGATCTGACAGGTGCTAACCACACTCTTGACTGCCACATGGCTCCAGGCCATTCGGCTTTCTTACAAGAATTGCTGCAAAAGATCGTTTCCACTTGACATCTCTTACAACTGGAAGCCTCAAAACACATTCACTTTGCTCTACAGTAGAAACTAATACATCTTTGTAAAGCAAGTATCCTCCAATAAAAATTAATTTTAAAATTTGTCACATTATATTACTCTTCTGCTCAAAACCCCCAGATTCTTCCCAACTCCTTCAGAGTAAAAGGTGAAATCCTTATAGTGACTTATGTAATCTGGCACCTCCTCCACCTCTCTGTCCATCCGCTTCCGTGTCTCTCCTTCATCCTGCTCAGCCTTACTGGCCTCTCTGCTGTGTCCTCTGGCTTCAGGACCTTTGCACTGTTCTTATCTTCTGCCTGGACATTCTACCCAAGATCTTGAAACAGTCTTCTCCATTGCTTCCTCCCGACCTCACTCAATTATCCCCATCACATAGGTCTGTCCTTTGAGGGAGGGGGTTCAGCGTAGGGAACACGTGTATACCTGTGGCGGATTCATGTTGATGTATGGCAAAACCAATACAGTATTGTAAAGTAATTAACCTCCAATTAAAATAAATAAATTTGTATTAAAAATGAAAGAAAATCTCATACACTGGGGCTGCTGCACAAGTGTGGGAACCCTCGCAATACTTTTGATGGGTTCCCCTCTGCCTGTAATGCAGGGGACATGGGTTCAATTCCTGGGTTTGGGAAGATCCCCTGAAGGAGGAAATGGCAGCCCACTCCAGTATTCTTGCCTGGAAAATCCCATAAACAGAGGAGCCTGGCAGGCTACAGTCTATGGGGTCACAAAGAGTTGACAAGACTTAGTTACCAAACAACAGCAACATTAACAACTATCACCACCCTTCAAAGGAACTCTAACTAGACCAAAATAAATTTTTGCTCTGTGGATAAAATTTAAGTGAAGTTTTATGTGTCCTGTGTTCTTGAAAAAATATGTTTCCCGTAATTCTAGAGAATTTGGAGACAGATGCAGGTGCCACATGCTGAAATCCAGAAATAAGATTGATTAGCCTAGAAATCAATGCACAGAAGTGCAAAGATTCATCTGTCCTTATGTCTTCAACTATTATGAAGAAGTATTATCCCAGGGGAAAAATAAGTCAAGAAGGAACTGGATGTATGAAACAGTTATTCCGTGACAGAAAGTTAATAGACAGGCAGTCAGGTGTTTGGTGGTTGTGACAAGCAGTGTGATAGTCTGTGAATTTTTAAGAGTGTTCTTTTTTTATTTCACCAGCCAGAAATTTTTTCTGGAGCGGAGAGTGGAGGATAGGATACCCCTCAATATCAGAGGGAAAATGAACATGAAGGCAGCATTGTGAGCTTCATCTGGCAGTCATAGGAGACCAGACAAGCTTAATGCATTATTTACTAGAAAGTTATGAAATCACAGAATGCACTGATATATAAATTCACAGTACAGGAGAGTCAGCTTTTTAAGTGAAAGCAGGCTGAAGGCTTTTTGGTTGCATTAAAAACTCCTGGTGCCAAAATGCAAACCAACAGACGACTATGCAGACTATGACTTGATTTGAGAAGGTTTTAGCTTTAATAGTATAATTGAAGACAACATTTGTATGTCATAACAGCAAGAGGGACTGTAGAAAGAGCAGAAAGGAAGCCTGCATGTCCTTGGGCAATTTTCATAGACTCAGCTACTCTTCACTCTCCTCATTTTTAAATTAAGAAAGTAAGACCTTTACTTTGTAAAATGATACCAATTTTGAAGACTTTGGTACATTTAGGAACACAGTGATCGGCAAGAAGTGGACACTGAAGGATATAAATTATGTTAGTGAGATCTATTTATGTAAACAAACATCTTAAAGAAGGGAAATTTATGCCCTGCATTGGGCAGATGAGGGAGGGCAGAGAACTCTTCCTGCATCTGTCGGTTCTCAGTTATCTATGGTTCAAAGTAATCTTCATGCATATATCTCACTCTGGATGACAGATACGTGTCCAGGAAGAGCTGAGCCATAAACAAGTTTGAGCGCCAAAGAACTGATGCTTTCAAATTGTGGTGTTGGAGAAGAACCTTGAGAGTGCCTTGGACTTCAAGGAGATCAAACCAATCAATCCTAAAGGAAATCAACCCTTAATATTCATTGGAAGGACTGTTGCTGAAGCTGAAGCTCCAACAGTCTGGCCACCTGATGCGAAGAGCTGACTCATTGGAAGGGACCCTGAAGCTGGGAAAGATTGAGGGCAGGAGGAAAAGGGAGTGACAGAGGACGAGATGTTTAGATAAGCGTTACTGACTATGGCCATGAATTTGAACAAACTCTGGGAGATAGTGAAAGATACGAAAGGCTGGAGCGCTGCAGTTATGGGGCCACAAAGACTTGAATGTGACTTAGTGACTGAGAAGCAACAATCCAGGAAGAACTTTCTTTGAATCTGTGTCCTCAGGTATTTCCAGGTTTGTTATCTCTGGGAGGCATCTCTCAATTGTTTTCAAACACAATTCAAAAGAGTCTCTTAGAAGATCAGTTGCTTAGAATTTTTGTCTAGCTTTAAGAGAGGTTAAATGAATTTGCAGTTCAGCTTTTCTTAAAGCAGAACTCATGTATACATCTCCAGGACCTCACCATGCATTTATTCATTGTGTTCATCATTAAGATATTATGGGGTGGTCTAGCACCAGACTAGACCTCCCAGTAGTAATGAATAGTAATACTGTGGTAAGGAGTATAATCCTCTGTATAAATATGGAAAGAATTCTTGCTCTTTTGGAGTCTGATTAACTCTTTCATAAAAGATTGTTTCCAAATATTTTAGTGGGAGGTTATTTGCTATATGAATTTTAAGTGTTTACAAAATTATAAACAGCAAGAAATCACAACTCAGAAATTCTAGGATTCCTTGTTCATCAGGGTCACAGAAAGGATTTAACCCACAAATGAGACTGAATAATGTGAGGTGTTTCAGTGTCTGGGTCCTTCTTTAACACTCCCATTCCAGAATCATCTTGCATTCAAGTTATAAGGCACACTGCTTGGTTTCTATGCTTTTCAGCAAAAAAATCTATTATTAAATTTCCCTTGATTCAAAAAAAGAAAACCACCCAAAGCAAACAAAAAACAGGTGAGGTTGACAGTGTTTTTCTATGATTATGTTCCTTCTGCTCCTTCCAGCCTATAAATTTAAGGTAATTAGCTTTTCCAAACTATGACCCTGAGGGAATAAGTGGTTCCAACAAGCCCTGGCAAACCTCTGTGATTCAAGATTCAAGGACTCAGCTCTGTGACTGTGACTTGGTCCCCCCCTTTAAGAGTCCCCTTTTCATCCACTGCACAGTGCTTCAGAAAACATGTACATCTTTGAAGAAATTCCTTTAGTTTTGTTGTTTGGGGCTCCCCTGGTGGTTCAAAGAGTAAAGAATGTGCCTGCAATGCGGGAGACCCAGGTTCTATTTCTAGGTCTGGAAGATATTTTGGAGGAGAAAATAGCAACCCACTCCAGTATTCTTGGCTGGAGAATCCCATGGACAGAGGAGACTGGTGGGTTACAGTCCATGGGGTCGCACAGAGTCAGACACGACTAAGCTACTAACACTTAGTTGTTTTAAAAGCTGGATATTGTTAGGGCTTCCCTGGTGGCTCAGGGGTAAAGAGTCTGCCTGCCAATGCAGGAGACATGGGTTTGATCCCTAGTCTGGGAAGATCTCACGTGCCATGGCGCAACTAAGACCAAGTACCACGACTATTGAGCCTGTGCTCTAGAGCTCAGGAACCACAACTACTGAAGCCCCAGCACTCTAGAGCCTGTGCTCTGCAGCAAGAGAAGCCACCGCAATGAGAGCCCACGCATCACAACTAGAGAGAAGCCCCTGCTTGCAGCAACTCGAGAAAAGTCCTCAAGCAATGAAGACCCAGCACAGCCAAAAATTTTTCAAAAGAAAAAAGTTTTTAAAAATTGGGCATTGTTGGAGTGTAACTTTAAACATTGTGAATCCCCATATGTACACCTGTAATGTTACATCAATCAGCTACACTTCAGTTTTTTTTTAAGTTGGATGTTACTGGAATCCAGGCATAGAAAGGAAGGTATACATTTAAAGGCTGATGTAACTTCCAAACAGCTTGACTGTACTCCAAACGAACATTGCTGCTGCTGCTGCTAAGTCGCTTCAGTTGTGTCTGACTCTGTGCGACCCCACAGACAGCAGCCCACCAGGCTCCCCCATCCCTAGGATTCTCCAGGTAAGAACACTGGAGTGGGTTGCCATTTCCTTCTCCAACGCATGAAAGTGAAAAGGGAAAGTGAAGTCACTCAGTCGTATCGGACTCTTTGCGACCCCATGGACTGCAGCCCACCAGGCTCCTCCGGAGGTCCATGGGATTTTGAGGCAAGAGTACTGGAGTGGGTTGCCATTGCCTTCTCCAAAACGAACATTATATGTAGTCAAATGCTACCGTCTCCGATAACGCTTGCTATCCGCATTCCTGCCTTTGCTGGCCGAGGGCCACTGGCTGCAGTGAATCATGCCGAACTTCAGGATGGTTTGTGACAGTAAAAAATGAGGAGAGTGAGACCACAAAGGGTGCCTCCACCTGCGCCTGGCTGGGAGTCTGTGGCTTCCAGATGCAGGGACAATCAGACAGATGCTGGTCTGCGAGTCCCAAAGCATCTCCGCTCCTGCTGTCCTTCAGTGTGTGCCAGTTTTCACCTCTTCTCCAGAGCACCTCACAACCATCACGGCATTCAGTACTGTGGATGGTGCACCTGTGCTTCCAAAAGTGCTTATGGCTTTTTTAATCTCTTAATAAACAAATCCGGTGGCACCATAGGTGAGACAAGCTTCTCAGTAATTAAACCTCTGTTTCATGTCCATGTCCACTATGGAATTGCTTTGGTAATACTCATACCTTTTAAAAAAGTGACAAATAAGAGACCCTTGCCCCATTCATAGCACCTTTGCTTTGCAAACGCAATTACAGTTTGTAATCTGTAAAGGATGATTCACTTCCTTGCTCCACACACATTCCAGATAGTCCTCACCCCTCATGTCAGGTTCTGAAAGGAGGTTTAGGGTTGGGCTTCCCTGGTGGCTCAAATGGTAAAGAATCTGCCCGCAATGCAGGAGACCCAGGTTTGATCCCTGGGTCAGAAAGATTCCCTGAAGGAGGAAATGGCAACCCACTCCAGTATTCTTGCCTGGAGAATCCCATGGACAGAGGAACCTGATGGACTATGGTCCATAGGGTCACAAAGAGTTGGACACGACTGGAGCAACTTAGCACGCATGCAGCCAGTGATGAAACGGACTTGTGGGAGTGGCTGGTGGAATTTGCCTTTTCACCTTGTAATGGCAATTGATTTTCAGATTTCAGAGAAGCAGAGTAGGATAAAAGACATGCTCCTGACTGAAACTTAATCTCTGATGATTCAGCAGGATCTCACAGGCTCTGGGGTCATTCCTGGAAGCATTCATCATCATGTGGTGGCTGTGCAGGTAATGGAGATTTCTGGTTGAAGGGTTTGTGTTTCCTCTGCTCATTTAAGACTCGTATGTGGTTGTCAAGAAGAGAAGAGAAAGGCGTTAAAAAATTTAGTGGATGACTTCAAGGAGGATGAAGGGAATTTGTATTCATTCGTTGTGGTGGCTGAATTGTTTTCTGCTCTCTCACATGTATTAACCTTCCACCCTCTTTCTGCAGCCTTGTAACAGATTCATTATTACTTTTTTTAATGATAAAAGTGTTTGGACCAAGTGTTTCATTAAAAGGACAAGCCTGAGCAGGTCCTGAGCACAAAGCCTCCAGTTCTTTGAAGCAGAAAGTTAATGCTCACAGGAATTTGCATGTCCTTTGCGTCCACCAGGACAATAACACATGAATCTTTGCCACTCTCACTGGGGTCAGGGTGAACAGGAAATAAAAGGAAAATAAGAGAAGCGAGGGCTGTCCTTTCAAGGCAAGCGGTAGGGGTCTTGAAGCAAGTGCCCTGTTCAGTGTAGCATTCACCAGCCTTCTCAAATACTTGTGATTAATTCTGCACAGTAAGAGGACTGCCAAAGAAACCCAAGACTGGAAACACAATTGAATGAGAAATCCGGAGCCCACAAAGAACTCATGCTGCCTTTAATAATGCTAGACCTTCCTCCCTAACTGCCTGCCGGTCATCTCCAAAGGCTCTTACATTCATCGTGACAATGAAGGAAATTTATCATCTTCTTCCCAAATGCGGTCCTCCTCTTTTCTACCTCATTTCACCCCAAGAGGAGGAATTAATCAACTCATCCTCTGAATTACTTCTCTACCTAGTTTATTGTATGGAGGCTTTGATTACCACATTTTACCTGTGAGTAAGGCAGAATATCATGATATATTCACATCTGGCAAGGCAGTGGGCAGACCAACACTCTGGGAGCAGGGGCTCAGTCATTCATTTCTGCATCCACAGCATTTTGCATAGTGTGGACCTCAGAAAACAGTTTAAAATAAGAAGAGCTAAACATGGAACTCTGCTTAATGTTATGTGGCAGCCTAGATAGGAACAGGGTTTGGGGGAGAATGGATACTTTGTATGGCTGAGTCCCTTTGCTGTTCACCCGAAACTATCACATTAATCAAACCTATCACAACATCATTAATCAGCTTTACTCCAGTGCAAAATAAAAAGTCCAAACACAAATGTTTGGATAGAATCAGAACATCATGAAGGTTAAACAAAAATAAGAAGAGCTAAGATGTGCCGAGACAATGTCAGCGCTTAGTCCACAGTGAGGGCGACAAGAACTTAGTTTTCTTAGGCCCAAGGAGGCACCCTCGCACCTTCAGGAGAACTTGTTGTTCCACCTACAGGGAGGAAGACACTTCCTGTTACTGCCACAACGACTAAGAGGCCGGTTTTGCCACAGTTTCTCACAAACGTTTTTTCTAGATACAGAGGAGTCTGTTTCAGTGTTTCTGAGTGAAGTCCTGGATTCAGATGGCTGTGGATGTATAGCAGTGAAGGTCAATTACGTTTAAAAGATTAAGGAACTGAGAAGCTCAGTGGCTGCATGAGTGATACATGCTTACTGTAAAAAATAGACAATAAGACAAAATAAAAAGAGAGGTGATGTCAGAAACATGGCAGACTAAAAGGTTACTTTTGTCTCTTCCCTTCAGTCTACAACCAGTAAAGCATCTACAGCTCAACAAAGGTGCCTCTTCCCAGCACAATAGGATGCTGGAGAATTCCACACATCTGTACATCTAAAGGTGGTTAGATGATGGAGTAGGAGGATGTGCGCTCATCATCTCCTGCAAGAACTCCAAAATTGCAACTTGCTGCTGAATAACCATTGACAGGAGAATGTTGGATCTCACCAAAAAAGATACCCCATGTCCAACGGCAAAGGAGGAGAACCAACAAGATGGTAGGAGGGGCAAAATCATATTTAGAATCAAACCCCATACCCACGAGATATGCTTGGAGGGCTCAAACAAGAACTTGTGTGCACTAGGACTCAGAGACCCCACAAGAGACTGAGCCAGACCTGCCTTTGAGTGTTTGAATGTCTCCTGTGGAGTCACAGGTCAGCAGTGGCCTGCCCCAGGGACAGGGGCTCTGGGTGAAACAGACCTGGGAGGTGCTGCGTGTGGCATAAATCCTCTTGGAGGAGGTCACCATTAGCCCCACCATACAGCCACTGAACAGATGACTCACAAACACAGAACAATTATATCAAAGAAGTTTTTGCTCTGTTAAGAAAGTTCTAAAGCCCACAACAGATTCCCCAACCTGGGGATCTGGCAAAGGGACAGAGAACCTCTAGGGAATTTGACTTTGAAGGCCAGTGGGATTTGATTACAGAACTTCCAAAGGACTAGGGAAACAGACTCTTGGAGGGCACAAACAAAATCTTATGTACACAAGACTCAAGAGAAGGGCAGCAGTGACTCACAAGAGACTGACCCAGACTTGTCTGTGAGTGTCCAGGAGTCTCTGGCAGAGGCATGGGTCAACAGTGGCTGGCCGTGGCATCAGGGGCACTGACTACAGCAATCCTGGGAGCCGTGGTGTGCTGGTATAAGTCCTTTTGAAGCAGGACTTTAACCCTACCATAGTTTGAACACAGCCTGGCCCATTAACAGAAAATCTGATTAAAAATTTACTAAGCATGGCCCCACCCATCAGAGCAAGACCCAGATTCCCCCACAGCCAGTCCCTCCCATCATGAAGCTTCTATTTTTGCCTGGAGAATCCCATGGATAGAGGAGTGTCAACTAAACAAACAAACAAACAAAAATGATGCGCAACTTGAGAGTTGTGAGTTAAGTTTTATTTGGGGAAAAATGAGGACTTCAGCCTAGCAGGCAGCATCTCAGATAGCTCTGAGAGAGTGCTTCAAAACAGCAGTGGGGGAAAGTCAATATATAAGGTTTTGATGAAGGGGAGTTCAATACCATGAAGCACCCAAAAGATTTTTTGTTAGTCATGAGGATCTGATGTCACCATGAAGGGATTTAGTGCTTCTCTAGATATAAGGAGATATAACATTGAGATCATAAAATCTGTTCCTAAAAACATCCAACTATCTAAAGACCTGTCCCACCAGATACCCTGGAGCACAGAGAGCCTCACTCCACCCTGAACTCTCTCAGGGTTTGTTGAAGGTCAACAGCTATAGCAGCAGGGGTTCAATCTCCTGTAGAAGCAGATGACAAGTGTCTTTGTTGTTCAGTCATTGGCAATGCTCTTGGTAAGTGCCAATTTGTAGTTGACAGGAGCCTGGCCAGCTACAGTTCATGGGGTTGCAAAGAGTCAGACACAACTAAGCAACTAACACACACAGTGGATGCAACTGGTGATAGAAGTAAAGTCTGATGCTGTAAAGAAAAATTTTGCAGAGGAACCTGGAATGTAAGGTCCATCAATCAAGGCAAATTGGAAGTGGTCAAACAGGAGCTGGCAAGAGTGAACGTCAACACTTTAGGAATCAGTGAACTAAAATGGACTGGAAAGGGTGAATTTAACTCAGATGACCATTATATCTACTACTGTAGGCAAGAATCCCTTAGAAGCAATGAAGTAGCCATCATAGTCAACAAAAGAATCCAAAATGCAATACTTGGATGCAATCTCAAAAACAACAGAATGATCTCTGTTCATTTCCAAGGCAGATCATTCAATAGAACAGTAATCCAAGTCTATGCCCCAACCAGTAATGCTGAAGAAGTTGAAGTTGAATGGTTCTATGAAAACCTACAAGATCTTCTAGAACTAACACTAAAAAAAGAGGTCCTTTTCATCATAGGGGACTGGAATGCAAAGGTAGGAAGTCAAAAGATAACTGAGTAACAAGCAAGTTTGTCTGTAGAGTACAAAATGAGGCAAGGCAAAGGCTAACAGAGTTTTGCCAAGAGAAATTCTGGTCATAGCATATACCCTCTTGCAACAAGACAAGAGATGATCTACACATGAACATCACCAGATGATCAATAATGAAATCAGATTGATTATATTCTTTGCAGCCAAAGATGGAGAAGCTCTATACAGTCAGCACAAACAAGACCAGGAGCTGACTATGGCCCATATCATGAATTCTTTAATGCCAAATTCAGACTTAAATTGAAGAAAGTAGGGAAAACCACTAGACTATTCAGGTATGACCTAAATCAAATTACTTATGATTATACAGTGGAAGTGACGAATAGATTCAAGGGATTAGATCTGATAGACAGAGTGCCCAAAGAACTATGGATGGAGGTCTGTAACATTGTACAGGAGGCTTTGATCAAAACCATCCCAAAGAAAAAGAAAGGCAAAATGGCTGTCTGAGGAGGCCTTACAAATAGCTGTGAAAAGAAGAGAAGTGAAAAGTGAAGGAGAAAAGGAAAGATATACCCATTTGAATGCAGAGTTCCAAAGAACAGCAAGGAGAGAAAAGAAAGCCTTCCTAAGTAATCAGTGCAAAGAAATAGAGGAAAACAATAAAATGGGGGAAGACTAGAGATCTCTGCAAGAAAATTAGAGATACCAAGGGAACTTTTCATGCAAAAATGGGCTCAATAAAGAACAGAAGCAGTATGGACCTAAGAGAAGCAGAATATGTTAAGAAGAGGTGGTAAGAATACACAGAAGAACTATACAAAAAAGATCTTAATGACCCAGATAACCATGATAGTGTGATCACTCACCTAGAGCCAGACATTCTGGAGTCCGAATTCAAGAGGGACTTAGGAAGCATCACTACAAACAAAGCTAGTGGAGTTGATAGAATTCCAGCTAAGCTATTTCAAATCCTAAAAGATGATGCTGTGTGAGTGCGGCACTCAATATGCCAACAAATTTGGAAAACTCAGCAGTGGCCAGAGGACTGGAAAAGGTCAGTTTTTATTCCAATCCCAAAGAAAGGCAATGCCAAAAAATGCTCATACTATCACACAATTGCCCTCATCTCACATGCTAGCAAAGTAACACTCAAACATCTCCAAGCTAGGCTTCAACAGTACATGAACTGAGAAATTCCAGATGTTCAATCCAGATTTCAAAAAAGCAGAGGAACCAGAGATCAAATTGCCATCATCTGTGGTATCATAGAAAAATCAAGAGAATTATAGGAAGGCATCTTTCTGCTTCCTTGACTACACTAAAGCCTTTAACTGTGTGGACCACAACAAACTGTGGAAAATTCTTAAACAGGTGGGAATACTAGACCAACTTACTTGTTTCCTGAGAAACCTGTATGCTGGTCAAGAAGCAACATTAAAACTGGACATGGAACAACGTACTGGCTCCAAATGAGGAAAGGAGTAAGTCAAGGCTGTATATTGTCACCCTGCTTATTTAACTTCTATGCAGAGTACATCATGTGACATGCCAGGCTGGATGAAGCACAAGCTGGAATCAAGATTGCTGGGAGATATATCAATAACCTCAGATATGCAGATGACACCACCATTATGGCAGAAATCAGAGAGAAACTAAAGACGCTCTTGAGGAAGGTGAAACAGGAGAGCAAAAAGTTTGCTTAAAACTCAACGTTCAAAAAACTAAGATCATGGCATCCAGTCCCATCATTTCATGACAAATTGACAGGGAAAAAATGGAAACAGTGACAGATTTTATTTTCTTGGGCTCCAAAATCACTGCAGATGGTGACTGCAGCCATGAAACTAAAAGACACTTAGTCCTTGGAAGAAAAGCTATGACAAACGTAGGCAGCATATTAAAAAGCAGAAACATTACTTTACTGACAAAGATCTGTCTTGTCAAAGCTATGGATTTTCTAGTAGTCATGTATGGATGTGAGAGTTGGACTATTAAAAAAAGATGACTGCTGAATAATTGATGTTTTTGAACTGTTAGAAAAGACTCTTAAAAGTCCCTTCAATCCTAAAGGAAATCAGTTCTGAATAGTCATTGGAAAGGACTGATGATGAAGCAGAAACTCTGACACTTTGGCCACCTGAAGTGAAGAACTCACTCCTCAGAAAAGACCCTGGTGCTGGGAAAGATTGAGGCAGGAGAAGAGGATGACCGAGGATGAGATGATTGGATGGCATCACCGACTCGATAGACATGAGTTTGAGCAAGCTTGAGGAATTAATGATGGACAGGGGAGCCTGTCATGCTGCAGTCCATGGGGTTGCAAAGAGTTGCACATGACTGAACGATTAAACTGAAGATGCACTGAACATTGTGTGTCAGTCACCATTCTAAGTGTCAGGTCACCTACTCTGTATATTAGCCTTTGAAACAGGCACATCATTGCCCAGAATTCACAGGTGAGAAACCGAAGGAAGGAAAGTTTACATAGTTCTTCTGGGGTCATATACCTAGTAATGGTAGGAACCATGTTTTGAATCCAGGCAATCTGCCCACAGGGTGCTTGGTTCTTTTTTTTTTTTTTTTTTTTAACTTTACTGGAGTACAGTTGTTGGAGAATTCTGACAAAACGTGGTCCACTGGAGAAGGGAATGGCAAACCACTTCAGTATTCTTGCCTTGAGAACTCCATGAAGAGTATGAAAAGGCAAAAAGATAGGACACTAAAAGATGAATTCCCCAGGTCAGTAGGTGCCCAATATGCTGCTGAAGATCAGTGGAGAACTAACTCCAGAAAGAATGAAGAGACAGAGCCAAAGCAAACACACACACACACACACACACACACACAGTTCTGGATGTGACTAGTGATGGAAGTAAAGTCTGATGCTGCAAGGAGCAATATTGCATAGGAAGCTCCAAGGTCAGGTCCATGAATCAAGACAAATTGGAAGTGGTCAAACAAGAGATTTTAAGAGTGAACATCGACATTTTAAGAATCAGCTAACTAAAATGGGCTGGAATGGGTGAATTTAGCTCAGATGACCATTATATTTACTATTGTGGGCAAGAATCCCTTAGAAGAAATGGAGTAGGCATCATAGTCAACAAAAGAGTCTGAAATGCAGTACTTGGATGCAATCTCAAAAACGACAGAATGATCTCTGTTTGTTTCCAAAGCAGACCATTCAATGTAACAGTAATCCAAGCCTATGCCCTGACCAGTAATGCTGAAGAAGCTGAAGTTGAATGGTTCTATGAAGACCTACAAGACCTTCTAGAACTAACACCCCAAAAGATGCCCTTTTCATTATAGGGCACTGGAATGCAAAAATTAGGAAGTCAAGAAATAACTGGAGTAAGGACAAACTTGGCCTTGGAGTAGAATGAAGCAGGGCAAAGGCTAACAGAGTTTTGCCAAGAGAAACTGGTCATAGCAAACACCCTCTCCAACAACACAAGAGAAGACTCTACACATGGACATCACCTGGATAGTCAATTCGAAATCAGATTGATTATATTCTTTGTAGCCAAAGATGGAGAAGATCTATACAGTCAGCAGAAACAAGACTGGGAGGTGACTGTAGCTCAGATCATGAACTCCTTATTGCCAAATTCAGACTTAAATTGAAGAAAGTGGGGAAAACCAATAGACTATTCAGGTATGACCTAAATCAAATCCCTTATGACTATCCAGTGGAAGTCACAAATAGATTCAAGCCATTAGATCTGATAGACAGAGTGCCTGAATAACTATGGACAGAGGTTTGTACATTGTACAAGGGGCAGTGATCAAAACCATCCCAAAGAAAAAGAAAGGCAAATGGTTGTCTGAGGAGGCCTTTCAGATAGCTATGAAAAGAAGAGAAGTGAATGGCAAAGGAAAAAAGGAAAGATATATCCATTTGAATGCAGATTTCCAAAAATAGCAAGGAGAGATAAGAAGCCTTCCTCAGTGATCAATGAAAAGAAATAGAGGAAAACAACAGAATGGAAAAGACTAGAGATCTCTTCAAGAAAATTAGAGATATCAAGGCAACTTTTCATGCAAAGATTGGCTCAATAAAGAACAGAAGTGGTATGGACCTAAAAGAAGCAGAAGATACTAAGAAGAGGTGGCAAGAATACACAGAAGAACTGTACAAAAAAAGATCTTCACGACCCAGATAATCACGATTGTGTGTTCACTCATCTAGAGCCAGACATCCTGGAATGTGAAGTCAAGTGGGCCTTAGGAAGCATCACTAAAATCAAAGCTTGTGGAGGTGATGAAATACCCGTTGAGCTATTTCAAATACTAAAAGATGATACTGTGAGAGTGCTGCACTCAATGTGCCAGCAAATTTGGGAAACTCAATAGTGGCCACAGGACTGGAAAAGATCAATTTTCATTCTAATCCCAAAGGAAGGCAATGCCAAAGAAAGCTCAAACTACCACACAAGTGTACTTATCTCACATGCTAGCAAAGTAATGCTCAAAATTCTCCAAGTCAGGCTTCAATAGTACTGTGAACTTCCAGATGTTCAATCTGGATTTCAAAAAGGCAGAGGGACCAGAGATCAAATTGCCAACATCCGTTGGATCATCAAAAAAGAGAGAATTCCAGAAAAAACATCTACTTCTGCCTTATTGACTATGCCAAAGTCTTTGACTGTCTGAATCACGACAAACTGTGGAAAATTCTGAAAGAGATGGAAATACCAGACCACCTAACCTGTCTCCTGAGTAATCTGTATGCAGGTCTAGAAGCAACAGTTAGAACTGTACGTGGAACAACAGACTGGATCCAAATTGGGAAAGGAGTATGTCAGGGCTGTATGTTGTCACCCTGCTTATTTAACTTATATGCAGAATACATTATGAGAAGTGCTGGACTGGATGAAGCACAAGCTGGAATCAAGATTACTGGGAGAGATATCAATAACCTCAGATATGCAGATGACCGAACTAAAGAACTTCTTAATGAAAGTGAAAGAGGAGAGTGAAAAAAAATTGGCTTAAAACTCTACATCCAGAAAACTAAGATCGTGGCATCTGATCCCATCACTTCATGGCAAATACATGGGGAAATAATGGAAACAGTGACAGACTTTACTTTTCTGGGCTCCCAAATTACTGCAGATGGTGACTGCAGCCATGAAATTAAAAGATGCTTCCTCTTGGAAGAAAAGTTATAACCAACCTTACACAGCATATTACAAAGCAGAGGCATTACTTTGTCAATGAAGTTCCATCTAGTCAAAGCTTTGGTTTTTCCAGTGGTCATGCATGGATGTGAGAGTTGGACTATAAAGAAAGCTGAGTGCCAAAGAATTGATGCTTTTGAACTGTGGTGTTAGAGAAGACTCTTGAGAGTCCCTTGGACAGCAATGAGATCCAAACAGTCCATTGTAAAGGAAATCAGTCCTGAATATTCACTGGAAGGACTGATGTTGAAGCTGAAACTCCAATACTTTGGCCACCTGATGCTAAGAACTGACTCATTTGAAAAGACCCCAGAAGGGGATGACAGAGGATGGGATGGTTGGATGGCATCAATGACTCAACGGACATAAGTTTGAGTAAATTCCTGGAGTTGGTGATGGACAGGGAGGCCTGGTGTGCTGCAGTCCATGGACTCACAAAGAGACAAGACTGAGTGACTGAACTGAACTGAACAGTTGCTTTACAATGGTGTGTCAGTCTCTGCTGTACAGCAAAATGAATCAGCTCTATGTATACATATAGCCCTTCTGATTTGGATTTCCTTCCCATTCAGGTATCAGAGAGCACTGAGTGCAGTTCCCTGGGCTCTGCAGCAGGTTCACATTAGTCTTCCGGTTTATACATAGTATCAATAGTGTGTATGTTTCAATCCCAGTCTCCCAGTTCATCCCAGTCCTCTTTCCCCCTTGATATCCACACATTCGTTCTCTATAGTCATGTCTCTATTTCTACCTTGTAAATAAGAGCATCTTTACCAATTTTTCATATTCCACATATGTGTTAATATGCAAAGTTTTTTTCTCTTTCTGACTTAGTTCACTCTGTATGACAGTCTCTAGATCCATCCACATCTCTACAAATGACCCAATTCCATTCTTTTTCATGGCTGAGTAATGCTCCATTGTACATATGCACCACATCTTCTTTATCCACTCCTCTGTTGATGGACATTTAGACTGCTTCCATGTCCTGGTTATTGGAAATGGTGGTGCAATGAACATTGGGCTGCATGTTTCTTTTTGAATTGTGGTTTTCTCTGAGAATATGTCCAGTAGTGGGATTGCTGTGTCACATGGTAGCTCTATCTTTAGTTTTTTAAGGAACCTCCATACTGCTTGAGCTCTTCACAATGTTTCATTAGTGTGTCTTCCAATGCATTTTTTTCATCTCTCTCTGTATTTCCATCTGACATAAGAGCCTGTATGTTCAATAGCTTGAGGTATCTGGGTGTACTCAGTCATATCCGACTCTTCTGTGACCCCATGGACGATAACCTGCCAATTTCCTCAGTCCATGGGATTTCCAGCACAAGAATACTGGAGTGGGCTGCCATTTTCTATTCTAGGGAATCTTCCCAACCCAGGGATTCAACCTGCGTCTCTTGCATCCCATGCATTGCCAGGTGGCTTCTTCACCACTGCACCATCTGGGAATTACCAGCAGTTGGCCTCTACTAGTTGGTCCTCTCAGCTGAGAGTCTCTGTTCTCTCCCACACTGAGTGTTGGTCCATTAACAGGGTGAGCTTACTTTGCCTAAACCCTGATCGATTATTGTATCCTAACAATACCTTACTTCACTCCCGATACTGGACTTCTCCAGCACCTGCCTCAGTGCAGACACTGTCACGTAATCCTGGGTAACATAGGTGCTAAACAAACATACATTGAACTAAATGTCACTTTTAACAACATGGAAAACATGGTATCTTGAAAAATTATGTCTTTAAACCACATAAAATGCTGGAAAAGGAACAGACACACACAAAGCAGAAACAAAAAGTTTAAACACTGAGCTCACCCGGACTTCCCAGGTGGCTCAGACGGTAAAGCGTCTGTCTACAATGCGGGAGACCCGGTTTCGATTCCTAGGTTGGGAAGATCCCCTGGAGAAGGAAATGGCAATCCATTCCACGACTATTGCCTGGAAAATCCCATGGACAGAGGAGCCTGGTAGGCTATAGTCCATGGGGTCACTAAGAGTCGGACACGACTGAGCGACTTCACTTCACTTCACTGTTCTGCAGCTCAAGACCATCACAGAGAAGCTTTTTGAATAGGCAACAAAATCCAAAATATATTAGGATTGAAAGAAAACAGACAAGACTATAATTCTGTTTTCCTTCTTTGAGCTTTTCACCATGCCTTGAGGCTTATGGGATCTTAGTTCCCTGACCAAAGGCTGGGCCCAGGGCCGCTGCACAGGGAGCCCCAGTCCTAACCACTGGGCCGCCAGGGACTCCCTCATCCTGTGTTCTTATAAAATAAACAGAGAGAATTAGCAGGAAACACACAGAGGTGATAAGGGAATTTAGCAATTTTGCTGTATAGACAATATATAGACTAAAAATCAATGACATTTCTATACATCAACAAAATGCAACGTAGCTTTTTAAAAGAGAATTGTGAAAAGGAGTATATAATCCAGGTGGATAAAACTTCAAAGCCTTTTTGATAGAAAGCAAGTATTAATAAATGGAACAAAATGCTGTGTCTAGAAACTAAAAGATGCTTTAAAATTGTCAGTTATTCTCAAATTAATGTGAAGATTTCAGTGTAAACCCAATTAAAATTTCAACATATTTTCTTGAACTTTTTGAAACTTAACATGCTAAAACCCTAAGATGTATGTGGAAGGATGCACAGCCCAGGGACCATCCCACTCTGCTTTGGGATAGCAGAGGAAACCTGTACCACACCCCTTTGTCCCCACCTCCACAGATGCAAAATCCAAGGGTACAGAGGACCGACCATATTTATTGTACTGAAAGTAAAAGTGAAAATGTTAGTCGCTCAGTCGTGTCCAACTCTTTGCGACCCCATAGACTATAGCCTACCAGGCTCCTCTGTCCCTTGGATTTCCCAGGCAAGAATACTGGAGTGGATTGCCATGCCCTCCTCCAGGGGATCTTCCTGACCCAGAGATTGAACCTGGATTTCCCACATTGAGGCAGATTCTTTACCATTTGGGCCATGAGGGAAGCCCTACTTATAGTACCAGACCATTTATCTAAGGGACTCAAACATCCAGGGAATTGGTACCCAAAGGGACTCCTAGAACCAATCCCCCACAGACACTGAGAGATGACTATACGTGTGTGTGTTACCAAAACTACATGCACTTCCCAGCTGCATGCCCTGGGAACGTCTAGAGGCAGGGGCACCCCAGAGGAACTCTCTTCAGGTTCCCCTCCCCCACCATCTATCTCCTCACCAAAAGTCCAAGGTCTGTATTTCAGGTTGCATTTGCCAATTGACTTTGCACCCTTTTGCTTGCCCTTCAAAGCCACAAGACAGGGCTGGAAGGAGGGCAGAGCGCTATTAACCCTCCAGGTCTTTAAATCCTGTGCCAAGAAACAAGCTTAGCGGAGACATTTTCCAGTCCCTAATGTGTGATTTTTGATGCACACAGCTGGAACACACAAATTGAAATGTGCCAGGATTCCTTTAATTGGGGACGCAACAGGTATAATTTAATTGCGAGCTCCATTTTATAGCCTTTATTTTTGGAAGGCAAAAAATAAATAAATTTGAGCTTAGATGCAGAGTAAACATCCTGTGATAATTCTACCCCATCATTTAATTATGAACCTTTCTGCACAGCTTCCTCTTTGTCAGCCTTGAAACCCTGAATTTCATTATGGCAGCAACAAGAGTTTTCTTTTCTTTTTAATTAAGTTTACTTTTCGATTTAGAACTGATCATGCTGACAGATGCTTTAATTTGGTTGGAGTTCTACATTTCACTTTGTATTTTATCTTCTTCTTGCTTCTGGGACCTCTTACATAGGAAAATTTTCCAGGATGGATGGGCCCCTCAAAGATGCTGAGAGGAACGCCAATGAATTAGACTCGATCAGGAGATATTTCCCTGCAGGCGCAACCTTCCTTCCCCCACAGGCAACAATAGATTGTTCTCAGAGGCTCACTCATTACCACCATTTATTTTCCTTTGGTGCATCTATTATATTAGCATCTCTGTGTACATTACCAGAAACCCGTAAACCAGTCCTGCCTAATGGGAATCAGTGTTCCCATTTGACAGACAGGACACGGAGGCCCCTTCCTCAGGTCCAGCAGAATCTGAACAGAAACAGGTCTATCTGATTCCAAACCTGCCCTACCTGCTTCACACACCACCTGGTTCGTTGTAGGGGAAGAAAAAATAAATTTATTGTGCATCTAAGGCAAGATAACCAATGAATGCAGCCTCAACTCTGCTTTAACCTGTATTGTATGTGTGTGTGTGTGTGCTTAGTCCTGCCATCGTATTCGACACTTTACAATCCCATGGACTGAAACTAACCAGGCTCCTCTGTCCATGGGGATTTTCCAGGCAAGAATACTGGAGTGGGTTGCCTTTTCTTCCTCCAGATGATCTCCCCAACCCAGGAATCAAAACTGTGTCTCTTGTGTCTCCTGCACTGGCAGGTGAATTCTTTACCACTGAGCTATCTGGGAATCCCACCTGTATTCACCTTCCCCTAAATTAACATGTAATTATTCAGTATACCAGGTGAACAAGCAGTTTTCTTATATGTTCTGTGGCAGCGTAAAGGCCACTTAGCCATTCGGCCGCTTCACACAGTGCCTGTACCCTGCACATCACACCTGGTCACCTCCTACATAGCAGAATTACAGGGGTACACTCCAGTTCTCCCTCACCTTTACAGCCCTGACTCATTTTCAATAACAGGAGACAAAGTCCTTCACTCTACAGTGATAGACTCATGCACAAACGACCTGGGGAGAGGCAGTGCAGGTCATCTAATATTTGATCTTAGCCTGCTTTCATGCTGGTAGTTAGAAAAGCAAAATAGTGCCCTCTCTTTGAGAGGGGAAGAAAGACAGTGTTGCACCCTGATAGTTTCATCCTCCAGCTCCCCCGTGAGATCAGCACAGTGTCTTCATACTCCCCAGCAACAGTCCATACAGAGAGTTAAAAATAGCTCTTGAGGATTAATGTGCCCCTACATTCACTGCAGCACTATGCACAACAGCCAAGACAGAGAAGCAACCCAAGTGTCCACAGACAGATGAATGGATAAAGAAGGTGTGGTGCATACATACAGTGGAATATTACTCAGCCATAAAAAGGAATGAAATAATGCCATTTGCAACAACATGGATGGACCTAGAGGGTATTATACTAAGTGAAATAAGAAGCCAGGTGGAGAAAGACAAAATACTGTCTGGTGTAACTTATATGTGTAATCTACAAAATACAACAAACTTTGTTGTTGTTTAGTCGCTCAGTCACTACTTACGGTAGCCAAGACATGGAAGAAACCTAGATGTCTATAGACCAATGAATGGATAAAGAAGATGTGTCACATATATACAATGGAATATTCAGTTCAGTTCAGTCGCTCAGTCATGTCCGAATCTTTGCAACCCTGTGGACTGTAGCACGCCAGGCTTCCCTGCCCTTCACCATCTGCTGGAGCTTGCTCAAACTCACGTCCATTGAGTCGGTGATGCCATCCAACCATTTTGAACTGTGCCATCCCCTTCTCATCCTGTCTTCAATTTTTCCCAGCATCAGGGTCTTTTCTAATGAGTCAGCTCTTCGCATCAAGTGGCCGAAGTATTAGAGATTCAGCTTCACTGTCAGTTCCTCCAGTGATTATTCAGAACTGATTTCCTTTAGGTTTGCAAGGTTTGATATAGTTGATATAGTTGATATAGTTGCAGTCCAAGGGACACTCAAGACTCTTCTCCAGCACCACCAAAGCATCAATTCTTTGGTGTTCAGCCTTCTTTGTGGTCCAACTC
The DNA here is from genome assembly GCF_014754425.2 of Oryx dammah. NCBI lineage: Eukaryota > Metazoa > Chordata > Mammalia > Artiodactyla > Bovidae > Oryx > Oryx dammah. The sequence continues at coordinate 44,357,194 of NW_024070209.1, read as the reverse complement.
TCACATCCATACATGAGTACTGGAAAAACTATTGTTTTGACTCTACAGACCTTTGTCAGCAAAGTGATGTCTCTGCTTTTTAATATGCTGTCTAGGTTTGTCATAGCTTTTGATCTAAGGAGCAAGCATCTTTTAATTTCATGGCTGCAATAACCATCTGCTAGTGATTTTGGAGTCCAAGAAAATAAAGTCTGGGCTTTATAGTGAATAAAACAAACAAACAAACAACAACAACAAGAAAGCAGAATGACAGATACAGAAAACAAATTAGTGGTTTCCATAGGGAGAGGGAAGTGAGGGAGGGACAAGATGGGGGTAGGGGGAAGAAGGGTATTATTATGGGATGATAGAAGTCATGTGTATGAAACTTTTGAAAATTGCCAAGCACTATAGAATTTAAAGAATCATTCAATAAAATATAAAAAAATAAAAGAGACCTTTTTCTGTCTGACAGGAGACAAAGAACGTGTGTTAGTGTGTGGGTATGTGAGTGTGTGTGAGTATGTGTGTCTGTGCAGAGTAGTTATGGAAGCTTTGAAGCCAGGAAGTATGAGCAGTCTCGACTCTGCCACTGAAAGGAGAGAAGGCTGCAGACCCCAAGTGTCCTTCCCTCCAGCATGTGGACACAGCCAAATGAGACTGTTCAAAATCTGGCTCCATGTTTTCTTGTCTTCATCCCAGTGTATAGAGGCAAGATGCCAGCTATCACCATAATGCTGTGTGGGTTACCAAAGGAATAAAACCTGAAGGCTCTGCACCTTCACTGTTGAAACAGTGTAAGAACTTACCAGAGTAGGGACCTCCCTGGTGGTCCAGTGGTTAAGACTTTGCCTTCCAATGCAGGGATTTAGTCCCTGGTCAGAAAGCTAAGATCTGACATGCCTCCTGACCAAAAACAAACAAACATAAAGAGCAGAATCACTTCAGTTCAGTTCAGTCGCTCAGTCGTGTCCGACGCTTTGCGACCCCATTAATTGCAGCACGCCAGGCCTCCCTGGCCATCACCAACTCCCAGAGTTCACTCAAACTCTCGTCCATCGAGTCGGTGATGCCATCCAGCCATCTCATCATCTGTCATCCCCTTTTCCTCCTGCCCCCAATCCCTCCCAGCATCAGAGTCTTTTCCAATGAATCAACTCTTCGCATGAGGTGGCCAAAGTACTGGAGTTTCAGCTTTAGCATCATTCCTTCCAAAGAAATCCCAGGGCTGATCTCCTTCAGAATGGACTGGTTGGATCTCCTTGCAGTCCAGGGGACTCTCAAGAGTCTTCTCCAACACCACAGTTCAAAAGCATCAATTTTTCGGCGCTTAGCTTTCTTCACAGTCCAACTCTCACACCCATACATGAGTACTGGAAAAACCATAGCCTTGACTAGATGGACCTTTGTTGGCAAAGTAATGTCTCTGCTTTTGAATATGCTATCTAGGTTGGTCATAACTTTCCTTCCAAGGAGTAAGCGTCTTTTAATTTCATGGTAGAAATCACCGTCAGCAGTGATTTTGGAGCCCCTAAAAATAAAGTCTGACACTGTTTCCATTGTTTCCCCATCTATTTGCCATGAAGTGATGGGACCGGATGCCACGATCTTCGTTTTCTGAATGTTGAGTTTTAAGCCAACATTTTCACTCTCCACTTTCACTTTCATCAAGAGGCTATTTAGTTCCTCTTCACTTTCTGCCATAAGGGTGGTGTAATCTGCATATCTGAGGTTATTGATATTTCTCCTGGCAATCTTGATTCCAGCCTGTGCAGAAGCAATCCAGCCCAGCGTTTCTCATGATGTACTCTGTATATAAGTTAAATAAGCAGGGTGACAATATACAGCCTTGACGTACTCCTTTTCCTATTTGGAACCAGTCTGTTGTTCTATGTCCAGTTCTAACTGTTGCTTACTGCCCTGCATACAGATTTCTCAAGAGGCAGGTCAGGTAGTCTGGTATTCCCATCTCTTGCAGAATTTTCTACAGTTTATTGTGATCCACACAGTCAAAGGTTTTGGCATAGTCAATAAAAGCAGAAATAGATGTTTTTCTGGAATTCTCTTGCTTTTTCCATGATCCAGCAGATGTTGGCAATTTGATCTCTGGTTCCTCTGCCTTTTCTAAAACCAGCTTGAACATCTGGAAGTTCATGGTTCACATATTGCTGAAGCCTGGCTTGGAAAATTTTGAGCATTACTTTACTAGCATGTGAAATGAGTTCAATTGTGCGGTAGTTTGAGCATTCTTTTGCATTGCCTTTCTTTGGGATTGGATGAAAACTGACATTTTCCAGTCCTGTGGCCATTGCTGAGCTTTCCAAACTTGCTGGCATCTTGAGGGCAACACTTTCACAGCATCATCTTTCAGGATTTGAAATAGCTCAACTGGAATTCCATCACCTCCACTAGCTTTGTCTGTAGTGATGCTGTCTAAGGCCCACTTGACTTCACATTCCAGGATGTCTGGCTCTAGGTGAGTGATCACACCATCATGATTATCTGGGTCATGAAGATCTTTATTGTACAGTTCTTCTGTGTATTCTTGCCACCTCTTCTTAGTATCTTCTGATTCTGTTAGGTCCATAGCATTTCTGTCCTTTATTGAGCCCATCTTTGCATGAAATGTTCCCTTGGTATCTCTAATTTTCTTGAAGAGATCTCTAGTCTTTCCCATTCTGTTCTTTTTGTCTATTTCTTTGCATTGATCTCTGAGGAAGGCTTTCTTATCTCTTCTTGCTATTCTTTGGAACGCTGCATTCAGATGCTTTTATCTTTCCTTTTCTCCTTTGCTTTTCACTTCTCTTCTTTTCACAGCTATTTGTAAGGCCTCCCCAGACAGCCATTTTGCTTTTTTGCATTTCTTTTCCATGGGGATGGTCTTGATTCCTGTCTCCTGTACAATGTCACGAACCTCATCCCATAGCTCATCAGGCACTCTATCTATCAGATCTAGGCCTTTAAATCTATTTCTCACTTCCACTGTATAATCATAAAGGATTTGATTTGGGTCATACCTGGTCTAGTGGTTTTCCCTATTTTCTTCAATTTAAGTCTGAATTTGGTAATAAGGAGCTCATGATCTGAGCCACAATCAGCTCCTGGTCTTGTTTTTGTTGACTGTATAGAGCTTTTCCATCTTTGGCTGCAAAGAATATAATCAATCTGATTTCAGTGTTGACCATCTGGTGATGTCCATGTGTAGAGTCTTCTCGTGTTGTTGGAAGAGGGTGTTTGCTATGACCAGTGCATTCTCTTGGCAAAACTCTATTAGCCTTTGCCCTGCTTCATTCCATATTCCAAGGCCAAATTTGCCTGTTACTCCAGGTGTTTCTTGACTTCCTACTTTTGCATTCCAGTCCCCTATAATGAAAAGGACATCTTTTTTGGGTGTTAGTTCTAAAAGGTCTTGTAGGTCTTCATAGAACCGTTCAACTTCAGCTTCTTCAGCATTACTGGTTGGGGCATAGACTTGGATAACTGTGATATTGAATGGTTTGTCTTGGAGACGAACAGAGATCATTCTGTCATTTTTGAGACTGCATCCAAGTACTGCATTTCGGACTCTTTTGTTGACCATGATGGCTACTCCATTTCTTCTAAGGGATTCCTGCCCGCAATAGTAGATATAATGGTCATCTGAGTTAATTCACCAATTCCAGTCCATTTTAGTTCACTGATTAAAAGAATGTTGACGTTCACTCTTGCCATCTCCTGTTTGACCACTTCCAATTTGCCTTGATTCATGGACCTAACATTCCAGGTTCATGCAATATTGCTCTTTACAGCATTGGACTTTGCTTCTATCACCAATCACATCCACAACTGGGTACTATTTTTGCTTTGGCTCCATCCCTTCATTCTTTCTGGAGTTATTTCTCCACTGATCTCCAGTAGCATATTGGGCACCTACCGACCTGAGGAGTTCCTCTTTCAGTATCCTATCATTTTGCCTTTTCATACTGTTCATGGGGTTCTCAAGGCAAGAATACTGAAGTCGCTTGCCATTCCCTTCTCCAGTGGACCACATTGTGTCAGACCTCTCCACCATGCCCGCCCATCTTGGATGGCCCCACAGGGCATGGCTTAGTTTCATTGAGTTAGACAAGGCTGTGGTCCGTTCGATAAGACTGCCTAGTTTTCTGTGATTATGGTTTCAATGTGTCTACCTCTGATGCCCTCTCACAACACCTACTGTCTTACTTGGATTTCTCTTACCTTGGACGTGGGGTATGTCTTCATGGCTGCTCCAGGAAAGCACAGTCGCTGCTCCTTACCTTGGACGAGGGGTATCTCTTCACTACCACCCCTCCTGACCTTTAACGTGGAGTAGCTTCTCTTGGCCCTCCTGTGCCAGGGCAGCCACCTCTCCTTGGATGTGGGGTTGCTCAGAAGAGCAGAATAGAAAAACAGAAACAATATTGTAACAAATTTAATAAAGGTTTTAAAATGGTCCACATTAAAAAAAAATCTTAAAGAAAGAAAAAGAACATACTGGGGTAGATTCTACTATAGAGAGAAGACTTGAAACAGATAATAATAATGCTTATCTCTGGTCCAGCCCTTGACAGATATTATGACATCCCAGTACTAAAACATCCCACTTCTCCAACATCCCACTACTAAGACGTCTTAAAGATAACAAAATGCATACAAAAGCAAACCTTTAGGGTCCTCCCCCTGGTGCACCATCAGGGAGACCCTTGACCTGCCCTGATCCCAGCTGCACCCCGTCACTGGGCTGCACAGACAGGTCAGATGGCATCTCCCGTTGGAGGGACAGTATGTCTCCTTTTGTACACAGTTTCTTCTTTTTCTGTGTGTGTTTCCTTCAAGAAACTCAGACTCTATGGCCGAGTTCAAAGCAGGAGGATGTCCACAACCCCAGGCTTTCCCTTCTTCAAAGGAGATGGACTCCTGTATATAAGTAGCCCCTCTTCTGTACCTTGCTGTCCTGTGACAGATCAGTTGCCTCTCTCACAGCTCTCCACAAAGACCCCCAAGGAAGCAGGTCCTTGCTGCTGACAAACAGCAGAGATCTCCACAACATGTCCTTGACCGGCCTTCCCTCCACTCCTGTCCACTCATTCCATCCCCATCCCTGGGCTTTGCAATCAGCTCCCAAAATAAACCAACAGCATGGAGTTCCACTCTTTCCAGGAAACAAAGCCAAGAACTGCTGTGACATCAGACCCACCATGGCTTCTCATTACTCAAGGTCTTTATTTTAGAAGCAGGACTTGCTTCTATCATGAGAACCAGTGGTCATAACTGGCCACTTTCACTCAGCTGAGAAATTGGTAGTAGATATTGTTTGAAACTTCTTGCCTACCCCCCACCTCTCAAAGGTAAATGTAAACATTTAACAGTAACTGGTTGAACTTTGCCACATATCAAGCACCTTTGAGCTGACACCACAAGAAAGCTTGGTGACATTCCAAAGTGAATATCCTTTTATGTTCCACATTTGCAGCACTAGTGTTGGGTTGCCAGGGTTTTCTGTCTATTATAAATTTTAGTTTTTAATTAAAAACTTATTTTATAAATTTAAAATATTTTATTACAAAAAATAATCATATTGTATATCCACACGGGTGAAAGTTAAAGTTGCTCAGTTGCGTCCTACTCTTTGCAAACCCGTGGACTATGTAGTCCATAGTACTCTCCAGGCCAGAATACTGGAGTGGGTAGGCTTTCTCTTCACCAGGGGATCTTCTCAACCCAGGTATCGAACCCAGGTCTTCCACATTGCACGTGGATTCTTTACCACCTGAGCCACAAGGAAAGCCGTATATCCACACAAAAGAGTATCATTCAGCCATCAGTTCAGTTCAGTCGCTCAGTCGTGTCCAACTCTTTGCAACCCCATGAATCGCAGCATGCCAGGCCTCCCTGTTCATCACCATCTCCCAGAGTTCACTCAGATTCATGTCCATCGTGTCCGTGATGCCATCCAGCCATCTCATCCTCGGTCGTCCCTTTCTCCTCCTGCCCCCAATCCCTCCCAGCATCAAAGTCTTTTCCAGTGAGTCAAATCTTCTCATGAGGTGGCCAAAGTACTGGAGTTTCAGCCTTAGCATCATTCCTTCCAAAGAAATCTCAGGGCTGATCTCCTTCAGAATGGACTGGTTGGATCTCGTTGCAGTCCAAGGGACTCTCAAGAGTCTTCTCCAACACCACAGTTCAAAAGCATCAATTCTTCGGCTCTCAGCCTTCTTCAAAGTCCAACTCTCACATCCATACATGACCACAGGAAAAACCATAGCCTTGACTAGACGGACCTTAGTCGGCAAAGTAATGTCTCTGCTTTTGAATATACTGTCTAGGTTGGTCATAACTTTCCTTCCAAGGAGTAAGCGTCTTTTAATTTCATGGCTGCAGTCACCATCTACAGTGATTTTGGAGCCCAAAAAAATAAAGTCTGACACCGTTTCCACTGTTTCCCCATCTATTTGCCATGAAGTGATGGGACCAGATGCAATGATCTTCATTTTCTGAATGTTGAGCTTTAAGCCAACTTTTTCACTCTCCTTTTTCACTTTCATCAAGAGGCTTTTTAGCTCCTCTTCACCTTCTGCCATAAGGGTGGTGTCATTTGTATATCTGAGGTTATTGATATTTCTCCCGGCAATCTTGATTCCAGCTTGTGTTTCTTCCAGTCCAGCGTTTCTCATGATGTCCTCTGCATAGAAGTTAAATAAGCAGGGTGACAATATACAGCCTTGACGTACTCCTTTTCCTATTTGGAACCAGTCTGTTGTTCCATGTCTAGTTCTAACTGTTGCTTCCTGACCTGCATACAGATTTATCAAGAGGCAGGTCAGGTGGGCTGGTATTCCCATCTCTTGCAGAATTTTCCACAGTTTATTGTGATCCACACAGTCAAAGGTTTTGGCATAGTCAATAAAGCAGAAATAGATATTTTTCTGGAACTCTCTTGCTTTTTCGATGATCCAGCAGATGTTGGCAATTTGATCTCTGGTTCCTCTGCCTTTTCTAAAACCAGCTTGAACATCAGGGAGTTCATGGTTCATGTATTGCTGAAGCCTGGCTTGGAGAATTTTGAGCATTACTTTTCTAGCATGTGAAATGAGTTCAATTGTGCGGTAGTTTGAGCATTCTTTTGCATTGCCTTTCTTTGGGATTGGAGTGAAAACTGACCTTTTCCAGTCCTGTGGCCATTGCTGAGTTTTCCAAATTTGCTGGCATATTGAATGCAGCACTTTCACAGCTTCATCTTTCAGGATTTGAAATAGCTCAACTGGAATTCCATCACCTCCACTAGCTTTGTTCATAGTGATGCTTTCTAAGGCCCACTTGACTTCACTTTCCAAGATGTCTGGCTCTAGATTAATGATCACATCATCATGATTATCTGGATCGTGAAGATCTTTCTTGTACAGTTCTTCCGTGTATTCTTGCCACCTCTTCTTAATATCTTCTGCTTCTGTTAGGTCCAGACCATTTCTGTCCTTTATCGAGCCCATCTTTGCATGAAATGTTCCCTTGGTACCTCTAATTTTCTTGAAGAGATCTCTAGTCTTTCCCATTCTGTTGTTTTCCTCAATTTCTTTGCATTGATCGCTGAAGAAGGCTTTCTTATCTTTTCTTGCTATTCTTTGGAACTCTGCATTCAGATTGTTATATCTTTCCTTTTCTCCTTTGCTTTTTGCCTCTCTTTTTCACAGCTATTTGTAAGGCCTCCCCAGACAGCCATTTTGCTTTTTTGCATTTCTTTTCCATGGGGATGGTCTTGATCCCTGTCTCCTGTACAATGTCATGAACCTCATTCCATAGTTCATCAGGCACTCTATCAGATCTAGGCCCTTAAATCTATTTCTCACTTTCACTGTATAATCATAAGGGATTTGATTTAGGTCATACCTGCATGGTCTAGCGGTTTTCCCTACTTTTTTCAATTTGAGTCTGAATTTGGCAATAAGGAGTTCATGATCTGAGCCACAGTCAGCTCCTGGTCTTGTTTTTGTTGACTGTATACAGCGTCTCCATCTTTGGCTGTAGAGAATATAATCAATCTGATTTCAGTGTTGACCATCTGGTGATATCCATGTGTAGAGTCTTCTCTTGTGTTGTTGGAAGAGGGTGTTTGCTATGACCAGTGCGTTCTCTTGGCAAAACTCTATTAGCCTTTGCCCTGCTTCATTCTGTATTCCAAGGCCAAATTTGCCTGTTACTCCAGGTGTTTCTTGACTTCCTACTTTTGCATTCCAGTCCCCTATAATGAAAAGGACATCTTTTTTGGGTGTTAGTTCTAAAAGGTCTTGTAGGTCTTCATAAAACTGTTCAACTTCAGCTTCTTCAGCATTACTGGTTAGGCCATAGACTTGGATAACTGTGATATTGAATGGTTTGTCTTAGAGACGAACAGAGATCATTCTGTCATTTTTGAGATTGCATCCAAGTACTGCATTTCAGACTCTTTTGTTGACCATGATGGCCACTCCATTTCTTCTAAGGGATTCCTGCCTGCAGTAGTAGATATAATGGTCATCTGAGTTAAATTCAGCCGTTCCAGTCCATTTTAGTTTGCTGATTCCTAGAATGTTGACATTCACCCTTGCCATCTCTTGTTTGACCACTTCCAATTTGCCTTGATTCATGGACCTGACATTCCAGGTTCCTATGCAATATTGCTTTTTACAACATTGAATCTTGCTTCTATCACCAGTCACATGCACAACTGGGTATTGTTTTTGTTTTGACTCCATCCCTTCATTCTTTCTGGAGTTATTTCTCCACTGATCTCAAGTAGCATATTGGGCACCTAATGACCTGGGGAGTTCCTCTTTTGGTATCCTATCATTTTGCCTTTTCATACTGTTCATGGGGTTCTCAAGGCAAGAATACTGAAGTCGCTTGCCATTCCCTTCTCCAGTGGACCACATTCTGTCATTCAGCCATAAAAGTAGTAAAGTGCTGATACCAGTTAGAACGTTGTTCAGATGAACCTTGAGAACTTTATGTAAAGTGAAAAAAGTCACATGAAAGGCCACATACTGGATGATTCCATTTGTATAGAATGTCCAGAAGAGGCAAACCTATGGAAACAATTCCACAGGACTGTGGTTGCCTAGGGCTGGGGGGCTGGTGGGAGTGATGGAGAGTGACCGCTACTAGGAACAGGGTTTCTATTTAGGGGGAGAAAAAACATTATAAACTTAGATTATGGTGATGACCGTGACTCTACAAGTAAACTAAAATCCAGTAATTTTGTATGTAAAGAGTGAATTCTATGAAATGTAAACTGTATCTCAATAAAGTGATTTTTGAAAGTCAAAAAAATTATTTTATATTGAAGTACAGTTGATTTACAATGTCGTGTTAGTTTCAGGTGCATGGCACACTGATGCAGTTATACCTGTATATCTACTCTTGTAGCCACATGCCCATCTAGCCTTCTGGATGCCTGGCTTAGCATCCAAACAGAGCTCTCTGGGGCTGCATCTGTACCTTCCTTTCCTGTGCCAGGCAGTGGAATACCCATCTGCAAACCCATCCCCTGGTGTCATCACGGGGAGATTAATATGTGTTATTTCTACAATTAGGGCTTAATGTTCCCTTAAGTGATTTACTCTGTTAGTTCTGGATGAGTTACTTTTGTTTTTATACTTTCTCATTACCGATTTGTATTTTTGCCAGCCTCCCTTAAAGGAGTATAAAACAGAGCTGCCATTAGGTAAATTATTGGTAGACATTATTCAGATTGTATCTGGATTTGTATATTTTAATTTACAAAGGGGAGGACAAAGATTCATGAGGTAGTTTTTGTCACATGGCCGAAATACCCTTGAATATTTGCAAAGCTAAATTTCTTTGCTGAGTTAGCTAGCTGTCTGAAGGAAGAGGCTCTGACATTCCAGCTATGCATCTTGATTTCTGTTGTTACTTCTGCACTTTTCAAATGGCCCACTATGGTGCACCCAGAGGATTTTGTTGTTGTTGTTGTTTAGTCACTCAGTCACGTCCGACTCTGCAACTCCATGGACCATAATTCACCAGGCTCCTCTGCCCATAGAATTTCCCAGGCAAGAATACTGGAGCAGGTTTTCATTTCCTTCTCCAGGGGATCTTCCAGGGATGGCACCTATGTCTCCTACATTGCCAGGCAGATTCTTTACCACTAGCACCACCTGGGAAGCACAAACCCAGAGCATGCATTACTCCTAAAAGTCAAGCGGACACACTGTCTTCCAATTCTGCAATGCCTGGCCACAGAGTTGAAAAGTTAGACTACCTGAGAAGTTCAGCACACTCCCTTTGTCCCTGGAACCACCATTTTTCTTTTGGTCACACCTTGAGGCACGTGGAATGTTAATTCCTCAACCAGGGATCAAACTCATGTCTCCTTCACTGGAAACTTGGAGTCTTAACCACTGAGCTGCTAAGGAAGTCCAGGAACCACTGTTTCTAATGTAGAACTTTGCCTTTGCATCATTGCGCTTCACAGAAATGAAACAAGTGGATTTAAATATGACTGCCTTCTATCATAAGTAAGTGAAGAGTCACAACTATTCTCTGCTCTCCCTACTTGCTTGTCTTTGTATCGGTTAATTGAAATGAGACTCCCCAGACTTCATCATTTCCAACAGAGGGTCTTTATTGATTGCAGCTTGAGAAACCTGTGGTTAATTCCCATCCCGATCTTGTGCCATCACCTTCAAGCAAGTCATCAAGACAAGGAACCATGCAGACTTCTCAGAACTCCCTCAGGCGTGCTGCCAGATGAGAGGGACTGGCCAGCTTTGAAAGGCTTCTCATTTCTCAAGATGTCAATTTGTGTTTGTCCACTGTATCGTCCCATTGACTTGCTAATGGAGTGATCTCTAAAGACTTGCCTCTAAACTCTTGAACCAGCTAAAGGCTTAAAGAGAATGAGAACATATTCTTAATGGTTTTCTGTTTGCCTGTATCGACTTACTTCACCTTTTTAGAACAAGATTTAGTATTTTCTATAACTGGATCACCACTTTTCTGCCCTCAGATGTCTGGAGTGACAGTAATGGTAGTATCTCCATGGTGGCCACCTCAAGTTACTCTCCAGCAGGAAAGCAGACAACAGAAAAGACATTCGAACTTCTTTTCTAAAGCCATTCTGCATAAGGACTTTCTCTAAACTTCCCAAGGATTTGTCAAGACTACGAAATAAGGGAAACAATGACTTTTTGTCAGAGTGCTATGATACTTTGCTTTGCTGTTGTTCAGTCACTCAGTCACGTTTGGCTCTTTGCAACCACATGAACTGCAGCAACCTAGGCTTCCCTGTGCTTCACCATCTCCTGGAGCTTGCTCAAATTCATGTCCATTGAGTCAGTGATGCCATCCAACCATCTCATCCTCCACCATCCCCTTCTTCTCATGCCTTCAATCTTTCCCCTCATCAGTCTTTTCCAATGAGTCGGCTCTTCACATCAGGTGGCCGAAATATTGGAGCTCCAGCTTCAGCATCAGTCCTTCCAATGAATAGTCAGGGTTAATTTCCTTTATGATACTTTAGGAGAGACGTATTAGATGGGCCCAGAGTGGGAAACAGGTGATATATTGATATCAGGGTCATTAGAGGTAGGCTTAAGAAGGCACCATCTACAGTGGTGTGAGCAGGATGCAGGAGTAGCTCTGGAGATAGTGCAGTAGCTTAAAACTGGTAACCATGGAAATGTAACCACCCTTGGTCTCAAAGGGCTGAGAGGAAGAAGAAGTCATCGGAAATCAGATAAGCTTATAGGGAGATTCTTCAGAAAGACCCATCTTAAGGGGAATGGTGACCTCTATAACAGACCCATCAACTCTAGGCTGACTTGAGGGCAGGGATGGACCTGGGGAGATAGTCATCTTGATTTGACTCTCCTTATCCTCTGACCTGTTGACTCTCCATTGGTTGGACCAACCAGAACCTGTAAAGGGGTCCACTACCAGGGATGTAGTGCATCCAGTGAGTCTTCCATAGTAGGTGGTGGTGGGTCTGCAGAGGCTGAAAGAGGAGACTTCTCAAGTACACCATGAAGGCAGCTTTGCAAATGGACAGAGTCAAGGATAGAGCAGGAGGTGACAAGGATTGTGGGAATCCCTGCCCTTACATGAGTTTTGAGTGGAATTACTAACAGATGATAATGTATAATAAATAATCATATTATCAAAAAACTGTTCACTGTCTCTGTCATTTTCTAAGGCCCAATCAAAATGAATTCAGGTTGCCACTTGGAAATTCTTTTAGTGCTATCTGCAGCCAGGAACAAAATACAGGGCTCAGAACCTGACTCATTAAGTTCTGATGAGGCAGCATAAATTACAGACTGATTAAGACCCAGGTCTAGGGCAAAACAGGGGCTTCCCAGGTGGCTCAGTGGTCAAGAATCCTCCTGCAATGCAGGAGACACAGGAGAACTCTTGGGTAATCAAACTCTTGGTTTGATTCTTAGGTAGGGAAGATCCCCTGGAGAAGGAAATGGCAACTCATTCTGGTATTCTTGCCTAGACAATCCCATGGACAGAAGAGTCTGGTGGCCTACAGTCCACAGGGTTGCAAAGAGTCTGACATGACTGAAGCGACTGAGCACGCATGCTAGGCCAAAACAAAGCTTAAAAGACATCAGTGACTGTGTGTCTACATTCATCTCTCTATTTATGTAATCATGCTCTTTCTATAGCTGGATTTATTAAATAGTCTGTCTCTGTTTCTCTTTGCTGTCTATGATATCACTGAAGTAGAATAGCTTACGGCTTTGAAGAAATAAATGATCACCCCTCAGATACATCTATTTACATTTATTACATTTTAGGCTGTTTGTGTGGACAGTTTTCTGCCCTTTTGGGTCTCAAAATGACGTAATAAACATCTGGGGTTGTTTCAGACTCTAAGCTCCTAGGAGACAGATGTGTAGCAAAGCCTGCCCACCCGCATCACCAGCAACAGAGCCCTTTTGCACTCACTGCCCAGAGCCGCCCTCTCAAAGATGCCAACAGGTGCCTGTAGGCTGACTTGTTTACCAGAATTCTCTGTACACGTTTAAGATCTCCTGTCACTTTGGGTTCCCAAATCCATCACTCACTTGATCTCTGACTTCTGTCTGAGATGGGCAAGACAGTGTATTAACCTGTTTATTTTTACTCTAAATACAGTTCATAGGAGATGAAGAGATCAAAGCACATGCTCTGAATACAAACCAAACTTCCAGAGCTTTAATATTCAGATTCTGTCTTGTTTGTATTGCTCAGGCATAAATCCAGGCATAATCAATCAGACTCTGAAAGAAATGAAAAAATACCCAGGGTTAGAAAAATGTTATCTTGGCCTGAGACATAGGAAGACTGGGTTCTAGCTTTTGATTTTTCAGTAATTAGGTGTCTCACCCTTTGAAAATCATATAACTAGTCTGAAATTCAGATTTTCTGATGCTAATTGGGGGGGTAGGTGGATGGGTTAGTAGATGAGCTTCAATGCTATTTTCAGATCCAAAATTATGCTTGTAACAGGCAATAAGAGAAATGCATGCGAAAAAAAAAAAAAGGCCAAAAAGGCATTAAGGAATAGTAAAAATACTTAAGTCATCAGATGCTGATAATTACAGTATGCCATCCAGAGTGCTTGAAGAGTCCACAATGTTGAAATCTCAGGAAATAGCTTTCTCAGGGAGTTAAATCCTTCCTGATGGACATCAAAAATCAAGCAAGGAGGAAAGTGTCAAGTGATGGGTGAGGCTGAAATTAAACCCAGGGTCATGCTGGGAAAGATGACTCATGATGTGAATATCTCCAGATTTTGTCAGTGCAATGCTACAGCGTCCTTGCTTCATAAGTAGTGCAGGCCCAGCATTTAAGCTCATGAACTAGGCTGGAATAAAACAGACCCCTTGGACCCTACTCATCCACCCAGAAAAGGTTCTGCAAAGGAAGTGGGAGAGCAGGTTGAATGTGGGGAGGAGGCTTCTAGAAACCTAATTTTGTTCAGGAAAAAAAGCTTCACTTCTATAGAGGGAGAAAGATGTCATTGTCCAAATACGAAACCCTATATATCCAGAACTTGTGTGATTTAACTACAGATCAAAAACTGAGACAAAGAAACAGGTCCTACAGTACTTAGTTCTCTCTGTTTGATTTCCTTCATTTAGCATAACACCTTCAAATTCCATCCACATTGCAGGAAATCACAAGATTTCCTTTCTGGTTTTGGCTGAATAATATTTCACTGTGTATATCTACTGTTGTTCAGTTGCTCAGTCATGTCCAACTCTTTGTGACCCCAAGGACTGCAGCCCACCCAACTCCTCTGTCCATGGGGTTCACCAGACAAGAAAACCGGAGCGGGTGGCTATTTCCTTCTCCAGTGTATATATATACCTATATGTCTACATTTTCTTTATCCATCTAACCACCAATGGACATTTGAGCCATGTCTTGGCTTTTGTAGATAATCCCACAATGAACATGGAGGTGCAGATATCTTTTCAAACTACTGTCTTGATTTCCTTCAGATAAATACACAGAGAAATATGGTCGTTTCTACTCTGAACTTTTTGAGGAAACTCCATACCTGTGAAAATGAATGAAGGTGGTCAAATGGTACAAATTTCCAATTATAAATATGTCAGTCATGGGGATATAGTGCACACCATGATGACCATGGTTAATAATATTGTACATTTCAAAGTTGCTAAGACAGTAAATCTTAAAAGTTCTGTTTGTGAGAAAAAAAATTGTAACTATGAGTGGTGATGAATGATAACCAGACTTAACTATGGTGATCATTTTATAATAGTTACAAATATTAAATGATCATGTTATACCTCTGAAATTAATGTAATATGTCAATCAGATATCAATAAAAACAGAAATAGGACAACAGCCAAAATAGAGATCCATATGTGTTTTCTAAAAATCCATGAGGGCTATGTAATTTCAGAGTCCCCAGCAAGCTCCAAATTTTCCTTTATTTTTCCACTCACCCTTCCCAACCTCCAACATCACTTTGCTTTACAATTTAAATGGCAACCACCACATCCTTTCTTTCTCCTTCCAGCTTACTCCTTTTCTCTCAATTTTTTAGCTGCCTGACTCAGATAGGGCGGAAAGCATATTTTCCATTTGAAAGTAGGGGAGAAGGAACCCTGGGAGGGCCAGTGGAGGATAAAGACTGAACATCCTCTCTTAGACCATTAGGTTATGATTGCCCAGCAGGAAACTCAATTCCACCCAAATGGTTCAAAGAGATGCTAATAAATGATTAGATACTAAACACACTTGTATGAGCAGGTTCAGGGAAAATAAGGGATGGGGGCACCCTGGGCACAGCAGTTACCCTCCTTGGAGCTGTGGGTGCAGTGGCAGCTGGAGGGAGAGTGAGGGCTGCCTGGCAGGAGCAGTGACCAAGGAAATTCCTAGGTGCTGGTGGAGACACAGGGTTGGGGCCAAGATATGTGAGGAGGAAGGAGCAGCCACTGTTCTCGGGTTCCTGCCTCCTGGGGACCAGCAGTCAGGATATCGGGATGATGCTCCTGGTAGGGTCATCCTCGCCAGGCCCAGAGCAGGGGGCACAGGGAGGTGGAGGAAGATGGAGTAACTGGCCCTAACGCCTCCCACCTCTCATCAACATCAACACTCAACCACAAATCCTGGCCACCTCGGTCATGACAAATGTTTTCCTGTGAATCCTTGTTCTTTTCCTCCATCCACTTCCTGCAACCCTGGGCCCAGATCTCAGTCTAGGCTGGAAGTCAAGCACTGAGGCAGTGCCTCTGAAGGTGGGATGGAGGCGGTGTGGGTGCAGCCTGTGTCGTGGAGCAGATGTGACGGTCACCGCCTCCTGCCCCACCAGGGGTAGGGTTCCAGCAGCCAGAGGTCAGGGAACCCCAAGTAATGTTTTTCTATAAGAACAGGAGTTCATGTGGCCCTGAATCAACTCCTTTGTCCTCTAAGGCTGGGGGACAGAGCTTAGAGCTCAGACAGTGTGGACCTTCCATCAGGATCAGGAGAAGTCAGGCCTGGGGCTCACAGGAGCTTCAAGCTCACAGCAGACCTGGCTTGGGTCTCATGTCCACATTCTCATCTTACTGTGTGTGCTGAGATTCGACGATGCCGGTCTGGGTACCCCAAGTACCATTCACAGTAATATTTTTGTAGAAAAAAACATTTCTGGTTCAAAGCAAATGACATTTTGGGAGCACCTCCAGGTAGATGTGATTGACTGTCACGTGCTCTAAAATAAACAGGGTGAAAATTTTACTCTGAAACAGGAAAGAAATGAAGGAAGATTATTTAGCACTATTGAATCTGTTTACATGCCAAATCCTACTTTAAAAAATTTTCAAGTAGGCTCAAATTCACTAAAAATTCACTCAAATTCACTGAAAAGCATGAATTTTACTTAAAAACATTCACTTTGAAATTTAAAATCTCTCTTCTTTCATTGTGTTTGTCTCAAATGTTCTGATATTTCACATTAAAGAAAACTCTGTGTTCCAGCCCTTGCAGCTTTTTCTGAAGCATCACAGCCGACCCTGGACCAGCTTTCACTGTCCAAGCACAGAGTTTCTATTGTCAGCCTCAGCTTTTCCCAAAGGGCATCATGTGAATTCCATCAGTCATGTCCTAACACCAGGAACCTCCATTAGCATCTACACCAGCTGTGTTCTCCACCTCTGAAATCCTTTAGATTTTTTCTTTGTCTTATTCTGTCTTGTCTTTAAACTTTGATGATCTTATGCTGCATGAAATCCTCAACTTCCCTGATAGCTCAGTTGGTAAAGAATCTGCCTGCAATGCAGGAGATCCTGGGTCAGAATGATCCGCTAGAGAAGGGAAAGGCTACCCATTCCAGTTTTCTGGTCTGGAGAATACCATGGATTGTACAGTCCATGGGGTTGCAAAGAGTTGGACATGACTTAGACTGACTCACTTTCACTTTACTTTTCTCTTAGGTCTTCAGTGACTACTTCTCGAGTCATGACCAGACCCTCTTTCCCATCCTTTCAGTTAAACCCTATCATCAAACCATAGCAGAATTGCCATTGTCCAGGTTTTGTCCACCCTACACCCCTCATTCCTCATGCTTCCTCCTCCTGGAAGCCTCCCCTGATTACTCAGCAAGCAATGTTTTCTCCTTCCTCTGAACAACCTGGTTCTTATTCACGCATTTCTCATATTGCTCTGTGCTACAGTTATTTGTGTCAATTTCTTTTCTCTTCGGTGACTTCGAGTTCTGTGGATGATGATATGATATCACATTCTTCTTCCACTGTCACTTCGTGGGATGCTGGCTCACATGTATTGGATTGGCCACAAAGTTCATTTGGGTTTTTCATATGCTGTTAGGGAAAACCAGTAGTAAATGTTTATGAAAACTCTTGTTAAGTAATCCAGTGAATTAGAAAATTATTGGTTTCTCCTTTGCCTCTTTCTAACTAAGTCTTTTAGATAGCATCACCAACTCAGTGAC
This sequence comes from Oryx dammah, assembly GCF_014754425.2. Taxonomy (NCBI): domain Eukaryota; kingdom Metazoa; phylum Chordata; class Mammalia; order Artiodactyla; family Bovidae; genus Oryx; species Oryx dammah. The sequence goes on along the minus strand of NW_024070209.1, from coordinate 44,339,766 downwards.
TTGAATTTGAGCAAACTCCTAGAGATAGGGAAGGTCAGGGAAGCCTGGTCCTTGGGGTCCCAAAGAGTCAGACATGACTTGTTGAATGATCACAACTAAGTCTTAGCTGTGTTTGGACTTTCCCAGATGCCACTAGAGGTAAAGAACCCGCCTGTCAACGCAGGAGACACAAGAGATGCGGGTTTGATCCCTGGGTTGGAAAGATCCCCTGGAGAAGAAAATGGCAACCCACTCCAGCATTCTTGCCTGGAGACTCCCATGGACAGAGGAACTTGATGGGCTACAATCCACAGGGTTGCAAAGAATCAGACTGAGTTCACACACACACACACACAGCTGTGATTACCATCCTGGCCGCTTTGCTACCAGATCACTTGTACCCATATGGCCAAGAAATGCTGTGTTAGAGTCTCTGTGACTATGGCCTTGAGCTGAGCTGGGGAACAAAGTGAAGACACTTAGAGCTGCCTCGCTCGGCTGACAAGGTCTGGGGGGATCTTCTAGTTATTGATGGTCCCTGCATTGCCCTCACAGTGCATGACTCCCCAGAAACAGTCATTGCTAAAATGGGACATGAAAAATGACCCTTCCATTCGGTGAGCTCCAGCGTACCCATCAGCAGTGACGACGGCCACTTATGTGCGATGACACACACGTTGCAGGGCTGTTCTTTGTAAATGAGAGCCCGTGACCAGAAAAGGGGGCCATTACACAAGAATTATTCTCTAGGCTGCATGTTAAATCCAAGATCAAATTACAGTTTGATCGACTACTTCATAGCAATTGCAGCATTTTTAAAAAGTGACACAATTATTTAGGCAGAGTGATATAGAGGATTGATAAATCCAATATGCAATTTGGGAGAAGAAAGAAAAGGAGGAAATTTTCTCTTTCTCTCTAATTCAGAAGCGAATTAGAAATAGCAGTAATATTTGAGTATGACTGCTCCTCCCCTGGTTGCCTCTCATGGTGCCTGTGTGTGTGCTAAGTTGCTTCAGTCATGTCAGACTCTTTGTGACCCCATGGACTGAAGCCCACCAGGCTCCTCTGTCTATGGAATTCTCCAGGGAGGAATACTGGAGTGGGTTGCTGTGCCCTCCTCCAGGGGCTCTTCCCGACCTGGGGACTGAACCCACATCTCTTACATCTCCTGCATTGGCAGGCAATTTCTTTATTTGTCACTCATGGTAGGACAAACAAGTAATAATTTTACATGGAATTTTAAAACAAGTTTATACCTTATGATATACAAATGGTATCATGATTAGGATATACCTTTGGGGAAGCCTAGAGTTCTGTGTCCAACACAGTGATCATTCTTGCTATGTGACCACTAAGCACGTAAAAAGGTGGCCCGTCCAAACTGAGAGCTGCTGTGAATATAAAGTGCACACAGGACTTTGAAGACATTGTATGAAGAAAAAAAATGAAGAGAGTAAAATATCTGATTCATTCTTTTATGTTACTGCCTTTGAGAGTGAAATATCTCATTCATTCTTTTTTATATTATTGCCTTTGAAATTATAATATTGGGGATACATTGGTTTAAATAAAACACATTATTAAAATTAATTCTACCTATTTCTTCCTACTTTCTTAATGTGGCTCACATTTTATTTCTGTTGGCCTGGACCGTGAGCTCTCCATTTAAACTATCCCCAACAGACAATTCTTCGTCTTATTGAATTGTAACTATATACACATATATGTGTATATGTATATATACCTAGACATATACAGTGTGTATATATAGTATTGTTAAGACATGTTTATACACTTAGACATATGCAATGTATGTATGTAAACTGTTAATATGGTTGTTAAGATGATATATATACAAAATCTCTGAGGTGGAAAAACAAAACCTTAAAAGATAACAATAGGGATTTCCCTGGCAGTGCAATGGTTAGGACTTCACACTTTTGCTGCTGTGGGCAGGGTTCGATGCCTGGTCAGGGAACTAAGATCCCACCAGCCACACAGCACTGTCAAAATTTTTAAACAAACAACAACAGAAAAAAGAAAACAATAAAAACAGAACAAAAGCCCCAGTATAACAAAAGCTAGAAGGTGTAATTTTTCCTTTGACAAGAAGAGGTGTTGTCCGAAAGTAAAACTTGCTAATAGCCATTCTTAAATTTTCTTTTAGTGCTTAGAGAAAAAACGTGAAAAGAAGAAAACTCTGGTTGTGAAGACAATGGGTTTCTCTATGTCTTACTGAGCTGTTCTCCACTGCACACACTACCCAGGGTGTACTGTTATTCCACAGGCTTTAGAGACCATCACTTAGCTGGACTGAGTTACTTGTCTTGTGGAAAATAAGATGAACAGTCTAAGACGGAGCCTCGAATGTCATTCTGATTCCAGACATCTGTTCTATTGTTTGTCACTTACTGTTGCCAGTCTAGAGACATAAACCAGGAGGCTTTTGCTCCATCTGGTAGTGGACTCATTCAGCCGAGAGGTGACACTTTTTCAGCATCCAAACAGCGCATGCCAAGACGCTTCAGTCGTATCTGATTCTTTGTGGTCCCGTGGACTACAGCCCACCAGGCTCCTCTGTCCTTTCCCAGGCAAGAATACTGGAGTGAGTTGCCACTTTCTTCTCTTCTCGACCCAGGGATTGAACCTGCATCTCCTGCGGCTCCTGCATTGCAGGTGGAATCTTTATTTGTTTTAATTTTTTATTTTACTCTACAATTCTGTATTGGTTTTGCCATACATTGACATGAATCCACCACGGGTGTACATGCGTTCCCAAACATGAACCCCCCTCCCACCCTCCTCCCCATAACATCTCTCTGGTCATCCCCGTGTATCAGCCCCAAGCATGCCGTATCCTGCATCGGACTGAGAGGGAATAATACTCAGAGGTGCCACAGTCAAACTTTGCTGGTGTCGCAGAGGTTTTTTTTCCTGATGGTATGACTAGTGATCAAGTGTGTTTTTTTTTCCTGATGGTATGACTAGTGATCAAGTGTGTTTTTAATAGCTTGTTGCATGTGAGACTCTGCAACATCTTCTCAAATTACCAAGACACAACTTTCAACCTCTGCAGTAAGCAGAATATATCACTCTGCTGAGAGCTGAAAAATTTCGAAGGTCTTCCTATCTCTCTGCCTGGAAAAAGTAGTCTCCCGTCTGGATCCTCCTCACATGACACTTCCTTTGCAACATGAAGCAACCCAGAAAACCAGGGCTTTCTTCCAGCCTTTCCCACCCACAGTCCTTAAACAGAGCACCAACATTCCACAGCACAGCGTCTCTTCAAGGGCAAGTCTTATTTTAGTATGGAGGTATTCCCAGTTCTCAGAGTTTGGAGCTTTCTCAATATTTAGATACAGTAGAATTCTGTGGTATTTTTATTAATTGGAGAGTAAATAAAGTAAAAATGGGTAAGGAGATCAGAAGACATGAAGGAAACTTTTACATCATATAGCATCTAGAAAAGGTTATTTCTCTTTTTTTTAGGTCTATTAGGAGAGAAATAGGAGAACCTGCTGTCATGCCTTGAGAAATTATAGTCACTAACAAAACAGATAAATTAAGAGTGAAAGCCAGAAGTTTACAGTGTGGCATATTTTAGGGCAATTGCTTGCAAGCACCTTATGAAAAGTGAAAATGTTAGTCACTCATTAGTGTCAGACTTTGTGCGACCCCATAGACTATAGCCGGCCAGGCTCCTCTGTCCGTGGAATTCTCCAGACAAGAATACTGGCGTGGGTTGCTATGTCCTCCTCCAGGGAAATTTCCTGATCCAGGGATTGAACTGAGTCTTCTGCATTGCAGGCAGATTATTTACTATCTGAGCCACCAGGGAAGCCTGAGCACCTTGTGTGTGTGTGTGCGTGTGTGTGTGTGTGTGTGTGAGTCACTCGGTGGTGTCTAATTATTTGCAGCCCCTAGGAGTATAGCTCATCTGGCTCCTCTCTCCACAGAATTCCCCAGACAAGAATGCTGGAGTGGGTTGCTATTCCCTTCTCCAGGGCATCTTCCTGATCCAGGGATCAAACCCGGGTATCCTGCACTGCAGACAGGTTCTTTACCATCTGAGCTATCAGGGAAGCCCAAGATGGGTGGAATTATCCTTGTTTAAGAGATAATAAACACAGGTTCCAAATTCTCCTGGCAAGTGTGGATTCTCTGGGCTTTGAGCACAAGCCACCAGATGCCATAAGTGCTATACAGTACCTTGCCCACAGGAAGGGCTCAACCTGTGTTTTGAATGAATTACAGAATGAGAGTATGGGAAATCTTGAGATTCACCCAGGAAGTAAATGTTTGGGACTCATTCTCTCATTTCGAGGTGGGGGCAACACCAACAGGCATGAAAAAGAGTCACCTCATCAAATTTCCCAGGACAAGACTAATGGCTGATCTCCCAGCAAATGAGTTAACGATGTTTGCTAACAGGAGAGTCCTTTTCTGTGGTTTACTTCTGTAAGGAAGTCCCTGGTTGTGTGGGATCACTTATAGTAAGGAACTCTGAGTTTATGGAACACAGCTCCCTTTAAACGTAACTCTCCCAATATTCCTGAACATAACTATCTATGCAGCTATCTGAAAAAATTTCACTATAACATAAACATCTGTTATGCATGAGTGATGTAAATTCACACCTCCCTTCGGGACTTCATGTGTCAGTCTGAGCCAGAGCACGACATAACTCTGCAAAAACAAAGCAGTAAAAAGAGATGCTCTGAGAGTCCCAGCCCCTTCTAACTTCATCTGTGCTTTGCACTTACTTGACTTAGCATCATTCACGCAGCTTGGCACACGATAAGAACGCTGATTCGTGGGAGTCTGATTGACATGAGCTATGCGCTTCCTGTCAGCTAAGATACACAGCATTTACAAAGTGCTCACTCTATATGCAACAGTGGGTATGCTGGTAACCTCTCCATATGGGTGTGTCTAATGGAAACAGTTCTACTAAATAAAAGATACCCTTAGATACTTTTATGTAGACCATGAGTTGCCAACTATGACTGAATATAAGAATCATTTTGGAAGCTTTTGAAAAACTACATCATCGCTGAACCCTACCCCAAAGCAACTGTGACAACAATTGCACGCCACTCCCTGCCCTGTTCTTCTGTAGAAGTTGGAGTCAGGATACATTGAACAACCAGGGAATATATCCCCAGACTTCTTTGCCGTTAGCTGAGTCCAGCTAGTTAGCAGAATGTGAACAGAAGTGGTGTGCATAATGTCCGTCCCTCGTGCACTGTGCTTCCTTTGAGCAAGCTTTTCTTCCACTGACCAGTACCTGGGTAGAGAAGTCTAGCCTTGACCATGCATGCCAAGTTGCTTCAGTCATGTCCAACTCTGTGAGACCCCTGGACTGTAGACCACAAGGCTCCTCTGTTCATGGGATTCTTCAGTCAAGAATACTGAAACGGGTTGCCATTTCCTTCTCCAGGAAATGGCATCTTCCCAACCTAGGGACTGAACCTGCATCTCTTATGTCTCCTGCATTGGAAGGTGGGTTCTTTACACTAGCCTTGACCATGCAGGTGATTAAAGAGGCTTAAGTGCAGAACAGTAGCTACCAGCTATGTGTGGCTATCTAAGTATAAATGAATTAAAGTAAAATTAAAGATTCAATCAGGACTTCCCTGGTGGTGCAGTGGATAAGAATTCCCCTGCCAATGCAAGGGACACAAGTTCAATCCCTGATCTGGGAAGATTCCACAAGCCTCAGAGCAACTAAGCCATGCCCACAACAAGAGAAGCCACTGCAGTGAGAAGACTTTGCACTGCAACCAGAGAAAGCAGCGAAGACACAGTCTAGCCAAAAATAAATAAATAAGTAAATGATTTTTAAAAAATTAAAGATTCAATCAAATTAACTGTTTGGTTCCTCAGTCACACTAGCCATGGTTCAAGCCCTAAAGGGTCACAAAGGGTGAGTGGCCACCATCACTGGAAGACACGAATACAGAATATTTCCGCCACTGCAGACAGTTCTCTTGACCAGCATACTCTAGGAGGTAGATTAGCCGCATGGCAAAGGAAGCCCAGATCCATGGCTCTCGTGGAGGAATGACCACACTCCATCCCACTGATGTAGATCTTTGGGCTACCGTATGAACGGAATATGGAGGGGCTTCCCTGGTGACTTAGTGGTAAAGAATCCACCTGCAATGCAGAAGCAATGCAGAAGCTGCAGGAAATGCAGGTTCAATCCCTGGGCCAGGAAGATCCCCTGGAGGAGGGCATGCAATCCATTCCAGTATTCTTGCCTGGAGAATTCCATGGACAGTTGAATCAGGAGGGCAACAGTCCTTAGGGTCACAAAGAGTCAAACATGACTGAAGTGACTTAGCATGCACCCAAATAAATGCAAAACATTGACTAAACTACAGATACACGCATCTTGAGTCTCCAAGGAGCAACAAATGTAAGTCAAGTCAATTCGTGCTGTCATTCCCTCCCTCTTTCCCTTCTCTCTTTCTCTGTTTTTCTCTGTCTCAGCCTGTGTTTCTCTTTCTTTGTGTGTCTCTCTGTCTCTTTATCACACACACACACACACACACACACACACACACACACATTTTATTCCTTGCCTGATTCATCCAATTCCATTTCAAGCACGACAGCAGGAAAATCATAGGAAAAACTAGATGGGTATAATTGGACATTAAATAAAATTCAGAAGCAATAGCATTGCCCCAACAAGAAGTGTTCCAGGAGCTCAAGACAGAAGATGATTAATGTCCAAAGACCAAAAGTCACATCCAGTGGACAAGGGAGCACCTGAAACCTTGCTTGTGGCCAGAAAACATGAGCGAAAGGGGGACAGACATAAGCAGGGGGGACTGCAAATGTGGAAAGAAAAACCAGGAAGATTTAGAAGCTATGAAGCTTAAGGTTGAGAGGAAAGTCTATTCCACTGTGCTTAGTACTCAACCCATGACAGGTAGGCACTTATAATATCAAACAAAAATAACAAACAGCACCCAGAGATAGAAAATGAGTAGAAAGAGTAAGATGAAATACTGTTATATTCCTGTAAAATTCCAGCAAGGTGCTGGGCTCATAAGAAAATTCAATAAATATTTGATGACTGATTGATACATCAGTTCATGAATCCTTAAAAAGTGATAAAGTCATTCACCTAGAGGAACAGAAAAAGATCTTGGGGAGAAATTATGATTTATGCCATTACTGGTGCAACAATACACTGAGAGTGGAAACTGAGAAGGGAAAATTGTAGAGGGGCAGGAAAGAGAGTAGGAAGCCATCCCTGGGGTCCTGAGATGAAATGGAGCAGCACTCACATCCTGGAAAATGAGACAAGAACTGACGCTTCTGTCGAGGAAACATACTGAACAGAGTTCAGGTCGGTGTTGCTAAAACAATGAAGCACAGTCAACCCATAAGCATAATTACCAGTAAAAACTACATTTTAGAAAGTTTAAGAATGAGGCTGATGGACTGTGGCAAATGATGTTATCCTGCTTAATTTCTCAGTTTCTCAAACATATGAGTTATTCTAAAAAGCTGAAGAACATGCAGATAGCAAGATAGGCATATTCTTCAGCTTTTGAGAATAATAACTAATTCATCTGTGCAATAAAAATATCTCTCCTTCCACAGATTTAGCAACAGAGCTGAAGATAGATTATAATGAATTGAAGGTAAATACAAATACATCAGCATAATTAATAGCAGTAACAAAAGTATTAATTTAGAGCCTTTTCTAAAGAATGTAGAAAGCAGATTAATATTAGGATTCCAAGGATTCCTGTTTCTTCCTTTTTTGTTTGTTTGTTTTTGCAGAGCTTGGGTTAAGAAGTAGATGTATTATAGCTTACGGCAAAAAGAAAGAATGTCAAACCCTTGGGGATACATTTTGCTTCTGGGACTCGATGCAGGCCTAATGCAGAGCAGAATCAGGATGTTTTGAAATTGCATCCAAAACCTAGTCTTTCTTATAAAATATATTTTGTATGCTTTTTTTTTTTCTGGAAAAACTTAAGTGTAGCATCACCCTGCAGTTATTAACGCATCACTGTTATAGTTGGCTTTCCTTCTTGTTCTTTAGGAAGCTGTGTTGTCAAAATCGAACAAGGGGTCTCCTGCTTCAGTTTCACTTGCACATGCAGAACACCTGAGCTGATCTGAGTTTGGGGCTGTCTGTAAGACTTAAATTCGAGCCAGATAGAAGGTCTTATCATACAGCAAGTTCCAAACGAACGTCAGTTTTGTAAGCCAAACAAAACTGTTAGGGATGTTGCCTGTGTGTGCTTTAATAATTTAGGGGACAAACAGGAACATCACAAATGAAGCCAAATCCAAGGAATCCAAAATCCATCTCCATGGCTGTCAGGCAGCAGTTCACGAACACCCAGAGCACTCTGGGGATGTTAAGTAAACATTAATTTGGAGAAGCACAAAGACTAAGTATCAGTCAAGTGCCTGATAGTAAAACTGATGGTGTCATTAAAACTTGTTCTAGACAATTTCTTCATCCTACTCCACTTTCACATACTCAACTCTTTCTTTTTATAATTTTTTTTAATTTTTAAAATTTTATTTATTCGGGATTTTTTTTGATGGGTGGGATCTTAGTTCTCTGACCAGGGACTGAACCCATGCCCCCAGCAGTAGAAGGGCAGAGTCTTAACCACTGGACCACCAGGGATGTCCCTTAACTCTTTCTTCAGTAAACACAACAAAAAGTCTATTAGCATCTTGGCAAGTGGAAACAACCTCACCAAACCAGCCTAGTGTTTTTTACGAAACATTTTGTATCTTGTTTCATGATTTACCCTCATTACCTTCTATCTCCTTGTCTTCAACCACTTAAAATTACATCTCTACTTTGCCAAAAAGTAAAATAAAATACTGTGAGGGTTTAAGACAATTTTCTGGAGAAATAAGATAGCTGCCATTAAAGGCTAGGCCTCAAAATTCCTGGTCCTCCTGCCCATGACCTAGAGGATGTCTCCTCTGAAGGTTATGTGATTCGCCATCTGGATTCATTAAGACACAGTTTTGACTTTCCAAGTTATGAACAAAAAGCTAAAATTGCCTCTTTCCTAATAAATCCCAAGTAACTTTTCATGCTTTACCTGTTCCAATTACTCATACAATTGCAGGCTATATCAAAGAACCCACTCTGCATATCCAGACCATATAAAACAAACCTATACATTATTGTTGTTCAGTTGTTCAGTCATGTCCAACTCTGAGACCCTATCCTATGGACTGCAGGGAAGCCAGGCTTCCCCGTCCTTCACTGTCTCCCAGAGCTTGCTCAGACTCATGCCCATTGAGTCAGTGATGCCATTTAATCATCTCATTCTCTGTCACCCCCTTCTCCTCCTGCCCTCAATCTTTCCCAGCATCAGGTTCTTTTCCAATGAGTCAGTTCTTCACATCAGGTACCCAAAGTATTGGAGCTTCAGCTTCATCATCAGTCCTTCCAGTGAATATTCAGGACTGATTTCCTTTAGGATTGACTGGTTTGATCTCCTTGCAGTCCAAGGGAGTCTTCTCCAGCACCACAGTTCAGAAGCATCAATTGTTTGGTGCTCAGTCTTCTTTATTTTCCATCTCTCATATCTGTACATAACTACTGGAAGAACCATTATTTTCCACTATACAGACCTTTGTTGGCAAAGTGATGTGTCTAGATTTGTCATAACTTTCCTTCCAAGGAGCAAGCATCTTTTAATTTCATGGCTGAAGTCACTCTCCACAGTGATTTTGGAGCACAAGAAAATAAAATCTGTTGTTGCTTCCACTTTTTTCCCATCTATTTGTCGTGAAGTGATGGAAACAGATGCCATGATCTTAGTTTTTTTAATACTGAGTTTTAAGCCAGCTTTTTCACTCTTGTCTTTCACCCTCATCAAGAGGCTCTTCCATCTCACAGACCAGTATAAAAGAAGAGTTTACGACTGCATATTTCAAACCTTGATCGGTAAGAAATCCTGAGTCTTGGCACAAATATAAACATGGGCCATAAATTAGCTATAAAAAGGGCACTGCACTTTCAGTATCCAAGGCCCTGTCTGAATTTACAAGCTGTTTGCAGAGCTTCTGAGGCTAATGGATGAATAAAATATTCCAGCCAACTAGTAAAGTAAGTATGTATATGATTGAGAAGTACTGTAGCTGACTGCTCTGATTAATGAAGGGTAAATTACTGTTAATGCGAGTAATAAATGTCACAGGCATATTTCACTGAGCGGAAGTCGGGGCACTGTGTGGGCTCCACTGGTCTAAGAGCTGTGGATGAAACAACGATTAATTAATCATCAGGAGGTGTTAGAATTCTGTGACACTTTCTGGCTAAAAGCGAAGAGCTCTTTAATATGCTGCCAAGGAAGGCAGTCACTCACACCCCACCCAATCCCTTCAGGGGATAGGGGAAATGTTTTCATCAACTTCTCAGCTCTGGTTCTGTTCTGAGGTCACTTATAATAAGATCATGATTAAGGAAACCCACCTGTCTTGGCGGAAAGGACAAACTGGGTGAGAGGTTGCCCTCTTTCATTGCAAGTTCAGAAGTCATCACAATAACCACAGCCTGGGGAAGCTGCACAAATCTACTTGATGAAGTGCCACTCCTAGACCTGGGTGTGGCTGGGCCTCTGAGCATGTGAGCTCAGCATAAATCAAAGAGGTGTGCGTGGATATGCCAGGTAGTCACGTTCAGACTTCACCTTCCAGTGCAGAGGGTGCAGGTTCCGTCTGTTCAGTCGGTCTGTTCGGTCCTTGGTCGGGGAGCTAAGATCACATGCCTCGTGGTCAAAAAGCCAAAACAGAAAACAGAAGCAAGACTGTAATTAATTCAATGAAGACTTTTAAAATGGTCCACATCCACAGCAACAACAAAAAATCTTTTAAAAAGATGATGTCAGCTTCTGGAACATTAACACTCCCTCGCTTCCTGCCTCCCTCCTTCCCATCTCTTTAGAGGAATGTGATGTACACATTCTTCAACCACCTGCAATGGCATTCTTCTGCCAAATATTCCAACCAGTATTTTCCAGTCCCTAGAACCCCTTTCCTTTCACATTTGTCCTGGAGATTTTTCAAAGCCGACCATGTGAAATTACTCTATATGCCAAAGTGCAAATAAAAATGATGGTGTCAGAAAACATGTTTTCAGATTTTGCCTTCTGGAAAGGATATTACTTCACATATTTATATTGCTGGTTTCTATTCTGTGTGTAAATCTGCTAAATGCCCACTCATTCAGGTGTCTCTCCTTATGTTTATAAAGCTAGGTGTTCCCTTCGCCTACATGGGATTCCCAGCACTCACACTCACACTAATAGAAGTGTCAGAGGCTACAGTGTCATTAGCCAGAGAGCGGAAATCATAAAAGTTAGGCATGGAAGGGATCATACATGTTAACCCCGTCCCACCCCCTAATTTACTAAAGAGAGAAGTAGAAGCCAAGGAAGTGGTTCCCTCACGGCTTTAGAGTGAGGTGGTGGTGGAACAAGGTCTGAGTCATGGCCTGCTCCAGAGCCACCCCTTTCTCCTCTTCACCCTGCGTGGATGGCAGGAGGTTACACAGCAGATGATCTGCAGGCTGGGGTGCAGGGGGAGTGGAGGGACCAGACGGTGGGGGCGGGGCGGGGGTTGGTGTACACCCTGACTTCACTGGGGCCATCAGAGCTCAGAGGAGGGCAGGAGGGCAGCTTTGCAGACACACAGAATCATTTCCTGAATGTCACAGAACATCTTGTTCCCTAGACTGGTCAACTCTCCATGCCCTTTTCTGCTTGTTACTCTGGGGTTTGAATCCTTCCTGGCTGCTCAGCTCTGCTGGTGGAGAAGAGGGTGCCAAACATGAAACCACAGGAGATCCCTGACATTTTTAAGATCCCCATCTTACTGGATGACAAGTAATTTAGAACATTGCTACTAAAACAAACATGGGGTATTTCAGGGAAAAGTATACTACATTCAACTGAACTTTTAAGATAAAAAATGAGACTGCATAATAATTCCTGACTTGAAGAGGGTCCCATTGAGCTGCTTCTGTTGCACCATCAGAAGGTACGAATTCATTCTCCTGTGTAAGAGTTTGAAGGTGGAGGAGGATTCAGAAGGAGAAAGTTCAATTAAAGAAATATAAATTAAAAAGAAAACATAGCAACTGGTATAAAATATTCTGACAAAACAAATAATATTCTAAATCACATCATATAGGGCCTTCCTGGTGGTCCAGTGGTTAAGACTTAGCCTTCCAACGCCGGGGCTGTGTATTCCAATCCTCGTCAAGAAGCTAGAATCCCATCTGTCTTGCGGCCAAAATAACCAAAACCAAAAAACAGGAGCAATATGGTAACAGATTCAATAAAGTCTCGAAAAAACTGGCCCATATTCAAGTAAATAAATAAATGAATCGCATCCTATGAAGAACCATTTTGGATCTCAAGATTATGAAACTGTGTGAGTTCAAGGGTCTTTGTATTTTCTAAACCTTATAACTGCAAAGTTTCTTTTTGCATTTGCTTCAAAATTCCCTCTGGAGACACGTCAGTTCTGACATTTTGTAACAGCCGAGACCAAGACCTTCCACCCTCCCTTCTGGCAGCACATCCATCAGCCCACATAAGCTTTGACCACAGAAATGTCATACATGCGGAGTCAGGGGACAAGAAAGAGGACTCTTCTTATTTACGGGTTTTTGTTTTTCATTTTTTTTAAGATGTATTTACTCTCACAGAATATAAAGAGTCACATTTTAAGAGAGCTTTTTTGATTAATTGTATCTTCAATTTGTCCATATGATTCTAAAGGAATATTAAATTCTTACTAGGTGCCAGAAAGTGGCTAAAAGGTGCATTACCACATTTTTTCCCTGAGTCTTTGTGTTCTTGTAACTCCACAGAGGTTTTCTTATGAATGACTTTGAACCCAGGTAGCAAATCAGCTTACTGGAACCTGTTCCTGTTTACTGTCCTGCTGTCTCTTGGAAAGAAGACTCCAGTAATTTGACCCTGGAAGAGAAGAGAAGAAAGAGGAAGCTGTCCTCACAAGACACTGTCATTAAGAAAATGTGATAAAGGTCTTCTATCCTGGGATACTCTTGGGAGAACAATAGGTGAATCATATAAATAGTTTTTTAAAAATGCAAGGACAACACATCATTGAGGGTAGTAATACCCAGTGGAATTTTCTCTAATAGATCAATATGCTTATGGCTTAGTTTCAATGAGCGTGACCAGAGTTTAGCTCAGCAGCCTCAACATCTGATCTGTGTGGCCAAGTGGTCTCCTGGACCCAAGACTGACAGCAGCCACTGGTGCCAACACTCACCCTAGAGGACACCCCACAAGGTCACCAGCAGGTGTACATACCTGACATGACTCCCCAAACACCCTGTCTCCTTGCCTCTTGATTCATGAACCTCATATCCCAGGTTCCTAGGCAATATTGTTCTTTATAGCATCAGATTTTACTTTTGCCACCAGACACATCCGTAACTGAGTGTGGTTTCCACTTTGGCTCAGATCTCTTTCTGGAGGTATTTCTCCACTCTTCCCAGTTGCATATTGGACACCTACTGACCTGAGGGACTCATCTTCCAGTGTCATATCTTTTTGCCTATCACTGCCTCAATGTACATGAATTTGAGCAAATTTCAGGAGATAGTGAAGGACAGGTAAGCTTGAGTGCTACAGTCCATGGGGTCACAAAGAACTGTACACAATTTAGTAACTGAACCTTGCCAGTTCAACAACAACAACCTTGCCTCTTAAGGTCTTCCCGTTACGTGCCCTTTACACAAGATCTCCCTGTGCTATACAGTAGGTCCTTGTTGGTTATCCATTTTAACCTGGTGGGTTATCCATATTTATATATATCCATTTTAACATATTCATGTACAATAGCAGTGTGTACGTGTCAGTCTCAAACTCCCAACTCTATCCCTCCCCCTACTCTTCTTCTCTGGTAACCATAAATTCATTCTCTAAGTCTGTGAATCTGTTTCTGCTTTGGAAATAAGTCCATTTATATCATTTTTTAGATGCCTCACTTAGACGCAGCATCTTAAAAAAAATAGCAACACTTTTTCAAACAGCATTGACTGACATCCATACAAAGGAAACAGAGGCAATTTCCCCCTACATTATCTGCAGTGTCCTCTCACCACACACTTTTATTTGAAGTTTACCAATGCAAATCAGCAGTTCACTGTTGAAAAACCCTACACAAACACACTTCAAAAACACAGCCTTGACTTCATTTGAACCCTCTACGCTCTGTCTTCTCCCATCACTACTGAGTCTGTTCAAAGTTGCTCCGGCTGACCTCTTACAAAGACAGCAATTACTCAGGAAGTAACTCCCTGAGACAATTCATGTCTTTGCACATCTCTGAGAAGTGTCATTTTCTCAGGCAGGAAAAAGGTGTCCTGTCATCCAACACCAACTTCCTATCTGAGATGTGATTTCACAGTCTTTTCTTTTTAGATCTGCTATTAGCAGCTGGTCCCCAAGCACAGGACTGAATGCTTTAATTACAGACGGGTGGCGAAAGGACATGATTTCCTTGATTCCTTTTCCCAGAATGATTGGTACAGTAAGACGTCCTGAAAGAAGTGTGTGTCTACAAGGTCACTGCCGGTTAATTTTCACCCCCATGAAAGTTACTTGGATTTGCTTTGATTTCCAATAACTTCCTTTAAGTATCTGGAGGGGAGCCCCAGGCATGGTCTATAAGGCAGTAGGGTTGATGGGTGATCCACCTTCCTGGAGACTCTGCTGGCCACCACTATTGGCCCCTACTCTGACCCAATCTGCCCCAAAATCATACTTTATGATAAACAGACTTCAGTCCCATAATTGTACTGGTTTTTAATCTTATATTTCACAGAGAACTCTGATTATACAAATGAAATTCTTGTTCTGAAAGTGGAACCGACTGTATAAGAGAGGATAATAAACCAGTGAGTGACTCAGGTCCTTTTGTTGGTGGGATGCAAAACTAGCAAGCCCAGTGGCATCGGCTAGTGATGATCAAAGGTGAAAATGTAGCCCATTGGCTCCAAATCCCCTGGCTGCTGCCAGCCCTCACAGCTGCCTCCCTTGTCAATCCTCAATACCATCTGAGAGAAGTGGGTACCAAGAGCAGAAGCAATGTTGGCCTCTCCAAATAATAAGAAGGAAGCCTCGTCTCTACCTAGATGGGAAAATCAAGAGGATGTCTTACAGACCAGTCAGTTTAGACCAAAAATTAGATTAATGGACAGTCCAAGACACAAAGGGACTATGGAAGAATTTCAAAACCAATCTGCTGGAGTCAAAACATATTTTTCTTCTCAGTTATGCCTGATCCCAGCTGATAGTATCTTGTTTATTTCTCATGCTGTTAATGATTTTTAATTTGTTATTTTGAAACATGCTTATTTTATACCTTCTGTTTGTATGACTTGAAACTCCGGGGGTGCTATCTCTGGATATTTGTTGCTTGCTTTGTTCTTGCCCACTGGCTCTGCATCCTCCTAGGCTTTGTAATTCTAGATTGTGAACACATTTTCAGTTGGCTTTCATCTGTGGGAATAGTATGCCACCTGCATGAAGAAGACATTACTCCAAATAAATTATGCATCTGATTTTGTAGGCACCTCAGTGATGTTTCCATTCTTTCTGTTATATTTCATTTGGGAGATTTGGGATCCTAAATTAATATAAATTCAAACTTTAAACCCATCTCTAAGGCACACTAGTGATGACAAATTCTCAGGGAGACTATGGATTTTTTTCAGGCCAAACCCAAATCAGAGTAAACAAGCTTCCCCACTTCCTGTCTCATCAAATAGCAATCCATCTCTATTTATGGCTTCCACAGGAGGTTGTCCTTTCAAGGTCTGGACTGAATGCAGGATTCTCAGTTCCAACCTCCCATCTTGATCAGGAACATGGTTTACTTTTTATGCCCATAAAATGCATGCTTCCTGGTTACCGAGATAGGCAAAATCTGCATGGCAGCTTGGTTCAGTATCCACTGACATGTTAGTTGTAGTTTTCTCCTTGCTATCAGTCTTGGGGAATTTCTTTTACTTTCTTACAAATTCCCCTTTGCATTTAAAAGTATATTTACTCCATTTTATTCAACATTTCTAGGTGTCATTGTAGCAGGAACATTTCAGATTACCTGTCAATGATTTTTCAGCAGCTAGTTGCAATTTTGGTGTTCTTGCAGAAGAAGATGAGTGCATGTTCTTCTACCCCATCATCTTGATTTCTCTTTAGGTGTTCAGATTACATAAATATTAACTGGCTATGTTATTGTTTAGTCACTCAGTCATGTCCAACTCCTTGTGACCCCAAGGACTGTAACCCGCTAAGCTCCCCGATCCATGAGATTCTCCAGGCGAGAATACTGGAGTGGGTTGCCATTTCCTCCTCCAGGGGATCTTTTGGACCTGCGTCTGCTGCATTGGCAGGCAGATTCTTTACCATTGAGCCACCAGGGAAGCCCAACTGGCTATGTACATTGGTCCTACCATTCATACACACACAATTGGCCCATACTGTTCCATTTTTACTCTGTATTTTCTGCTGGTAAGTTATCCCAGAAATAATCTCCATTTATCCAGGGAGGAATCATCTGTCTCACGTACTGTTTAGACTGTTTCCTCTTCTGTGTATATTTCTTCTTCATAGCTCACCAGTGCCTCCTCTAGAGGAACAGAAGGGAAGGGAATTAAAGAAGCACTGGCAAGTCCCATTTTAACAACGTCAGTAAAAAGATTTGATGTAGCAGAACTCTAACAGAAGTTTTGTGAACTATCTGAGGATCAAGTCATCTGGTTTCTCTATTTTTAGCTATATCTCACTTAGAAATCACTAAATCCATGTTGCACAGATAAATCTCTCATTGTGTGTGCATCTCTCTAAGGATGTTTTGTTCACTGCACCTGTCCAAGAAGAAAGGGTGTCTCACCATTGGATCCATTAGAATAGCAAACAGATTATCTTTGCTTTGGGGCATGAAGGGGAGGAAGAGCAGCTGTTGTCTCAGGATTGCAGAGACATGCCTGGCATTTAGGGGACGTGGAGAAACAAGGAGATTCCTTTGTAGGCTGTTTCTAAAGTAACTTAAGGAAAAAAATGACAGGCAGGGCACACAGCAGGCGGTTACCCATCTGTCTGCCTGTTCAGTCGCTGAGTCATGTCCAGCTCTTTGAGACCCCATGTACTGCAGCACGCCAGGCCTCCCTGTCCTTCACTATCTCCTAGCATTTGCTCAAACTCATGTCCATTGAATCAGTGATGCCATCCAACCATCTCATCCTCTGCTGCCCTCTTCTCCTTTTGCCTTCGATCTTTCCCAGCATCTACCCTTAGAGCACACCATTAAAAGATTCATATTCACTCAGGAGTGGTGAAATACGGCCCTGCAGTCTCCTGCTCACCCCACATAGACTCAGAGTGATCTGACTCAGTGTACATGAGCTTGAGCAAACTCTGGAATTGTGAAGGATAGGGAAGCTTGGTATGCTGTAGTCCATGGGGTCACAGAGTCAGACATGACTTGGCAACTGAACAAGTCACCACTGCCCAGACTTACACTGAATTTTCTTTTTTTCAGTATTTCTTCTTGTCTCTTGCAAACCATTCATCTTCCTTGCTGTCTTTTTTCTCTGGGCAACTCTAACAGCACTGTGCTAGTTAGCACATCACTGCAATTTTAATTGCCATCATTATCACCAGCAAATATTCTTCCTGCTCTATTTCACGTGCTGCTATATATAAGCACAGCCCATCTGTGATCTGTGCCGAGCGGGCCTCCAAATGTTGGTGCCATAGATTCAAGAGCTAATTATGAGTGGCAACATGGCTTTCTCCAGCATAATTATTTTCCCATCCAGCACTGTGATAAAACATAGATAAAATATAAAGAGGTAATAAAGGCTTATGTTTACTGAGCACTTACTATGTTCCAGGCACCGTGCTTTATACACCCTACCTCTGACAAGGATCACAGTCCACTTAGAGAGAGGTATTAATACTATCTTCAATTTTCAAACAAAGAAACAAAAGCACAGAGAGGTAAGAATATTGCCAGTTTCACAACTTATAAATAGCAGAAACAGGAGTTGAATCCAAGTGGCTCTGGAACCTCACTGCTAACCACTGGTCCACTGTCTCAACTAATAATATCAAGACCCTCACGAAAACCCATGGGCTTCAGAGGCTCAGTGGTAAAGAATCTGCCTGCCGATGCAGGAGACATGGATTTGATCCCTGAGTCTGGAAGACCCTCTGGAGAAGGAAATGGCAGCCCACTCCAGTATTCTTGCATGGAGAATTTCATGGACAGAGGAGCCTGGCAGGCTATAGTTCATGGGGTCACAAAGAGTTGGACATGACTGAGCAACTAAGCACATACACACACACAGCAGAAAACCCACAGACTTCCATTGCTGCCACAGGCTAATTCTTGTCATATTTGAGTTGCTTTATCTCACTGATTATATTCTCTGTGATGAAGAAGCGTCCATAATGGAAAAAGATAAAAACAGTGGAAGGTGAATCCACCAGATTCACCACTGATATTCTAGCAGCCAGAATGGGACAATCAGGGGTTCAAGATCTGCTCCTGGGAGTCCATCCTGAGGACAATTGCTGAGTTTTGTCCATCTGGCCAGTGCTGCTTCTGAAGGATCACTCATTATGAAGATAGACAAACAACATCACATACCACAATATTCTGCCTGAAATGAGGCTGTCTCAGTCTACTTTGGCTGCCATCAGAAAACTCTCCAGACCTGGGGGCTCACACAGCAGACATAGTCCAAAATTCAGCTGCCTGTTGACTTGGTCCCTGGGGGACCCTCTTCATGGCTTGGAGGTGATTGTCTTCTCTCTGTGGCCACATGTGGTGAAAGGAGAGAGGGAGAGAGAATGAACTCTCTGGTGACTCTTCTTACAAGGGCACTAATCCCATCAGGGGCCCCACCCCTGTGACCTCAGTTGACCCCCACCACCTCCTGTGGAGCCCTATACAAGGTCACAGGTGTGGAGCCCTCTATTAAGGTCACAGGACAGAAATTACTGGAACTGACCAAGCACCATAGGAACAGTTGCCATGAGCCTCTGGATCTAAATCAGCCAATTCTCTGACCCCATATTAGGTAAAATACCTACCCTATTACCCACCCTATAGCATCCTAACCAATCACCTAATGCCACCCTTTCACCAGGAATTTTCTTGGTCTTGAGGCTACAAAAATTGGTTACTAGCCGCCATGGCCCACTGTTCTAACAGCATCTCCCAATCTAATAAACTTTACTCTCCTCTCATTCTGCCTCATGTCTGGAAATTCTTTTCCAACCCACTCACAGACCACAACACCTCCTAAATGCCATCACATCTCCCAACAGTATCACACCAGGGGTAGGATTTCATCACGCAGCTTTGTTGGGGACATGTTTGGTCCACAATGAGGTACTTTTATGTCATCCTTGTTCAGTGACTTCTCTTTCCTGATGAACTGTGTCCAATAGGGATACAGAGTGTCTGTCACTAAGATATTAAATCTGGAGGACTTCACAGCAGCTGCTGTGACAGACTGTCTGCTGGAAGCTTCAGGCTCTGTCCCCACCAGCAGCCAGATGTCAGCGGGTCCCCTCCATCACACAAAGATGATCAGATGGTCATTGAAAAGTTTAGCACCTCTTCACTGAGGAGTTTGGTTCCCGGTTTCCTCTGGGAAGTTACTGGAACATATTCATTGCTGGAACATATTCGTTTGCTTTTGTGAATATTCTAGTACCTCTGTGAAGTCTGACAAGGATGAAGATAAATCATAATTCCTGGCCACTCCCAGGAGAAAAACCTAATGGGCTTTTCTCATTGTGAAAATGAGTGTTTCTCATGGAAAAGTTGGACATGGCCATGGAGGAGGTTAGTAGCAGCCACCCTGCCAAGAAAAAAATTTTTTTAATCCTTCTGAATTAGTGTTTATGTCATCAAGTCATGATTTCTCTTCTAACGTCAGTGCTCTATTAACTGTTTGTTTTAGTTTTCACCACTAAGGGTTCACTCTGGCCTGATGGTTCCATGAATCCTGAGTTGTCTCAACATGGAAGAAAGTCAGAGAAATTAAATACTGGTCCCATGATAAATAACATGAAGCTCACGTGGAAAGCATCTGCTAGGATACTTGGCAAAAACAGCATGTTTTCTTTAAATACAGAAATCTGTAGTCAAGGGCTCCATTCACTTGGTCTTAACAGCCTCCAAGGGTGTTTATAGATTCAAGGGATTAGATCTGATACAGAAAGTCCCTGAAGAACTATAGACGGAGGTTAGTAACAATGTACAAGAGGCTGTGATCAAAACAATCCCAAAGAAAAAGAAATGCAAAAAGGCCAAATGGTTGTTAGAGGAGGCCTCGCAAAGAGCTGAGAAAAGAAAAGAAGTGAAAGGCAAAGGAGAAAAAGAAAGATATACCCATCTAAATTCAGAGTTCTAAAGAAAGCCTTCCTAAGTGATCAATGCAAAGAAATGAAGGAAAACTATAGAATGGGAAAGACTAGAGATCTCTTCAAGAAAATTAGAGATACCAAGGAAACAAACATTTTGTGCAAATATGGGCACAATAAAGGACAGAAATGGTATGGATGGACCTAACAGAAACAGAAGATATTAAGAAGAGGTGACAAGAATACACAGAACTATGCAAAATGGATCTTAATGACCTAGATAACCACGATGGTGCAATCACTTACCTATAGCCAGACATCCTGGAATGCAAAGTCAAGTGGGCCTTAGGAAGCATCACTACAAACAAAGCTAGTGGGGGTGATGGAATTCCAGCTGAACTATTTCAAATCCTAAAAGATGATTCTGTGAAAGTGTTGTGCTCAATATGCCAGCAAATTTGGAAAACTCGGCAGTGGCCACAGGACTGGAAAAGATCAGTTTTCATTCCAATCCCAAAGAAAGGAAATGCCAAAGAATGTTAAAACTAACACACAATTGCACTCATCTCACACGCTAGCAAAGTAATTCTCAAAATTCTCCAAGCCAGGCTTCAACAGTACATGAACTGAGAACTTCCAGATGTTCAAAGTGGATTTCAAAAAGGCAGAGGAAGCAGAGATCAAATTGCCAATATAGATTGGATCATAGAAAAAGCGAGAGAATTTCAGAAAAACATTTACTTCTGCTTCATTGACTATGCTAAAGCCTTTGACTATGTGGATCACAACAAACTGTAAAATTCTTAAAGAGATGGGAATACTAGACCTTACTGCTAAGGTACCAACTTAACTGCTTCCTGAGAAACCTGTATGTATGCAGGTCAAGAAGCAACAGTTAGAACCAGACATGGAACAACAGACTGGTTCCAAATTTAGAAAGGAGTATGTCAAGGCTGTATATTGTCACCCTGCTTATTTAATTTCTATGCAGAGTATATCATGTGAAATGCTGGGCTGGATGAAGCAAAAGCTGGAATCAAGATTTCTGGGAGAAATATCAATAACTTCAGATATGCAGATGACACCACCCTTATGGCAGAAAGTGAAGAGGAACTAATGAACCTCTTGATTAAGGTGAAAGAGGAAAGTGAAAAAGCTGGTTTAAAACTCAACATTCAAAAAGCTAAGATCATGGCATCCCATCACTTCATGGCAAATAGATGGGGAAACAATGGAAACAGTGACAGATTTTATTTTGGGGGGTTCCAAAATCACTGCAGATTGTGACTGCAGACATGAAATTAAAAGATGTTTCTTGGAAGAAAAGTTATGACAAACCTAAAAAGTGTATTAAAAAGCAGAGACATTACTTTGCCAACAAAGGTCCACACAGTCACAGCTGTGATTTTTCCAGTAGTCACAAATGGATGTGAGACTTGGACCATAAAGAAAACTGATCCCTGAAGAATTGATACTTTTGAACTGGGGTGTTGGAGAAGACTCTTGAGAGTCCCTTGGACTGCAAGGAGATCAAACCAGCCAATCCTAAAGGAAATCAAGCCTGAATATTCATTGGAAGGACTGATGCTGAAGTTGAAGCTCCAATACTTTGGCCACCTGATGCAAAGAGCCAACTTGTTAAAAAAGACCCTGATGCTGGGAAAGATTGAAGGCAGGAGGAGAAGGGGTCAACAGAGGATGAGATGGTTAGATGGCATCACCAACTCAATGGACATGAGTTTGTGCAAACTCTGGGAGATGCTGAAGGACAGGGAAGCCTTGCATGTTGCAGTCCATGTGGTCGCAAAGAGTTGGATACGACTGAGCAACTGATAAACAACAACAACAAAAGGTATTTAAGGTAGAGAAGAGTTTTCTGTTACACAGCAACCTGGTGATAAAATGGAATGGGATCCATTCATCCATTGCTGCTCAGCAGAAAATCCACAGAGGTTTCAGGGCTGGGACCATGGACCCATTGCCTGGTCCCACCCAATGTGGCTGCAGCCCTCAGACCTCACTGCTGGGTCACAGACCAGCAAGCACCACTGAAGCCAGACGTGCTATTCAAACCTAGCTCTGTGCTGACTGGTGGACACTCCTTTCTAGCATGTTAACTGTAGGTCACTTGTTTCAGTCAGTGTCATCAACAGCATGTCATTGTCCTTAGAGCAGGAGGCCAACTTCTGTCCCCAAGTGCAATTCCAAGTTCACCACTAAGAGGGGTCCTTGCAAAGAAGGCAGGTCCCAGGCTGGCTGTGTCAGTCATTGAGGGAAATTTCCCCTCTTAATGTTGTCAGTTGTATTTACCATTTCCCTGATACAGATGACACAGTCCTCATTTATGGACTTGATCAGATCAAGTGTGGGTGGGAATGCAAAAGAAGCCATTGGAATCGTGAAGAAAAAACTGATCTTAGTACCTGGGTTAGGGGCCTGTGAGATGCCTGTCCTTTTTTGTGCCCTAAACCTAAAGCCTTATCTTGGGCTTCCCAGGTGGCTCAGATGGTAAAGAATCTGCCTGCAATGTGAGAGACTAAGGTTCAATTCCTGGATCAGTAAGATCCCATGGAGGAGGGCATGGCAATCCACTCCACTATTCTTGCCTGGAGAATCCCACAGATAGTTGGATATGACTGAGCATCTTTCAAGTAGCTCATTTGTGTCCGACTCTTTGTGACCCCGTGAACTATATAGTCCATGGAATTCTCCAGGCCAGAATACTGGAGTGGGTAGCCATTCCCTTGTCCAGAGGATCTTCCCAACCCAGGGATTGAACTCAGTTCTCCTGCATTGCAGATGGATTCTTTACCAGCTGTGCCACCAGGAAAGCCCAAGAATACTGGAGTGGGTAGCCTATCCCCTCTCCTGCCAATCTTCCCAACCCAGGAATAGAACTGGGGTCTCCTGCATTACGTGTGGATTCTTCACCAGCTGAGCTACCAGTGAAGTGGGCTTCCCTGGTAGCTTTCACTTACTAAACCCTTATCTATCCAAGTCTTACACTCTCTCATCCAATTCTTAACAAGAATGGCTATTCGCTCTTCTGTGTCGTATGTTTTAAGCGAGTAGGGTTTTCTAGAGTCACGTTTATTTAATGCCACTGACACGGGACTTGTTATGCCAGCACAACTCTGAGCACTTACAAGATGCCTCCGTGTGCATTCCTTCTCATACCTCTCAGGTAACTGCTGTCATTATCCCTGCTTTACAGGTGAGAGGATGGGTGTGAATATCATCTTGGCCGAGAAAGAGTAGTAAGTAGCAGAGCAGAATCCCTCCAGGAAGGGTGGCTCCAAGCTGTGTGCTCTTAAGCACGACCTGAGGATGCCTCTCCTGTCAGTCACCCAAACAGCCTCCAATCTGAGGATGCACCAGCTCTGAGTGCATCCTTCCTTCTAGCGCATCCTCAGAAGACCAGCTCCTCACAGGGAGACACAGCCTGTGGACGAGGCTCGCCACCCTGAACAGACTGGATTCCAGATGAGTTGACATTCCTAACAAGGAAACATGGACCAAGGGTGGCCTCATGTCTGTGTGTGTCAGCCGGAAGCCACGGACTGCTTCTTGACTCAATATGTGATGAAAATTTGAATATGTGTGATGTCAGTGAATCCAAGCTCTCACCAGCCCGATGTCTGGCAGACTAAGACCGAGGAAGCCCATATAAGATGCCCCAAACGTAGCATCTTTACAGTCAGTAAAGAGAGCACATCCATTAGGTTAATGCCGAGCTCCATGTGTGTGTGTTCAATGACTCAGTTGTGTTCGACTCCACGTGACTCCATGGACTGCAGCTCACCAGGCTACCCCATCCTTCATTATCTCCCAGAGTTTGCTCAAAGTCATGTCTGTTGAGTTGGGATGACATCCAAGCATCTCATTCTCTGTCGAGCTTCATTTAATGCAACCTAACTCTGAAAAGACTATCTGGTCTCTCAGCAAACTGTGTTTTCTCCTGCCACCAAGTTGTTATAATTACTCAGTGTTTGACCAGATGGCAAATAATTTCTGAAGTCAGACCAGGTGTTCAAAAAGCAGTGCTAATCTCCAAGCTGACGATGGTGGTAAAACTAATTTAAAAGCTGTAATAGTGACACAGCACTGCTTCCATGAAGACAGACCACAAAAAAAAAAAAAAAAGGAAAGAAAAAATGGATGTTTCCTGGAGATGAGGCTGAAATAAAGGCAGGTAAAAGAAGGGAAGACTTCCCTGATGGCTCAGCTATAAAGAATCTGCCTGCAATGCGGAAGACCCGGGTTTAATACCTGGGTCAGGAAGAATCCGTGGAGGAGGAAATGGCAACACATTCCAGTATTCTTGCCTGGAGAATCCCATAGACAGAGGAGCCTGGTAGGCTACAGTTCATGGGGTTGCAAAGAGTCAGACATGACTGAGTGACTAAGCAGATGAGAAGGGAGTGTTTCTGAGGCTGAATTATAAGTTCACCAACAGATCCTTCCACAGGTGCATGTGTGCCCACATGAGCAATCATTTAGTCATGTCTGACTCTTTCTGATTGTACGGACTGTAGCATGCCAAGCTCCTCTGTCCATGGGATTTCCCAGGCAAGAATACCAGAGTGGGTTGCCAAGCCCTCTTCCAGGGGATCTTCCTGTTCCAGGGATCGAAGCCTCGAAGCCCCAAAGCCCCGAAGCCCCATCTCCTGCATTGCAGGCAGATTCTTTACCCATTGAGCCACCTGGGAAGCTTCCACACCTGTGATGTCAATTTGAGGCTTTAGAGGAGTATCAGCTCAAAAAGGCTCAGAATGAGCACCGGCAGCAGACAGTGTCAACTCAGATCAGTATCAAACTTGGACACAGCCTGATTTTTCTCACATTTCTGCTTTAGTCAGGGAAGCCCGGATTTCACGGCCACAGCTGGAAGTCACAGAGTTTTAACTCATTTTCAAATGAAGAGTTTCATTAGGCAACCTTCCCTGCGTCCTGTCCCCAGTCCTTGAGGCAGGGACCTAATGCAAATTTGGGTCCAGAAGAGGCTGGTGTTTGGAAGGTTTTTCTAGAGTGACTGGGGAGTCTCAGGAAATCCCTCCTTATGTTGGCAAACTACAAAGCGCTTCACATCTTTGGTAAGGAATCATGTTGACATGGTGATGGTCAGCTTGGAGTCGGCCAGCCATGGCTCAGAAGCCTGCCTCTTACACTGACAGTGACCTGGTGCTTGGAGCTCTGTGGACATTGGACCCATGCCCAGGGCCACCCTTGCAGGGCCCCCCACTTGGTCTAATTCTCCACTGTCACCATGTTGAAATTCTTCATAATTTTAAGCAAAAGACTCCCCTTTCTGTTTTGCACCGAATCCTACAAATCATGTAGCTGGTGCTGACTGGATGAGCTATCTATTCTGCCTGAATTATAGCTTCTTCACCTGTAAATTGTAGACTGATAATACTACTCATATCACAGAGATGATTTGAAGAAAAGAAATGAGGTCATCAAGCTCCTTCAGTCCTGTTTGACCCTGTGTGACCCCACGGACTGTAGCCCACCAGGCTCCTCTGTCCATGAGATTTCCCAGGCAAGAATACTGGAGTGGGTTGCCGTTTCCTTCCTCTTGCATTGGCAGGCAGATTCTTTACTACTAGCACCACCTGGGAAACCCACTACATGTGAATGCCTGCTAAAAGCTGCCACTATTGGTGTTTAGACCTGTTGATTGTTTTTGTCACCATTAGTGTTGAGTATTAATATGGCCGACCTGCCCTGATGGCTGAGGAGGGTTGACCCACATCCCATGGGTCTAACTTCACACGTCGTGCAGAGCCTTATCTTCACTGTCACCATGGCACCCTGCCTTATTCCACAGCCAGCTCAGACTTGTCTCACGCATGTACGTTCCATCAGGACAATGAAGAGAACATGACGTCTGGAGGCTTCAGCCTAGAAGCCCCACAGCATCTAGGCTTCCCTGGTGGTTCAGTAGTAAAGAATTCACCCGCCAATGCACGAGACAAGGGTTCGATCCCATGTCCGGGAAGATCCCACCTGCCACTGAGCAACTGACTCCATGCACCACAACTGCTGAGCCTGTAGTTGCCTCTAGAGCCTGGGAGTCACAAGCACTGAAGCCTGCGGGCCCAGAGCCCGTGCTCCACAACAAGAGAAAATATCCCAACAGAGAAAGTGGCACAGAGAGTAGCCCCTGCTCGCTACAATTAGAGAGACGTCCACACAGCAACAAAGACCCAGTCTGGCCAAAAATTAATAAATAAAAACACTTTTTTTCTAAAGAAGAAACTTCACAACATCTCCAAAAAGAAGAAAGTTCACAACATCTCCTCCACTCATCCGGTGGATCCCAGCAAGACATACGCTCAGCTCAGATCCAAGGAGACAGAGAAACAGACTCTGCCTTGAATGGGACGTGGTGTGTGTGAATTACAAGGACATCTGGTCACATTCTGCGATCCACTACTATCTGCCATCTGTCCCACAGTGTTACTGTGTCTGCACAACATTCACGTGATCCCAGAGACTCAGGAAGTCCCTCCCCACCTGTGGCACTCAGTTACGGTTGGGGGCCTCTGTCCTGCATCAGGTCCACACATGGGTGATGCTCCCCAGGGGCAGCTCCTGAGACACATCCATTGTGATCCAGAGGCCATGACTCAGACAGACAGGTCATCAGCTCTGCACACATGAACAAGTGCAGATTCAGGGAAGGGAACCCGAACAGACGCCCCCATTCAAAGTGTGGGAGAATGAGACCCAGTGCTGTCAAGAGCCTGAGGATGTTCTGAAACACAGTCCAGACAAGTATCCGGGGCCAGCTTCTCTGGGGAATGCGATGTTCTTGGGCGTTCCCAGTCCTGCTCCCCAGGAGTGCTTCCCTAATCTACTGTCCTCCTGTATTTTTTGACTTCAGCCCCTGAGATGTCCTCCTTGCCTAAAAAATCATAACAATAATATGTGTTTGCATCTGCAAACTTTGCTCAGCCACTTTCTGCCCATAGAAGTTTCAGTGTCCAGAGACCTCTTCTCACGTGTAAGTGTCTGTCCATTTACTTCAAATAATTAGAACTTTCACCAATATACTTCTTTGTGTTTTTTCTGAGTTTCTCTTGAATCTTACTGGGGTTCATTCCATGCCCCAAAGGCCACATCCATAACTGAAGACCAGTCTTTCCTGTTTGGGGCATGCCCGGCTACCACAGGATAGCACCTTTAAGATTCTTAGAAGCCATTTGTCTAGCTTACCAGATCTGTCAGAGACTTAGATGTGTCTCAGACAATACTTCACAAAGTGAAATCTCCAGACCGGCAGCATCACCTAAGAACTTGCTGGAAATGCAATGTGTGTGTCCCACCTTGAAATGACTCATTCAGAACCCTTGGGAAAGAAGGAGGATTCTAGCAAGCCAGATAATTTTCATACTAGAGCTGAAGACCCATGGTGGTACATAAGGGTCTTACAGCCACATCTTTGCCTTGATCCTTATCCAGAGATCATTTCTTACCATGAAAATCATTGGCAGACCAGAGAAACTGGGGATGAAAAATAGGTTTCCAATTTCCCCAATTCAAATTTCCATCATTTCCCAATTCAACCACTCTTTGAGACACTGTATTCCCTCTAAATTCTCTTTGCAAACTGAAAAGAGTCCTCTTCACATTTCTCTTTCATCCAGTTAATGTATCACATGCAGCTGAAAGAACGTAACTGATCTTTCCAGTGTTCTCCCTTCAGTTCAGTTCAGTTCAGTTCAGTCACTCAGTCGTGTCCAACTCTGTGACCCCATGAATTGCATGCAGCATGCCAGGCCTCCCTGTCCATCACCAACTCCCGGAGTTCACTCAAACTCATGTCCATCGAGTCAGTGATGCCATCCAGCCATCTCATCCTCTGTCTTCCCCTTTTCCTCCTGCCCCCAATCCCTCCCAGCATCAGAGTCTTCCAATGAGTCAACTCTTTGCATGAGGTGGCCAAAGTACTGGAGTTTCAGCTTTAGCATCATTCCTTCCCAAGAACACCCAGGACTGATCTCCTTTAGAATGGGCTGGTTGGATTTCCTTGCAGTCCAAGGGACTCTCAAGAGTCTTCTCTAAAACCACAGTTCAAAAGCGTCAATTCTTCAGCGCTCAGCTTTCTTCACAGTCCAACTCTCACATCCATACATGACCACTGGAAAAACCATAGTCTTGACTAGGTGGACCTTTGTTGGCAAAGGAATGTCTCTGCTTTTGAATATACTATCTAGGTTGGTCATAACTTTTCTTCCAAGGAGTAAGCGTCTTTTAATTTCATGGCTGCAATCACCATCTGCAGTGATTTGGGAGCCCCCCAAAATAAAGTCTGACACTGTTTCCACTGTTTCTCCATCTATTTCCCATGGAGTGATGGGACCAGATGCCATGATCTTAGTTTTCTTAATGTTGAGCTTTAAGTCAACTTTTTCACTCTCCTCTTTTACTTTCATCAAGAGGCTTTTGAGTTCCTCTTCACTTTCTGCCATAAGGGTGGTGTCACATGCATATCTGAGGTTATTGATATTTCTTCCAGCAATCTTGATTCCAGCTTGTGCTTCTTCCAGCCCAGCATTTCTTATGATGTACTCTGCATATAAGTTAAATAAGCAGGGTGACAATATACAGCCCTGACGTATTTCTTTTCCTATTTGGAACCAGTCCATTGTTCCATGTCCAGTTCTAACTGTGGCTTCCTGCCCTGCATACAGGTTTCTCAAGAGGCAGGTCAGGTGGTCTTGTATTCCCATCTCTTTCAGAATTTTCCACAGTTTATTGTAATCCACACAGTCAAAGGCTTTGGCATAGTCAATAAAGCAGAAATAGATGTTTTTCTGGAACTCTCTTGCTTTTTCCATGATCCACCAGATGTTGGCAATTTGATCTCTGGTTCCCCTGCCGTTGGATCTCTCCAAAGCCAGACCCATATATTTTATGAGGGCATTGTCTACACTTCGAGTTCTCTCAGGACACAACTGTGCTGCAATGAGATGATGTGCACTGGTGTTGGGGGCAAGATGGCAGAACAGAAGACACTGAGCTCACCCCCTCCCATAGGCATGCCAAAATTACCATAGCTTACAGAGCAACTATCTCAGAATGACCTGAACACTGGCAGAAAATATTCTCCACACACAAAGATACAAGAAGGAGCCACAATGAGGTGGGTAAGAGGGGAGAAAATGCAGTGGAATCTCGACCCACACCCCCAGCACCGCGACTCACAGGCAGGAAGAATCTCACAGGGTGTCCCCAAGGAACGAGGGATCCAAGCCCCACGTCAGGGTTTCCAACTTGGGTCCTGCAGCAGGAAGATGAGCCCCCAACATGCCAGCTTTGAAAACCAGCAGCAGTGCATTCAGGAGAGCTGGGAGCTCTGGGAAACTAAGACTCTACTCTTAAAGGTGGCACACAAAATCTCACACGCTCTGAGTCCCAGCCCAGAGGCAGCAGTTTGAAAGGTGCATCAGACCCACTTACTAATCTTGGAGAACAACCCAAGGAAGCAGAAGGTAGTTAGAAACCCCCCAGGGGCACAGACACTGGCTGCAGCCATTTCCAGGATCTCAATCTACAGTGTTGACACCAGAGACCTGCCCCACCCACCAGCATTCCCTCAACAACCAGAGAGGGCTTCTCAGATAGCCAAGCTGGGAGCACACTTTCCCACGCCAGAATGCTTGCAACTGGGTCCCCCCACAACAAAAGGAAGGATGCCACTCCTGTACCCACAAATCAATCAACATATTACACCAGAGTAACAACATGAAAGATAAAAATTACATGCTTATCTCAATAGATGCAGAAAAAGCATTTGAACAATCCAACATCCACTTATGCTAAAAACTCTTAAAACAGGAAGTATATAAAGGGAACATACTTAACATTATGCAGGTCATATACTACAAACCTACAGCCAACATCATACTCAAAGGTGAAAAATGGAAAGCGTTTCCTCTGAGATGAGGAACAAGACAAGGATGACCACTCTCACCACTTTTATTGGGAGTCCTAACCCCAACAATCAGTCAAGAAAAAGAAACAAAAGACATCCCTATTGGAAAGGAAAAAATAAAACTCTCACTGCCTGCAGATGACATGACACTATATGTAGAAAATCCTAAAGACACCACCAAACTACCACTAGAACTCATCAGTGTATTCAATAAAGTTGCAGGACACAAAAGTAATAGACAGAAATCTGTTGCATTTCTATACACATAACAAACTATGGTGAAAAAGGAATGGAGGAAACAATCCCATTTACAATTGCATCAAAACGAATAAAACACCTAGGAATAAATCTAAATTTTACAGGTTTTCTATTAAAAAGATATAATAACAAATATATATAATATATAATATAACACATGGTGACAACATTATTTATTTCAATAGTATGTAAAAAATCTCTGATTTGGACATTTAATAATATGAAACATTAAAAAGCATTTAAAACTGAAAGGTAATATCACAAATATTCACTATTTTTAAATTATTCTTAAAATGGTCATTAAAAAGAAACTAACTGTTCCATAGTTTTGACCTTGTTTCATGACAATATTCTAGAACAAAAAAAAGTTTTTATTTTATTATTTGTTTTTAAAGATGAAGATCTTTTTGTCTACATGCCTTGAATTGAGTTTATGATTGGAATTGACCTTGTGCTAATAATTCAGAGTTTAGATCTGTTTTTAGTGAACAATGCATTGTCCCTCGTCAGTCCCACCTGCCCTTTGTATTTCTTCTGTTAAAGAATAAATGCCTTTCCAGATAGTCTAACACTGGAAAACACAGCCACCATGGGCTGTGTTTGAATAACACAATATCTGGTCCCCTAGAAGAGTTAGCAGCACAGATCCAGGAGCTGAAAATACCAATTTAAGGACTCATTTCACCTTTAATACCCATTTCTTGGAACATCACTTGTTGTACAAAACAAGCATATAAACTTATTACTACTTGTTTTATTTGTAAGAAGGACTTGCCATCAACTGCAGACTGGCTTGGCAGGTGTCAGCTCTCATGAGCAATCCACTCAGATAAGCGCATGATCACCTCTGTCCCTGGAACACGGACACTGACCTTCAACCCCACGTCACCTGCTGACTTTGTCAGTGGATTCTTTAGACCAGCTAATTACTGTCCCTGTGTTGTTTGTTAAATTTTAGTTCTCCCAGAAGAGTTACACAACTCTTTCTCACATCTCTGATATTAATTTTTTCTTCAGAACTTGGGATTCTGAAGAAAATGTTTCCTGAGAAAATAAATACTAGGAGGAAATTTCCTCTTAGAAACAGTAAATTCACTTCACCATATGCTGTTCTATAAAAATCTTGACTTTGTGCTTTGAACAATTATCTTGACAAGAGATTTTTTTCTTTGTAATGAATATTCTTTTTTTTTTGTAGTGAATATTCTTATGAGATTATACAGGAATCCTGTGAATACCTATATTCTTTTGAATGAGATTAAATATCTGTTATATCTGGAATTCTCTCCAAGCTACACCTGCTTCATTGAGATGAAGTCAATTTATGCCTCAGTCTTAAGTTATTCGGATATCTGCAAAGGTTCAGTCCAGTGTTTTATGTTCACATTTTGTTAGCTCATACGTGCTGAAAATAGATGTTTGCCAACTGGTACATCTATCTTCAGTGTCACACATGGGTAAATGCCAGAGCTGAATATGACTGATTTCCTTTATTAACACTGAAACAAAGACTCTCAAACATTCCGCTTAAGTCATCATGGAAACATGATTTTTGTCACAAAGAGATAATCTTTGTGTTACAAAGAGAGAGTCTTGCATTGTCTGTTTGTTTTGACTTAAAATAATCCTTTGATATTTATGCCCCTTTCTTGTGCTCTTTTCACCCCCTTTTGTCAGTGACTATCTCAGCAATATATCTCTAGGGGTACTTAGAGCTTGTGTCACAGTGAATTCTCCTGAACTGAATCAATGTGGGCTCTATTCCCCCACATTTTACAACATGATACTTAGAGTTAGATAGCCACCTACTTGCCTGGGAGACATTCTGATAACCTTCCTGTTTTCAGATCCCAGGAAGTGTAGATGCTTCTCCTGACTCCAAGAGCAGCTACAGGCCACCAGCAGTGTCTCCTTTATGACTTGTTCTTGGAGGAAGCACAGAGGAGAAGCACTTTGGATAAAATGAAGTCAAATCTCAAAGTGTTATTAGATCGCCACTTTTTCAAAAGAGCTTTTGACTGGTTTGGTGCAAATGATTATCAATTCTCTTCATTTGAGGTGATGCTGGCAGTGATGAAGGGTGGGGATGGGGGTCTCTGCAGAAAGGATGCAGAAGCGCCAGCACCTCCGAGGACCACAAATTCTACAACACTGTAAGTCTCTCTGAATATCCACACAACCCCACTCCACAAAGCTACGTCCACACTCATTGACCACAGTTGTCTGTACCTATTCTGCACTTGTCTGTATCTGGAACCTGGGGCCGCAGGTCCCTCTGCACGTGGGGCTAAGTATTCATACGTGCCCTACAGTACCTGCAGGAAGAGTCAAGCCCTGTTCCCAACAAGCTCCAGACTCTTCTGAGACCCTAACATTCTATCCTGCCCTGCCTGACATGGGCAGCCTCTCTCACGAGCTCACTAGGTTGCTACACTGGCTTGATCATCTTCCTGTTTATTGATTTCCACTTCTCCCTGGAGTGCTATCTATTGGGTCATTCTCAGCTTCAACCTCAAAAGCCCTGTCACCCAGCTCAGGCTCTAGGCACCAGGAGCTACTCAGTGACAATGTCTCAGGTTCTATCACTCCCTGTGATCCACCCCGACCCTCTGTCTCTAGCTGTAGTTCAACAGGTCCAGTTCTCATTTGAAACAAACCTGGTAAATTCTGACTAAAGAATTTGGACTGTGGGTAGAACATGCATGCTATTTCCATAATGAAAACAGAAATGTATATTGAGCAAAATATAACCACATATGATGCAACTAATCAGTGGTTCTATGATATAGTCCTATGAGTCTCTGGTCACCAATGCTATGACAACAAGCTGTGCAAATAGGATTCAGAGCAGGAGAGTCAGTAAATGATCACAAGATGCATTTTATAAAAATAACACAGTAAGTGCTTTTACACTCTCTAAGGGACTTCCTTGCAGTCCAAGGGACTCCCTTACTGCAAGGAGAGCCAACCAGTCCATACTAAAAGAAATCAGTCTTAAATAGTCATTGGAAGGACTGATGCTGAAGCTAAAACTCCAATGCTTTGGCCACCCGATCCGTAGAACTGACTCAGTGGAAAAGACCCTGATGCTGGACAATATTGAAGGCAGGAGGAGAAGAGGATGACAAAGGGAGATGGTTGTATGGCATCACCGACTCAATGGATATGAGTTTGAGTAAGCTCCGGAAGCTGGTGATGGACAGAGAAACCTGTCGTGCTGCAGTCCATGGGTCAAAAAGAGTCAGACACGACTAAGTGACTGAACTAAACTGAACTGAAGTGCCCTTACATATAGAGAAGTATATGAGTTTTAAAAGCAATTCTTAAATGCATTTTGATTTTGCATTTTCTTCTCCAAACTGTTCTCAGAGATTAAAATTTCATATCAGCATCACCATTTTCTAGAAGTTGGAAAGATAATAGCTACTAATGCCAGTCTGTATTCTTCTACAAATTTATTTAAATTTGGAATTAAGCCTGACTTACACCCTCCAAGTCCTCAGATATCACAGCTGCTTCCAGGGCAGTGGGAAGTCTCTACAGCCTGAAATCTGCCATTGTGCCATCTCATACCCTATATTAGTACTGGAGTGGGGTGCCATTGCCTTCTCTGAAAGAATGTATTAGATTAGCCAAAAAATTTGTTTGGGTTTTTTCCATAGCATTTTATGCTTCCCTGATGGCTCAGATGGTAAAGAATCTGCCTGCAATGTGAGAAACATGGGTTCAATCCCTGGATTGGGAAGATCCCCTGGAGAAGGGAATGGCTACCACTCCAGTATTCTTGCCTAGAGAATTCCATGCACAGAGGAGCCTGGAGGGCTACAGTCCTTGGGGTTATAAAGAGTTGGACATGACTGAGAGATTTTCACTTTCACTTTTCATTTTCATAGCATTTTACAAGAAATCTCAAACAAACACTTTGGCCAACCCAATAGGTGATCAGAAGCCATTCTCTGATGACTGTTGGGAAGGGATATATTTTGTCTTGTATGCTGTTCATATTCAACGTGACATCTACTCACTACTGATGTCGTGTTTTAGGTGTGCCCTGTGTGCTCAGCCACTTACTTTTGTCCAACTCTTTGCATCCCTATGGACTGTAGCCCTTCTCCAGGGAATCTTCCAGACCCGGGGATCAAATCTGGGTCTCCTGCATTGCAGGCAGATCCCTTACCATCTGAGTTCACCAGGGAAACCCATTCATGGTAGGGATCAAGACGAATTTTTATGGTGTCTTACTGTGCTCCCTCTCCTCATTTTCAAATCAGATCTTACAAAACAGGCAAAATCTGCCTAGTTACATTTTTAATTACTATCTAGAAAAAGCTTTCCAGTCTCCTAAGCTCATTAGCTCTCAACTAAAGCAAATTTTTCATTTGTCGCTATTATTTTTCATAGTACTTTCTTTTCAGATGAGCAGCTATATTATTCCCAACAAAAAGCCTACCTGCCCCTCCCTCTGTCACTTGAATGGTGAAGATTGGAAGAAGGCAGGTTCTAATCTAGCACATTTGTTATGTCTGAGCCACCCCACAGGCTGGCTCCAGCAGAGTGAACCATAGCTGCTAAGTTATGAGCATTTTTGAATGTCCGGTTGAAGTGTAAAAGGGGCTCACTGTCCAGGGATTTCTCTGATGGTCCAGTGGTTAAGACTCCATGCTTCCAATGCACTGATTGGGGAACTAAGATCCAACATGCTGAGGAGCATGGCCAAAAACCAACAATAAATAAATAAAAAGGTGTTCAGTGTCCAAAAAAAAATTAGATCATATCTACTCTAGCTTCCATTTCTCTGGCTTTTAAAATTTTAAGTATTCATATTTGAATAATCTGATGCTCTCATACATTTAAATTCTTTATCTCTCTTACCAGCCAGGGGAAAAACACACTCCCAAGTATCTCTGCCTGCAAATACAGGAGGCCCGAGTTGGATTCCTGGATTGGGAAGATCGCCTAGAGAAGGATGTTACAACCCACTCCAGTATTCTTGCCTGGAGAATCCCATGGACAGGGGAGCCTGGCAAGCTACAGTCCATAGGGTTGCAAAGAGTAGGACACAACTGAGCAACTGGCCACTTGATGTGAAGAGCTGACTCATTGGAAAAGACCCTGATGCTGGGAAAGATTGAAGGCAAGAGGAAAAGGGGACAACAGAGGGTGAGATGGTTGGAAGGCATCTCTGGAAGACAGTGAAGGACAGGGAAGCCTTGCAACTGAGTGACTGAGCACATACACATTATGCACATATGTATGTAATTTATATTTTTGTTGTTCAGCTGCTCAGTCATGTCCGGCTTTTTTCAACCCCACGGACTGCAGCACATCAGGCTTCCCTGTCCTTCACTGTCTCCCAGAGTTTGCTCAAACTCATGTCCATTGAGTTGGTGGTGCCATCCAACCATCTCACCCTCTGTTGTCCCCTTCTCCTCCTTACTTCAACCTTTCCCAGCATCAGGGTATTTTCCATGAGTCGGCCATTCACATCCATGGCCAAAATATATCGGACCTCCATCTTCAGCATCAGTCCTTCCAATGAAGACTCAAGACTGATTTCCTTTGGGATTGACTGGTTTGATCTCCTTGAAGTCCTAGGGACTCTCAAGAGTCTTCTCCAATACCACAGTTCAAAAGCATCAATTCTTCGGTGCTCAGCCTTCTTTATAGTTCAATTCTCACATGCATATGTGACTACTGGAAAAACCATAGCTTCGACTATACAGAAATTTATTGGCAAAGTGATGTCTCTACTTTTTACTATGCTGCCTAGCTTTGTCATAGCTTTTCTTCCAAGGAAAAAGCATCTTTTAATTGTATGGCTGCAGTCACAATCCACAGTGATTTTGGAGTCCAAGAAAATAAAGTCTGTCTCTGTTTCCACTTTTTCCCCATATATTTTCCATGAAGTGATGGGACTAGATGCCATGATCTTATATAATATAATTTATATTATGTACATATATGTAACCTCAGTCATTTACAAGTGACGATACCTGATTTTTCTGGCACTTAGTTCAATTTGAATTAATTTTTTAAAATAAAGATGGGCACTTTATTTTATTATTTTGCAATTTTGGGAGCCATGATGCATGGCTTGAAGGATCTTAGTTCTCCAACCAAGGATTGAACCTGGGCCCTTGGCAATGAGAGTGCAGAATCCTAACCACTGGACTGCCAGGGAAGTCCCTGTTTGGCTTAATTTTTATTTATTCACAAGTATCATATTATGTCCCAGATAGTTTTGAAATTGGTGCTTGTTAATTAGCATCATCATATGTAGTGTAGTTAAAATTGAACAGAGAGACAGAGAAATACAGTCCTGCCAGCAACAAGGATGCTGTGTCATGAGAAAAAATCAAGCAGAACCATCTGGGAAGCAACACAAGGCCTTCCTTACTCTCTTATCCCACCAGGGAGCCATCCGTCAAGCTATATTATTCAGACATGAAAAGGAAAATCATCAAGTTCTTAAAGGACTAACTTCTTTGTAAAATCAGATTCAGATTGTAGCTCAGCCCAATTAAGAGAAACCCAATAGGCCTGATTCTCATTCATCCCCAGGCACCTCATTCACACCCCAATGCCTAAAATGCTTGATGAGTTCAAAAGCACTGAGCTGCCCTGGACAAGCACACAGGGAAAATGCAAATAGGAGCACATGAATTTTTTTTAGGAAATACCAGGGAATTCTGGTGGTATTCAACCAGAAGGCAAAGTTCCAGGGGACCAAAATCTCTTGAGTTAAAAGGGTGAAAGGAAAAGGAAGTGGCAACCCACTCCAGTGTTCTTGCCTGGAGAGTCCCATGGGCAGAGGAGCCTGGTGGGCTACAACCCATGATGTTTCAGAGTCAGACATGACTAAGTGACTAACACACACACACACACACACACAAACACACAAGTGTGAAAAGTAAGACTGATACCAACAGACATCAGGAGATTGCCCACTGGGGTTATCAAAACTAGAGAAATGCCCAGAGTTAATAGGTCAGTAATGTTTTGAACGGTATGTCCATATCTTCTCTCATTGAATAACCCCACATGCTTATATCCAATAGAAGGCTCAGAATTCAGGCTAAGACAGCTCACTTATTGATGCACAATGTCCATGTTGATGCTGACTGAAGTTAACACAGTTGTTGGGCTTGTGTTAACTCAGCCCGGGTCTATCCTGAATGCTTCTTTGTTGTCCAGTTGCCCAGTCATCCACTGACCCCATGGACTGCAGCATGCCAGGGCTCCATGTCCCTCACAATCTCCTGGAGTTTGCCCAAGTTCACGTTCATTGCATCAGTGATGCTGTTCAGCCATCTCATCCTCTGATGCCCTCTTCTCCTTCTGCCCTCCATCTCTCCCAGCTTTAGGGGCTTATCCAACAGCAAGTATCAAATAAAGGAAAAAGCTCTAAAATGGAGGGAATCATCATTATTTCCTGAAAAACTAACTAGAAGTCCATCTTTGACATAGAATTCTAGGTGTTTCTCTGGTTTATTTCATCATTTTTGTCATAGGGGAGTAAGGAGAGAGAAATTGCTGATCAAAAGTACCTTTACCCAATCCTCGCCTCTGCGAAAAGGTGTCTTTACCTATTTTTCTGCCTGAGTTGACTGAAAATTGCCTTAATTTATAACTGCTCTGGGAAAGGAGACCTGGATTCAATTAGAGAGAAAATTTGCTTGTATTACATTTGTTTTCTCAATTAAGGTATATTCGGGGGATATTTCAGAGAAATAACAAATCACCACATATTG
The DNA here is from genome assembly GCF_014754425.2 of Oryx dammah. Classification (NCBI taxonomy): domain Eukaryota; kingdom Metazoa; phylum Chordata; class Mammalia; order Artiodactyla; family Bovidae; genus Oryx; species Oryx dammah. The sequence goes on along the minus strand of NW_024070209.1, from coordinate 44,301,400 downwards.
GAGTATTTGTTGAGAATCAATCTTGATTTCTACACAATTGAGGAGAAAAATAGCTCTACCAGCATAAATCATTCTCCAAAATGAATCTTTATGATTCTTTTCAGAGATTTGTGACCATGTGAACACAACTTCCAAGATAAATGCCACATCAAAGATACAAATAAAAAGAAATAGAATATCTTATAAAAATTTACTTGAGTCATCTTGGTTGCAAATGACCAAAGGACTCAGCCCTGTTTCCTCAGGCATAAAAGGAAGCATCAGCTGATATAATCGCCAAGTCCAGAAGGCCATCTGGCAAAGCCCCACACTCCCTTCTCTCTGGGGTTGGCTCAGTTTCTCCTCAGACTGTTGAAGATTCTGAGGCAGAATCTTCTAGATTCTCTAGATCTTACATGCTCCCATGTTCACATTCGAGGTAGGAAAGTGTCCTTTTCCAAAATCTCCGAGTCTTATCTACGTCAGGCTCACCTACCTCTCCCCACATGAGTCCTTGTGGCTATTGTACTGCAGCTTCCAAGTCCTGTCTCCACCTTTGTTATTGTTTAGTCGCTAAGTCATGTCAGACTCTGCAATTCCATGGGCTGTAACCTGCCAGGCTCCTCTGTCCATTGGATTCTCCAGGCAAGAATACTGGAATGAGTTACCATTTCCTCCTCCAGAGGATCTTTCCAACCAAGGAATTGAACCCGAGTCTCCTGCATTGCAGGTCAATTCTTTACCACTGAGCCACCAGGAAATCCCTTTAGATCCTGGATAAGACACTTCACTAAAGCAACACAGTCTGTGAGTGGAGGACCGGGTACCTTCCCACAGGGAAAGGAAGCTATGGTTACCAGGAAGGGATCAAATGCTTTTTTCTTGAGGTAAAAAACAACAACACAGATGCTCAGTGTTCACAAAAAAAGGGAAAAAAAGCTTTTTTTCCTTCATGGAGAATTTGGGACATGAATCAAGAGGCAGTCTAACAGTACTCACTGCTCCAATACCCAGAAGTTTTTTCTATTAATAGTTTGAAGGTTTTTTGTTGTTGTTGTTGTTGTTTTACAAATACCTATTTTTTTCCTTCACTTAATCTGTTCTATGGATATTTTTAACCACTGGACTCTTTTCTTTTACAAATTGTTATCAAAATCCACATGCTCTTACATAATGTGCATTTTCTTTAACATTATTCTGTGAAGGCTTTTAGAAGACTCAACATCTTTTTTATCAGAAAATCTGATCATTAAGCCCATTCTGCCCTTATGACAAAGTAAGTTGGGTATGAAAATGTGCAGTGATGTCTCTTTGATAATCATATATATTTAATATAATTGGGAGCGTGCTCTTGAAATAGCCTCCTCCCATGACTACATGTATCATTATATTATGCTCATTTTTTATATCTCTGGATAATATTTAATAGTATCAATTTTAATAGAATCTTGTATTCTTTTATCTGAATGTTCTATATTTCATATGGCTGATTTCTACTCCGGTATTTCAAATATTTTAATTGATTTATATAAAAAACCAACTTCAATTAATATTTTTGTCTATAAATATATCTTTGCATCTTTAATTATTTCCCTAGGATAAATACTTCGAAGCAGAATTACTGGGTAGGATAATTTAAAATGAATAGTTTTAGAAATATATTGCCAAAATGCCCTCCAGAAAGACGGTTCCATTTATATTCACAGCCCCACTCTGGCTAACACTTGGTTTTTAAATTGTGTTATTTTAAATTTAGAATAAGTGTACTCACATCGCTGAGACTTTCAAACAGCCCCAGTGTTTCAGTGAGTTCTGCTTTCAGCACATCTACTGATTAACATTATTCAACCATGGATTATGCTTCTGTTCCCTGATATATTAAATCTGAATTGCATTTATTACCTCCTGTACCGTAAAATAAGTAACTCAACACACCTCATCTTCCTCTCTCCCCACACTTTCTAACAATTTTTACATTATTTATACATTATTCTATTGTTGAAAAAATATATCATTTTATATTCTATTTTTCAGACCTCAATTTGATCTTCTAAAACTAAGAATTTTAGTTTTGTCTACTGGAGTTTTATTAAATTGGGGCAGAATCATCCACTTCTCCACATAGTAAAACAGAAATATGTTCATAGTACCTTCTGCCCTTCCCCCACTCCCACCCATTTTCTGTGCTTTGGTTGCTCACATGGCACAAAAATAAACCCATTCCTTCTTTCCCTTGTAGAACCAGAGGTCAATGCAAATTTTAAAGCATTAGTGGTGTATAACCAGATACTTTTGTAGGAAAAAACTCTGATAATGCATAAGCTAATTGTGGCATGGAGCACAAACGTCTGGTGAGGTGAGTCACTTAGCAGGTGGATGATGGGGTTGAGCTGAGATAAGGTGACAGGAAGAGCATCAACACAGTGCAAGTCATGATGGAAAGGAGATTGAATTTAGGGAGCCTTCCTGAGTCTACTTACCATGTTTGGTGACTATAAAGGATGAGAAGGACTTGGGAGGACATGGAGGTCGAAGGGGCGTGGAAGGAAGCTAGTGAACACAGGAAGGACCTGCAGGGGTGGGTCCAGCTGAGGTTGCACCACACTCAGGAATCCACATTTAGTGTCCTGGCCACAAGGTGCTCAGAAAGAGTCATGGCCACAAACACAGATTGGGAAAGGTGAGCTTCCAGCAAACAAAATTGGGCAGGTGCCTATAGGTAAAGCACAAGGCAAAACCAGGACAGAAGATGGAAGGGTCTAAATGGCAGGTGACTCTAGTGGGGGGGGCCTTGAATTTGTGGTTTGTGTCCCATGTTTGCCACAGGAGATTGAGGAGAGATTTAATCTCTCCAAGTTACTGAGCCATCATAGGTCAAACCCCAGAGGAGGGCATGGCCACCCACTCCAGTATTCTTGCCTGGAAAATCCCATGGACACAGGAGGCCTGGTGGGCTACAGTCCATGGGGTCACAAAGAGTCAAACAGGACTGAGCGACTGAGCACACATCAGTCAAACAGGGCTAGTGACTCCTACCTCTAAAGTTATTATGAAGATTCAATGAGATCATGCATTTTGAAACTGTCTCATAAATGCAAAGCTTTATATAAATGTTAATTACACATAAACATTAAAGAAAGTTATGAAGAGACCAATGTCTTTAAATATGAAAAAGCGAAACACATCTGTAGAGAATGTGTCCCATGTGAAAGCAAACTTTCTCTGTACGTTATTCAGGAATAAAAAATTCATTCGTTTAATAAAAGCCATGAAAATCACACCCTAGGATTCCTCTCATCAGTACCCCCAAAATGATGAATGACTTCTGATTTGGTCCAATTTCATGAAGCAAATGGTGTTTTTAATCTTCAGCTGCATTTTATATTTTAGTTTTAGTTTATCAAGAGGAGGGGAAAGTGGGCTCTTCCCAGTATATGTTACATTATGATTAACCTAGACAGAGCCAGTAAAACTGGAAACCTCTACCAAAGGAAACACATTTTCCTCTATGAGATCATAAAAATAAAATACTGATTGCATTGACTGGTTTTTAAAATTAACTCATAGTGCTAGATTTATTCACATTTTATGACTGTATGAATTATTATCTTTTATTATCTCTTTTCTGCCATTTTTTCCTCACTGAAAGCCATTTTCAAGTTTCTATGCATCATTTCTGCACAGAACCAATCAGTTAACTTGTATTTTAAACAAATCCCAGCTCATTTGTTTAGGAAAAAGTATTAGTCGCTCAGTCATGTCCACCTCTTTGCAAGTCTGTGGACTGTAGCCCGACAGGCTCCTCTGTCCGTGGATTTCCCAGGCAAGATACTGGAGTGAGTTGCCATTTCCTTCTCCAGGGGATCTTCCCAACCCAGGAATTGAACCCATATCTCCTGTATTGCAGGCAGATTCTTTACCAGGGAAGCCCTTGTTTAAGAAAGGTAACAATATACCAAGTCATCCAGCCTTCAACAAGCCACAAGGTCTGTGAGAACAGAATGGTGGTCAATGGCTAATATTTCATGATCCGAACGCAGGGGCCCAGGTTCAATTCCTGGTCAGGGAACTAGATCCCACACACCACAGCTAAGACCCAGCACAGCAAATAAATAAATATAAAAAGGAAAAAAGCCAGCAGGGGCAGACAACATTGAATAAAATGAAGGGCAGATGTGTGATGAAGCCACAGGCTCTTGTCTGAATTAACAACTAGTTCATTTCTGCAGTATAACGGGATTGCTTCTTCTTTTTTTGCCAGAGTTGACATGTAAGGATTTGTTCCATATTACAATGGAATAATTTAAACCATCTTAGCCAGAGTCTTTGGAATGCATCCATTTGCTTTCCAGGTCATAAAACTAACACGAATAATTTAGGTCAGATTGGAAAGTCTGCCATGCATCGAGCGCCAGCAAAGCCTAGGGCTAATCCATATTTTATGGAACGTACATATTTAATGACAGAGGAACAGTATTCCATTCAGAATGAAATGAAGTGCGGCTGTTCTGTAATTAACAGAAACAGGGTGATACCGCCACTGCCATTCGTGTTTCATGCTCAGCTTCCTGGCAGGGATGCTCACCCCAGGGCACGCCATTGTCCCTTCTCTGCCACAGTTCTTTCCTGTTCCTTTTAATGCTGAGGAGCAGGGGGCAGGCCCTGTGTTCACTTTGCCACAATGTCCTTTACGCATTCTTGTCGAGGCTATTCAAAGTTCGCCCCACGTGTGTTTGCCTCAGACCCCAGGGGGGAGTACAAGAAACCCATGCAACTTCTCTCTGCAAGGCCCAATTTTGTTTTCTTTTTAGATCATTTCGGCCAAGCTGGTAAGGGTTTACCATGCCTGGATGGGGGAAGAAAGAAGAGATCATTTCACCGAGAACAGCTCACTTCTGTGATCCCATAGTGAGATACACTAAAACAACAGACCTCACCTGACTTTGGATGCAGAGAGAAGAGACACATAGAGGCATTCTCAGAAACTTGACTCAGTGGTTTTGCCCCAATGGCCAAAATGCCACCTGCAAAGTTTTAGCCCTCTGGATAAAAACACACTTGTATCCAGAAAGATTCTACTATGCGCAAAACCTCTAAAACAATCCAGTCCCCAGAAGGGAACCCAATCCAGTCATGGAACTGGTGGGAAGTTATATTACCAAATACAGTGAGTGCACAGAAACTATATTTATGTTCTGATTCCTAACAGCATTGATGATCAAGTCCCAACATCTAAACTTTTAAAATGCCAACCCTCAAGCTATAAGCAGGAAAAATTTGGAGGACTCGTAGGAAAATGATCACATTAGGATATTTCTACTGAAAAATCAAGTGAGAGAGAGCAGAAGGAAAAAATATATACATTATCTGTGAATGCCTTTAATGACATAGAAACAGAAGACATCACATCCAATCAGTAATCAACTCCTAGTCAAAGATGCACTGACTGAATTATCCATCACAATTTTATCCTCAAGAAGAGAGCACAGAAAAACAAGTGTCTTAATTTACTTCATCATTAAATTTGGCATTTGATCCCAAGTTGTTTTTAGAAAGCTGTAGAATGCTAGCCTACGGGATACTGGGTTTTCCTGTGATTTCTGGCTCAGCTTCTCTGAAACCTTTTCCGCTGTCTCCCTCTAGTGAGCCAACAGCAACAAAACAGAAAAAAATACAAGCTATTCACTGGTAAAACTTTAAATTGAGTGGGAAAAGTGAAAACCAACAACCCCCTGGACTTGTATGCCAGAGGTCAAAGTATCTTGCAATTGAAGCTCATATTTGTTTCAGTTTGGGCATTATCTGTATTTCTGTGGAGATTGTTTCAGAATACAAATAATCAGATCTTTAAGGAAATTAGAAATATTTATTACCAGGTCCAAATGTGCTGGTATGAACATCTCTGACCCAGAAGTCAGGACTGGAAAGCTTTATAGGCAGAACCAGGTGAGTTGCACAAAGAAAACATGTGTTTCAAGGACCTGGGTGGGTGTGTCAGAAGGGAGACAGGCTGTGGTCTAAATGATCTAAATGACAGCTACATAATCACGCCCCCCACTTTTTACCAAGCTCCTTGGAACCTAAGGGAACCTCTGAAAAAAAATCCACCAGAGGAGAGGAAGATGAATTTTGTGTCAATGAAGTTCAAGGAGCTCTTAGGAAGTGTCTGTGCTTCCAGTTGAAAGAAAGGAAAAACAGAAGGAAAAAGCACTTGTGTTATGCACTTGTATCATACATGTTGTTATTGAGATGTGTGAGTTGGGAAGGGGGTGAAAACTTACCTCCACTTTACCAAGTTTTTGAGGGTTTTACTAAATAATTTAACACACTCTCAATAATAAACACCTTAAGAGAGTGAATTTTTAAACACAGAATACTTATATGCAGAGTACATGATGAGAAACGCTGGATTGGAAGAAACACAAGCTGGAATCAAGATTGCCGGGAGAAATATCAATAACCTCAGATATGCAGATGACACCACCCTTATGGCAGAAAGTGAAGAGGAACTCAAAAGCCTCTTGATGAAAGTAAAAGAGGAGAGTGAAAAAGTTGACTTAAAGCTCAACATTAAGAAAACTAAGATCATGGCATCTGGTCCCATCACTCCATGGGAAATAGATGGAGAAACAGTGGAAACAGTGTCAGACTTTATTTTGGGGGGCTCCCAAATCACTGCAGATGGTGATTGCAGCCATGAAATAAAAAGACGCTTACTCCTTGGAAGAAAAGTTATGACCAACCTAGATAGCATATTCAAAAGCAGAGACATTACTTTGTCAACTAAGGTCTGTCTAGTCAAGGCTATGGTTTTTCCTGTGGTCATGTATGGATGTGAGAGTTGGACTGTGAAGAAGGCTGAATGCCGAAGAATTGATGCTTTTGAACTGTGGTGTTGGAGAAGACTCTTGAGAGTCCCTTGGACTTCAAGGAGATCCAACTAGTCCATTCTAAAGGAGATCAGCCCTGGGATTTCTTTGGCAGGAATGATGCTGAAGCTGAAACTCTAGTACTTTGACCACCTCATGTGAAGAGTTGACTCATTGGAAAAGACTTTGATGCTGGGAGGGATTGGGGGCAGGAGGAGAAGGGGACAACAGAGGATGAGATGGCTGGATGGCATCACTGACTCGATGGATGTGAGTCTGAGTGAACTCCGGGAGATGGTGATGAACAGGGAGGCCTGGTGTGCTGCGATTCATGGGGTCACAAAGAGTCAGACACGACTGAGCAACTGAATTGAACTGAACTGATAGGATACCAGAGTGACCACTCAGAGATGAAGTTAGAAATATGCAGCAAAGTAAGATGCAAAATCTAGCTCCAAACAGAGCTGGTGGTGGCAGCAAATGCTGCTGCTGCAGCTGCTAAGTCGCTTCAGTCATCTCCGACTCTGTGCGACACATAGACGGCAGCCCACCAGGCTCCACCATCCTTGGGACTCTCCAGGCAAGAACACTGGACTGGGTTGCCATTTCCTTCTCCAATGCATGAAAGTGAAAAGTGAAAGTGAAGTCGCTCAGTCGTGTCCGACTCTTCGAGACCCCATGGACTGCAGCCTACTAGGCTCCTCTGTCCATGGGATTTTCCAGGCAAGAGTACTGGAGTGGGGTGCCATGGCAGCGAATGTTAGTTCAGTATTAATTGTCAATTATCATATTGGATTATTTTACACATTAGCTTTATATATGAGTTTTAATGGCCCTTGAATTAAGGGGAAAGCCCATGTTACATGTCTTGTCATACTGTCATTGATAAAAACCATGATTAAGATTTGCAGTGGACTCTCACTTTTACTTATACACCATTTATTTATCATACATATCATACTAGACACTTTTCTAAGCTTTCAAAAACAAATAAGAAGTGAACTTTACTCTCAAGAAATTCAGTATAGTAGAGAAACCACAAATACAAGTCAACAGTAGCAATGCCCTATAATGAGAGCAATATTTAGAAGTAAACAGTGGTTTTGACAAAACACAAACAGGACAGTGGAATTCATCCAATGTGAGGCATAAAAAGAAAGAAAGAATTTTTTAAAAGAGCAGATAGCTTAAGGGACTTATGGGACAACATTAAGAATACCAAAATTCATGTTACAGGGATCCAGAGGGAAAAGAGAGAGAGCAAGGAGCAGTAAGCTTATTCAAAAAAATAATGGCTAAAAACGTCCTTACTCTGGGGAAATAAACAGACATCCACATCCAGGAAGCTCAAAAAGTACCAGGAAAGATGAATCCAAAAAGACTTGTACCTAACACAGTATAGCTAAATTATCAAAAGTTAAAGACAAAGAAAGAATCTTAAAAGCAGCAAGAGAAATTCACCTTGTTACATACAAGGGAACCCCTGTGAGACAGTGAGAGAACATTTCAGCACAAGCCTTGTGAGCAGAAGTAGACTGACACAGTCAAAGTGCTAAAAGGAAAAAACTGCCAACCGAGAATGCCCTACCCAGCAGAGCTGTCATTTCAAATTGAAGGAGAGAGAGAGCGTTTCCCAGACAAAGAGAAACTGAAGAAGTTCACCACTATCCTAGCCTAAACATTAGAGAGAGTTCTTCAAGCTGAAACAAAAGGATACTTATTAGTAACCAGAAAGCATATAATATATAAAACTCATTATTAATGGTAAATATATAGCTAAATTCAGAAAACTCTAATGCTGTAATGATGGGTAAATCACTTGTAAAGCTAATATAAAATTTTTAAATACAAAAATATTAAAAATAATTAGAATAATTTGTTAACAGATATATAATATAAAAATATGTAAATTGTCACATAAAAAACATAAAATGGAGGGAAAGATAAAAATGTAGAGCTTTTGTGTGCCTTTGAAATGAAGATAAGCTTAAAACAGACTATTATAAATATAAATTAGTTTATGTAAGCTTCCTAATAACTACAAAGCAAAAACTTATAGTAGATAGACAAAAGGAAAGAGATCAAAGAGTACCACTGTAAGGCTTTCCAATCACAAATTATCAAATTACAAATTACAAAACACTCAGAAAACAATTAACAAAATGGCAACAGTAAGTTCATATCCATCAATAATTACTTTAAACATAAATGAATCAAATTCTTCAAACAAATGACATAAAATGGTTGAAGGGATAAAAAACAGGACTCAACTCTTTGCTGCCACAAGAGACTCACTTAAACTTTAAGGACACAAGTAGATTGAAAGGGAAGAAATGGGAAAAAAAATTTCCACACAAAGAAAAAACAAAAGAAAGCAGTAGTAGCTGTACTTATACCACACAAAATATAAATTTAACGTAAAACCTGTAACAAGAGACAAAAAGGTCACTCTATAAGTATAAAGGGCTCAGTTCACCAAGAAGATATAATAATGACAAATATTCACACACCCAACAGAGGAGCACCTAGATATATAAAATCCATATAAGCAGAACTGATTGATTAAGAAGCAATCTCACTTACAGTAGCATCTAAAATAACAAATTACTTAGAAATAAATTTAACCAAAGAGATGAAATATCTGTACACTGTGAACTATGAGACATTGATGAAAGAAATTGAAGAAGACACCAAAAAATGGATTTTGTCCATACATTTGAAGAGCTATCATTGTTAAAATGCCCGCAGTACCACTGATGATCTACAGGTTCAATGCATTCTCTATCACAATTCCAACGGTATTTTTCACAGAAATAAAAATAATAAGCCTAAAATTCATATGGAACCACAAAAGACCCCAAATAGCTAAAGCAACCTTGAGGAAGAAGAGCAAAGATGGAAGCATCACATGTCTTGATATAAAGCTATATTACAAAGTTATACAAAGTTACAGCTATCAAAACAATACCATACTCACATAAAAACAGACACAAAGATTAATGAGACAGAACAGAGATCCCTGAAATAAACTCATGCTTATATGATCAATTATTTTTTCAAGCAAAGAGCCAAGATATACAATATGGAAAGGATAATTTCTTTAGTAAATTGTGTTGAGAAAACTGGATGCTGGGAAAGATTGAGGGCAGGAGAAGGGGACTACAGAGGATGAGATGGTTGGATGGCATCACTGACTCAATGGACATGGGTTTGGGTGGACCCTGGGAATTGATGATGGATGGGGAGGCCTGGCGTGGTCTGGTTCATGGGGTCGCAAAGAGTCAGACACGACTGAGCGACTGAACTGAACTGAACTGAAACTGGATGGGCTTCCTTGGTAGCTCAGACAGTGAAGAATCTGCCTGCAATGTGAGAGACCCATGTTCAACCCTTGGGTCGGGAAGATTCCCTGGAGAAGGAAATGGCACCCTACTCCAGTACTCTTACCTGGAAAATCCCATGGATGGAGGAGCCTGGTAGGCTGCAGTCCATGGGGTCGCTAAGAGTCGGACACAAATGAATGACTTCACTTTCACTTTTCACTTTCATGCATTGGAGAAGGAAATGGCAACCCACTCCAGTGTTCTTGCCTGGAGAATCCCAGGGACAGGGGAGCCTGGTGGGCTGCTGTCTCTGGGGTCACACAGAGTCGGACACGACTGAAGCGACTTAGCAGAAGCAGCAGTGAAAGCACAGAGGCTTTCAGTTATAAGATGAAAAAGGTGTGAGGATCTGATGTATAACATGGTTACTATAGCTGATAACAGTGTTGTGTAACTGAAATTTGCCAAGAGAGCAAAACTTGTGTTCTCACAAATGAAAAAAAAATGTAAATATATGAGGTGATAGATGTGTTAATAACTTTCTGGTGGAAATCATTTCACAATGTATAACTATATTAAATAATCATGTTGTACCTTGGATGGCAAGGAGATCAAACCAGTCAATCCTAAAGAAAGTCAGTCCTGAATATTCATTGGAAGGACTGATGCTGAGGCTGAAGCTCCAGTACTTTGGCCAATTGATGTGGAGAGCCAACTCATTGGAAAAGACCCTGATGCTGGGAAAGATTGAGGGCAGGAGGAGAAGGGGACATCAGAGGATGAGACAGTTGGATGGCATCACCAACTCAATGGACATGAACTTGGTCAAATTCTGGGAGATGGTGAAGGACAGGGAGGCCTGGCGTGCTGCAATCCATGTGGTCACAAAGAGTCGGACATGACTTGCTGACTGAACGTCAACAACCATAAACACATTATAATTTTCTCTTATCCCTCAATAAAGCTGAAAAAAGCTCCAGCTGTCAACCTCACTGTTTTAACAGCTGTGCCCTCACACCCGAGTCTGTGTTCTACCTTTCAGACCCAAAGGACAATCCCTCGTGCCTCTGAGTTCCCATCCTGTAACTCTTTAAAAGCACTGAGTGTGGAGAGCCCCAGACCTGTCATTTTATCCTTCCAAAATCTTAGCCTGTTTTTATTTATATGGGCTCACCAGCAGAGGGCCTCCAATACCTTTTCTCTTCTCCCCCAACAAACAACCATTTGAACAGTGGCCAGAAAGATCAGAATCCACTTGATTACATCATATTGATCATTTATCATCCTTAAAAGCAGTCAGAGGTGCTCTTAAGGTCACAGAGTACATGTGTGTATCCTTCTGGGTAAAGGAGACAGGCTGTGTGTTGTGTGGGACACAGAGGTGGAACGTATTAATACTTTGTAGGTGTTCCAAGGAATGCCAAAGTCTGACTTGAACAAGTATGTTAAAGTCACATATTTATTATGAAAATTCTTGCAAAAGATGTTTCAGAATTAACATCAAAATGCTTTTTTATTCTTTTCTATTTTTAAAATTTTGAAAGTATGATGACACATTTACAGGAGACTTGGAAAAACAGAACAAAGGTACATATAGTTCCACTATATATCACAATTATTTTTTAAGTAGATAAATTAACAGTTTCAATATCAAACTCACAAAAATTAATGCAATGAATATACAGAACAGTAGAAGGACAGAATACACCTTGAAAGCAGTATGAACCAATTCAATATAATTAAGAAAATATGTGTTTTTTACAAAGGATCTGATTTCTTTGCAGGCTAAGTTGCTGAGAATTTAATCTTCAATCAAGCTGGAGAACCCAAGAGCATTACTTTGTTTGACTTGCGGTCGAAGTTAATCAGTTAAATCATGTTATTTGCTTCCAGCCTACTTTTAATTAGTCAATTTGAACTTTATTAATGCAGAGTGTTTTCATAGCGTCTCTTTTGGTAGTAAAATGTTTTAAATGGTTTTTGTTTCTCAAAGCATTTAATGGTGATTAGGACTTTACTTGCCTAACTCTTTTTTTCTCGAAACCCTTGTGATCTGTAAATATTTATTTACTTAAAAAGTTTTATGCTCTGTTTGGTACGTGACAGTGAATCAAAGGATACATGACACTGTGGATTTGCCAAAACCCATGAAACAGTGCAACAGGTGGCGAGAGCCTTAGTGTGAGTCATGAAACTCAGTTAATGTACATGTATTGGTTCTAATAAATATACTAAAATAAGGGAAGTGACAGTCACTCCATGGTGTCCAACTCTGTAGCCCCATGCCTGTACCTTGCCAGGACCCTCTGTCCGTGGGATTTCCCAGGAAAGAATACTGAAGTGGGTTGCCATTTCCTTCTCCATGGGATCTTCCCCACCCAGAGATCGAACCCAGGTCTCCTGCATTGCACGCAGATTCTTTACTGTTTGAGCCACCAGGGAAGCCCAAAGTAAGGGAAGATAATAGGAAACTGAATGATGGGAAGAGGCTATGTGGGAACTCTGTCTTCTCCGTTCATTTTTTCTATAAATCTACTCTGCTCTAAAAAAACAGTCTAGTGATGGTGTGAGAGAAGAAAGAGAGGAGGAAGTATTGGTAGAATAGGGTTCTAGCACCCCGCCCTGCTCCGGGGGAAGGAGAGAGGATGCTTTGTTAATACCTGCCCTTGTTCCATCCTGGGCAGAACCTTGGAGAGAGGAGCCTCTGAGAATATGTGGTCTACTGTGTTATAATCAGAGTTTCTGATGCAGAAATTAGGGCAGGGGAGAATTTGCATTTCTGAAGTGCTTTCTTGAGTTGATCATTAACTTACAGGGGTTTCCCATCCTTTTATCTTTACTTACCTAGTGGGATTAACTAATCACCTGCTTTGTCCCTTTACTCTGTCTCTGTCACAAACACCTAGGTCAGGGCCTGTGGGTATCAGGAGCCCATGAGTGTGTGCTCATCTTTGTCTCACTCTCCTTCTTTTCCTCTCTGCTGAATATCCTAGATAGTTCATCATCAAGGGTGTAAACTCTAGCATACCTTCCTCTGGTTCTGACTCTGAGGTCTCCAGGGCTGATCCCTGTTGTTCTGACAACACTTGACTGCTGGGCAGGAGCAGAGAAGTTCAGGGACCTGGAGGCTGAGCTGCTTTTGGGCATTTCCCAAACTCAAATGATGAATGAGTTTCCTTTCCCAGTGAGGACATGAGAGGAAACAGTTCAGGGTTAGGAGTAGCATTTCATGGTACCCCAGTTCAATTATTTCTTATCCTTTTCTGCATGTCAATTATCACATACATTTTATTCTCTCCCATTTTTATTGAGTCTGGAAAATTGAAAACAAAAGCACTGTATCAATTTCCTCTGATAATATTTCCAGACTTCATTGAAATCAGATCTCTTCTCAGAAAAGATGGTTTCTGACTTGTGCTCAGGTTAATTTTGAAAAAATAAAAAATCCAATAATCATTATCTGTTTTCTCTTTTACTGTGTTTTCAACCTTCCAGCCATTCACTCAGTTGAGCTTTTAGATGATATAAATTCCGTTGGCTTCCAACTGTAAGCTTTTCTTCTAAAAAAAAAAAATGGGTTGTAAGAAAACAGCTTTAAAGAGATATTTGAAGAGGTCTCTAAAGCTTTGTGGTTTCTATAACAATAAACATTATTTCCCATTATGTACAAAACTCTATACTAAGAGCAATGCATTTAACATCTCATTGAATCCTCAAAACATTATTTTGATGCAAGATGAAGAAAATGGGGCTCAAAGCAGTCACATAATTTATCCTAAGTCAAGAGATTAGTATGAATCTAATGAGTAATTAGTATGAATCTAATGAGTGAACGAGTTCTTATGTATATCAGAACCTACGCATGAAGTCCTGTGAAAGAATAGGACCTTTGCATTGTATGTTAAATATCACTAATGCTGAAAAAAATAATTAGGACCTGTCTTTTTTTTACTAAAAACAAGCTCACTTTCAGTCCAAGAGTTATTTTGTCTATACAATTAAACATGAATATGGAAATGTTTAGCTGCAGCTTGGGAGTCAATCAAAAAACCTCAGCTGCAGGTGTAGACACAAAGCTCTGTGACATTTCTCACTTAATGTAGAACCGGAGAGACCACAGACCAGGAGATATCGGTATAGTCTGACAGGTCTCCCAGTGGTTCTGCCCAAGCAGGCTTTCAGGGCCTCTGCTAATTTCACCTGTTTGGGTGCAGTCATTCTTCCTACCTTGCAAATGAACCTCCTTCATAAGCTAATGATGTTTAACAGGAGAGGCTTGCAAAATTAATCACCAAACAATGAAAACCTTTAAATGAATAAGCTACAAGCTTTCCATAGGGCCCTGAAAACCAAAATTCACAATCTAAACACAAAATTATAAATCTCTTCTCCCCATTTTTTTCATTCACCACAGACTTTGGGAGAAGAAGAAGGAATATGAGTTCTTCACTTGGGAAGAACTCTGCTCCTCTTTTAACCTCAGTAAATTCTACAGAATGAAATGTTCTAAGAACAGAAAGCAACGTACCCAGGAACTAAAACATTGCAAATATAATACAAGTGAAGACTTTAAAAAGAAACAGGAAATACCCTAGAAATGAGTGATATAAATGTACATGGAGGTGGGGAATTCATCTGACATGTACTGTGTATGTTGTTTAAGACTTTAAGACATTCTCTCTTGGCTTTTCTATCTTAAAATAAGAAGCCATATCTACATATGTTTATATTTATTGAACAAATGTGTGTGTGTGTGTGTGTGATGTGCTTGGTGTGGTGAAGACCCAAAACTTAATAAATGCATGAGGTAAGACTTACCTATATATCTATAATGTATCTATAATAAGAGGTCTAAGGTAATTAAGTAGAAAAGTTCAGCGACTGTCTTATGTTTTCTACAATCCAGTATTCCCTCTTTTTTATTTTGTTAACTAAACACCCCATTTTCCGCAGGAGAACTATGGGTCTCCTTGTTATGCGGGCCACCCATCCTCAACACCCAAGGTGAGGGGCTTGACTTCAGCCAGTTCAATCACACACTGTCTCCGGAGGTTTTAAATTTTAATGGACTGACACATATTTGGGAAACAATCAGCCTTGGGTATTTCCAAGGAGGAACAACCCTGCAGACGTTCCCTCTGTATCCTTACTCCCTGGGTATCCAGTCCACCTCTTCCTCTCTACTGACTCTATCAGTTCAGTTCAGTTCAGTTCAGTTCAGTTCAGTTCAGTTCAGTTCAGTTTAGTCACTCAGTCATACCTGACTCTTTGCAACCCCGAGGACTGCAGCATACCAGGCTTCCCTGTCTATCACCAACTTCTTGAGATGGCCCAAACTCATGTCTATCAAGTTGGTGATGCCATCCAACCATCTCATCCTCTGTCGTCCCCTTTTCCCTGTCTTCAATCTTTCCCAGCATCAGAGCTTTTGCCAATGAGTCAGTTCTTTGCATCAGGTGGCCAAAGTATTGGAGTTTTAGCTTCAACATCAGTCCTTCCAGTGAATATTCAGGACTGATTTCCTTTAGGATTGACTGATTTGATCTCCTTGCCATCCAAGGGACTCTCAAGAGTCTTCTCCAATACCACAGTTCAAAAGCAGCAATTCTTCGGCGCCCAGCTTTCTTTATGGTCCAACTCTCATATCCATACATGATTACTGGAAAAACCATAGCTTTGACTATATGGACTTTTGTAGGCAAAGTAATGTCTTTGCTTTTCAATATGCTTATCTATGTTGGTCATAGTTTTTCTTCCAAGGAGGAAGCATCTTTTAATTTCATGACTGCAGTCACCATCTACAGTGATTTTAGGACCCAAGAAATAAAGTCTGTCAATATTTCCATTGTTTTCCCACCTATTTGCCACGAAGTTATGGGACGGAATGCCAGTTTTTTGAATGTTGAGTTTTAAGCCAGTTTTTTCACTCTCCTCTTTCACTTTCATCAAGAGGCTCTTTAGTTCCTCTTCACTTTCTGCCATAAGGGTGGTGTCATCTGCATATCTGAGATTATTGATATTTCTCCCTGCAATCTTGATTCTGGCTTGTGCTTCATCCAGCCTGGCGCTTTGCATGATATACTCCGCATATAAGTTAAATAAACAGGGTGACAATACACAGACTTGACATACTCCTTTCCCAATTTGGAACCAGTCCATTGTCTTGTTCTAACTATTGCTTCTTGACCTAAGAAATACAGATTTCTCAAGAAGCAGGTAAGGTGGTCTGGTATTCCCATCTCTTTAAGAATTTTCCAGTTTGTTGTGATCCACACAGTCAAAGGCTTTAGTGTGGTTAATGAAGCAGAAGTAGATGTTTGTCTGGAATTCTCTTGCTTTTTCTATGATCCAACAGTTGTTGGCAATTTGATCTCTGATTCCTCTACCTAAATCCAGCTTGAACATCTGGAAGTTCTCGGTTCACATACTATTGAAACCTAGCTTGGAGAATTTTGAGCATTGCTTCGCTAGTGTGTGAGATAAGTGCAAATATCTTTCCCTTTTGACCTAATTGAGAAGCAGAGTCTGTTGCCCATGACCAAAACATCCTAAATGACACGATAAAAGAAGGGAGATTAAATGGTCTAAGAACACTGAAGAGAGTTATTTGTGGTTAAAAGGATTAGAAAAGACTCCATGGATATGTTGGCATTTTAGTTAATCCCTGAAAAATAGCTAGGATTTGGATATGAAAAAAATAGAAGGAAAATGGTGTCTTAAGTAGAATAATCATGTGGCCAAAGACATGGAGGAAGGAAATTTTAGAGGATGGTAAAGGATATTTCAAAGAGTTTCTATGACAGATACAGAAACTATGTAAGAGGAATAAATAATAAGACTGAAAGACAGAAAACCACATTGGGAAACGCCAGATTCTTAAAATATTCTAAAAAAAAAAAAAAGTAAAACCTAACGTTACATTACAAGTTTAGAAGATGACTTTTCACCATCGTATTAGCATATCAAGAGCTCTCAGATGTCCTTCCTTAAAGAAACCCCTTCAGATGTCTTGGACAAGCAATTCCCAAACTTACATGGCCATGGGACTATTTTTCCTCAGGGTGGTGGCGCTCAGTCACTAAGTCATGTCCAGCTCTTTGCAACCCCTGGACAGAGCTGTGGAGGATCTGGTTCCACCAGTCACTTTTCCAGCTCTGTGATCTCAGGCACATCACCCTGGGGAGGGCTTCTCCTCTGCAGAATGGGAGCAATGTTATGCCCCCACGGTGCTTTGCTGTTGTTGTTCAGCCACTAATTGTGCCCAAGTCTGTGACCCCATGCATTTCTGCACACCAGGCTCTCCTGTCCTTCACCATCTCCCAGAGCTTGTTCAAACTCATGTCCATCGAGTCAGTGATGCCATCCAACCATCTCATCCTCTGCCCCTCCCTTCTCCTCCTTCCCTCAATCTTTCCCAGCTCGAGGATCTTTTCCAGTGAATTGGCTTTTCATCCAGTGGCCAAAGTTTTTTGGAAAGGTTAAAAGAATTCATGAACATAAAGCTACTGATACATACTAAGTTCTTCTCATTTCTTTTGTCCTAGGGATGTGGAACATTGAGCAAGGATCAGAAAATTCAATACATGGGCTAGTTTCTATCATTTGGGAGTCAGGCCATCACCCAAATCAGTATCAGTGATTACAGAATGATATACTTGGTTATTCAAGAAGATGCTGAGTCTTAAATGGGTTTTGTAATGTTACTCAGGGAGGAAAGAATGAATTTATTAAGGAATATTGTCTTTGAGCACTGGTTAAGCACTCAGCCTTTTCCATAATATTTTACTCAGGTGGGACTTTTAGCTCATTGCCCAGACATCTAATAATAACTTAATTAATGCTACTATGAAATGAAAATAATTTATAGATGAAACTGAGTATAAAAGAAAATTACTTGCAAAGATCATTTTCTTGAAGAATAGAATCAAGAAACCAATTCCCAGTGTGGTTAGAGGCAGTTCAGGCAAAAGATTTTATACAATAAATTAAGAAATCTCTTCAAGATTTTTAATATTTGCCAATTTCAGACATGAGAAATGATATTTCAGTCACATTACTTTAGGAATTATTGGCATGATCTGCATTCTAAGGAGGAAAAGGCTGTCAGTGGCAAAAACCAATCAAATTACAGTTCCTTCCAGAGGCACAAAGGACATCAGATTAAATGTTTGCTTTTCTCACATGGCCCTAAATTATTACAACCATATTGCTTTAGTCATTTTCCAACAGGAATGGGTTTTTTGTTTTTTACTTTTTTGTTGAAGTATAACTGATTTACAATGCTGTGTTAGTTTAAAGGGTACAGCACAAGTGATTTGGTTATACATACATATGTGTCTTTTCTTTCTCAGATTCTTTTCCCTTTTAGATTATTATGAAATATCTAGTTCCCTGTGCTATACAGTATGTCCTTGTTGATTATCTATTTTATATATAGGGGGTGCATATGTTTATCACAGCATCCTAATCACTTATGAGTTTATATACAAAGCAGAAACAGACCCATAGACATAGGAAACAAATATATGATCGCCAGAGGAGAAGGCTGTGCTGTTCTGTGCTGCACTTAGTCACTCAGTCATGTCCAACTCTTTATGACACCATGGACTGCAGCCTGCCAGGTTCCTCTCTCCATGGGGATTCTCCAGGCAAGATAACTGGAGTGGGTTGCCATGCTCTCCTCCAGGGTATCTTCCCAACCCAGGATCAAACCCAGGTCTTCCACATTACAGGCAGATTCTTTACCATCTAAGCCATCAGGGAAGCAGGGAGAGATAAATTACAAGCAGGAATGGTGGTTTTTTAATATTTATTTATTTGGCTGTGCCGGGTTTTAGTTGCAGCATATAGGGTCTAGTTCCCTGACCAGAGATGGAACTCGTAGCCCCCTACATTCGGAACACAGATTTTTAACCACTAGACCACCAGGAAGTCCTAAATAGGAATAGTTTTAAAAGAAGGAAAAAAAAAAAGGCCACAGTTGTGTTGTAGGGAAGGTACATTTCTGAGAAATTCCCTGACGATTTGTCTAACTTCCCCCATTGCTACCTAACAAACAGAGAGTCTCCGAGCCAAGCTGTGGGATTTCTCTTGATCCCCACTCTGTCTCTTGATCCCGAAGCACCTCTAGCCTCATCCTCAGTCCCCTCAACCTCAGTCTTGAGGATGCCCAAGCTCCCAATGGAGCAATTGCTCTTTTAGGGTTTGAATTGTAAGAACACCAGCCGAAGCTCCTGCCACCGTGACTTATGAACTGACTTCTCTCCTGTGAGATCTTCCAGGTAGAGAGATTAAGAAAGAGAAACCGTCATTCTGTGAATCCCCAGGGTGGATAATGAAACTGTTGAAAATTGGTGATGATAAAGCCTGCCTGGAATTATAGGTGTTTAACAATTTTCACTTTCTTTCTGAAACAATATTATAAATTCATTCATGGATTTGACTGATGTTCAAGTAATGACAGATGAATTGATCATTTTTTCCTCTGATGAAATTTTTCCTTTTCTCTCAGTATTATCTTATAATTCTTGCCAGGGATTATTTTTTTCTCAATAGAAATAATCTTCTCCTCCTCAATAAAACAGTTTTCAAGTTTTTTTCACAAATACTATCAGTAAGTTCTGGAAAATTTGTTTGCCAACTTAAATGAAGAATATCTTTGAATGAGTTTAGATTTTGTCCATCATCTAAAACTTAGTACATATTTGTGCTAACAGTTAATGACATTAATAACATTTAAAGAAGAACGCAGCTCCAGTTCAGGGGATTCTCATGCAACTAGAATAAAAAGAGGTACAAAATTAAAAAGATGATGAAAAATGAATGAGGCAATAATTATGAAGGATTTCCAGTGGAGTTGCCTGGACCACAAACGCCTTTATAATAATACTTATCATGTCTCATTCATTTTTGGATCCTCAGTTCCTAAGAATGGGTAAACTGTAATTAATTCAAAGCCCATTGCACTGAATTTAGCTAACAGAACCCACAACACACATATGCAAGTGCATATTTATTCAAAATAATGTTTGGATACACTGGAAGTCACCAGTGAAATATGCAGAAAGTAGAATGAGTGAACAGGAATTAGTGAAACAATTGACCTCTGTCTACCTTCTGTTTTCCCACTCTTGATAGATCTTTTTTCTCCTAACCATTACTCTAAAATGCAAAGTAAAGATGCAGAATTCAATGCAAAATGACCCTTGCCCTCGGTCTCAGGAAAGCAAGAGCTGTCAGTGAGCCCTAAAATGCAGCAGAGACCATTTAACCCTGCCCATCATTTCCTGTGGAAAACCTACAACAGCCAGGAAAGCCTGTCAGCTCTTGGAGGAGGCTGAATGTTTTGCAAAATCTGATTTTAAGGTGTTTTGAGATGCCAAAATTCTGTGACTCAAACACAAGTGACCTGCAGGCTGACCCAGCTCATGGATCATCTCTCTGCTCCTGGGAGGGCTGTATCTAACTGGATGATGCTGGAGAGCTGAGTAAGGAGGGGCTGAAGGCTGACTGAAGATACATCACCAAACCCAGTAATGATCATAATCACCAACCACTGTGTCTCTATTAGTGATGCAGACTTAGATGCACATGACTAGTATAAATTATTGCCTGGAAAGCAAAAAACAAAAAAAAATACCCACATCCACCTAACCAGGATTTTATTCCCCAGGTAGAACAACCTACCTTGGTAAGGTAGAGAAATGAAAAGGCAAATGAAAAGGTAAAATCTCAGGATTGCCTCAGCCACAGCCCAATAGCCTCTAATAAGCAAAAGAATCAAGTTATTGAAATGTTTAGTCTTTTAAATAAAATACCATTCTTTCTATAATAATGCTACATTTATTTTTATTTGAAATACCTATGAAGAAAAATGCTTTGCATTTTACCTTATTTATTGTATCGCATATAGCTCCAATACTCTGGCCACCTGATGCAAAGAGCCAACACATTGGAAAAGACCCTGATGCTGGGAAAGATTGAGGGCAGGAGGAGAAGGGGACAACAGAGAATGAGACGGCTGGATGGCATCACGGACTCAATGGACATGGGTTTGAGCAAACTCTGGGAGATAGAGGAGGACAGGGATGCCTGGTGTGCTGCAGTTCATGGAGTCACAGAGGGTCAGACACAACTTAGCAACTGAACAACAACAACAAATGTAGAGAAACAAGAAGAGTGCATTACAAGTATTAGGCCAGGAATTAGGAATGCATAGCTACATATTACTTTTTGTAATCTATATGTTACAATACCTAAAAGAGTAAGAAAATAGAAGACTTCTCCAATGGTCCAGTGGTTAAGACCTTACCTTCCAATGCAGAGTGTATGGGTTTTATTCCCAGTTGGAGCTAAGATCCCACATGTTTCATGGCCAGAAAACCAAAACATAAAACAGAAACAGTATTGCAACAAATTCATAAAAGACTTTAAAAATGGTTCACATCAAAAACAATCTTAAAAAAAATAAATAGAATAAAAAGAGTAAGGAGCTCCGGATCTGCAAGGAAAGAAAGAGATGAACAATAACACACATCTTGTTTTGCTCACAAACCAGCATAGTGTGAAAAAGTGCTTATTTCCAGAGGATCACAATTGTGTAATTACATGTATCTTTAAATAAAATTTGACTTTTGTTACTCAACTTTTATAACATGCAAAATAAAAATTAAAAAGCTATTACACACATTGGCCTGGCCTATGGTTGGTAATCAATAATCATTTGTTGAAAGAATGGATTATTTTCTTACCATGTTCAACAAAAGAGCATATATGAGCCTTAGACATTTATAACTGAAATGAACAGAAACATATCATTGAGTTGTCTAATGTGTGTGTGTGGGTGTTTGTGTGTGTGTGCGCGTGCATAGTCATGTCTGACTCTCTGCAAGTCCGTGGGCTCTAGTCCACCAGGCTCCTCTGTGCATGGAATTGTCCAGACAAGAATGCTAGAATGGGTTGTCATTCCCTTCTCCAGGATATCTTCCTGACCCAGGGAATGAAACTGCATCTCTTGTGTCTTCTACAAGGGCAGGCAAATTCTTTACCACTGGACCACCTGGAAAGTCATTCATAAGGGTCTTCTTATGTAGCAATCTAAAAGCCAGAAAAGAAGTGACTCATTGGAAAAGGCCCTGATGCTGGGGAAGATTGAAGGCAGGAGGAAAAGGGCACAACAGAGGATGAGATAGTTGAATGACATCACCAACTCGATGGACATGAGTTTGTGCAGGTTCCAGGAGTTGGTGATGGACAGAGAAGCCTAGCATGCTGCAGTCCATGGGGTCGCAAAGAGTCAGACATGACTAAGCAACTGAACTGATACTGAAATCCATTAATTCTAGACCATTGCAGTTAATAAAACTTAATCTGAATAAAAACGTAAAAATATCTACAACAAAGAAATGTATAGAAACTATAGGTTAGATTGCTTTACCATTATTTGGACCAAAGGTGAAATCTTTGCATATAGATTTCATAGAAGAAATCTTCTTTTAATAATACAAGATGTCTCTAAAACTATTTTGCATTGAGTATAGGTAGAATCTTTATCCTTAATAAAATTTGGAAATCTATGTGCTTGTTTATTTTAGGAGTTAATCATAACATAAATAATTTCAGCATTAATTTCTGTTAACTTTTACGTGAGCTATCTTCTGAACATCCACATCTATTAAGTTGTTGAGTCATGGGTTGAATAGTGGTAAATAGTGTTCATTTTTATTTTCTTCCAGTCAAGTCAGAAACAATACAACAGGATGTGTTTATATCCAACAGGAATCGAATAATAAATCACAACCATCAGGTACAATACACCAATCCAAAGGATGCTCCCTGTGACTAAGGGATGATTAACATTTCACGTCTGTGAATTAGAACAGATCCACCAAATGGCCCATTACACAGGCTTACTGCAAAATCAAATTCAGTGCTTACACAGTTACTCATCTTTAAAATAGCAAGATAATTATCAGAGAAAATTAGCAAGGAGACCTACCTTTAGTTTGCAGTTTTTATGATATTTATACCCTAAAAACCTAGGATTCCACGATTTTAAGCATGCGTGCACGCATGTTAAGTCACTTTGGTCGTGTCCAACTCTTTGCGAACCTAAGAACTATAGCCCTCCAGGTTCCTTTCTCCATGGAATTCTCTAGGCAAGAATACTGTAATGGGTTGACATTACAGGGATTGAACCCACATCTTCTGTGTCTCCTGAATTGGCAGGCAGATTCTTCACCACTGCTCTACGTGGGAAGCCTTGTATGAAAGCTAATCAGTTTTATGAACATGATAGTCTACGTATGTCCCTCTGTTTTGATCCATGCATCTGCACCTGAACTGAAACACAAGTCCACACGGATGCCCCCATTCTAGTCCAGTTCCCAGGGATCATCCAAGCCTCCTCCCCTGCTTCTCTGCAACCTCCCCCTCTGACAGTGAGATGCCTGGTCTCCATCATTTCCCATCACTTGCTTTAATTGTTCAATTCCAGCACACTTGTGTAGTGGTTTCAGATTTTAACATCATATTTTAAGACAAAACAAAACTGCAGTAGCCAAGGCCATTCTTAAAGTCTGTTTATCTTTCCTTCTTAGGATAAAGAATTCTGTCCTAACTACTCATAAGAAATACTTTATGCACTTAAGGAAATTAAAATCTGGTTAAGAGGCGTAACTGGGAATGGACTTTAGTTTTCCCTTCTGTTCACATGAATTATTATTAATGTTGCTACATAGATGTGAAAAGGAAAATAGATAAGCCAATTTCTCATCCATCATTTTTGTGCCCAGAGAGAAATTATGCTCCCAGTTTAAGAGAAATTCGATATTGAAGGAAGAGTCCAGCCTTAATCCAGCAGACATGAAAACTCCTTAACTGTGGAAGACAGTTTATTTTTTTAAATTTATTAAAATATAATTGATTTATAATATTTTGTAAGGCAGTTTCTTTTATTCCCAACATCACTGAGCAGTCCTGATGTCATTTAATATATGTATGCTGTCTTCTGGGGACCGTTATGCATAAAACTGGCCTTTTGGCATTTAGGCCTTTAATCCGTTTTTAATTCATCTTTGTGCATGGTGTTAAAAGTGTTCTAATTTCAATTTTGTACATGTTGCTGTCTAGCTTTCCCAGCACCATTTATTGAAGAGTCTTTGTTTCTTCCACTGTGTAGTCTTAACGCCTTTGTTGCAGATTAATTGACCACAGGTGTGTGGGTTTATTTCTGGGCTTTCTATCCTGCTCCATTGAGCTACATTTCTGTTTTTGTGCCCGTACCATACAGTGGTACATATATACAATGGAATATGACTCAGCCATTAAAAAGAATGAAGTAATGCCATTTACAGCAACGCGGTTGGACATGGAGATTATCATATTGAGTGAAGTAGGACAAAGATAAACATTATATGACATCGCTTATATGTGGAATTTGAAAAAAATGATACAAATGAGCTTATTAAGAAACAGAAATAAACTCATAGACTTAGAGAATGAACTTATGGTTACCAGAGGGGAACAGTGGTGGGATGGATAGATTGGGAATTTGGGATGGATATGTACACACTGCTATATTTAAAATAAATAACCAACAAGGACCTACAGTATAGCACAGGGATCTCTACTCATTATTCTGCGGTGACCTAAATGGGGAAGAAATCCATAAAAAGAGAATATATGTACACATATAGCTGATTCACCTTTCTGTACAGCAAAAACTAATACAACATTGTAAAGCAACCATACCCCAATAAAATTAATTTTAAAATAAATAAAAAACAAAAGCTTCCAACCATTTCCCAGGTCCTTACTGACGATACTTGAGATAAAGTGAATCTCTATTCTGTTGTAAATGATACTTACAATGATAAAAAATGTGTTGGTTATCAATGTCAGCATCCAGTACAGACACATCTCAGAGTTACTGCGGGTTTGGGTCCAGACCACTGTAATAAAGCAAATATTGCATTAAAACCAGTCACACAAGTTTTTGGTTTCCCAGTACATACAAACGTTATATTTACGCTATACAGTAGCCTACCAAGTGTTCAAAAAGTCAGCCAAGCATCTAAAAAACAATGTAGATATCTTTATTAAAAACACTTTATTGCTGAAACATGCTAACCATCATCTGAGCCTTCAGTGAGTGAAGATAGTAACATCAAAGATCACCAATTACAGACCTCCACAGCATGTATAACAATAATTTTAAAATTTGAGATACTGTAAGAATTACCAAAATGTGACTCAGAGACATGAAATGAGCAAATGCCATTGGAAAAATTGGCCCAATAGACTTATTTGATACAGGGTTGCCAGAAATCTTTAATTTTTTTTTAAAGGAATATCTCCAAAGCCCAATAAAATGAAGTATATCTGTGTTCCTACTGCCATCACAAACTGGTCAAGCCCAGATGTTCCTAAGCAGTCCATCCATTACGTATCATATTCCTGCGTTCTCTGCAAATGGAAGCTTTCGCATTAAATAGAAATGCACATGTCAAACTATTCTCTCCAAAGAGCATAATTTCAATTTCATGAAGAAAGTTCTCAAAAGGATGAAAGAAAAATGTTACTCTAGTTTTGAAAAATAAAGGCTTTCTACCTTTAAAGTAACATATGATACAATCATAGAGCTTCACTTTTACACAGAGGACAAAAAAAAATCAATATTATTATTAAGTATAACAAGTGCTTATTTTCTGCTTGATAGTTTAACTGAAAGAGAAAAAAAGCACACCCTTTCATATCAAAGAATCAAGCAACTATAAAGTGAAGAAATGAAATGTAATTATAATTTGCTAACAGTGAGTAGCATTGAAACGCATTAAAATTACCTTTCTGGAAAGAAGACTAGAAAAGGTCAATGAAAGAAAAAGTGTCAGGTATTTAGCTAAGCATTATGAAATGCAAGCATACAATTTTGGCTAACTCTCATGTTTTTCTCTATATTACAGCCAATTACCTTAATAGATCTTTTTGTACTGGGCTATGATTTTCAAAGAAAATTAAAGCATTAAACAATTGTCCCCAAAACTGTTTATTCCAGATATCACATCTGTCTTCAATTCAGTTCCATAAACCAGGGTCCCTGATGCAGAAAACTAGGATCAACGAGAAGATTTTAAAATTTTATCTGCAGACCTCTTGGCCACTTGCTGATACCACAGCCATCTTTGCTTCCATGGTTTATTTGGAATCTCAACTGGAAATATTAATAAAGATGTGAAGAAGCAATGTTGACCCTTCTTACAGACTGAAGCACTAGCATTGCACAGACCTCTGAGTGTTAACAAGGATTTTGTAGATATTCAAAGTGGTTATTTCTCAATAAAAATGTGAGGATTTCTACACTGGCCAAATACAACATGGAATTGGTCTTATATATAACTGGCTTTAAAACTTTACCAAATAGTACTATTGGAAGCAATACCTGTTGAGCAATTTTCCCCCAGCATTTTATTATAAGAGTGTTCAAATTTACTGATAAATTTTAAAAATACCATAGAGCTTTTTGTCTGTTTCTGTTGCTTGTGGCTGGCCAGTTGCTTCAGAAATCCATTGTAAAGGCTATTCTTCCTCCTTTGAACTGCTTCTACAACTTTATCAAAAAATCAGTTGGACAAATTTGTGTGGGTCTGTTTCTGGGTTCTATGTTCTGAGCCATTGATCTGTGTCTGTCCTTCCACAATCCCACATACTCTTGACTACAGTAGCTCTACAGTTAAGTCTTAATATCAAGTAAAGTGATTTAACCCACCTTATTTTTATAAAGGTTGTTTTAAATATTCTAAGGCTTCAGTTTTTCATATAAATTTAAGAATAAGCTTGTATAAATTTTTTTTAAAGAGCTTTTCTGTGATTTTTTAAAAGAATTGTGCTATAACTTTGGGGAGAGTGTACATATTTATTCTGGTGAGTCTTCCAGTCTATAAATATGACATGTCTCTCCATCAGGTCTTTGATTCTTTTCATTAGTATTTTTGCAGTTTATCTTATATCCTGTTACCTTGCTGAATTCACTTATTTGTCCTTACAGTGTTTTGATAAAATCTTTGCAGTTATCATTTCTATTAAATTGTATTGAAGAATAGTTGCTTTACAATGTTGTATTAGTTTCTGCTGTACAGCAAAGTGAATCAGCTATACGTAGTATGCATATATTTCCTTATTTTTGGATTTCTTTCCCATTTTGGTCACTATAGAACATTGAGTCAAGCTCACTGTGCTGTACAGTAGGTTCTCATTAGTTATCTATTTTATACACAGTATCAATAGTGTATATGTGTCAACTCCAATCTCCCCATTCATCCCACCCCACTCCCATCCCCCTTGACACCTTTGTTCTCTACATTTGTGCTCTATTTCTACTTTGCAAATAAGATCATCTGTACCACTTTTCTAGATTCCACATATAGCCGTCAATATAAGATATTTGTTTTCCTCTTTCTGACTTACTTCACTCTGTATGACAGGCTATAGGTCCACCCACATCTTTCCAAATGATCTGATCTCAAGCCATGAAAAGTCATGGAGGAACCTTAAATTCACATAACTGAAAGAATAAAGTCCTTCTGAAAAGTCGGCACACTTTTTGATTCCAACAACTGTATGTCTCCCCTTATCTGGGGCAGGGCCGGGGGGTAAATTCAAGACCACCAGTGGATGCCTGCAACTGTGGCAAGTACAGAAGCCTAACTGCACTATGTTCTATCCTATAAATACATGCATATGATAAAGTTTAATTTATAAATTAGGCACAATAGGAGGTTAACAATAAAATAATAAAATAGAATAATAAAATTATGTGAATGTAGTTTCTCTCTTCCTCTTGATACCTTATTGTGCAAATTTACTGCCTTTTCCATCTTAACCAAGCACTTATCATACACTGTGGGCTTCTCTTATAGCTCAGTCGGTAAAGAATCTGCCTGCAGTGCAGAAGACCAGAGTTCAATCCCTGGGTTGAGAAGATCCCCTGGAGAAGGAAATGGCAACCCACTCCAGTATCATTGCCTGGAAAATCTCATGGACAGAGGAGCCTGGCAGGCTGCAGTCCATGGGGTCTCAAAGAGTCGAGCACTACTGAGCGACTAACACCTACTTATCACACACTGTGACAGTAACATTTGCAGTTCAAGATGCAACTGTAAAACCAGCACAAATTTCTTTTTCTTTCTTCATAATCACATAGATAGAAAATTAATTCTTACCATAGTTCTTAGTAACCCAGCATATAATTTTTTTTCTTTCCCCATGAAGTCAAGAACTTTCACCTTCTCATTAAAGGAAGCACTTTATGTCTTCCCTCTGGGATATTCAAATTATCAGCATCACTACTTTTACACTTTGGTACTATTATTAAGTAAAATAAGAGTGACTTGAAGACAAGCCCTGCGATACCTTGACAAAGGATCTAAGAATAATCCAGATGCCTACTAAGTGGCTAATGTGCAGATCTGCTGGACAAAGGGATGATTCATGTCCAGAGTGGAATGGAGCAAGAGTTCATCACACTAATCAGAACAGCACCCAATTTGAAACTTATAAATTATTTCTGGCATTTTTCCTTTTAATATTTTCAGACGAGGGTTACCATAGGAAATGAAATTGTTGATGAGGGAAGACTACTGCACATTCTGGAAAAGGTGAAAGTATGGAGACAGTAAAAAGATCGGTATTGCCACAGCTTAGTAGAGAAGAAGAGATGAATCAGTGGGATACAGAGGAGTTTTCGGGCAGTGAAACACAATAATAGTGGACACATGTCTTCATACCTGGGATCAAACCCACAGCCTGTACAACAAGAGTGAACCCTAAGGTAAACTATAGGCTCTGGATGATGACATGTTAGGGTAGATTCATCCTTTGTAACAAACCTGCCCTTCGGTGGGAATGTTGATGATGGTAGAGGTTATGCATGTGTGGCCTTCATAGAAATGGCAAGGATATCAAAGCAGTCAATCCTAAAGGAAATCAACCCTGAATAGTCATTGGAAGGACTGATACTGAAGCTCCCAGACTTTGGCCACCTGATGCAAAGTGTTGACCCATTGGAAAAGACTTTGATTTTGGAAAAGATTGAAGGTAGGAGGAAAGGGGGATGACAGAGGATGAGACGGTTAGGTGGCATCATTGATGCAGTGGACATGAGTTTGAGCAAGCTCTGGGAAACATGGAAGGACAGGGAAGCCTGGTGTGCTACAGTCCACGGGATCACAAAAGTCAGACATGACTGAGCAACTAAACAACAACAATGTATATGGAGGGGCAGGGAGGATTTCAGATACTCTCTTTTCCTTGGCTTTGAAACTAAAACTACTTTAAAGAAAAACGAAAAAAAAAGAAAGTCTATTTTAAAAAGATTTCAACTCTTACGCAAGATTTCTCAAACCAGAATTCTTATTGTGGAGCCCTAAGGCCTGAAATTCTTAAAGCGCTGTGATTCTGATCATCATCCTGGTTTGGAAATGACAGGACAATGATGCCATTGAAGAAGAAAGTAATCAACGAAAAATTGTGAAAGGTTCAAGCAGAAACTGTAATGAGGAAACTAAGGCAAGATAAAGGGCAATGATTTAAGGAAAATGGATCCCCAAAAATCTCACTGTGCATTTTCATCCATATCTGAGTCATGTTCAGAATGTGTATGCCAAGTGACTTTTCTCAAAGTTATTAAGAGAAAAGATGGTACCAGTGCTATTGCTCCAAGGACCACACTTTAAGTAGCAAGGCTGCAGGCTGTAAGCCTGTTGTTGTTGTTCAGTCGCTCAGGCATGTCCAACTCTTTGCAGCCCCATGGACTGTAGCCCGCCAGGCTCCTCTGTCCATAGGATTTCCCGGGCAAGAATACTGGAGTGGGTTGCCATTTCCTCCTCCAGGGGATCTTCCGACCCAGAAGTCTAACCATGTCTCCTGCACTGCAGGCAGGTTCTCTACCACTGAGCCACCTGGAAAGCTCAAGCCCATTGAGTATGGGTCTTCTCTCTCAAGTCACTTGACTATATACCTATCACCAATCACAATTCTTGGTGCATAGTGGGCATTCACATAGTGAGTTTGTTGAATGATTGCTCTCCCTTCTCCAGGAAGAAAACTCTCTTCTGTTTAAGGCCTTTTGTTTCTGTTTTCCCTAAAATCCATGTGCACAGATATGATACATTCTTCCCAGCATTTATAAGAACGTACAGGAGGACAGCTTTTGCTAGTTTTTTTGCTTTCCTTTCACTAATGATAAACTGCACAAGAGCAGGAGCTATATCATTGTCTGCACATTTCTCTGTACTCAGGACCATGTTCCGAACATAGAAGACACTCTGGAATAGTCTGTTAAATGAATGATTTGGAAAGGCAATCACTGCTTTTTTATCCAACAAAGCTATAATCAATCTTCCCCTGACACGAATTTCTCTAACCGTGTGTGTGGTCATGCATTCCCAGGTGGGCAGAGAGGGAGAGGCACGTTGATGACAACAGAGGAGTGAGTGTCAGAGGGAACATGTCCTGAAGCAGAAATTCACAGCAGCGTCATCCTGGGATCAGACACTGGAGCTCCAAGGACCCGGCAGATGAGCAAATGTCTCCCCAGAAGTGGACTCAACACGTCAGCTGTTGTTATTTTCAGCTGGCATTCTTCGTCATGAAGGACAGACAGCTCCTCTGCCAGGCCAGAATCTGTCTGGCCATCTTCAAGGTCGTTGTACCTCCCAGATCTGGCTCCAAGTCTGGAGTCTGGCAAGTCCCGCATCTTAAAGTGGATTAGGTGGGCCCCAAGGAGAGCTCTCGCCCTAGCTGCATTCCGACGCTTGTCCCTTAAGCCCTGGTGATGTTTCTTTGAGGACAGCCTCTTCTTTCATCCCTCCTTGGATCTGTGACTGACTTTAGCCATGGACACTAATTCACACACAGCCACTATCCATACCTGTCCTGCTATACTGCTACAGTCACGTGCTTTCAGCCATCATCACCTGAAGTACATTCTGGTATGGAAGACGTTAACCTGTGGCCAAAGCCCAGAAGCAGAAATTGAGTTATAACTGTCAAAAACAAAATGAATGAATGAATGAATGTATCTCCACTAAGAGCATTTCAGTAATTATATGAAATCTCATCTCTGTCTTCCCTCCATGAGTTTCTTAAAATTGCTTAAATTCCTGTTTAAAAACGGAGTCATATTGACAGGCTATGCAATCATTTTCCAGGAAAGCTGTGAGTTAATCCTACAAATCAGACAAGATAACTGTATTCACAGGTCCTTCTCTATCTGAAGAGTTTGACCTCCCCAGGCTTTATCTCAAACAGGGTGGTTGGATGCTTTCGTTGTTTACAGAGAACAAAGAAAAGCAGTAGTGATGGGAGTGTGAAAGTTCATTTCCAAATCCAGCGTACAAAAACGGAGGATGCGTAAAATTTTGCATCAAGAGAGGTGGACAGTTGTTAACAAACATTATTACTTATTCCATTAATTATTAGATTTTCATATTTCACTGCTTAATTCAGTGACATGGCTGGTGGAATACAGAGCTGAGTGAGAGAGTAGCCAGAGAGGCTGTCTTTCTCTCTGTGTGTCTCCCCTCTCTCTCCTCTCTCCCCTACACTCACACACTTACAGAAATACAGTTATCTATATCTATCTCCATAGATAGAGATCTATCTAGAGAGATAGATTTATCTAGAGATCTATCTAGATCTATCTCCATAGATGCAGAAATATAGCTAGATGTAAATACAGCTATAGACATGCAACTATACCCATGGATATATAATCTAGGTATCAGATATAGATGTCTAGGTGTAGATAGATATTTTAAAACTTTATAGCAGCAGCAGCAGCAGCAGCAAAATTTTACAGCACTGGAAAATGTACATTGGTGGGCAAGCAACCTGTTTAGCTCAATCTTGGCTGGCTGACATTACACCCCCATTGTTTCAGAGCACTCCAAAGGGTAGAAAGGGTATGGATTTAAAATTGACTCTCGAAACCTTTGTGAGATGTTTTCTTCAAAGAACCCATCACAGAGAAGCCAAGATCAGCCTCCACCGGGGCCCGGGGAGGGGTCCTCACGCACGAGCGAGTGGCGCCTCAAGAAACCAAAGTCTGGGGGAGGCGAGACTCCCTAGACCCCTCCCCTCTGCCGGACCTCCAGAGACTCCACCTGAAAACAATTTCTTGAGACCCTCCCCATCTCCCCATTCCCAGCTTCCAACCAGAGTCGTGGAAAGTAGGAATTGGCAATGACTCCGGGGAATCGAGCCCCGCTTCCTGGAGGAGGGAGCGGGAGTGGCCGCGCCTCGCCCGCGTCGTCAGGCCGGGACCCCGCGGTGGCGCTGGCCCCGCGCCCAGAGCGCAGCCCGGCCCGCGGCTCCGGCGCGTCCCCTGCGCCCCACGCCCGCCGGCTCGCGGGGCACTTTGCTCTGACGTCCGCCTCCCCGGCTCTGACGACCGGCCGCCCTTATAAAGAGGACTGTGGCCAATACTGGATCGATCGCCTCTTGGCCGCGCCGAGCTCCCGGAGCCGCGCCCACACCTGTCAACTTCGCGCGCGCAGCGATTCTGGAGACTCGGGGTGCGGAGCTTCGGAAGCCAGTGTCCCGTGCAGTCTCGGCAGAGAGGAGCCTGGATCCGCGGAGCGCTTCCCTGCGCGGCGGCCACTCCAGGTAGGAGCGCGTCGGGGCCAGCCCTCCGACGCGGCTCTGTGCCTCCCGCGGGGACGCCCGGCAGGTCGGGTCTCGCAGCCTGGGTCCTCGGGTGCGAGCAGCTGTGAAGTCGCGGTGCAGTGGGGGCCCCGGCGACGCCGCGGGCGCAGGAGGGACCCTGGGGCGCAGAAGGATCCGCTCGGAGCAGGATGGGGGGAGACCTGCGGGTAGGGAGGGGAACACTGGGTGCTAAGGCTGCAAAGGCAAAGCTCACCCCTCACTCGCCACTCGCGCTCCTTTTGACTTCTCTGAGCCCAAGGGACGGAGCCTGGTTCTTTGGCCCAAGATCTGTTGCCCATCTGCATGCACGGAGGTCTAGCTTGCCCAAAAACTTGTCTGTGCCAATTGAGGAGAATGGATAGCCATGGGCACGAGAGGAAGATACGAGAGAACAAGAATTCTAGAAATTAAAGGCATTAGAACTTGACGTGTCTCTTCTAAGGGTCTTGCTTTTACTGCGTGTGACGCTCGCTTTGTTTCCGGCATTTCTGTATTTTTAAGTCGTTTCCCTGTGTGTGCCACTGAGGGAGCAGGGAGAGAGGGAAGACACTGGGTGGGAAGCGTCGATGGAGGGAGACCCTCTAAATAGCACAACACTTCAGTGGCTGCCATAACTTAATCCTCCCGCACTTGTTGAAAACTGGAGGCCCATGTTGTTTTGAAGTTGATCTTCCTAAATTTTTTCCCCAGATATTTGCATGTCAGGTTAATTTTGGAACCACTCCCTGAAGATGTCTGAAAGGAGGGATGGGATGATGACTGAATGAATGAATGATTATGCATAGGTTCTCAGAGTGATCCTTTATGATGCATCTACACTGCTGAACAGTTCTGCATGGAATAGTACTCGAATAGTACGGTGGTTCCAAAGTAAATACAGACTTGCTGATTGTGAGTGACTTCTTGCCCAAGTAACCGGGTTAAAACATGACAAGGTTAACTTTACATTGCAAGAATTTAATACAAAATAAGCACATTCCTTAAACAGCAAAACCTGCATTTTCTCTGTTTCTTGCAAACCCTAGACAAGGTTCAGTTGTTGAACGGAAATAGAGTGATGGAATGGAGGCTTGTTGGCAGCCACAGGTGAACTTGGGATTTCAATGCACTTCTTCTTTAAGTGGCCACTGCTCAGGAGCCAGGTGGTCTAACCGAGCTGCCGGTATTTGCTTGGCTGGTTTGTAAGGCATCTGTGTTTTTGCAGAAGTCTTAATGAAGTAGCTGCAACAGCAGAGCCCAGAGCCCTCAGTGACAATGGATTTCCAGGTGGAAGGGCTGGTAGCCATCGTGGTGTTCTACATTCTCATCTTGCTGGTTGGCATCTGGGCTGCCTGGAGGACCAAGAACAGTGGCAGTGCGGAGGAGCGTAGCGAGGCCATCATCGTGGGCGGCCGCGACATCGGGCTGCTGGTGGGTGGATTCACCATGACAGGTGGGTCCCCTCACGCCCACCTTTGTGCCATCCCTGCCATAGCTCTTCAGGGGAAGAAAGCAAACCTTGTTCCTTGTCCTTGAGGAGGTCTCTGTGTTCACTACTTATATACTTTTCAAATATTTTCAACCCAGTAGCACTGGACCAAATGATGTTATTATCGGTTACTGGACAGAACATCAGTGAGAGAAATCTGGGCTCTGGGCTGCTGGGTGGGTGGAAGCAGTGAAAACAAAGAGGTGGGGGAATGTGCAGAAGTGCCTGAGTCTCACAAGTTGTGTTTCTGTTCATCGATGTGATGCAGGCAGCATCTCCTTTTACTCCTTACTACAGGCATCAAGTTGTGACTGAGCTGTCTTAATGAATGCTAACTAGTTGATGAACACTAACCAGTGATGGTTTTAAAACTAAATAAGTCAATTTGGGGGCAGCCCAATTCCAAACTGATTGATGTCCTGTCTTGAAACCTTATTCTCCCTTGTAGTAAAGTAATTTTACTCACAGGAAGACGATCACGTGTTACGAATCCCCGGTTCTGAGGAAAAGGTTTCAGTAATACTGATACAAAAGGGAAACACCAGGGTGTGTCTTAGTAAGAATCCTTCAGCCACCAACTGCAGCTATCACCCATTCAAACCCCTCCATGCCAGAAGCCCCCAGAGTCTCTCCTCCTTTGCCCAAATGTGGTTCTGATTAAGTGATGGCTTGTTTTTCTTTTCTATTCTTCTCGGTTGTTAATATCTTCAAATAATACTGAAAAACAACAATTTAAAATTATATCCATACTATCACTTGATACATATTCACTAACATAACACATTTCATTTTAGAGTTGTATTAGGTTTTTAAATATTATCAATATAATCCATACCAACAGGATTACTATGAGTGCCCAGTGGAGAAATATCCCACTGGAAACCGTATCAGAATGATACCAAATTTCAGTCCTGAAGTGCTAGTTAAAAATCATTAACCCTGTATTTCAAAAAGTTTTCCAAACCAATCTGGGCAGACTGCATCCCTGTTTGGCCATTTGAAACTTACAGTGTCATAGAATAATTTATTGATGCTCGATTCTGCCTCTCAGATATTCACATTTTGTTTGTTTAACTCTTTGCCAACCATACATGGTTTTGTTCGATCTTCATGACAGCACTCGGAAGGGCTCTGGGCTACATCAGGACCCAGACTCGTGTGGTTAGTAAGGACCAGAGCCAAGTCTGGCAGCCACACAGTGAACCACACCCAGCCTCTCCCCACTTCTCCATAAAGGTACCCAAGGTGAAAAGAGCTCTCTTTTACCCTCTGTTTATCATTTTTTCTATATAAACACACATACAGAAAAAAAGTGTATTTTTAAAAATATTTTCTATGATGCATACTAAATAAAACCAGAAAAAATACAAAAACATGAAGAATAAGAATCACCCACTTACCTATCACCTGCAGATGTTTACTGAAACGTTGGTGCAGATTTTCTTGTTTTTTTTTTTTTTTTTCTTATTATCCAGCTATTGATGGATAATACAGGCACCTTTGTATCTTCATCTTCAGTTTTCATTAGAGCATAAACATCTCTTCTTTGCTCTAAAGACCCACATGGGATACTGGTATCTGAAGTGAATTAAAGCATTGTAATTATATCTCCCTCAGATTTCTCTTTTGACAAAGAAAATAAGAAAAAAAGTAAAATAAAATGACAGTTGCTGGTTTCACTCAAATGGTTGAAAAGAATAAATGAACTGTTGCATACTAAAGTATTTTATTAATCATAAATTATAGTAACTTTCTATTATTCTAATTAAATAATACATTAATTATGTTCATAAAGATAATATCTCAGAATTTGTTCTTTTATCATTTAGGGTGATTTTAATCTAATAGGCTATTAAACTATATTGAAAAAATTTGAATTATATTTCTTATAACATGTCCTGCTTAAACTTAGCTTTTAAAGATTTTTTCTCAGAACCAAACAGAGCCTTGATCAATATCATAGTTCAATTAAAATCTGAGCCATATTATCTAAACTTGTCAGATTCATTGATTGTGTTATTTGATAAGGAATAAAAATTGAAAATAAAAATGCATATGATTTAAAAGAATCCTTATTCTCAAGAATCTGACGTGAAAATATATGAACATGCAAATGACCATATTGAAAACAATAGAGGGACTTTAATTACAAAAAGGACCCAAGTCTGCCTGTCTATATTATAATATTTTAATACTATAGTTTGTAATTATGATATTTTAACTCAAGCACCCGTTTTCTTTCTGGAAATGGAGAGGAGACCTACACAATGAAACATGATCACTAATAAATGTTGTGCTAGTAAGACCCAATAAGATCACTAATAAGACCATCAGGCATGTACTTAACGTGGCAAAACATTTCTTGTGTGGTGTTAGGAGTCGCAAATGCCTGACAGGAAGGTGAGGTCTCAGGGGCTGTGCTGTGAGAAGTCATTGCTCTAGGTCCTGGATACTTGCCATTTGTGGGGGGTTGGGGAGGAAAGTCTTTAAAATTTCACCAGGTTTAGGATAAGAAAAGCACATCATAGCATTTGTTATTGATCAACACCATGGAAAAGCTGCTGTGAAGATGAGGAGGCTGCTAAATATCATTTGTCCACTTGAGGATTTTGTGTCTAAACTCTCCATTTGTGTATGTAAAGTTCCTTTGCAGGAAGGTCTTTCATGTTGACCTTTTTAAAATTGGATCAACCACTGAAGGCTCTCTCCTTTGCTTTGGGTTTGGATTAAATGCCAGATAAATTTTGGCAAGAAACATTTGTCTTTGGCAGTTCATAAAACAAATTATTTGTTTTATGAACATTCTAACTGTGAAATTTCAGAGAACTTTTCAGAGTCAAATTTTATTCCCCATTGCAGCCCAGAATTCACTCTCATATTTAGTAAGCTTCATGCCAGCCTCTATTCCTCATAATTTGACAGCAATTATACCTAGGGATTATTGTAAATAGTTTGACAATACTCTTCAAAGGGTATAAACTGCCAAGATTAGAGTGTTCCATTAACTTTAGCATTTCAGCAAAAATCAACTACTACAGTTCTTCTCAGAGAAAATGATAGAGTTTATAGATAATTCTGGACCCAAAATTGTTTAATCAAAACATGTTTTCTTTGATTCTATGGCCTCCTTCCTTCAGCTGTTATGCTACAAAAATGTTATTAAATAATATCTGAAGAAGACATAGTTCTTATTATTCTTTATGAAATATCAAATGTCTGCCTGAAAGACCCAGATTAGAACAAAGACTTGCAAATGAGCATGCAGTCAACATTTTAATTCTCCTGAAGGCTGACCCAAGCCCTAAGTGTAGGTCAGGTCCTTGGGGAGACAGAGAAGGAAAAAGCAATTTAAGCTCAATTACATCACCTGGCACCCTCCTCCCTCCACTTCCTTAACAGAGTAAGGTAGTAAGTACAAATACATTATCGTTTAGAATAGATTTGCCAAAACCCTATGCACCCAGCATGTTTATGAAGTGACTCTATTAAAGGAAAGCACCCACACCCACAACCACACATGCATACGTGCACACACACACACTTCACTCCTTGAAGACAATAGTCATGATCAATGAGGAGAGATCAATACAATTAAAATAAAAGGCCCTTGAAATCAAGACACTTGACTCCATGTTATAGAAGCTAGGGGGGAGAGTTGTAGCATTATTAAGAATGGAAGCAGTCGTGAAATATATCACATATGATCTCAGACTTTGTGATATTATAATGTCATTTCAAAATGTTCATGACTCAGTGGATTTAGAAAATATCCAGGGCAACACTGTTCAGTGGAAATATGATGTAAGCCACAAATGTAACCTTCAATTTTCTACATATCGCTTTTTAAAAAGCACAAAAAAATAGGTGAATTAATGTAAATAATAGAATTATTTAACTCAGTATGTTGAGAATGTTTTAATTTTGTTGTGTAACCAGTACAAAAAAGATTGAGAAGTCTTAACACTTATTTTTCCATGGTGAGTCTTAGAAGTCCAAAGTGCAGTTTTCACTCTTCGATCACTTCCACCCAGACCAGCCATGTCTCTGGTGGCAGTCCCACAGGCCTCTCGGGGCTCAGGGGTGCCCTGTGGGGCTGAGCGGGTCTCAGGGACAACAGGCATGACACATCTCCCCTTCGCTTCTCATCCTGTTTCAGCCACCTGGGTTGGAGGAGGCTACATCAACGGGACAGCCGAGGCCGTGTATGTTCCAGATTACGGCTTGGCGTGGGCTCAGGCACCCATTGGATATTCTCTTAGTCTGATTTTAGGTAAGAAAAGCTTTATACCTGAGTGACTCAGTCAGTAAAGTGTAAAGATTAGGAGTATAAACAGCAACCGAAAGAATAAGTCAAACAGCATAGCTATTGTGGGAAATGCCACCGGAAATCCCACTGAAGTCACTGTTATCAGAAAGTGGTAACACGAATGTGTAGCTGACTGGATCTCTTGATTATGGAATATGTAGAAAAAAATTCCCTTGATCGTTTTGCAATCATCACAGTGAATTTCTTAGTGTAATGATGTTTTTTATTTCCAAAATAGTGCAGACATATCATTAAGAATGAGTCCATTTGAATTGTACCTGAATATCTTGTTTTAAATCAAACTAATAAAAGATCAAGAATATTATTTAACACAGTTCCTATTTTTTTCTTTTTTCTTTTGCTCTTAGAATACTTTTGTTGGATCTTGTGCTTAATCAAATAATACAGGTGCATAGACATTTCAGGGAGTGCTGAGCTGGTCCACGTTTTTCAGCCCACATGATTTGTCTGTGCTATGTACAGCCTTGGATGCCTACAATGGTCGTTGTGTTAAGGAATTTTCACTTTATTGCTAAATATTTCTTGGTCCTGTACTCACAGGATTTTGCAGATTGATTCCTCAACACATAGAAGTATTCTAAAAAATTCATTTCCCTTGAGAAATTATACACAGTAAAAGGTTAGCAAAGACTTTTATATTGCAGATTTTCAATTTTCTCTTTAACTCTTGTTTTAATTTCCTTTAGGTGGTCTGTTCTTCGCAAAACCCATGCGTTCCAAGGGCTACGTGACCATGCTAGACCCCTTCCAGCAGATCTATGGGAAGCGCATGGGTGGGCTGCTGTTCATCCCTGCGCTGATGGGAGAGATGTTCTGGGCGGCAGCCATCTTCTCAGCCCTAGGTGAGAACCAACAAAACATCCTTCTGCATGCAGGGAGCTTCCCAGGTGGTGCTAGTGGTAGAGAACCCACCTGCCAATGCAGGAGACATGGGTTCGATCCGTGGGTCAGGAAGATGCCTTGGAGGAGGAAATGGCAACCCACTCTAGTATTCTTGCCTGGAAAGTCCCATGCACAGAGGAGTCTGGTGGGCTATAGTCCATAGGGTTGCAAAGAGTTAAACACAATTGAAGTGACTTAGCACACACACACACTCTGGTTGAATAAGCATTAGATACACAGCTTTACTATCTTCAGCCACAAGCCCCAGCTTCACTTACCTAGATTAACACCACCACCCTGCTACTTACAAGGCCACCCTTCTCCCATGATCTTCACACAGTAGATTAGATTGAATCTGATCACACCCCTTTAGTGCTTAAAACCGACCCTTAAACTGGGCTGGAAGAGCTTCTTTTGGACTCTTCCTTCTCCCTTCCTCCAGAACTTTGCAAGCCCAGTGACCCCTCCTTAGGATGCACAGCCCCCACTTTCCTTTCAAACCAACCAGGAAGAGCCTTCAAATCTTCTACAGATGTCACCTCCTCCAGGCAGTCATCCTGAACTTGCCAGATGCCTTTCCTCTGGGATTCTGTAGGAACCAGAAATTTTGTTTTCAGTGGATTTATTACTTTGTGTTTGCATGGCTATTTATCTATTTCTCAGTTTCCAAACGGTCACAAAAGGAATTATGAATTTCTTGAAGGCAGGGCCTGCGTCTTATTAACGCTTATTGTCCCATCACACATGAATGAATGAACAAATCACCCATAGCTACACTTTCTTCAAAGGAGAAAAAGGAAAACAACAGTCTTTCCTTTCTCAATGAATCCCATTTCATCCAGAGTGTTGGAGTGTAGACATATTCAGGGATTTGAAAAATGCACTTAGATTCTTTGGGGTCTAACTTACTTCCAAGATCCATCCATGCTAAGGACAACCTGTCCTTGAGTTCTCAGCCCACTCATAAAACCTAGGAAGTGAGAGAGTTCAGTGGGATTGTGGACGAGCTTCAGGCTCAGTACCCTCCCTTTTCATCCAGAATAAGTCTAAGCCATCCCACTGAATGTTGAGTTCCTTCCTGAACACTCACAGTGTTTGGCCTTCCTTGTCCTTCCTCTAGGAGCTGTGTCTTTGTGTGACATCCAGGACACTGTCATCTCCATCTCCTCTACAAATGGAAGCAATGGGCTTACATCTTCAGTCAGGCTTTAAGTGGCCCAAAGAAAAGTCAGATGACATGAATCTCCTGAGTTATGCATTAGACTACAGGCTACTCTTCTGGTTTCAGGGTTGTCAACAGATTTGGTCTCTGTAACATCAGATAATATTTTACACCACTCTTCACTCCTTTCTCTCTAGACTCCTATATAATTGTGTCTTATTTTGTTGGTCTCCAACTGTCAGATGAAGGAATGACTTAATGCAGAAAAGAAGTGAATTTAATAGGTAAATAATTTTCACTGTAATAATTCAGTGAAAATATTGCACTTTCCTGGCACTGAGTGGTCATGCTCCACAACCACCCCTGTCGTATCCTAATGAAATTTTACATAAAAACACAGCTCCCTTCCCACCCTGCTCTCAGTAGCAATGGTAGTTTATTTGTCATTGGTTTCAAAGCCAGAAAATTTTGGTTTTAAGAACAAACTGCCTGCTGAGATCTCAAAAAAGGAGTGGGCTGAATATCTAACAGAATACAAAATGTTCACTCTCGCTGAATAAGGATCAATTCATGTAACAGAGCCCTAAAGGGAGGATAGGATGAAAACCTATTATTTCTAAAGTACTTTGAAAATATAAATCATAATAACTAAACTCTGAACTTCGCTGCAATTAGTTATTTTAGTAAATATGTGTCTACATCTGTGTGTATGTCAAAATACATGTAAAATATGTTAATGTCTCTCTTTACATACACATGTAACAAGGAACATTTATGAAAACATGACTGCTACTCTTGAAATACATGCTCTCATTAAAAAAATGTGTATTTCAACTTAACAGCTATGTTTTCTTCAAAAATAATAGTTGGATATACTTCAAAATTAGTGTTTATTAGAAATAGCTCGGGACAAGATATTTTACCACTTTACTATGAATGTGCATAGCTCACCTGTAAAATTTAGGAGTATCTCAAACTGTCTTCTCGATATATATAGACAACATCCTTACAGCTTCTTAAAGAAATGTGTATTTACATAACAGATCAAATTCAGAGAATTTTTATAACTGGATTTGTAGTATATTTATTTTTCTGGCTGCATGAGTAAATTAATATTTCACAGCAGCTCTGGAAGTCTAGGTTTTGTTTTACTCACTATAAATGATGGAATGATTTAGAAAATATTTTAGAGAAAAAAATTCATTACAAGCTTAATAGTGAAATGAAAGTTGGTGGCTTCTTTAAAGCCGCTGAGTTACTGCCAAACGACAGCTTTTACTAGAATGGCAACCCACTCCAGTGTTCTTGCCTGCAGAACCCCCTGGACAGAGAAGCCTGGCGGGCTACAGTCTATGGGGTCTCAAAGAGTTGGACATGACTGAAGTGACTTGAAAGTGAAAACTGAAAGTGAAGTCACTCAGTCGTGTCCAACTCTTTGCAACCCCATGGACTGTAGCCCACCAGGCTCCTCCATCCATGGAATTTTCCAAGTAAGAATACTGGAGTGGGTTGCCATATCCTTCTCCAGGGGATCTTCCTGACCCAGGGATCGAACCTGGGTCTCCCGCATTGCAGGCAGACGCTTTTACCGTCTGAGCCACCACACACTAAACCCTACATCTTTAGACTCCTCATCCAGTAATCTTTCTTCTGTAACATGCAGCCTCTCTACCTTTGGAGGTGTAGGATTAATAGAAATTGCACCAGAGGGTGGAAAATTAAACAGTATTCAAAAGAAGTAGAGTAATAATTGAGCTTTTCATAATTCATGGGATGTAACTTTAAAATATTGTTATTACAGTAGAGAGCTAGACCAAAGGTGGATGGCAAAGAATTGCAACTAAAGTTTCAACATGAAGTGAATAGTCTCAGGAGAAAAAAAATAATAACTTGTTAAATATCCATACAACAATGAGTTGGTTGTCCAAAGTCACTTGTAAATAACCAACTTTCCTTTGACTTTTGCTCCCAATTCTTTACTAAGATTTTCCTTTTCTCAATTGATTTTTACTAAGGAAAGTAATTTAATTTTGGTACCAAACTATGGGCTTCCTTTGTGGCTCAGCTGGTAAAGAATACCTGCAATGCAGGAGACCTGAGTTCGATTCCTGGGTTGGGAAGATCCCATGGAGTAGGGAAAGGTTACCCACTACAGTATTCTGGCCTAGAGAATTCCATGGACTGTATAGTCCATGGGGTCGCAAAGAGTTGGACATGACTGAGTGACTTACACTTTCACTAAACCAAAGCACTAAGAAGAAAATTCTTTTGAAATATATTTTGCATTGTTATCTCAGATCAAATATCTCATTAGATATTGAGATATCTATAGATAATGGATTTTCATCTCAGATGGGCTGCATATGCTATTAGCATGCAATTGAGAAGTGAGGATAGAATGTAAGATTGCAGTTAATGACTCAAAGAAATCACAATGTGTTGCATGTACATTAGTGTGAGAGGAATATCA
Organism: Oryx dammah; assembly: GCF_014754425.2. Lineage (NCBI taxonomy): Eukaryota > Metazoa > Chordata > Mammalia > Artiodactyla > Bovidae > Oryx > Oryx dammah. Next base: position 44,258,219 of record NW_024070209.1, on the reverse strand, counting down.
TTGCTACATTTAATAATACAAGATATAAACTATACCACTCTTGAGAAAAACAGGAAAGGGGTGTGTAGAACAACAAGTGAATGCTGAACTGGCAGCGCAAAACTCCACAGTGGTCCAGCTATCCATACCATGATATTAATATTCTATTAGAAATGTAGACATCAGTAAACACAATTAAAAAAATCATAAAGTTAGAAAAGCATCAGTTCAGTTCAGTCCAGTCGCTCAGTTGTGTCCAATTCTTTGCAACCCCATGAATCAAAGCACGCCAGGCCTCCCTGTCCATCACCAACTAACTCCCAGAGTTCACTCAGACTCACATCCATCGAGTCCGTGATGCCATCCAACCATCTCATCCTCAGTCGTCTCCTTCTCCTCCTGCCCCCAATCCCTCCCAGCATCAGAGTCTTTTCCAATGAGTCAGCCCTTCGCATGAGGTGGCCAAAGTACTGGAGTTTCAGCTTTAGCATCATTCCTTCCAAAGAAATCCCAGGGTTGATCTCCTTCAGAATGGACTGGTTGGATCTCCTTGCAGTCCAAGGGACTCTCAAGAGTCTTCTCCAACACCACAGTTCAAAAGCATCAATTCTTCGGCGCTCAGCTTTCTTCACATAGATTGATTTCTAAAGCGGGTTTACAATTTTGATGAATTTATAGTGATGAAAATCACTATAAAATATGATGCTTGCTGATATTGAGTTGCATGAGCTGTTTGTATATTTTGGATATTAATCCATTGTCAGTTGCTTTGTTTTCAAATATTTTCTCCCATTCTGGGGTTGTCTTGTTTGTGGTTTCCTTTTCTGTGCAAAGATTTTAAGTTCAATAGATCCCATTTATTTATTTTTGTTCTTATTTTCATTACTTTAGGAGGTGAGTCAAAAGGATCTTGCTGCAATTTATGCCAGAGAGTGTTCTGCTTATATTTTCCTCTAGGAGTTAATAGTGTCCAGCCTGGGTAACCAATAAGAACCTACTACAGAGCACAGGGAACTCTACTCCTTGCTCTGTGGTGACCTAAATGTGAAGGAAATCCAAAAAGAGGGGATATTTGTATACACATAGCTGATTCACTTTGCTGCAGAGCAGAAACAAACACAAAATTGTAAAGCAACTATACTCCAATAAAAAAAATTTTTTAAGGGAATATAAAAACCCTTAAAAATGATGCTAAATCTATGACTCTGCAGTACATTTGTATCCTAGGAACAAGATTGGAATGCTGCAGGAAATGAATAAAATAAAAGTAATCTTTCATAAATTTGAAAAAGTTGGAAAGTGTAATTTTACTACTAATTTTATTATTTTCTCCTATGAATTTATTTCAAACCCTGGTACCTTAGACCATGTGTCATCTAATAAAAGCTGACAGAGGTCAGAGTTAATGCAAAAGAGCAAATCAATGCAAAAAATGAGAAGCTGGGTGGTTATGCTCATCATAAAGGCTTGTTTTTCTCATGGATGTGAATAAATACACTGCACGTGTTCAATAAAGTCAGAATTTCAGGCAGCCGGTGGAACAATTGCAGGACCTCATAGTAGTGTTCAGTTCAGTTTATGTCATGGAATTCTGTAATCAAGTCATGAGTTTCAGGTTTCCTCATAAATAAGTGAGCAGAGCACTAATTTCAGAAAGAAAAAACATTTTAGAATGTGTGTATGTATGTGTATATAAACACAGATGTGCACAGGCACACTCAGGTTACTGAGAAGGAAGAGCTGGACTGTGGAACTTCAGCTGGGCTGTTCCCATCCCATCTCTGCAGGAGCCACCATCAGCGTGATCATCAGGGCCAGTGTGCACATGTCTGTCATCGTCTCTGCGCTCATCGCCACCCTGTACACCCTGGTGGGCGGGCTTTACTCTGTGGCCTACACGGATGTCGTTCAGCTCTTTTGCATTTTCGTGGGCCTGGTGAGTAGAACCATTCACAGAGTTCCTTCTTCCTTTCATCCTCCCTCCCTTCTTCCTTCATTTCTCCTTTTGGTAAGAGATGACATGGTATTTCATACTAACTCAGCAAAAACTAATAGAAGTCCTATTTCCCCACCAGGACTAACACACAGTAAGTCATACAGTATTGGAAATTTTGCTTTTCTCCATGGATTACTTGGATGAAAAACTCTAATCACATTGTGAGATTTTGACAGAAAAGTGCCCTCAGTTAGCTCTTAGAAAGGTCTGGGGGCTCCTTTCCTTCATGCCTACATTTGATAGAAACATGTGTGATCTTCCTTCAAGGACTTCTGTCAGAGTTAAAATTTAAACCTTGACCCTGATCTGTGTTTGTCTCTTAACCTTTCCATACATTAGTTTTGGTTATGCCATGAAACTGCTCCTAGGGTATAGAAATTATTTTCAATCAAATCTTCCCAGTCACTTTAAGAAATGGATATCTTCTAATTCTAAGAAAATACATGTTTTATATATATATATATAAAAACATATATTCATATGTTTTGTATAAACATATGTAAAGTTCTTGAATTCAGTATTTTCTTCCTGAAGGTTTTGCAGTCAATGTGATATGGCATAATTAGCTCAGAAGCTGACAACGTGTTACTCTAACTTTTCTAAATCAGTGTTCCTCAGTGTCCACAGAGAACATGCTTCCAGGTCCTCCCCTGAACAAGAGGAATGACCAAGCTGTGCCATCTATGAGGAAAAAAAAAAAAAACTAATACATGAAATCTTGCATGTCCCAGATAGCCACACTAATGCTTTCATGAACTCTGGTTGCAGTGGATCAGCGTGCCGTTCGCACTGTCCAATTCTGCAGTTGCCGACATTGGCTTCACTGCCCTGCACACCAAGTACCAGAAGCCTTGGCTGGGGACCATCGAGCCATTTGAAATCTACACATGGCTTGACAGCTTTTTGTTGTTGGTAAGTGACACACATGTCCATCCTCATCTCAGTGCTCATCACCACCCCTGGACACCCTGGTGAGCGGGCTCCCACTCCTTGCTCCACCTTCCCATCAGAGCTTCTGTTCGTCAGTGGAGGCCAGATTGTACCTGACTTACAAACCTTGATGACCTATGTGTCCAGAGACATAGGTATGTAAATTATGTATATCAGTTCATACAGTCATTGAAACTATTGATTAAATACTTATCAACATGGTAGATGTAAATGATAGATTGATTTATAGGTTGCAAAACAAAGGGAAAAGTTTTGGAAGCATATAGAGTTGAGGCATGGGATTATGAATTTTAGAATTTCTCCTTGTTTTATTTTATTTTGTTTATTTTTGCTTTTGAGCTTGTTCAGTTCCACTCAGTTGCTCAGTCGTGTCCAACTTTTTGTGACCCCATGAACCATAGCACACCAGGCCTCCCTGTCTATCACCAACTCCCGGAGTTTACCCAAATTCATGATCATTGAGTTGGTGATGCCATCTAACCATCTCACCCTCTGTCATCCCCTTCTCTTCCTGCCTTCAATCTTTCCCAGCATCAGGGTCTTTTCAAATGAGTCAGTTCTTCTCATCAGGTGGCCAGAGTATTGGAGTTTCAGCTTCAACATCAGTCCTTCCAATGAACGCCCAGGACTGATCTCCTTTAGGATGGACTAGCTGGATCTCCTTGCAGTCCAAGGGACTCTCAAGAGTCTTCTCCAACGCCACAGTTCAAAAGCATCAATTCTTTGGTGCTCAGCTTTCTTTATAACCAACTCTCACATCCATACATGACTACTGGAAAAACCATAGCCTTGACTAGATGGACCTTTGTTGACAAAGTAATGTCTCTGCTTTTTAATATGCTGTCTAGGTTGGTCATAACTTTCCTTCCAAGGAGTAAGAGTCTTTTAATTTCATGGCAGCAATGACCATCTGCAGTGATTTTGGACCCCCCAAAAATAAAGTCAGCCACTGCTTCCACTGTTTCTCCATCTATTTGCCATGAAGTGATGGGACCAGATGCCATGATCTTAGTTTTCTGAATGTTGAGCTTTAAGCCAACTTTTTGAGCTTGTATGGCTTTTATAAGAAGGAAATTGTTCTGGAGCCAATATGTGAGATACTGATAAACAAGCAGATATCCTAGGATTTGGAGCCAATGAGAGAGACAGTCAAAGAAGCAACTTCAGTACCTTGTGATCTGGGAAGTTCCCTCATCAGTTCACTCACTCACATGATAAATATTTACTGAACACTGACTCTATGTCAGTTAGAGAATTGTCCAGTCTCCTCTCTAGCCACCCCCACACACCCTGACCTCTACTTGTACCAAATACATGGTAGTCTTATGGCTGCCTCTTGCTTGCTTTCTTTTTCATGTTGGATTATTTCCTAAGAACTTTCCTCCCTCCATCTCCACCCACTGACACCCCTGGATGTCCAAGGATTGACTCGAATATCATTTCCATGGGCTTCCCTGGTTAGGGAAGTCTTCCTCCCACCATTCCACCTCCCTCTGTTACCCTCCAAATGATTAGTTCTTTCTCATTATTGTTCCCATGGTGCCTCTTTAGAGCATCAACAAATTACATTCCAGTTCAATGTCTCCAATTTTTTTATAATATATTCTCAATAAGAATGTTAAGCACAAAAGTCTGTTCTATACTCTGTGGGAGAGGGAGAAGGTGGGATGATTTGGGAGAATGGCATTGAAACATGTATAATATATAATATCATGTAAGAAACAAATCGCCAGTCTAGGTTCGATGCAGGATACAGGATGCTTGGGGCTGGTGCACTGGGATGACCCAGAGAGATGGTATGGGGAGGGAGGTGGGAGGGAGGTTCAGGATGGGGAACTCATGTACACCCATGGCGGATTCATGTTGATGTATGGCAAAACCAATACAGTATTGTAAAGTAAAATTAAAAAAAAAAAAAACAGAATGTTAAGCACAACCCCAATGCAGGCATAGACTGCTTATATGCACTGTACTACACATTGTGTGGAGAAGGCAATGGCACCCCACTCCAGTACTCTTGCCTGGAAAATCCCATGGATGGAGGAGCCTGGAAGGCTGCAGTCCATGGGGTCGCTAAGAGTTGGACACGACTGAGCGATGACTTCCCTTTCACTTTTCACTTTCATGCATTGGAGAAGGAAATGGCAACCCACTCCAGTGTTGCCTGGAGAATCCCAGGGACGGTGGAGCTTGGTGGGCTTCTGTCTATGGGGTCGCACAGAGTCGGACACGACTGAAGTGACTTAGCAGCAACACATTGTGTAAATCATTTAATAAAACAACAGTCTCACAGTTAGGTACAAGGTAGAAATGAGTATAAAGGGAAATTCTAGTATCTTCTCTATATTAGAAAATACCTCAGTGCACTAGTTCTCCCAGTGGACGGGGATCTCAAGAGTAGAAACCACTTTTCACTCATCTTTGGGCTCCAAAACCATTCCACTGCCTGGCACGTGACTGGGATCCAGAAATATTCATTGGGTTGTTTTGACTCAAATTAACCTTCATGATTTCAGAATATTAATGTTTTTGAGACAATTCTGTGGTGGTTAGAACTTCCAGATAAGAACAAATTGAAGGTTTCTGGGCAGTTTTAACACAGCTTAAAGTGGGTAAGTTAAGGAAAAGGAAATCTTGTGCCATGTAATTATGAAAGAAAAGAACTTGAAGAAATCTGCATGGTTGAAGCTGTGCAATGACAGCAGTGAAGACGAGTGGCGTGTAGAACCATTTTCTATGCTTCAGAGTCGTGCTATACTTAAGTCAAGCAAGACTGAATGTGATTATCAAATGTGGTTACTGAACGATTATTTTTTTTAAATCTCATTTTAAAAATACCCAATAAGCATTATATACTCCTATGTGTAAAATAGACAGCTAATGGGGAGCTGCTATACAGCACAGGGAGCCCAGCCTTGTGCTCTGTGATGACCTAGAGGGGTGGGATGTCAAGGAAAGGAAGGCTTAGCAGGGAGGGGATATATGTGTGCATATAGTTAAGTCACGTTTTTGTAGAGCAGAAACCAACCTAGCATGGAAAAGCAATTATCCCCCAATTAAAAAAAAATTTTTTTAATTTAATAAATAAAAATAAAATGGGAAATTAAAAAAAAAAAGACTAATAGATGCTATTTGCCTCCATCCATCCTGCGTCCCCATGGCTCCCATGCAGATGCTGGGTGGAATCCCGTGGCAAGCCTACTTCCAGAGGGTCCTGTCTTCATCCTCCGCCACCTACGCTCAGGTGCTGTCTTTCCTGGCCGCTTTCGGGTGCCTGGTGATGGCTCTGCCAGCCGTGCTCATTGGAGCCATTGGCGCATCGACAGGTAAACCTCTGGCAGCTTCACTGATTGACTCACTCAGGCTTCACCCAAGTTACCAGCGAGCACCCAGCTGCCCTCCCTCCCCCACTTTCCCCATTACTCCTATCGTGTATCTGCCTTTGTTATATAAGATGTCAACAAATCGTCTTATAGTTCAGACATTGTTTGACTGCTCACCTCACCAATAAGACATTTGTGAGCAGCCCCCAGCCCCACTGTTGAGATATTTATCAACTGTGTATCTGTGATCTTGTCAGCCATGGTTCTCAACCAACGTGCACACTGTCATCATCCAGGGAGGTGGAGGGGCTCAAAAAATACTCGTTTCTATCCTACTCCACAGGAATTTTCTTTTAGTGACCTAAGATAGAACCAGAGATCTGTGTTTTTAAAAGTTCCCTTTTAAAACTAAGTCAAAGCTGAGAACCAGTCAATTAGTGGGAAGCACAAGGAGCTCAGCTCTGTGCTCTGTGATGACCTAGAGGAGTGGGATGCAGAGGCGGGGGGATGTGGTTTGAGAGGGAGTCTCAAGAGAGGGTGGGGATAGATATATATATATGTATGTAGGGTTGATTCATGCTGTTGTGCAGCATAAACTAACACAACATTGTTAAGCAATTATACTCCATTTTTTTTTATGGGAAAAAAAAGTAGAGAACCACTGACTCAGAAGTTGACTTGCCGTCACCAAAACCACACAAGGATCACTTTGAACTTGAGGCTTCAGTTTACATTTTCAATAGTTTGTTAATTAAAGGTTTCCTTTCTTGGAGAAATCAATTAATAAGTTTGTAAGTAAAGATAAACTAAAACACTAAGGCACTTAGAGAATATCTTACTCAAAATTGGTAAAAAAAAAAAAAGTTTTATGATGTGCTTACCTCCCATTTAGCCTCTATTCTGAACATTTTTTTTTTAAGTTTTGTCCTTAATTTGATTGCACTTACTAATTACTCCTGACCCTTGGGTATTATTTCTGGTCCCATAATATTCCAGTTAATGCTATAAAACTGGCCAGATAAAAGCATGGCTTTGAACAATTGTGATAGAAAATGAGGGAAGGAAAATGGTAGGATCCAAGGGAAACCACCCCTATATGATCCTATAATCATGACATTAACGTTCAACAAATAAAAAAGGAGCTATATTAAACAACTGTTAAAGCTTCTGCTGTGTTCTTCTTACATACTAGTATAACAAAACAGTAAAGATTTATATGCAAAGATAAGCTTAAATTTCAAGTTCTTTTCCCACAGAGTCCAAAAACTGCCTGAAAATTTCAACCCCATACTTGCACTTTTTATTCAATAAAAAGGGACTGTCTTTGATCCATTCATGTTTATTTCTAATAAGTGAAATTCAATGCAAGAAGGAATTTACTTGAGAGAAAAATAATGCCAAGGAAGCTCCCACCACAAGGCTTTACCCAGGAAGAGAATGGGTGAGAAGAGGCCCACTGTTGTCTTTATCCACGTATGTGTATAACTGAGCAATGAAACACTATGTGTTCTCTCACATCTCTGTGTGGTTGGAGGAATCCTCTAGGCTTCAGCTTGAGAACACTTATTTTCAATGAGTCTGCACCAGATAACACCATTGTAACACTGCAGAAGAGAAATTTGTATTAAAAAATCTCACTCCACCATATCCTGTGCAGGTCCTGTGGATTAGATTAAGTGTAACCAAAACCCATTAGACACCAGAATATAGGAGACAATGTCACTGGACCAATGCATGGACTTGCCACCTAATTAAACTAACATACCCCACTGGACTAATTAGATTTCCCACCGATTAGACTAGGTCATATCTTCTGAATTTATTTCGAAAGCTACCTAGTAAATAGAAGGACTCCAGATGGACGGATAGATGGCTCTTTGGCTGTGTTTGTTGTTTCTGTCAACAGCCTGGAACCAGACTGCATACGGGCCTCTTGCTCCCAGGGAGAAACAGGAGGCAGACATGATCTTGCCGATTGTCCTCAAGTATCTCTGCCCTGTGTACATTTCTTACTTTGGTCTTGGAGCCGTTTCTGCTGCTGTCATGTCCTCAGCAGATTCTTCCATCTTGTCAGCAAGTTCGATGTTTGCTCGCAACATCTACCAGCTTTCATTCAGACAAAATGTAAGAATAGTTATATTTTCTTTAACATTACATTGTTGTTATTGTTCTCATCCTTGCACTTAGTGTGTAGGTATTATTCTATATTATTAATAGTCTTTGTGAAAATCTGACCCTACTTTGATTCCGCACACAAGGTTAAATGATGCACTTTATTTATGTTGTATACGAAGGTCCTTCATATATGTTGTATATGAAGGCTTCCCTGGTGGCTCAGACAGTAAAGAATCTGCCTGTAATGCAGAAGACCGGACTCTATCCCTGGGTCGAGCAGATCCTCTGGAGAAGGAAATGGCCACCCACTTCAGCATTCTTGCCTGGAGAGGTCCGTGGATAAAGGAGCCTGGTGACTATAGTCCCTAGGATGGCAAAGAGTCAAACATAACTGAGTGACTAATACACACATGAAGGTTTTTAATGCATGCTATTATTCACTCTAATACTGAGGGACATGCATCAGTATAACTGTTTCCCAAGAGGTGCAGTCATATTGCAATAATTTAAATGTCTTCTCTTTCTAATGAAGGAGTAAAATATCTTAGAAAATATATTAAAATATCTTAGAAAAACTTCAAGTTTAAATACAGTAAGAAACTCAGGAAACCCTGGTGTAGGCAGAACATAGTGAGTCATTATTTCATAGATATCGGTGTCATGCTTGATTTGCTCTTCACTTGAACCCCAAGTCCTCCTTTGTCAGGAAATAGCCTCTCAATTTGATTTTCCTCGTTGAGTCTGAGGGCATAGAGCAGCACACTCATGCTCACCAAGGGGCTCGTAGCCCTCTACACCTTCTTCCCTCACTCAGGCTTGGCTTTCTGTAAGTTTTCTAGGTCATAGCTAACACAATGGTCTCACTTCTTTTGTGTGTGTGTGTGTGAAAATCTTTGTTATTATCAACACAATGATCTTTCTAAAATGAAGGCAAGAAAAATAAATTTTATAAAATACACAAACAATAATTTATTGATTATGTATGTTTTTTACTTGCAGATGAATAAGATTGTGCTTAACAGTGAAATGAGATACATAAGAAATTAATCCTCCAGAGTACCCCCTTTGTGTTGTTATTAGCGATGCTTTGCTTTAGTTCTAATCTGCATTCAATTCCTAATTTTTCAATTTTCAAATTTCCTTTCTCAGCCTTCATTTAAATACACAATGTATAATACTTGTTTGAAAGTGAAACTGAAAGTCCTCAGTCATGTCCAACTCTTTGTGACCCCATGGACTATCCAGTCCATGAAATTCTCCAGACCAGAATACTGGAGCGGGTAGCCTTTCCCTTCTCCAGGAGATTTTCCCAACCCAGGGATGGAACCCAGGTCTCCCGCATTGCAGACAGATTCTTTACCAGCTGAGCCACAAGGGAAGCCCAAGAATACTGGAGTGGGTAACCTATCCCTTCTCCAGCGGATTTTTCCAACCCAGGAATGGAACCAGCGTCTCCTGCATTGCAGGCACATTCTTTACCAACTGAGCTATCAGGGAAGCCCATAATACTTTTTTAGTTTCACGATTTTTTAAAAGCTTATAAACTATTCTTTGAAAACAATATTTATACGATGTTTTACAAGTATTGCCACATAGCATCTAAGTGGTGCCACTTGTTTTATAAGGCGGTTATTCTCAACGGAGAGAGGAAGCCAGATAGGCCACGCCCCCTCACTGCCACATTGCCGCGTCTTGCGTCTCTTTCTGACATTCAGCGAGCAGCGCAAAGGTGCGCTCTGGTTCCTCCATACCCGTCACTGAAACTCCTCCCCAGGTCCACCATGGAGGCCACCTAGATTGCTCTGTTCCTTGCTGCTGGCTTTACCTGTAAGCTGTGCCATTTGAACCAGAGTTATTCTTTAGGGCAGCTTTAAAGCACAGGAAGGCATCTCATTCTCCTCCGGGAGAAGCCCGTACTTTCTGAGAAAAACTGACTCGACGGCGATTTCTTACAGGCTTCCGACAAGGAGATCGTCTGGGTCATGCGCATCACGGTATTCGTGTTTGGAGCTTCTGCGATGACCATGGCCTTGCTGACGAAGACGGTGTATGGGCTCTGGTACCTCAGCTCTGACCTGGTCTACATCATCATCTTCCCGCAGTTGCTCTGCGTGCTCTTCATCAAGGGTACCAACACGTATGGGGCCGCAGCAGGTTACGTCTCGGGCCTTTTCCTGCGAGTCACTGGCGGGGAGCCCTACCTGAACCTGCAGCCTTTGATCTTTTACCCTGGCTATTACATTGATAAAGGTGGCATATATAACCAGAGATTCCCATTTAAAACCCTCGCCATGGTGACCTCATTTTTATCCAACATTTGCATCTCCTATCTAGCCAAATACCTGTTTGAAAGTGGAACCTTACCACCCAAACTGGATGTATTTGATGCTGTTGTTGCAAGGCACAGTGAAGAGAACATGGACAAGACGATTCTGGTTAGAAATGAAAACATTAAGCTAGATGAACTCGCACCTGTGAAGCCACGGCAGAGCGTAACTCTCAGCTCGACCTTCACCCATCAGGAGGCCCTCCTGGAAATGGATTCAAGTCCAGAGGGCTCTGGGACTGAGGATAACTTACAGTAACCACATCTGCATAAAACTCTGCTTTCTCAGATGAGGCACTAGAGCAGACTAGTCCTGAAAGGTTGGTTTGCAGCATATACAGTATATTAAAAAAAATAATAATAACAATGAGGAGGACAAAAATCCATAGAGTAGTTAACTTGCACAAATCCAAGACAAGTCAGAAGGAAGCACCCGTGAAGCAGCAGCTCTCTCTCCTTCATGGACATGTCTCATCTTCATTTAATTTTGACTCTTGGTAGTTTTGTTAAGAATCTGAACATGACTAAAATCCCACTCAAAAAACAGAAAGCCAAATAGAGTGTTCACCTTAATTATGGAAAAAGGAAGTTTCGATATGAGAAAGCCAAGGAGTTTGAGTAGCCTTGATCCTGACCTTGTTGAAGAATGCCCTGAGAGTCTGATTTAACTATCACACTGAACTTACAAGAATAATTCCTGCCACTCCACTGGATGGTACAATGAATTTGTCAGCTGATTTCTCTGGTGTGATGAGTAATTTCTTCTTTTCTGTTAACAATAACATTTACTGAATATGCAGTTTGTTTCTCTTTTACTGGTGATGTGTGTTATTCTGAGCACAGGCAAAGCAAACAAAAAAATATTGTGTAGCAGCATTTCTTGACATGCAAGGTAATAGTAAGATAGAGTGCATCATGGTAGAGTATTCCTGGCTCCTTTGGCTGTATCTAAAACTACCATGGAGAAGGAAATGGCAACCCACTCCAGTATTCTTGCCTGGAGAATCCCAGGGACAGAGGAGCCTGGTGGGCTTCCGTCTACGGGGTCACACAGAGTCGGACAGGACTGATGCGACATAGCAGCAGCAGCAGCAGCAGCAGCAGCAAAACTACTATAGGACTACCATAAGCATTGGGGAAAGTACGTATAGTGAGAAAGCTGTGATCATTAGGCGATCTGGCAGTGATAAATCAAGAAGGCCATTAAGTAGAAAGTGCCAGGAACAACAGTGAATTTTACCTTCATCTGAGGTTTGGAACATTTTGCTTCATGACAAAAATGTCATCTCTTGACCGTCTATTTGTATCAGAAGTGAAATTGAGCCACTTGTAAGGTGAGATAGCTACAGGGCCTATCAAAGTGAGAGACAAACCACACTACTGAAAGTGGTAAAATTAGAAAAGCAAAGCCACTCAATTTTAAATGTTTGTTAATGAGGATGGTTTGTTAATGAGTGTCAGGAGAGCTACTCTGCAGCACATTTTTGCAGAAGCCAGTCTTAGGTACTAGACAAATCACTACTACAAGTGGTATACAGTGAATTTTAAAATGCAGAAGAAAGGAGAAAGTAAAAATACATCCCAAAGGAAAGAAGCCATCAATTTTAACATTTGGTATCTACATAACTTTCATAAGGTTGGTCATTGAATATTGTTTTACTCCTTTTCTGGAGTTGAAAAAAATATGTGTATACATTATGGTTTGTTTCCATTTTAGAATTTTAAATGTTTTTCCACCAGTCACACAATAGAAATAACTGGAGCTACTTCTACAAAAGCAGAATGAACTAATCAGCTGAAAAGTTATCTGAACATTTGATCCAATAAAGAAAAACAGTCTGAGTCATTCAAACTAACACAATTATTTTTTTTATTTCTTTTTTTTTTTTTGCAATTCATAGACAAAGTGAAGTGAATTCAGTGTTACAACTTTAAGTCCAAAAGTTGTGTTTAGGCAGCTAGAATTCCTTGTTTATTGTAATTGTCTAAAGGCAACAAATAATAATCTCTTTTGTTATTAAGTGAAGTGAAAGTCATTCAGTCACGTCCAACTCTTTGCAACCCCATGGACTATAACCCACCAGGCTGCTCTATCCATGGGATTTCCCAAGCAGAAATACTGGAGTGGGTTGCTATTTCCTTCTCCATGTTATTAAACATGAACTTAATTTACAGGGTAATTATTGAATATGAAAATAAGTAATTTTACTTGTCATTCCCATATTTTAATTGTCATTCCCATATTTTAATTGTCAT